>NC_135497.1:267602083-268319439 GCF_052857255.1 Amblyomma americanum
GACGGCGGAGGAGCTGCTAGCGGCGGCGGAGTCAACGGTGCCGATGGTGTCGGCGTCTCTGTCGGGCAGCACACTCGCTCTCCGTTTTGCGGCGCCGACACCCCCGGCGTTCATCACCATATTCAAGCGCAGGCTCGCAGTCCGCCCCTGCCGTCCCCGGCCGCTCCAGTGTGTCAAGTGCGCCAGCCTGGGGCATGCCACTGAGGTGTGTTGCGCTCCTGCCCGATGCACGCGCTGCGGCGGGCCGCACGAGCCTGGTACCTGCGCGAGCAAGCCCCGCTGCATTACCTGCGGGGGGCGGCATGCAGCCATTGACCCAGCGTGCCAGCACTGGTAGCGAGAGCGTCACGTGGCCACTTTAATGGCCACATCCATGGCACCGATGTCCAGGCGGGTTGTCCGAGCCGTCGTCCAGGCTGAGACAGCGGCCCCAGCCCAGCAACATCAGCAGACGCCGCGAGCGCTATCTTATGCGCAGGCTGTCAGGGGAACACCCCAGCAGCAGCAGCAGCAGCAGCAGCAGCAGACACAGAAGCAACGGCAGCGCCGGCAGCGGCAGCGGCGATCCGGTTGCCTGGCGTCCCGTACAGCGCGGCCCGAGCCTGCGGCCGCTTCTCATGGCCAGCCCCCTGACGCACGGAACGCGGAGGTCGCGCGCCTATAGCTCGCGTTGCGCGCCCTCAGCGCTCTTTTCCCGGAGGGCACCGATGGACACCGGGCTTGCTTAGAAGCAGCGGGCGCTCCCGCACAGATAAGCTAGCATGATGGCTAGCCGCCGAAATCCCTCCCGCATACCATCCATCCTGCAGTGGAACGTGCGCTCACTTGCGGCGCAGTACGCCGAAATGCGAGTTCGCATCGCACAGGATTCGCCAGAAGTTATCGCGCTGCAGGAGACGAACGTACGTTCACATGACGGGGAGCCCCAGATGCGGCTACCTGACTACATTGGCTACCACTCAGCCACCACGTGCGAGGAACCCACCTGTGCCGCAGTGCCCTGTTGTGTCACATCTCATCGCCCCGGGAAATCAAGGTGCGCGATATACGTGCGGCAGGACGTCCAGCAAACCCTCGTCGGCTCGGCGGCGGCGACATCTGACGCCCAGGAGTGCGTGGTGGTGACAGTGTGCGTCGGTGGTGTTGACACGTCGGTGGCCAGTGTTTATGTGCGTCCAGCTGTCGCGTGGAACGCGCTGTGTTTTCGTGCTGTGTCTTCATGCTGTGCCCCGCGCCAAATCATCTGTGGTGATTTTAACGCCCACCATAGTGCGTGGGGCAGTGCGCGCCACTCCGCGCGTGGAGATGACCTGCACGACGCAGCAACGCAGCTGGGACTCACCCCCTTGAACACCGGCGAGCCCACCTTTCGACGACGCGGAACAACCGGCTCCTGCATCGACGTTGCCTTCGCATCCAGAGGAATCGAGGCGACATGGCGCCGATCACCATCTTTCTGGGGCTCGGATCATTACTCCATCCTAATCGAACCCACTGCGTTGGAGGCGCGCCCCAAACGTGCCTACTCCATTACCAACTGGAGTGCGTTCAGGCGGGCGGTCAACGAGGCGACGGCCACAGGCGCAGATTTCTTTTTTAGTATAGTCCGAAGCGCTCTCGCAGCCACCCAACGAGCAGAGGTAAGAGCAGGGCAGCCCACACCTGATATGAAGCTGCTCAATCTGCGCGCGAAGAGAGATCGCGCAGAGCGACGGGCGCGACGGACTGACAGAGCCGCCGACTGGACTGTCTACAACCGCTTGGACGCAGCAGCGCGCCGCCACGCCAACAAGCTATACCGCCGGCAGTTGGCTTCACTATGGCAAAGGATGGAGGAAGATGTTAGCTCGCGGAGGCTGTTTGACACCCTGCGGCGCATCACCGAACCACAGGCAAACCGTCAACCGCTGGCCGCCCTCGCAATCTCTAGCGGGCTCAGCTTTGTAGAGTTGGCAGAGCGGTTTGCCGATCGATTCGCGCCGCTAAGCCCCGCAAACGCCGCTAACATAGCTGCTCCTGAGAGCCCCAGAAGCGACGCCAGTCCCTCTCCCGTCGCCTCGGAAGGTCCATGTGATGCGCCGTTCACCGCGGCGGAACTGAACAATGCTCTGCAGCGCTGTCGCCGCCGCTCGGCGCCCGGACCGGACGGGCTGACATAACAGATGCTGCGAAACCTGGATGCGCAGCAACGACAGATCCTCCTGCAGCAGATCAACCTGGTATGGGAACGCGGAGAGCTACCGGAGGATTGGAGAACCACGGTCGTTTGTCCCATCCGAAAGGCAGGGCGCTCACCTACGGAGCTGAGCGGATACCGGCCAGTGGCATTAAAATCGGCGGCAGGTAAGCTGATGGAGCATATGGTGTTGCAGCGTCTGAACGAGCGGGCTGCGGAGGCTGATATGTTTGACGAGCGGCAGACGGGTTTCCGTGGGATGCGGTGCACGGCTGATTCTATATCGGACGTTGTTACAGTGCTGGAGCGTGCCAGGGCGGCAGGCCAGGTTGCGCTGCTGCTACTACTGGACGTCTTGGGCGCTTTTGACAACGTTCACCGCGCACCAATTCTTGCGGTGCTTGAGGGGGCTGGTGTGAGCGGGCGCCTTTTGCGATACGTTCATGGCTTCCTGAGCGGGCACACCATGCGCGTACGAGTAGGGGATAAGCTCTCCAAGCCACGCCCGGTGGACATGGGCGTGCCGCAGGGCTCTGTCCTATCACCATTTCTGTTTAATGTGGCCATGTCAGTGGTGCTGGCCTCCCTCCCCACGAGCGGCCGACACCATGTGTACATGTCCATATATGCAGACGACATAGCTCTGTGGTGCCGGGGACCAACGGGCGAGGCGATCCGCGTGCGGGGGTGTCTTGAGAGAGCCCTGACCGCAATCGATGCCAGCTTGCGCGGCCTTGCGTCTGTCGCTGAGCGCGGACTAACCGGTGGCCATGGCCTGCGTTTCACGCTCGCGCGCGCACCTTGCACCACTGTCACTGGACGGGACTCCCATTCATTGGCGTAAATCGGTGCGGTACCTTGGCCTGTACATAGACTGGCGCCTTTCCTTCCGCCCCGCAGCGACCAAGGCCAGTCTGCAGATGAAGAGGATCACCGCCGCCGTGCACAAGCTAACCGCTCGAGGCCAGGGCATCTCCCAGCAAGCCGCGCTGCGGCTATACCATGCCGCAGCTTTGGGGGCGGTGTTCTATGCGCTGCCGCTCGTCACGCGGCGCAAGCCGTGCTGGAAGAAACTCGAGCTTCAGCACCGCAAGTCCATGCGCGTGTGCCTAGGCCTGCCCAAAAAACTCGCAGTGCGCCGCAACGTTGGCCGAGCCCGGAGCGTGGCCACTTGAGCTCCAAGCAGCGCGCAGGGCGTTGAATCACATCGCGCACCGGACGGCGGCTCGCTGCTGCAGCGTATGCGCTCGCACCCAGGCTCACCAATGGGTGCGGCGCTGCTCGAGTATGAGAAATTGACACAAGGCCCACCCCCCTACGGCTCCTGCGCGCCCTGGCCTGCTGCCTCGGATGTACAGCGAGAGATCGTCAACATTGCGGAAAAGCGGAGCACACCCCTCTGTGCTGTGCAGCAGCTGGCCAGAGCCGTCATACACGAGGAGCTCCAGGACCATCTCCTCGTGTACACCGACAGCTCAGTGGCCCGCGACAGCTGCTCCCTTGCTGCGGCGGCCACCATCCCCGTCCTGCGACTGCACAGCCAGCAACACGCAGCCTTCCTGGGCTCCTCCACCACGGCGGAGTTGATGGGGATCCGGCTCGGGCTGGACCTGCTGCTCACACTCGGCCCTTCGCCGCCCAGGAGTTCTCTGCTGCGCGACTCCCGCGCCGCCCTCAGCCGCCTGCAATCTAACGGCCGTGGTACCCCAGTAGTGCGGGAAATTCGCTCGAGCATCGTGCGCCTAACGCAGAGAGGCTGCGCCGTGCGTGCACAGTGGGTTCCCGGTCACTGCGGCATCGCAGGCAACGAAGAAGCTAACGACCTCGCGACAGCTGCACACCAACTACCTGCCAGCGATCTGCCACTTGCGCTGGAGGACGTGCGTGCATCCATCCACGACCATCTCCGAAAGCAGCACCCCGACCCACGCATAGCAGGAGGTGAGCGCATTGACAGTATCACCGGCTGTCGCGCACTTACACGGTCACAACGTGCAATGATCCTCCGCGCGCGCATTGGCTGCGTGTGGCCCGGGGAACGACGGGTGCGTCACGGAATCGCGACGAGTGATGTGTGGGACGGATGCGGTGCAGTGGAAACACTAGAACACCTGCTCCTTCACTGTGCCACGTTCGCCGATGCTCGTCGCGAAATGCTCGCGGCCTATAGGGCGCAGGGCATACAACCAGACTCCTTCAAGACGCTATTGTGGCTGCAGGGCAGTGCGCGCACTCGTGAGCGAACTTTGGTGAGCCTCTGTGCATTCCTCGAACACACGGGCTTGACGTCCCGTCTGTTCTCCGTCAGGTAGTTACACGCAGTGACCGAACGCTCCGCGAGTGCTACCTTGAACGATTAATAACTGGACGCCGCACTCCAGTTATAACCAACACAGTGCTGTGCGCGTGTGGGTTTCAATTCCTCTAACATGAACTAATCACGCTCACAACCTGGACACATTTTTTATTGTGTAAATAGTTTGTACATATTACTTCTCCCCATATCCTCTCTTCCTGTCCCCTCACCTCTTTCATTTCTTTTCTCCATTCTGCCTGCTATCCCTTATTTCCGCTGCCCCAGATCAGGTGCTTCAGTATCGATGGCAGATGCCGGGGCTAGCAAACATCTTTTCCTTCCTTTTTACTATTATTTTTAATAAAACCACTACCACCACCAACCTCTTCCTTCGTCGTCACAACGGTGCGTATGGCTGCGTCGCGCGTCTGGTCTATTTCAATCACGTGCTGATTCTTTTCCACATTCTTGTGGCAGGGATTGCGGCCTTAATTTAAAGGTTGTTTGGTATCATTCGTTTAATTAGCTAGGAATTGTTTGGTTCTAAAGATGACTGACTTTTGCCGCTACCGATTTTTTTTTCTTCAAAAATATACTTCCTTTTTTTTGACCGCGCCTTTTTTCTGCCAGGCAAACGTAAGTAACTTTTTAATTTAGAAAGATGTTAGTGCCCTGTAGATTATTTCAATTATTTCTACTTTTTTATTTACTTCCGAGAAAGATAGTGACGGGTTTACAGGCAAAAAGCTATTGCTTACAGCTTGACGGGGCCCGTGAAACCACACACGCGTACACGGCAGTATAGGCGATGGCGACTCGTGCAGGAAAGAACACAAAATGAAATTAATGCTTTGCACACATCAAATAGTTTCAGAGAAATAAGGCTAATAAGAAATGTTACAAGGTATAGAAAAACAAGAAATGAATTGGAAAAAAGTAAATGTTTTACAACAGAACAACAGACGGCTAGAATCGATTATAATTTCAAACGATAATAATATCCAGTCATAGCAAGGCATAATGTTGTCATTTAGAATAAACGACAAAAGGCATAAAAATAGGGCGCACCATGAATAAAATCTCCAGCAACAGAATTAACAGTAATATTTCAAGGGAAAAGGTTTAGCCGAGACAGTATAAACCTGCATTGCATAATGATAGAATGCGCACATTTGCACAGATTAGAAGTCGTTCGTAAAGAAAGCTGCAGCTTTTCTGCAGCTCAAGTAGTGGGTTCAGTGTAGGCTTGGCGGTTACGAAAGGCACCTTTCTTGTAGCCGTTTTTTTTTTGCTCGCCTTAAAGGAAAGCGCGCGAAATACAAAAGCCGTCACTCGACCGCGGTGCTATTTGAGCGCTCCATAAGGCGCGGTTTCAGATTAAAAAGAAAAAGAGGCTGTGGTAAACTTCGTTGCTTAGCGCATTAATTTCTTGCGAGAGCCTACTTGAGCGCTACGCTGTACGTTGCCGCTTTGATATTTTCCTTATGCTGCAGTTCAGTAAAAAAAAACGCACTCAGGCCGGTGTGAGGGAGCTCTCGTCGCAGGCACGCTATCAGGGCCGTCAGGTCGCGTTGAAACCACAACCGATCGCGCGCTGAGCGCGAGTACCGAAACGCGTTCCCGCGCATTTCCCGCTCTAAATCCGCCCGTTCCCTTACAACCCTTACAAATTTATCTAGACAATCCATAGACTGTCCATAGACTTGTCTATAAAATCTATAGACCCTCTGTGGACAAACCGAGAGCAGTCTATAGGCAGTACAAATCCTATAGACAGTCCATATATGGACAATGTGCAGATTTATGGCCATGCACTTTTGGTAGACTTTTGTCTGAAGACAATCTACGGACAATGAATAGACAAAAAGAAATATCAATACGAAGGCAGTAGAGACTTATAAGAAGTCTATGGACTGTCTATTGATCATTGTTGTAAGGATTATACGCTCTTCCACCTGACAAAGCGCGGTTTATTCATCCGGCTTATGGAGCGCAGCGGAGATAGAAGTCTACTGCCGTCTAGCGCTGACGTTATCCTACGGTCTCGCTGGTGAGCGGCGGCACTCCGAGCGGGAGCACAATTCCTCGCCGATTACCTTCTGGAGCTTGGCTGCAGGCGGACGTCATCAGGTGCCGTCGAAGATCCAGGCTCCACTCGCTGTCGTCTGGCGCCGATGTTCAGTTTGGTCACCGGGGGAAGATCTGCTCCCCGCTTGGCAGCGCGCATGTCGGGGTCTCTTCTGCGGCGACGACTGCTTCCACTCGTGCTGTGCGCGGCGGCTGTCGAGAGCTGCTTCTTCGTCGGCCATAGCACGGACAGAAATACGGCTGCTGGCGTGCGATGAATTTTGGGAGTGACCCAGGCTAAATTTGGAGGTCACCATCGTGTTCCCCGTACTCGAATAAGGTTGGACATCGATTTTGGTTCAAACCGGCCGAAGTCATATTTTGGGGGTTGAGCGCCAAATTTCGAGGTCGCCATCATGTTCGCTGTAGTCGAATTAGGTTGGACATCGATTTTGGCGCAAATTGGTGGAAGTCAAATTTTGGTGGCATGTGAGCCAAATGTGGGAGGGGCTCGAGCCAAATTTGAAGGTCACCATTGTGTCCGCGGTAGTGAAATTCGGTTGTAAAAAGGTTTTGGCCCATATCGGCCAAGGTCAAATTTGTCTCCTTACATGCCTTCTAATATAAGACTGACACATCATTCACACAGCCGCGGACAGATTTTCGTTCCATGAGCCTAGAAAGGCTTCCAACTTGATAATTACAGCCTTTTTTCGCCTAATTAGCAAGTGAACAACGGTATGCTTCATTGATTGCTCTAAAAGCGCGCCCAATACGCAAAACCTGCTTTATTCTGTTTAAAATGCACAGCGCGCGGCCGTCGCTTCACCGGCGCTGGACCAAATATGGTGGTTCCGGCGATCGTTGCGGACTTTTCCCGTTCCAGTGACTTTAGGGCAGGCGGCTCCGGCGGCGCGCGCTCAAAGCAGACGACAAGCAGAGGACACAGGTGGTTGCTTCAGCGGGCACGCCATGACGTTGTATTTCTGCGCCCGTAAGCCAAACGGCAACAGTTCTTGTCGGTGTCTGTTCAAGGCCGTGATACTAACAGCGCTGCTACGCGCAGTGCGGCCTCCTTCAGAATTTGCTAGACTAAGATGGTGTTTTGTTTGAAATTGCAAAAGCGGCTACAAGTGTTGCAGGGAGAAGGTGAGCAAGGTGAGAAGTTGTAGCCGCTTGTTGCCTTCTCGGCTGACGTGGTCATAAACGCTGCGCCGTACGACACTCGAGTTCTCCTCCAGCAGATGAAACTTAGCGTGGTCACATACTCGACGAACGTGAAGGCATGTTTGCCTTCGACGAATGCCAGCAGCGCTTATACCCATCCAATCAAAGTCTTCGCGCGGGTGTCAAACAAAAGCCGGTACTAGAAGCTAGAGATCATCTTATAGCGGTCATGGAAAAGAACGCGCTTTAGTTTTGACTGTGCTCAAATGGTTGAAGCGTAGCACCAGTTGCTCTTCGGGCTACCAGCGGTAAAGAAGAGCGCGAGAGTGCCCTCGATAGAAGTCAGGCGCGCTCGGCCGAACGGGAGCAACACGCTCGACCGATTGCCTTGGCAACCGAAACGGCAGTAGTTTCTTTCCAGGCCGCCAGGCGCCGCCAGCATGATAGTGGCGTCGCGGGCTTGTGACCTTTTCTGGTCGCCGCAGACAGCGGAGTTTCCACTCGTATAGTCTTCCTCCGTGGCCGTGGCGGACGGCCATGTTGCTGTTCTACAGAAACGCTGAAAGCAGCGATGCGGAGAAGGCGCCTGTCAACCCTGAGTAAGACGCAGACCGTGTCGAATTTTGTCTCCAATTGGGTCTCCTGGGAAGAATAGCCGTGGGTCGCGAATAAACTGTTATACGATCCAATTTGCGCTTTAAAAGTATGCTACACTGAAATATCTGTGAACAAATCGCTAACACTAAACCTTTTGATGGCAGGTTACAGCTAAAACTATAGTTGACGCAAATATATAAAAAATTTGCCTTCCGGAATAAAACTTATGCACATACCAACTGCGAGTTATTAAGAAAGCGCCGAATAGTTAACTGGAATGGGTACTGCGTTCAAAACTATGGCCGCCTCGCCTACGATGCCACATTATTCTGAAACGCCTGATTTCGATATAGAATTTCATGCATTGACGTCCAGAGACCTGGCAACGATCTGAAACGGCTCCTTGATTCGGAATATCAGGGGCCAAATATAGAAATTTTTCGCATGGCAAAACGTTTCGCGTGTGAATCACGGCTCTGCCCTCAGGTACCATGATAACATGGCGGTATACAAACCAGGCGCAGGCAAATTATGGAACGCTCATACGAGTGGAAGGTATTCGTAATACGGACCTCAAATTGCGGACGCCAGCAGCAGCTATCGCAGCGCTGTCTTTGCCGATAACGCAAAATGATATTTTGTCCTTAACCATGGGTCTCTTGATACTTTCCTACTGGCCATAAGACGTCTGCGTAACACTGTGCGAAAGGTTTGCACGCCAGCTGGGATAATACACATTTGTAATGGGTACCCTTGTTCGCATTACAAAACATTGGCTTTAAAGGAGGATAAAACTAAGCCAAAAGGTAAGCAATAAGTTACAATAAATAGCTGGATTCTCCTTCTGAAACTGCATAAGTATTTTTTTCTAGCTCGAGAGAAGGACTTCGTGCTGAGAAAATCGCAGGTGAGGTTTCAGTTTTGTTCTCATATTTACGCCTTCACGTAGCGTGAAAAATCCGCGCTATTTTTACAATCTAGGTCTCTTGAGCTCTGTGTGAACCACAGAAAGCACATCACAGCGAGGAATCCTAGCTGTGCGTATTAGCGTCACGAAATGCGGACTCCAGGCTGTCGACGGGCCACGCAGATGTATTTCGGCCTACTTCCACCCTTGAGGCTAAGAAGCTCGGAAGCTGTGATAGCGACACGTGCACGCGAGAGCCTTCAAGATCAGACTGCCCTTCTCAGCTGTACAAAAATTTAAATATGAGCAACTTTCTAAATTACCACTTTCGATAATCGGGTAATCGGCTGCAATATCGACAAACACCGCGGACATCGTAGAAGTTGTTCAGCATGATTACAAACGTTCCAGATCTTTCTGATCACGTCTCGCATGGGAAAGTGATAGGTTGACGTGCCAGCGGCTGTATACAAAATAAGGATAAAATAAGGAAGCCTCGTTGTATTATGCACAAAAAGTGGTGGACTTCAATCTGGCTCTATGACGTAGCGACTACACGTACGGGGGGTACTCAAGCCTTTTATTAGTTCTGACTTCTTAGACAAAATCATGAGAGTTTATGTCGATATATTTATTTTTATTGTTCGCGCAACACTTTTTGTCCCGGGAAGAAGCCCCAGGGCACCGTATTCCAGTATGCTGCATCCCGGTGTTCAGCGCAATACTGGGCCCCAAATTAAGTATCGCTAATGAGGCTAACACAGGAGCCAGGTGAGTGAGCATTCTTTAAATATACGCGCTACTTGAGATACCCAACAAATGAGTGATATGCGTGTGTTGTGTATTCCAAGTCGCGCGTGTAGTTGCAGTAACAAACACCGATTGGCGTATTACATCATGCTTCTGAAGGGTAGAAAGAAACAGGAGCCCTCTTAAATATCTGCGGAGAGCGCGCAGCATAGTGAAAGTGGACGATTCCGCGAGTAGAGTGAAAAAGAAACCGTTTGGCCCGCCAACCAGACGAGCTTCAAACAGAGCGAATTCTCCTTGAGCTTCTCTGACTTGAATTACCTTCAGTATCTGAATTTGCCACTCATGATGGTTTCACACAGACCAAGAGGGTAGAGTGTAACGCGAGCGAGACATCGCATTATTCTATGTCAACAGCGTTCCCTGCAGTGTTTTAGTCTGACTACGTCAGTAGTTTCCCGTCGATGCCGTCATGCGCGAGAAAGGGCTGAGCCCATCATGGCTGGCGAATAATACGCCTGACCGGACACGTTACACAAATTCGCGTGAGGCGCCACTACGAGCCTTGCGGTTTTATGTAATTTTTGCCTTATCCTCTGTTCTCGATAACAATTACATTACTTTGATATGTCCGGACACTAATCTTTCAGCCTGGCTTCTGTTAGCGCTCCCCTTTAGTGTCGCTGCATTGCACAGAGTTTCTGCCTCCTTTAAAGCGTGTTGTGCCTGTAAGACAAGAAAGCACAGCAAAGAAGACAACCTGCGAGCGCGTAAGGGAGATGACGTAAGGGAGAGTGATGAGAGGCAGGAAGCTTAACCAGAAGGTGATTTAAAACAGAAAGAAGAAAGAGAGGGTGGAGTAATGAGTTTTCTCTGCTGCAGTACCTGTGCGATGTGGAAGAAAGTTTCTTGAAAGTTAGTAAGTCTCGGAGCAGTGCAAGTAAAGCTTAAAAGTCGTCAACATTCTGTTGCAAAAAATCATTTTATTTTTCCCAGTCGGCTGTGAAAATTTTGGGCTGCAAGTTCTCCACATATCCATTTAGTCAGGTGACATGTAAAGTGTGCCATAATATTTTCGTTGGCATTGAACACGCCCTGCTGTAGTAGAACTTTCTGGCGGTCTAGTTGGTACATTTCAATTCAATAGCGTGCGCTAACAGGACGAACACAAGAAACTTGGAGAAGACGAAAGAAGCGCTTCTTTCGTCGTCTCCAAGTTTCCTGTGTTCATCCTGTTAGCGCACGCTATTCAATTGAAATGAACAGCCCCTTGCCGTTTGGAACATTGTATCTGCTAACTTTGTAATTTCAGTGCCACTTTCTACACTACAAAAAAAGGTATTGCTCAAAACTATGACAACTGTCAGAGAATATGAGTTCTTCTGTGCTCAAAAATTTCCTCTGCAGAATTCCTGCGTACGCCTTTCAAGAAGGAAAGGACTGGTAATGTCTTTATTTCGTCACACGACCCAAATACTGCTGCATATATCTAAAGACTCATTTTCGAGGCCGCATGAAAACCTTTGGCACGACATAGGAGAGATAGACCGCATGCAGCTAGCCAGTGAAGAATTTCGCACTAGTATAGCGTACTTCGACGCACTTGTGCCTAGCAAAACTGCGACGCGCAAGCGCATCGAGGCACCCTACATTAGGAAACCGTGGCCTGATCTTTTCAAATGAAATAACTTAGATTTTTCATCAACGAATAGGCCATTTGTTTAGAGATTCCGAATTTTACGATGAAATAAACCAGACTTAAACACAACCTACTTCCTCAGCACAAAGCTCTCGACGATTTTACGCAATTGACACTGCACGAAAGGCCCTTGCTTTTGCCTCATTGCCTTCAATCTCAGGACGAAATTGGGATCAGTGTCGCAGTGAGATGCTAAGAGAGAACAAGAAGGAAAAAGAACAAGGAGAATTGGAGGCACAAAATCGGTGAATTCGTGTCGGGCAGGTGCGTAGGTTTCCACGCGCCTCTCTTGTCCACACCTCATCTCCGTTGCCGTGGCGATAGTGCGGTTTGGGCGGGGAATTTATTCTCCTCGGTCGCAGAGAACGCATCTAAATGCCATTCTCAGTTAGCGAAGTTGGCAGAGTGATTGCAGAGCCTAACTGGCATGCGGGTTTATTCCGTACTGCCTTTATGAAGCACTAAAGCGTGCAAATGCCCCAATGTTGGTGACCGTACAGCTCGAGAACCTCGTTGAATAACGAGGCCTTTCGATCCAAGCGCCATCCGATGTCACTTATGTCTATGTACGGCGCGACATTTCCAAGAAAAGCAAATTCAGTGGAACTCCGACATTCTGAATACCTCCGTCCGTGTGTGGGCCGCAATATTTTAATGCAGGCGTAAGGGGAAAAAGAAAGACGCGGGGCCCTGGAAGGGAGTATGGTACTGCACGTGCTAAACAGTCGGAACAAGGCAAATCAGAAACCAGTGCAAAAATTGCGAAATGCACAAAACGCTCCAAATGCAGCCACTGCAGAGTGGGTGGCAGTCGCGATGCTCCAATTACGCTTAAAAAAAGAAGACACTTTTCTATCAAGCATCTCAAGAGGCCGATTTTTCGGTGGTATTAACAAAATTTTACCAGACGCACGATGCCGCCTTCTGTCATTAACGAGGCGTGCTCTAAAAAACAAAAAAACAGCAATTCTGCTGCGCCAAACGTCATTTTCTTCTTTTCTCACTACCACTTCGTAGCTGTAATGGCGGCCGCTTGCATCATGTGCCAGGCTTTTAAGAAGGCAGGTGTTTTACTCGAAGGCAGGACAAAGAGGCGGGAAAAGTTCCATGGGGGAAATAACAAGATTACTTTCAATATTTGCACGAGAAATGTTCTCGTAATGGCAAACTCAATATTCGAATATTCTCATAATCTGAGAAAGCAGTGCTTTACGACGGTCAGTTAACAGGTTGTGCGCACATTTTCCGACGGGAGGAGACTTCTTAGACTCTATGACTACTAAACAAGCAATTGTTCTTTTGGTCACACACTGAAAGTTCAGTTTATAAAAACACTGATAGAACTTAAGCAGTGGATTGGTGGGCCGGGGTAACGGCCACCGCTTCGATCATAACGAAATGCCTTCTGAAATCAGAAAGCTTCGCCAAACCTAGTCGACCCCTTTAATCACCACAGGTACCTTCAGCGCACCTCACAGCTCTGGCATAATGGCAGGCTTTGTTGATGAGTAGACGGAGATAATCACTTGATAAACAGCACAGCTCCCAGGTACAACACTAATATTAAGCGGTTGTCAAACAGGAAAAAGCGTATGTACAAACTTGCAAAACATTGTTCTAACTGCGAACGATGGAATGCTTATAAAACCGCTTCACGTGAATATATTACAGCGCTGGAACAGGCGAAGTACAATCGCCCAATTTTTTAACCTGAACGCGCGAGCATCGACCGGCCAGTCGATAAGCGCCGTATAACGGAGCACAGCGGCGAAGTGTGCGAGAATACGCGCGTGCGCGCAATGCACAGTCCAATGCAGCTTCCCTCTGCCAGGCTGTTCCGGCAACCGGACCCCACCCCACCTGCTTTTTTGTCCGTTATCGCCTTTCCTTCTGTTTTCTGCACGCCACTGACAAAGGATTAGAAAAGGCAACGTGGTACCGCCTTCTTTTCTGTAGGAGAGGGAAGTGTGAATTGATAAGTGAAATAATCCGATCAGATGTCATTGCTATCGCGCTTCACAGTATATAAGGCCTTGCATCCGCTTTCTGGAGTGTTTGCTTCACGCAGCATCAACAATGCCTCCTCGGGTGCCAGAGGAAAAGAGAGTAGCTGCAGTACGCATGTCTTTGAGCGGCACATCCCAAAGACAGATCGCGATGGCTTTGGATTTAAATGTAGCGACAGTGAACAGGATAATTTGCGCGTTTAGAGACGAAGGGCGCATAGGTGATGCAGCAAGGAACTGCGTTCGGAAGACGACAGCAGAAGAGGATGCCGCCTTGGTTCTCGCCGCCGAGACTAATCCCTTCATGACGGCTGGCCAGGTTAGAGATGCGGTTGGCCTCGATGTCAGCGAAGAATTGGTGAGAAAACGGCTTTTGGAAGAAGGCCTGAAGAATCGAAGTGCTGCCCAAAAGCCGCTTCTTTCCGACACAGCGAAAGCAAAAAGACTGGATTTTGCACAGGCCCATCTGCACTGGACAGCAGATGACTGGCACAATGTCGTCTTTACCGACGAGTCCACATTCTGCACGCAGTGGGACCAAAAACGCCAAGTATACAGACCAGACCTAACGAGGTTCGTTTCTTCCTATTACGAATATTTAGTTAGTTTGTGCCTGTTTCTATTTTCACAAATTTATTCCTGTGAGCCTTTTCTTGTTATTGTTAATTTAAGATACGTTTGTGGTGTAAATTGCCGCAATTTTAAATTGACTTATTGTTCTCCTCTCTTGTAGGTATGACCCCCGATACGTCCACCAAGTGAGAGCCAGTGGACGCAAAAGCATCAACGTTTGGGGGATTGTAACCAAAGAGGGCCTTGGACCACTATACAGAATACAGGGCCGATTTTGTACCGCCTCCTACATTAATATCGTCGAACAGGTGCTCCTGCTTCATGTGCTCGACGGTCCTTTCAATGACGGCTGCTTCATCCTACAGCAGGACTTGTCCCCCGTGCACACGTCTCGCGCTGCCAAAGGCCGCCTGGAAGAACTCGGAATCATGACGATTGACTGGCCGCCACAAGGAGCGGACATGAATGTAATTGAAAACGTGTGGGGCCTAATGAAAAAGAACTTATCAAAAATGGGTCTTCACAACGTGAGCTGCGATGAACTGTGGCGCAAAGTTGAAGCCGAATGGGAGCTGTTGAAAATCGACCACGACCTCGTACCAGCGCTGTACGACTCTCTTCCGCGACGCATCGCAACGGTTGTTCAGTCTGGTGGAGCCTTCTCCAAATACTGAAGGGCAACAAGCGAGTTGCGACACCCGGGACCCCACAATTTCTCAAGCAGCTGGAATTACCAAAATCTCTAATACCCCTTGGTAACCAGTGCGAGCAAAGGTATCCTTATTGAGGCGTTGTTTTTCTTCTGGTTTCGCTCTCGAGAAAAGCAATAAATTTATTTCTGGTCAGACATAGGCAAGGCACGCTATTCTTTGCAACATCGAAGTTTCTAATCAGCAGGACTTCCAGCGGCAGATATCTTTTTGCCGCAGGAAATTGCCGCGTGAGCCGTAGGGAAAATAAAAATAAAAAGAAGTGCTGATTCTCACGTAGTGCAATCAGCCGGTGTATGTCGCATTCCATCGAGCCCAAGCGGTGCCACTTGACCCTTTATTTATAGCGTGATGGCAGCGTTCAGAAAAGAAAAGACGAAGACGATAACGGTGCTCGAAAGGGGGTGGGGTCCGGTTCCCGGAACAGCCTGGCAGAGGGCAGCTGCACTGGACTGGGCATTGTGCGCACGCGCGTATTCTCGCACACTTCGCCGCTATGCTCCGTTGTACGGCGCTTATCGACTGGCCGGTCGACGCTCGCGCGTTCAGGTTAAAAAATTGGGCGATTGTACACATTTTTACACGTTACCTTTCCGTCCATGCTATGCGCTGATCCGCGAAAGTTATGGCGCATTATCAACCCGACTGATATCGATAGCATATCTCTTGTTGACAATTCTGGAACTATCATTCGCCCCGAACTGCAAGCTTCTGTGTTAAACGAAGTTCTCACTTCCAATTCTTCTATCACCACCGATCTCCCGCTTCTTAGCGCAGTGTCACTCGATTATACGCCCATTTATCCTGTCACAATAGACCTTGATGGTGTTGCAAAACTGATAAACTCACGAAAAATATCCGCTGCTCCAGGCTGCGACCTTGTTAATGCCAAGTTCCTAAAAAATGCAAGGGTTTATTCTTCCGTCATAATAACGAAATTTTTTCAGCAGTCACTTGACCAGGGTTCGCTACGTGCCGAATGGAAGGTGCGGAAGGTGATTCCACTCCAGAAATCAGGTAACAGGCACTCTCGACTAAACTACCGGCCAATTTCTATCACCAGCATTCCTCGTAAACTTCTTGAACACATCCTGTTTTCTCACCTAGCTAACTTTCCAGAATCCAACTCTTTCTTCTTGCGATTTCAAAACGGATTCCGAAAATCTTTCATGTAAATCCCAACTTGTATCCTTTACTAACAAGTTGCATGTTATTCTTGATCGTAATTCACTAGCTGACTGCGTGTTCATAGATTTCGCTAAAGCGTTTGATAAAGTATGTCATAGCTTATTTCTATAAAAATTGCAGCAACTTAACCTGGACTCAAAGATTTTAACCTGGCTTGAAGCTTTTCTTGCAAACCGTCAACAGTTCGTTTCCATTATAGACCTCACCTCAGACCCAAGTGTGGTTCACTCCGGCATTCCGCAAGGCTCTGTGCTCGGTCCGCTTCTTTTCCTTATTTACATTAACGACCTACCCTCCTGCATTTCATCTCACATTCACCTATTCACTGACGACCGCGTAATATTCAGGGAAATAACATGCGATGGTGACATACTAATGCTTCAATCCGACCTCGACTCCACCTCAACCTGGTGTAAATCTTGGCTAATGGACCTTAGTGTTAACAAGTGCAAATAGATGCGTGTGTCTTAAGTGACAAATAACTTGCCGTATTATCACCTTAACGGCTTGTCTCTAGACTCTGTACACACTTATAAATACCTCGGTGTTCACATTACTAATGACCTTACCTGGACTGCTCATGTCACACATGTCGTTAAACACGCCAAAAAACACCGTAACTTTGGTAACTTCGCCATAACTTTGGTAAAGCACCTTCATCTCTGAAGCTTTTACTGTACAAAACACTAATTTTACCTAAACTCGAATACGCAGCATCAGTATGGGATCCTTATCACCAGAACTTAACGCACTCGCTTGAGATAATCCAAAATACAGCTGCTCGATTCATTCTCATTAACTACAACAGAAATGCCACCATAACCAGCATGAAATCTACTCTCGGTCTGCCATCCCTTGCGTCCCGTCGTCCAGCACTTCGTCTTCGCCTTTTTCATAAACTTTTTCCCCATTCTTACCTGCGCGAAGAACTTATTTCACCCTCGCAGTACGGGTCACCACGGATGGATCACGCCCACGAGGATGGAATACCATCCTGCAGAACGAAAACCTAGTTTCATTCATTTTTACCCCAGTCATCCGACGAGTGGAATCACCTTCCCGAACCATTGGCACTAATTAATGATCACCGTTTATTTCAAGATGCATTAGCTAACACTGTATGACTAGCAACCTTCTGTAATATTGTGCTCATATTTCTTTGTTTTGTTGCTTGTATAACCACTCCCCTCAATAATGCCGTATGGCCATGCGGGTATTTTAAATTAATTAATTAATTATTTCACTGCAGCTCATGTCCTTGTCCAGTGTGAATTAGGCGTCATCCTGGGAGACGTCTTTGTTTGTGTCTGTCAGCTTTCGTCTACTGAGGCTGTCGCAAGTATGCGTGGCCAGGCGCGGTCATAACGGCCGTTTTCTCTTCCAAGACGGTGCGACGCGACTCATCTGCGCCCCGTGCATAATAAAAGGTGATGTTGTGATTATTTGTCCAACAGGCACTGGTCTGAACGCGTTCTTGTCGTCGAGGAACTGTCCGCAAACGTTATAATGCGCCTCTGCGGACGGAATGCACGAGAATGCAACAATAATTTATCAGCTGCGCCAGCGACAGAGTTCCTGGCTTACTTATTTTCCTTATTCGCCAGTTACAGTTTTCCCGTTGAATGCAAAGCCTCAGCGTGCATGAGGAAGCCTGTTGCCGCCCTTTTCGAACTAGTAGCCAGGGCTACCACTATCACGCACTGTTGAGCTGATTGGTTGGCATATTCCAAAAGAGAACCCAAAGCTAAACGGGAGGAAGTAAAGAAGCAAGCACTCTCATAAACACTCGACAGGAAACAGAACGCATCTCTCTTTATTTTTTTGCTCCATACCTATATTTGGCTCCTTTACCTAATTCATTTAACCTCCCTGCCTTTCCTCCTCCTCCTTATTTCATTCCGTCAAGCTTTGAGAGCGCCTGTATGGAGAAGAAGGCAGTGTGCTGAGCAGGCTAGTATGCGCTCGACTTCGATAAGCAATAACGTTGCACATATACTGACACAGAGAATGCAGCAAAACGAAGCGCTTCTCGCAACCAACGTTTTTATTCAGAAAAACGCTGCAGAGTTTTGTTTCAGCACACTAAAAGGTAATCAAGGACGGTATTTCAGTGCAATGCTTGAAGTCCACTGCGCTGGAATTCATGTCATGAGTTAATTAAATAAGGCATTAGCTGTCAGGTAAAAAATACCCAATGAAAGTGATTACCCAGAAGACCTGATTATGAGAGCAAGCGAAAAAGTTGTTTAATTGGTGAAATGAAAACCGCACGAGCAGCGACAGAAACGAACGATGCAGATCTGTGAATTTATCATATAATCGTCTCTGGCACGTAACTGAGAAGGTTCCCAGAGAGATATTAGCAACGCCAGGAGAAAACAGTCCAGTTAATGCCCAGTCCCAGAAAAAATGTGTGAGAGTGGCAGGAGTGAAGGAAAAGCGAGCCGTATGATAAAGCATGTTTCGCTGTTTGTTGCTTGAAAAGTCCGAGTCGTGTATAAGGTGCGTTTGTCCTGCGGGATGGTGTATATCGGCCAGACTGGACGGCGTCTGAATGTAAGGTTAAAAGAACACCACTATTTCTTGAAAAATGATTATTCTTCCCGCTATTCTTCATGCTTCATGCTTAACTCTGTCGCAAATGATGCAAGCGCTGTTGTGATCTGTTGTTTTCTGAAATAAGTGCTGTTTTCCGCAACCGCAATCAAGTGACGCGGAAGAGGGCACAAGCATTCCGTGTTATCAAAACCAGTGAATCATATATGAGTGATTCATACATCTGCTTGTCTGGGAATGAACTACTTTTTGTTGGAACGTCAGGTGAGATTTGCATGTTAAGGCTTCACGCCAACATGCGCGTGTCGTGTGACTAAACTGTGCCACGCCTTTTGTGTTTCGTTGCCTCATACATCTGTATATATTGAAGCCTTATAAACAACAATGTTAGTCGCAAGTAACGCCTCGAACTGTTGCCTTCTCTCTGTGCGCGTGCGTCCAGCGCAATTATTTCTCGAAGGTGTGAAGAACGCCCACCGTTAGTCCGCCACTGACTGCCGGCTTTTCGTCCATCGGTTACACAAGCGGGCTGTGACAAGTGAACGGCCACATCTCATCTCAAGCGTTTCTATTATATTGGTTAGTTGTTTTAAAACCCAAGTTTAAATAGAAATAACAATAAACCAGTCCCCTCAATCGCTACGCAATCTAGGGAGACAATAATTTTAAGTTCAGTTCTTAAGCTTATTTTCTGTTTTTTTTTCGACGTACACTCTCGTGGCTAAGATAATAGCAGGAGAAGTGTGCGGCGCTAGTCTCTAAACCGCTTGTACCAAAGGGCGCGAGACACCCAGTTCATTTGCCCGCCGCCGCGACTGCCTTCAAATGCAGCTGAAATGGCACGCGTCCACCCACTGATATTCTAATGCGTGCTAAAAACGGCAGCAGAAGTCCAAATAAATTCCGACTATGATAAGCACTTCCTAGCGTAGCCAGGATTTGCGTTTGGGAGTTACGGTTCGGAATTTGAATGCATAATCAGGTCTTTCATTATTGATCACTGTGTCTTTTTGACACGTGCAGCGCTACACTATCTGGATAATCACGCGGTTCGGTGCGTTCGGAAGTTTCGAAGTGCAACCACTTGCTGATTAATGCACAAACAAAAATTCATGAAAGTGTTTTATCTGAAAAGGCATGACTAGACGAGTTGGCGTATGTTCACGATTTGTAGCATTGAAAGACATCAGACGAGAAAAACTGCGGCCGACGTGACTGCTGAGCTAAATTAAAATGTTTCGAAACGCGAAAGTAACTCATGCGTGAGCTATCAAGACCAAGCAACTTCAGAAAGAATACAACAAAACCAAATGCATAAACGGAGCACCAATAAGCAGGCACGAATATTCTTTGAAGGTAGAATACAAGACAACCAGCTTTTGAAGTAATTGCTCGTTAGCAGTTCATACCAGTGTGCTTCTGAAAGCAAATTTCTTACACTCTTAATGGCAATTTCAAGTAAAATAATAGAAACACATCGAGTGTTGATTTTGTTCTTTTATTTTGAAAAACTTGTAATGCAGCGTAAAACGGTGCGTCACGAAAAAATTTATTGTTTCGCGAAAACATTCGGTGCGCGCACTCGCAAACAATCCGCGTAGCCCCAGAAAAATAGTCACAGTTATTTACACGCAAGAAGTGCCAATTTTGACTCCAGTTTGAGTACGGCTCTCGATTAAAAACAGTAGACTCCACAATTCTTGAAGGCTATGTTTTTCAAGCCGGCGTTACTTCGCTCACGCATAAACAACGAACCATATATTTCAAACTTGCCTTTTATTCTGTTGCACTCTGATGGCATTTATTTTTGGTGGTCCATCAATGCGCTGCGCAGAATTTTGTCTACGGTAAGCTCGATTCAAGAGCGTCCACTGAAGGCTTGAAGAAAAGTTGTCGTCTGTAATTCTTCGCTGAATTCAGTAGAGCTGATGCAAAATAGATTGTCAATAAAACTTTCGGAAGTATTGTTTCTTGAATTCCCAACCCAGACTACGATATCAATCCTCGTCATTTAGATCTGGGTCAGCTTGAATACCTCAAGCATCGTGGGATCGGACCCCGGCGGCGGCGGCGGCCTCATTTGTGTGCAGGTGATGGGAAAAAAGCGACGTGCTGTGCTACGTCAGTACATGTTATAAACCCCAGGTTGCCGATACTAACCCACAGCGCTCCACTACGCCATCTCAAATAGCCCATGTGGAGCTTTTGGACGTTAACCCAACATACCACACCAGGTTAAAAGTTAGGCCCTCCCAACTTGCAATAATAAACACGCATATTTTTAATGGTTTCTCTGCATTCTCATGCGGACGGCTTCTGCTGCGGTGAACGTCGCACAACAGATCAAAATCTAAAAAGCGATTAGTATCCAAAATTACCATACATATCCTTCTGAGCACCACGCTTCATAAAGCGCATGCGATTTCTGGACAATATTTTTAAGCATTGCGTCGCCATCGAGCTTGCTCCACAAAAATTGAGAAACAGCGAATGCTTCGACAGTACCTATCAATTAATATCTTTCCTTTAACTTGGGGTGAAAGAAAATAACCACCTTAAGGGCAATAAATTAGCCTCAAGCAATTACCTTCCAAATTCTTCTAATATTAAGCATTCAGTTGTTTTCCCTTTGTGCCGTATAAGCTGACTAAAAGCCGCTTAGACAGTGGATTTTTCAATAATATTTCAGGAAGTTTTTTATATTATTGCCCCAGGAAGTAACCTAAACTTTCTCTCTTTAAGTGCCTTTATGCTAAGAGTTTCATGTATTCTTTCCCCGATGTGGCAAGTACATTTTGAACAAGGCGCAGTGCAGAGTCAGAACAGAGGAGAACAGAAAAAAAAACAAGTCTATTCGCATTATGCATGGTTCCCGGTAAATAGCCCAAGTTGATAGAGGTTAATCAGTACCTTTGATCATAGCCCAGCCGTACCTTCGGTGCGCAAGAAATTAACCAGTTCTTAAGTCTGACATGTTAAACGGTATCTTTCTTTTGCACTGTGCCTTGTTCCAGCTTACTGATATTTACGCAGTATGATCTTGAGCTGGTCGCGGCGTACCAAGGACAAGTGAAGCAACTGTTAAGAGCCGTACTATTTCCTCTACTACCCTTCGTATGTGCTGTTATTCTTTAGAGGACACAAAGACATTAGCAGGAGCTTTTTACTGGATGCTAAATAGTGACTGCTGGCGCAGTGTGGTCAGTGAGAAAAGCACCAAAGGACACAAATAGGGAAAGAAACGCAGGTGCATATCAAGGTTCGGGGTGAGTTGAATCGATCGGTGTTTCCGCGCTTTAACTGTAGCCGTTTTACCAGTAAATTACGCTTCCGTGCAGATTTGTATTGCGAATAGAATAATCAGCTGGTTTTATTTTTGGCCTTCGTGAAATTCAAGTTGTCGCCCGTACGTTTCCAAAAACGTGCTCGTAAAGTGGCGCAAATAAACAAATTTACGGACCCAATGTTTCGGCGATTCTAGACACGAATATTTTCTATAGCGCCACGCATATTCTAGCTCCTGTTACTTAATGAAAAGTAAACGTCGCACAAACACGGGCACATGTCGCTGGATGACAGCTGCTCCTGTTAAAAGGTGTAGATGTAACTAGTTTGTCGCTTTTACTAATAGCGCCTTTGACGCGCAGTACAGAAGGTACTTACGCGAATGTGAAGAATTTTAACACGGCAGGCTTTTTGAGGCAAAAAGATTACTTCTGCGGCATTGTAGTTGTAAGGTTGATGGACACCAGAAAACAAGTGAGATATGTTAACTAGCAAGCTGGTTAACTAATTCCTAAAAGTTAACTTTTTAGTTTTACAGTAAGACGCCTAGTTGCTATTAGAGATTCACAGCAAGCTCTACCCGCCTTTACTTCTCCTCCTCCTCCTCCCCAGCCGTTAGTAAAAGCGATATCACTTTTTAGAATTTCAAAGGCGCCAATGCCTTCGATGCTGTGGCTGAACAAGATTTGGTCTTCGCGCGCGCGTTTCAAAGATCGCGTGTCTTTCGCGCACGCGGCTACGTCCACTAGCTGACGTCACTCCATGCCGTGTGTGTCACGTGAACGTGTTTTTCCAGCACGCGCTGCAGTGCTCCCACTGCCATATATGTGGTACTGCCGCTGCTCGCTGCTTCAACGCAGAGAGGAGAATGGACGTACGTGACACGTGTGCCAAGAAGTGTCTTGAACCTGTGGATGCTGCAACGCGCGCGCAAAAAGCGCTGAATCTGTGCAGCGCGCGCGAATGCAAAACTTTGTATGTAAGCCACAGCGGCAAAAGTGATCGCGTTTTCGAAGAGCCTTGATATCACAATTACTAACCGCAACCTACAAATCTCTAACTGATACCAGGCGCCTAAATGCAATGGTTAAAAAATAACCAGTCGGAATTAGTCAATAAGCATACTAGTTAACATGATTTGCCGGGCTTCCGATAGCGGTCATTTCTGGCCGCTATGTCGCGGAACCTGCCAGCGGAACAATGTGGCGGAACCTGTCTGCGGAACAATGTGGCGGAACCTGTCTGCATACAAAAAGGGATACGGTTTTAAAGTAGTTAAACCGAGTACACGTGCCAAAGCATGTGTTTATCCTGGTTGGCTAATGGTTTTGCTTCGCTGGCTCGTCGGTAGGTCTGGCGACGATATAAGTTCGATAGTAGTATTTGTTGATGAAGACGACAATGCACAATGCACAGCCCGAGAGTGTGTTGCAGTTTAACACGAGTCCTGGACGGCTGCGGTGATAACATAGTCATTGTACAGGTCGTTGTATTGTGCAGGCTCATAGCAGACAGTTCTAAAACGAATGAAAAGCATGGGTATACCAGGTGGAGTTTCTCTTCTAAGCTCCTTACGAACAGTCTTGAAGTCAAGACGTATCTAGAAGAGAAGGCTTTTTTTTTTTGTACCTTGGGGAAATCAATGTTTCATATGCCGAAAGCCGGAAACTATTGAACATGTTTTCTTAGATTGTTGGGAACCCCCCCCCCTCCTTTTTTTTGGGGGGGCGGGGGGATTCTACGCTTTCGGAATCAGATTTTTGCCCGTTACAATGAAGACGGGGTTCCTTTAAACATGAATATGATATTGGGCTTGCACAGTATTTGGCGATTCAGTATGGCAGTTAGCCACGCAAACATTGGCGCGAGGCCGATAAGAGAGTGTTTTCGTGAATCTGTTGGAAGAGTTAATGAAGGCCACAACATGCAAGACCCAGTGGAATATTCGTTATACATGCGCGAAATTTAATGTCTTCACGTAACACCAATAGCGGGTGACATATATTTAGCATGTGTGCCGTGTTCTTCGCGTGGATTGGTTTGTAAAATTACGTGCTGAAGTCGGCAATTAATTAAAAAGGCGGAAAAAGAAGAAAAAAGAGGCCATAGCATAGCGCTCTCGTGCAGAGACCACCTAATCCAATCTTTTCCCGCCGCCACAGGTTCGAGTTTCAATCGCGGCATTAATTATTTTTTTATTTATATGTGCTTTGGCCAAGGTCACTCTCAAAGTCAAACTTCATAGAAACTCGGTGAGCCGGTTAAGGCCGACTCACACTGTAGAAACTATCTGCAAACTCCGTTCGCCAACACGAGGTATACATAGTGTTGCCGACCCTGTCACGCGGCATCAACACGAACATATTGAAAGCACGTCCTTTTCGTCCAGCAACACGTATCGGAAACTTCTGCAACACTGTTGGCGAACTCCTTGCTGCACCGCACAAAGAGCCGCGGAAACCGGAGACACCTTGCAAGGTCGAGCGGCTTGTGCCTTTGGCAGTAAAGATGCAGGACTAATAACTGCCGCGTGTGGCTGCTGCAGGAGTAATGCTGATATTTTGCGCCGTCGATTCTGGGTTGGACGACGCATACATAAGACAGAAAACGTGCCTACAAATTACCCCGTCTCAATTCCGAAACGAGTGCAATACAAACCAAAGTGAATACGCGGAAGATACCTCATCAAAGAATTTATAAGAAACAACGCAACGCTATTCATTCGTTCATCTCGGTTTTCAAGACAGGTGGACAAATAACTCGTGCTCACCTGTGAGATCCGAGCCCAACACTGTAGCGATCTCTACTAATTATCTATCCTTGGAGCTCACACCGACGGTACCTCTTTTGTTCTGTCCCACAAGGATTGCCTGTCGTCGACCATCGCGGTAGCTTACTTTCCTGGGCGAAAACGACCGCGTCTTGATTACGCGAACACCTCGCAGACTCGTCGGCTGGCACCTACGCAGATAGTTAATTGTTGTTGCCCTCAGCCCCGCGACTAGCTCGACCGCCGTCCTTGAAACCGCAGAAGACGTAATTGTCGCTTGTGGCAGGGGTGGGCCGCGCCAGAGAAGAAAGGGCTTTTTGCAAAGCTGCTCTCGTCAGGAGGGTACGCGAATTTCCACGCAAGAATGAGACGGGGACCGGGCCGGAAGTCCTCTACGGCGGCTCCAACGGAGGCACGGGCGGGATCGAGTAGCCTGCCCGCTGGCATTCGCCCGCCTGCAAGACGCGGCACCTTGGCAGACAAAAATGCGACGAAAGGAAACGTTTTGCAAACTGTTTGCAATCAGGAAAGGCACGAAAGCTCTCAATCACTGCAAAGTGAGTGCTTTCGTTGGTGTGTTGTCGCCAGGAAATTCGACCGGCCAAACCGTGCCGATTGACGCTGTTTGTTTCTACTTCTGGTTCCTGAAAGCTGTCGTACCGAGCCGACGCCACAGCAACCTGTCTTATTTCTCTGCCGTTCGTTCACTGTGACAAGACGTTGGGGAACTAGTTGGTTCGGCAACTTGTTGGCGGCTCGCTGGCGAACGATGTCAGGGTTGTGTTTCCGCAGTGTGACACGGGCTTTAGACCACGTGAAGTAGTGCTTTCGCATTAAAAAAGCCTATTTTTAAAAATTCCGGTTCAGCTGCGCGGGGACAGGAGGTGGTGTGGGTCGAAGACGGCAGTGGGTGGGTGAGTGGGCAGCCTTGGGAGGTGGCTGGTGTGTGGTGCTTCTGAAGGGTGCGGCTTCAATCATAGAGGCTTCTAACGTACGACGACGGTATTTTCGTCAACTGCCGCTGTAGTGCTACCACAGTCAAAAAAAGAAAAGCGGTTCGTAGGTGAAGTTCATAAGTTCACAGCATTATTTACCAGAAGGCGAGAAAGCAACATCTTGGACAATAGAATTACGGTAACATTATGCATACCAAACATTGATATTGATTAACCGCGAAGCAGGCAACATAACTTCTTAATCAACTTTTCCGGCGAAAAGTGAACAGTAGAATGCACCGGTACCTAACTCGTCTTAGCGTTATGATGTAAAAAGTTGCGCAAGAAATCGGGGTAAAACTTGCAGAAAAAGAAGACATAATCACGCATTTGGAGCCGAGGCCGCGCACATTTATTGCCACTGTGGTTACGACCCGGAAACCAACAAATGAAAGCATATCATTTCCAGTTCTCTTCAGATTCGACCTTTCAATGCTCTCTAGAAAAGCACTTATGTAGTGAGAAATACCGCCACGGAAAGATCGTTGCAGATCTGCATTTTCCTAATTTTGTGCACCGTCTGGATTGCACGAATAACACGGCTTAGTCCTAATAGGACTGATAAGACTTTCCTAAGGACTGGAGCTTTTCACGCTTTGTAATTTTGTGAGTTGGGGACACGATAGAGAAGACGCCTTTACTGGCTCACTGCAAGTGTACTGAACGCGAATCGGTCGCAGTTTCACCTCTGCTTTGAACCTAGCGTTCGCCAATTTCGACGAACGCGCACGCTTCCACAGCATTGAAGATTAGGCTTAAAGGATGCGTCCAACAAAGTTGTATTCCACAGTTAGGGGTAACTGTCGATATCTCGCTGCCATCCATCTTCCTCGAGACGTTGTGTCCATTTTCAATATGTCTTTAATGATCGTGCCTTCTCCAGTCTGTATATATTTTTTGCATTTTGCGGCTGTTCTGGCCGCATTTTCCTGAGCCGTGGTGGCAGCCAGCCTGATAAAGCCAGCTGCGAGGTGAGAAACGGCGCACTATGAGAGCTTCCAGTCGCATTTTCAAACATTGCTGGCCCAGCGCACCATCACGCCCGAGGAAATTGACTGCAAGGTCGGTGATTAGGGTAGGTAAAAGGGAGCTAGATTAAGCAAAAGACGTGGATACCATGTCAACTGCGTCTGTAATAAGGTTTCCCCACACTCGCCGCGCACCCGACGCCTCTTGTATTGACTTCGTTCCTGACATTGATTGACAGTGTTCAGCAGCCAAAGACAATATCAGGACAACGAGAAGGGCAATAAAGCCGGGGAAAAGAAAGACCAAAGCGACAGAAATAACGCGAAGCTCGGAAGGGGCCGACTTCCGGTGAACTGGCTTATACAGGGATATAAGCGCGCTCTTTATAAACTCTGGCTTCCCCCAGCGAAATATTTTTTCGCCCCTTCTAACGTCACACGGATCTCAAAATGCTAGTGGTACCTTCACCGGCGAAATGCAATTAGTGAGCAAAATCCTTGCTATCCGTCGAAATTTGACACTAATAAGGCAAGAGTACTACTGGCTCAGGGTTGCTGCAGTTGTGAAGCATTACATAAGAACTTGCTGCGGGTGCCAGCGTCGGAAAACGCCGCCAACTAAGCCAGCCGGCCTACAGCAGCCTATTGGTCCGCCTCAGGTCCCCTTCCATCAAGTAAGCAGGGACTTACTAGGCCATTTCCGGAGTACTCGCTGGGTAACCGCTACATTGTGGTCGCCACCGACTACCTGAGCCAATACTGTGAGACTGAACCTCTTCCCCGTGGTACCGCTGACGAAATTGCGAACTTTTTTATCCAAAACATTGTGCTTCGTCACGGTGCACCCACCATCGTTTTAACTTACAGGGGAACAGCGTTCACCTCAGCCTTTACGCAGGAGGTTGTGCGCCTGAGCGGCACCAGTCACCGCAAAACAACCGCTTACCACCCTCAAACCACCGGCCTCACCCAACGGCCCAACAAGACGATCGCCGACATGATTTACATGTATGTCGACGCGGACCACCGGAACTGGGACGCCATACTCCCTTACCTCACATTTGCCTATAATACTGCAGTCCAGGAAACGACAAGCTCCACTCCATTTAGTTTAGTACATGGCCGCGAAGCCACAGTCATGCTGGATGCGGTGCTGCTTCCAGCTAGCACTACCGCCTTTGTTATGTGTGCCGCCAAATTCGTTCGTTACGCTGAGGCCGCCCGCCAACTCGCTCGAGAGCGCATCTGGCACCAGCAAGCTCTCGACGCTCGGTGCTATAACCTCCGCCACCGAAATGTGCGTTACCAGCCCGGCAAACAAGTCTGGGTGTGGAGCACAATCCGCATGCGAGGGCGCTCTGAGAAGCTTTAACGCCGATACTTTGGCTCCTACGTGGTGATCCGCCAGCTCAGTGAGGTCACCTATGAAGTTCTTCCCCAGGGAACCGTTCGCCCTTCTAGACGGCCGACCTCCGAAGTTGTCCACGTCGCCCGGATGAAGCCGTACCACGCCTGCTACCCCCTCGCGCGTGTTTACACCGTACGCCAGACACATGCGACTAGCCTTGTTGCCTCCCGTTGCTGCCGCACCGAGTCGGTGTGATTCAGAGAGGGGGAGTAATGCCACACTACTAACTCCTCTAGTGGCGCCGTATCGCGGCTAAACTGTGTTACCTGGCAGTTGGCAAGCCTTGAGCCATCTCGGGGCTAGATGTTTCCTCGTCTTCATCTCTCGAGTTACCTGCGGCCTTGCGCGTTCCAACAGCGTCTTGCGCGTATAAGTAAACCAGCCCTGCGTATGTCAACCATTCCTCGGTGACAATATTTTCGAAATTATAAAAACTGAGATGGATATTACGAAGGGCTGCACTTCTTTCAATAATTAAAGAGCCTAACAGTAATAGTTAAAAAGTTAACTATTAAATACTAGTAAATCAGCCTGCTAGTTATCTCGTCTTAGCTGTGTTCTGATATATTGCATCGCTGACAAAGCAATGGCGAAAAAAAACGGTCTGCAACTCAAAAATCTTATCTTTAAATATTGTGTAAAATCTTAGGTGAAACACCCTGTGTGTGTTAAAATAATTTGGCTACGATACGTAGAAGATCACAGGTATTTGCCTAAAATCCAGTCCCTAGTCATGAGCTTCCACTTTAATTTTTTGCCATTGACGTCGTCTGCGTTACCTTCAGTCGTCTTTTTGAAGTACCACGAGGGAATCAACTTGAAAACTGGTTGCCGCCGCAGTGGCTGAGTGGTTATGGCGCTCGGCTGCCGGCCCAAAAGACGCGGGTTCGATCCCGGCCGCGGCGGTCGAATTTCGACGGAGTCGAAATTCTGGAGGCCCGTGTGCTGTGCGATGTCAGTGCACGTAGAAGAACACCAGGTGATCGAAATTCCCGGAGCCCTTCACTACGGCGTCCCTCATAACCTGACTCACTTTGGGACGTTAAACCCCCCTAAACCAAACCAAACCGGGTTGGTTAAGCTGTGGTTTGGAAATATGAAGCTTGAATTTAGATCGTGCAAACAAATTTTGGCCCCTCTCTCATGTTTGCACATGCAGAGCTGTTTGTGAAAATTTCGTGCCTCATATCCTTTGAGACCTGGTAGGATCGTGCACAAATCTCCTCCTTCTGAGATAGCTAACCGCCGAGCACTTTTGAGAAGCGCTGTGCGGGAGGCGTTAGTTTTCTCCACCTTTTATGAAGGACTAAAGGCATCTCATTT
Source organism: Amblyomma americanum (assembly GCF_052857255.1). Taxonomy (NCBI): domain Eukaryota; kingdom Metazoa; phylum Arthropoda; class Arachnida; order Ixodida; family Ixodidae; genus Amblyomma; species Amblyomma americanum. Next base: position 267,631,525 of record NC_135497.1, read on the forward strand.
TAGCTGCATGTTTTCTTCTGTAGAATGATGCATAAGGCATTACAATGCATCAACAATGACGTGGTAGTCGCAACGGTCGCTAAAAAATGTATAGTTGAATTGCTTCTCTCACGTTGTTTCGGCTTTATTAGCCGAGCGATCGCTGTGACGTGTAAAAAGTGTTTAGATCACGTGAGGCATAAAGAAAACTGCAATATAACTGATGACACGCTTTTTTTTATCTCATTCCAGTTCTTTCAGCAAGCTGGCTTAAACGCCGTAGTGAATTAAAACTACTCATTGCAGTTTCTTTCATGCCTCGTATGACCTAAACACTCCTACATCAAAGCCATCGTTCGGTTGTTGAAACCGAAACAGGAGCAAGAAATTCAATTATAAATTGTTTAGCGGTTGTAGCGGAATAGCGTGGGGTGATTCGTAACGCATCATTTGAAAGAGGAAAATATGCAAGCAAAAATTTGACGTCTTTAGTCCTTCAGCAGTACGTGTACGGATACATGTTGCAGATGCGATCCCATGCAGAAGTGTGCATAAAATATGCGTGTAAAATTTAGAAAGTATAAAAAGTTAATGAACTTTTTCTCTCATTGCTACAGCCGAGCTACCTGTAATGCTGCAGTGGCAAGTTTCGGACCAGTTTCCACAAAACTGTATTTCTTATTTTCGATGGCGCACCGCACTGAGGCCGGCGAAACACCACAGGCGCTTAGCTGTTGCGGCAGGGGGTCAGAAATAAAGGAAACGATCTATTCACGTTATTGAAAATTATTTCACTTTGGCGGGTCGCTCGTGAGAAGGAAGGCTAACATGTTGTAAACTAGGAAGCGCAAAATACCGGACGACGGACAGAGTAAGGGACACAAAAAACAGGTTCACGAGCGCTCGTGAACCTGTTTTTTGTGTCCCTTACTCTGTCCGTCGTCCGGTATTTTGCGCTTCCTAGTTTACAACATGCATCACCAACTAGCCCGGCAGCTTGCTCTCCTGAAGGCTAACATGCGAGGCCTAGAATCTCTCCGCCGTTCTCTTATGCCGCGGAAACTTCGCTCATCGCCGGGCTAAGACGCCGAGCACTTGCATCCAGCCTGAGAAGAAGCGGGTACGTGCCATGTTTGCCAGTGTTCGCGATAATTTTGGTCTAAAAGGACTTGGCTGTCTGTTCATGGATCCACGTTTCGCACTGCCGACTTAAATGGGACATGATGGTGATGGTAGTGCTTTTTATTAAAAATAATAGTAAAAAGTAAGGAAAATATGTTTGCTAGCCCCGGCATCTGCCATCGATACTGAAGCACCTGAGTTGGGGCAGCGGAAATAAAGGATAGCAGGCAGGATGGAGAAATGAAATGAAAGTGGTGAGGGGACAAGAAGAGAGGATAGGGGGAGAAGTGACATGTACAAACTATTTACACAATAAGAAATGCGTCCAGGTAGTGCGCGTGATTAGTTCATTTTAGAGGAATTAAATCACAAACTCGCACAGCACTGTGTTGGTTACAACTGGAGTGGGGCGTCCAGTTATTAATCGCTCAAGGTAGAACTCGTGGAGCGTTCGGTCACTGCGTGTAACTACCTGACGGAGAACAGACGGAACGTCAAGCCCGTGTGTTCGAGAAATGCACATAGGCTCACCAAAGTTCGCTCATGAGTGCGCGCACTGCCCTGCGGCTGCAATAGCGTCTTGATGGAGTCTGGTAGTATGGCCTGCGCCCTATAGGCCGCGAGCATTTCGTGACGAGCATCGGTGAACGCGGCACAGTGAAGGAGCAGGTGTTCTAATGTTTCCACTGCACCGCATCCGTCACACACATCACTCGTCGCGATTCCGTGACGCACCCGTCGTTCCCCGGGCCACACGCAGCCAATGCGCGCGCGGAGGATCATTGCACGTTGAGACCGTGTAAGTGCGCGACAGCCGATGACACTGTCGATGTGCTCACCTCCCGCAGGCGGCTGGCCGGCGCGAGAGTCGCACAGCAGAGCACTTTTGGGCGCCGGAGGGCTGAGGGTGGGCAGCAGGTCCAGCCCGAGCCGGATCCCCATCAACTCCGCCGTGGTGGAGGAGCCCAGGAAGGCTGCGTGTTGCTGGCTGTGCAGTCGCAGGGCGGGGATGCTGGCCGCGGCAGCAAGGGAGCAGCTGTCGCGGGCCACTGAGCCGTCAGTATACACGAGGAGGTGGTCCTGGAGCTCCTCGTGTATGACGGCTCTGGCCAACTGCTGCACAGCACAGAGGGGTGTGCTCCGCTTTCACGCAATGCCGACGATCTCTCGCTGTACCTCCGAGGCAGCAGGCCAGGGCGCGCAGGAGCCGTAGGGGGGTGGGCCTTGTGTCAATTGCTCATACTCGAGCAGCGCCGCGCCCATTCGTGAGCGCGGGTGCGAGCGCATACGCTGCAGCAGCGAGCCGCCGTCCGGTGCGCGGTGAAGCCGGTCGATGTGATTCAATGCCCTGCGCACTGCTTGGAACTCAAGTGGCCACGCTCCTCCCTCGGCCAACGTTTCGGCGCACTGCGAGTTTTTTGGGCAGGCCTAGGCACACGCGCATGGACTTGCGGTGCTGTAGCTCGAGTTTCTTCCAGCATGGCTTGCGCAGCGTGACGAGCGGCAGCGCATAGAGCACCGCCTCCAAAGCTGCGGCATTGTATAGCCGCAGCGCGGCTTGCTGGGAGATGCCCTGGCCTCGAGCGGTGAGCTTGTGCACGGCGGCGGTGATCCTCTTCATCTGCAGACAGGCCTTGGTCGCCGCGGGGGAGGGGGGGGGGAGGAAAGGCGCCAGTAGATGTCCAGGAAAGGTACCGCACCGATTTACGCCAAGGAATCGGAGTCCCGTCCAGTGACAGTGGCGCAAGGTGAGCGCGCGAGCGCGAAACGCAGGCCATGGCCACCGATTTGTCCGCGCTCAGCGACAGACCAAGGCCGCGCAAGCTGGCATCGATTGCGGTCAGGGCTCCCTGAAGGCACCCCCGCACGCGGAACGCCTCGCCCGGTGGTCCCCGGCACCACAGAGCTATGTCGTCTGCATATATGAACATGTAAACATGTTGTCGGCCGCTCGCGGGGAGGGAGGCCGGCATCACCGACATGGCCACATTAAACAGAAATGGTGATAGGACAGAGCCCTGCGGCACGCCCATGTCCACCGGGCGAGGCTTGGAGAGCTTACCCCCTACTCGTACGCGCATGGTGCGCCCGCTCAAGAAGCCATGAACGTATCGAAAAATGCGCCCGCTCACACCAGCCCCCTCAAGCACCGCGAGAATTGGTGCGCGATGAACGTTGTCAAAAGCGCCCGAGACGTCCAGTAGTAGCAGCAGCGCAACCTGACCTGCCGCCCTGGCATGCCCCAGCGCTGTAACAACGTCCGATATAGAATCAGCCGTGCACCGCATCCCACGGAAACCCGTCTGCCGCTCGTCTAACAAATCAGCCTCCGCAGCCCGCTCGTTCAGACGCTTCACCGCCATATGCTCCATGAGCTTACCTGTCGCCGATGTTAATGCCACTGGCCGGTATCCGCTCAGCTCCGTAGGTGGGCGCCCTTCCCGTCGGATGGGACAAACGACCGCGGTTCGCCAATCCTCCGGTAGCTCCCCGCGTTCCCACACCAGGTTGATCTGCTGCAGGAGGATCTGTCGTTGCTGCGCATCCAGGTTTCGCAGCATCTGGTATGTCACACCGTCCGGTCCGGGCGCCGAGCGGCGGCGACAGCTCTGCAGCGCATTGTTCAGTTCCGCCGCGGTGAACGGCGCATCACATGGACCTTCCGAGGCGACGGGAGAGGGACTGGCGTCGCTTCTGGGGCTCTCAGGAGCAGCTATGTTAGCGGCGTTTGCGGGGCTTGGCGGCGCGAATCGATCGGCAAACCGCTCTGCCAACTCTACAAAGCTGAGCCCGCTGGAGATTGCGAGGGCGGCCAGCGGTTGACGGTTTGCCTGTGGTTCGGTGATGCGCCGCAGGTTGTCAAACAGCCTCCGCGAGCTGACATCTTCCTCCATCCTTTGGCATAGTGAAGCCCACTGCCGGCGGTATAGCTTGTTGGCGTGGCGGTGCGCTGCTGCGTCCAAGCGGTTGTAGACAGTCCAGTCGGCAGCTCTGTCAGTCCGTCGCGCCCGTCGCTCTGCGCGATCTCTCTTCTCGCGCAGATTGAGCAGCTTCATATCAGGTGTGGGCTGCCCTGCACTTACCTCTGCTCGTTGGGTGGCTGCGAGAGCGCTTCGGACTAGGCTTGAAAAGAAATCTGTGCCAGTGGCCGCCGCTTCGTCGACCGCCCGCCTGAACGCACTCCAGTTGGTAATGGAGTAGGCCTGTTTGGGGCGCGCCTCCAACGCAGTGGGTCCGATTAGGATGGAGTAATGATCCGCGCCCCAGAGAGATGGTGATGGGACATGGAAAGCGGACTTTGGGGTTGACGTAAGTGTCAGCACCAGCACCGGCATGGCCCTGTTTGGAGCGCAGGCTGAACTGTAAGCTGCTAACCACGCGCGTCGGCTGGCAGCGCATCCTGTGACACTCGAAAAATGGTTGGCTTATGGAAGAAAAAAAAATAATTCTCTCTTTTTGCTGTCGGGACTAGGGTGCACACCTGGCAGAGTTCGGGTTGAGAAATTGCGGGTCACCTTTCGCGCAGCCGTGTTCTTGCTTTTTTGTCAGGGGCAAATGTCTCGGCATGATGTTTTTCTATTCTGTTCATTGCTTGGCCTCTTTTGTCGTCTTTCAACGCCTTTTTTCTCTATAGGTGTCTTTGAGAGGCGCGCCGTGGCTTCACGTAGTGAATAGGCTTCTCTTTCATTCCGTTCCGCGCGACAGCTCTCCGTGCTTTTTAGAGCGGTGTTTCCGGGTGCCCGTGCCTGCTGTTCGGTGCGAATGTATGTTTTCAGAAACATCAGAAAGAGACAGCAGCCTCGCGCTGTATTCTTGTGGGCGTTGGAGAGCCGGTGCGCGGTTCATTGCGTTAAAAATCGTCAGGCTTCATTACTGGATCCCGAGTTTTTTTTTTGCAACTGCTGCTGAAAGACACGTCTCAGTAATAAATTTCAGGCGAGTATTTTGACTTAACAATTATACGACATGAAAAAAACACATCTGATCAAAATCTTTAACAATGAGCGTCGCGATGAGACTGACTAATGTTTAAGTCGTTTGAAATTAAAAGTGACATTTGGTGCAGGTGGGCAGCGGCCTTCCATATTTTATTTCTGCAGTATGTCGCAAACACTGTTCATGACTGATGATTGGTTGTTATCCCCGTACGTATTCACCCTTCACCTTTCCTTGACGCTTTCTCATATGAGTGAGCGTCTGCATTCATCAATGGGGTGAATACGAGTCAGTATTGTGCCAGCGTCATTGATTCTTTGTAGACGCTTCTTCCGTAAAGAAGGCACTAACCTGTACTTCTATGTAAAATGTCTATTCTCAGCAAGGCCCTCGTGTCTTACATGTCCGCTTGTAGCCTGTGTACTGCGTTCATGCTGCATGTGCTAACGAAAATAATGTAAAAAAGACAACGCTCTTTTCTTATTAACTTGAAACTTCTGTAGACATGAGGGCAAGGTAAACGTTGCGAGGCGTGTCCAAGGATAACTGAGTTTTTCGATTACATCAGCGGGGTAAAAAGACCGGCCATTCTGGAGACAAACTGGTGTTGTAATCAACGTTTTAAGAGAACATCGGTCGCAACACTCCCAAAATATCAATTCAAGCTCTCCTATTCGCCGATTACGTGTCTTGTTTTCTACATCCGCGGAACACTTCGCGAAACATTCTCCGCAACAATTATCTGGCCACAGTGCTGGATCTAGGCGACGAGGCGTGTCACATTATGTCAAACAAGCCCAGGATGTTTGGACATCAACTTTGCGCGAGATCATAAGGAGCGCGTTCCGCTGAAAACCCGGCGTCGTCGTCCGTCGTTCTGCGTCAGTTGGAAAAAATCCCAGAAGTGTCAAATGAAGCTCACGAATTGAGGCAGGGTCCAGATGAAAGCAATATTGGTGAGGACGTTCCAATAATGGGGTATTTCAGAATGCAAAAAATCATGAAAAGAAATTAGCTGACATTGGTGTTCAAACCCAGGCCCTCTGCGTGACAAGCTGCCAAGCAATGCATAGGCCACGAAGGTGTTTTTTTGTTTTAAACATAGTATTTATTACAGCGAAGCATTAATGCTCTATGCACATGAACTATGTACAAATCACAAAGAGAACAATTGCAAATCAACAAAATGCATAATACGACACACCTAAAGACCCAAGCATTAGAAAAGAAGCGAGACAGGGCACATCACTATTTCATCATAGTACGACACACCTAAGCAACGACGCACTAGAAAGAAGGCAATGAAGTGCACAACATTAGGAGTGGTTGCCACTTTAGTTCAAATCCAGTCTAGGCATACAAATCCTTCAGATGACCAATAGTTGTGCCGAAGTGGTCTCTTGCAGAAACAACAGGGTCACGATGTCAGTCCATCATGCGCGTTTTTACAGAAGCTTTTTAGTCCAATCAGGAAGAACATGTCTAAAGGTTCACCATCAAATGGCAGTGCAGTGAGATACCGCACAGAATGCGGTGTCAAATTAAGTCTTTTTTTCAATGTCCATTGCAATGTATCCCAAAAGTGGATTGCATCTTTGTAATCAATGAAACAATGCTCAGTCATTTCTAGATCATCACAAAGGCGGCATTTTACAGTGGCCACAAAAATGCCCTTTTTTCTAACGATGTTTTAATAGGCAATGTCTCGCTATGTAGTTTATAGAAAAATGTCTTGGTAATGGGCGAGAGGGGCATTTTACGTGCTATTTTGAGTACGTCATGTCCCGGTAAACAAAAATGCATAGAATGGTAGATTTGCGGATGGAAGAGAATACAGAATAAAGTCATGTACAACCGTTTCCTCGACACTGAAAACAGGAATTCAGGAAACGAACAAGCAGGAGACGAACTGCCAAACACGCCTCATGCATTAAGCCCCACAAACACGGACAATCAGAAACATTTGAAGACACAGTGAGGTTGGGTAAAACATGTGCTAAATTAGCTTGCATGAATGCACGCACTATTAGGTGTGTAGTGTCACGGAAAAAGAATAAGCGTGAAACTACCTGCCGGACTTATAGGTGGACTAAACCAAGGCCTCTAGCTCTTACAGGGCGGAAAAAATTATCGCGCTTTATAGATTGAAAAGACAAATCCCACACAAAAGTGGCAAGAACCCTGGGAAAACGCTGGATATAGGGTCTTTTGCAACTAATAATTTGGGGTAGGTAATAAATTTTAGTGGCCAGAAATAGATTACATGCGGCCGCCCTGCCCAAAATTGAGAGACCTTGAGGGGCGAAACTCTGTGCATAGCGCTGAAGAGCTGGCAAGTGGTGGTTTCAGTAATGTGCACTGTGCTTATAGGCAATCAAAGGGACGCCAAGGTACGTGTGTGGCCTACGTCTCCACTGCATACCAGCATATTCAGCAGGTGTCAATCCCCACATTCCAAACCAGAGACCGCAACTCTTAGCGCCATTAATCTCAGCTCCTGACACTGAGCCAAATTCCTCCGTCAAACGAATAACGTCATCGATGCTTGGCTTAGCACAGAAAAACGCGAGGTCATCTGCATAAGCTAGCACCTTCAGTTCATGACACATAATACAGAAAGCACTGAAGGCTCTACTGTTTATAACGCTTATGCAAAGCGATTCCAAGTATAGTGCTAACAAGAGCGGGCACACTATGCAACGTTGTTTCACAGACGACTGAATGCAGGCTGGTTGTGAGAGACAGGCATTTATAATCAAGCCCGTGGAAGAGTTTTTGTAACAAAGGCGTATCCCAGTAGAAAGAACTGAACCAATATTGGCGTGCTTTAAAAAAAGAAAAAAAGAAATGAATGGCACACTCGATCGAACGCCTTTGCCAGATCAGTCTGTAGCAGTGGTAGTTGTTCATGGGTGGCATGGAAATACTGCAACAACATGCGCGCTACGTGTAGATTAGACTGTTTTGGCATGCCCCTCAAGGCGCATTGCTTGATGAGGTCCAATCAAAGTAGACATTGCCAGCTGTAGCCGATTTGAGAATACTTTAGAGAAAATCTTATCATCAGTTTCAGAAAACGTTACCGGTCTGTACCCATCTACATAGCGTAGTTTTTCCTTATCATCAGTCTTTGGTACTAAGACAATATGGCTTTTGGTAAATGACGGTGGCAAAAGTCGCACATCAATACTGGTATAAAAAATTTGGAGTAGGACAGGGCATAAAAGAGATTTAAATGTCTTGTAAAATTCCCCTGAGAGGCCGTCACGTCCCGAGGTTTTCGAAAGCGGTAACCGATCAACTGCATCTTCCAATTCACCCAAGGTTAAAAGACCACTTATTTCCGCGCACTCATCCTCAGAAAGCGGAGTAATCATGGAAACCCAGCGCGCTACATAAACACCATCAGCAATGCTTGAAGCGGTAGCAAAAAGAGAGATGTGGTGATCTGCGAACTCGGTAACTATTTCATCTGTACTTGTGACCAGCGCGCCAGCACAGCAGATCTCGGAGGCTCGCTTGGCAGCCACGTGGCGACGCTCATCAAGCAAGGCCTGTCTAGTTGGCTCGTCAAAGTGCAATGCACGATTGCTGCGGGATCGTACACGGGCCGCCCGAAAGCGTTCCTAATCGAACTTTCGAATGTGGCACTTAACAGTTGCAATTTCCTCAGTGTACAAGCCTAGAGCCTCGCATTCAAGTTCGTGCAAATTATAAAAGGCTCTGAATGAAAGAAGGGCCGTTGGATCAAGCGTGTTAGAGGGGAACCTGGTGAACGCGGTTTGGCGTGTGCGACTTAGTAACGTGTGTTTCCGATGTGTACGAATGTAATAGTAATTAAAAAATAAAACCAAATTTAAATATGCTAATTAGGCGTCAGAAATGGCGGTGCTTCATTCTACGGAAACAAAAGGCGTATAATAAAAAAGAAAATAAAAGAATAAAAGGAGTAGAAAGCGCTATTGAGTCTACTCTTCAGACTAAGCTTAAGCGTCCTCCTAACTTTTTAAATTGTGAGGCAAGTGTGCATTATTGTAAGGTATTGTTATAAAAATGTTGAGTGTAATGGTCCATTCTTCTGATGCGTAGCAATATCTCACGTTTTAATCTTGTCCATCGCCGCGTCGAGTAGTTGCCATAAAAAACTAATTGGCGATCTTTTTGATGATATCAAAAACATAAGTAGCAAAATGCAAGCCTATCGAGGGGCGATCTGCGGATATATTGATTATATAAATAAAATCTTACGATATATGAGAAATTTGCGTTCATTAACAACTTCCCTTAAAAATGCCCTTGTCCATCCGGTTATGTATGAGAAAAGAAAGGAACATCCCGTTCTCATTTTATCAACAATTAAAGTCACTTCTTGCTTTTTCAAGGCTGCTCACAAATGCCTGAGTCCTCAAGATCAAAGGTACAAGATCTGCATGTAATTTTCATGTACAATTTTCATGTTCATGCATGGGCATGCAAAGCTTACATGCAAATTGTACAATTTGCATGTACGAAGGTTGACAATAACTTCTATGCAACAGCCAGATTCTTACATAATTACACATTCTGCAAAATTTCAAGCGAAGCTTACTGAAAAACAAGGTGTTATAGCCGACGTGAAAGGCGCGGCACCTTTCACTCAGCAGGCGAGCTGAGCGCGTGGCTGGTGTGAATGCCTTCCTGCCGGCGTAGCGCTGAGGATCGCTTTAGATGCGTACCTCGTTGACAAGGGCGAAAAAAAATTGTGACGTTTCGACCTGTTTCCCGTTTTTCTTTTGTGATTGAGACAACTTTTGCATTTGGTTGCAGTTTCTTAGGCTCGATTGGTTACAAAATGAGACTTCGTTAGAAAGTTGCCTTGGACACGACTTGCCATTGAGGGAACCAACGCTCTCACAATCGGGTCAGTAAGCAAGCAGCAGAAGAGGAAAATTAGTTATTATGAACCGTTTGTTTCTGAAATTTTGTAATATTAGGTTCTTGAGGAAGCGCAGGAATACGGTGGGGCTTGCTGATTTTTAACGCTGTTTATTTTGTTAAATAGGGAGAGAGGGAGAGAGAGATAAAGAGAAAAACTCACTCACAAGAAACAACCTCTGAAGGAAAGAAGAAAAGAGACAGACCAAGTTTAGCAGTTAGAAATGCAAACATTTATTTATTGGCGTTGTATTTACGTCATGCGCATCACCGGCTTGAAACTTAATCTAAAATAGCCATATGTTTCAGGCTTTGAAATGTTTCTGAGCGATAGTGAGCAATCCGATGCCTTACCATTGTTTGTCGCGATGACGGATATGTGCGCAATAATTTCATGAAAATTTGTTTGCATAATGTCGAGGCTTACCGCTAAAGCTAATGAAATACAACCTTTTTCGATTCTGCTTTATTACTATTGTTGTTCGTACCCAATGGCATTTCCTGGGAGAAGTAACGTTGCAGCGGCAATTACTGCGGTAACGGGGAGAGAAAAGAACCAGATGTTAATGAAACTGTGCTCGAGTTATTTTTTTTCCTCGGCCCTGTTTAGTGAGCCAAGATAGGTCGTCGATAAACTTAAATATTAGAATACAATGCTCGCGCGCTGGATAAATTCAAAGAGTATTTTGTTGGAATTAGAATGTTTACCAGTGAGCTAGGTGGCAGGAATTTTCGGCACGGTCACTATCTACTTCCTACGTCGCATTATCAACCCTATATTAGACGAGAAGAGCTAAAATAAATTTCTCGAAATTTTGAAATAGTTGGGTGTGCTATGGAAATAATCTAAAAGTGTTTATAGATAGAGTTCACTCGCAAACACCATGCGAAGTTTTAGAAGGGGGTTCAATAAGTTAACATAATGCTAACAGCGAGATTTGCTAGTCATTACCTGTACGTCAAAATTCTCTTACGTCGTGTCGCTCGAAAACGTCTTCACTGGTAAAGAATAGCACTTAAAGACGACCTCGACTTAATGTACTGGAGGAACAGATCGCAATGTTCGGTGGGAAGCAGGATGTAGCCGCCGTAAAGCGTTGCAAAGATTCAGCAAATTCACACCAAATTCTCACCGAATTGTAACCAAATTTGTATAGAATTCGAAACTAAAAGGCAGATTATTCCAACCTACTCTACTGAATATAACAATAAGCAGACAACGAAACGTTTGCTCTTCAGGAAGCCAACATTGGAAATACAATTGCTTAATTTTTGGATGTGCATGTGATTATTGTTGGTGGGCAGTTAGCTAAACTATTACGTTACGTGAAAGCAAAAACGAAGGCTTCCGTGTTTCAGAATAGTCTCCAGGTTATCTTCACAACTGAAATAATGTTTCTTTATATTTCGTGTTAAAATTGTGATTAATGTTAAAACCGCTTTTACGTGCCAGAGCGTTGCAATGGGCTAAGGAGGATGCGGATTTACCGCATGGCTAACCCCACCTGTTGCCAAAAACAAATTCAACCTCAAGACACGCTTTATGTCAGGACTTCGGAACAATTTCTCCCATTTGCGGTTCTTTAAACTTCCTTAAGGCATCTGGACACGGACGTTTCTTAATTTCGTCTGGGCCGAAATGCAACCGCCGAGGCCGTAAATGGAACCCGCAGCCCTGTGCTCAGCAGCTGAACGGCATTGCAGCTTTTAGTCCAGGGGTCCCATTCAGAGTATCTGTAATTACACCGTGAAATCAGTTTCATTTTTTAAATTTGTCACTCAGCCTCAGCAGCGGATGTTTTGTACAAAAATCTGGGTAACCTTTATGATCTACATGGCTCACAGGCGCCACCACAATTGTTCTTGTGTGAAGCTAATATTGTGAGTTTAGGTAGAAATAACAGGGTAGTCTTCTACTCGTTGCCTCGTCGACTAACATAACATTGTGATCAATGTGGTGAGAAAATGGCTTTGTGCTCTCTGGGCCTCACGGCCCTTGACGGCTCAGCGCACAAGGCTGTGCGACACGCGCGCTTACACGCGCGCGTCCTTTTCTGTGTCGCAGTGGACACGAGTGCACTCAGATGCGACACGAGTGCACATACTCGGCTGGTTCATCAAGAGGACAGACTGCGCACGTGAACACGGCGGCGACGCTTGACAATCGCAGAGCGAGCTGCCGACCAGGGGAGTTCGACGCGGGCGCTGTTGCGACATGGTCATGCTGCCCGTGCTCCACCGGCTGCCAGCATCGCCACGGAGCCTAGTTTAGTACCCGGCATGAGTGGCTTCGTCTACCGCAGGCCAGTAACTGTACCACACTGAACTAACGAACGGCTACTTTTGGAACTGCCGCCATCTTTCCCGCAGAGTGGAGCTGCATACATTGTTAGTTCTTTTGCCGCAGCGACTGTGTTTAATCGTTTGAGCGTTTTTGTTGGCCCGGAATTGACCGGTGTCGTATCCCTTGCTCGTGGCGATGTGGCGACAGTGACTTTGCCGAAGCCATTTCGCCATCTGCTTTTTCTTAGCACTCCATTTTCTCCCTAACCTTTATATCCCGTCATCCCTTTCCTCCAGTGCAGGGTATCAGACTGGTTTCATTTACAGGTTAACCTCCTCCGCCTCTCTTTTGTTTTATTTCTTATTTGTTAAAACTTTGAGCTTCAGCTCTAGCTTGTCTCTTTTTCGCTTTCATTCATGCGGGATTCATTGAAACATTTGCCTCACTATGAACGATGTGCCAATATCGTCTGTGCGTTTATCTACGCTCAGTGTGTTGGCGGCAAGCGGTGTATGTAGAGTGATTTCGATGCGTCCATGTTACTTGTACGTTTTCTTGTATTTTGTTGAAGTACATGCGCTACTATTGCATTGACCATGGGACCGTCGTCTCCCGCATCTGCATTCTCGTACAACGCAGGACGCACATCCCCTAAGTATAGAGCTTTAGCATAGAGGAGACGGACTTGCGTAGACGTATACTTGATTACCTTGAGCAGGAGGCGTCCGGTAATCCTGAATACATCTACGCGAGTACATCTCCGCTATGCTTAAACTCTGTGCTCCGTTTCCAATGCTTCGCGTTTTTCGTATTTATTCCTATCGCACTCAAAATAGCTTATAAAGAATTGCAGCGCCGCCTTGTAATGAAAAATGACGCTTTCTGAATAAATACGAGGCAGAGTGTCCAAGGCAACAGTGTTACCTGTTTTAGCTTTATCTTGATCTTCCTGGGGACGAAGTGACGCTAATTTGGTCGCATTGATTGTGATTTACGGGTTTAGGAGATGATATTTTCATACAATGAAGAGAAAAGGACTTTGTGTGGTAGCAGCGTGCGAAGAATGCGTATTTCAGCAAGTTCATGCACACCTAAAATTTTTGCCGATAATCTCTGAATGTAGGTGAAACCACGGTAGCACGATTTTTTGCCAAGCTTTTTATATTGACTGCTTGGCTGAAGGTTAATAAATACTTTAAGAACGCTTAATTACCTCAGTAAGAATAGTCTGCACTTGTACAAGGGAGCATTTACGTTTTGGTTTCAAGCAAAGTGCGCCTAATGGTTGAAGTGAGATTAGAGTTTCATGCTCCCCGAATACATTTCTGAAATATTCTCACCGCGGCATCACCAACTGCAATGTCTTATTGCCCAGACTACGTCTCCTTCGTCCTTAGAAACCACTTAGCAAAGCAGCTGTACCGTTAACCTTAGAATGACTTCCACTGCTTCGTTCGGGTCCACATCTTTGCATGCCTTTGAGTAAGACTGCCAAATGCCCCACAGTATCTGAGTGAGAAATGTTTACTGAAGGAGCATTCAGAGTGACTGAAGCGTTTATAATGGCTAAATTGTCCCATGAATAGTGCTGAACATCGGACAAAATCGAAGATAATGCTGCCCATCAGAGCTATAAAAAATGAGAAACGGATGTTCTCAAGGGGGTGCTGTTCCAAAGTTACAAGGGAACTTGCCTTCATCGCAGAACTAACAAAGGTGAATTTTTTTTGTGACGTTGGCGGCGAGCCTGAATACCACCTTGTTTATTTCTTGTTTTTTTAATCAGAGTTAGCTCCCCGCTCTTTTTTCAGTAGGTCTTGGGCAAATCGCTAACAGTCACCGAAACCAAGATGCATTGGGGAACGTTATTTTTTTTTAATGTGTCGTGCTTATCAGTGGGATAATATTATTTAGATTAATAAACCGCTTAAAGAAAATTACTTATAAAGCACCAGAAAAAACAACCATGCCGCCGGTGGGATCCGAACCCACGACCTCCGAATACCTCCGATATTCGAAGGTACCCACGAGAGCAGCAGATTGGACAGCCGTCGCCGTAGCTCAGTTGGTAAGAGCACCGGACGCGATATTCGGAGGTCGTGGGTTCGGATCCCACCGGCGGCATGGTTGTTTTTTCTGCTGCTTCAGAAGTAATTTTCTTTAAGCGATTTATTGGTTTGGTTTAAGGGGATTTAACGTCCCAAAGCGACTCAGGCTATGAGGGACGCCGTTGTGAAGGGCTCCGGAAATTTCGACCACCTGGGGTTCTTTAACGTGCACTGACATCGCATAGTACACGGGCCTCTAGAATTTCGCCTCCATCGAAATCCGACCGCCGCGGCCGGGATCGAACCCGCGTCTTTCGGGCCAGCAGCCGAGCGCCGTAACCACTCAGCCACCGCGGCGGCTTAATGGATTTATTAATCTAAGTAATATTATCCCACTGATAAGCACAACACATTAAAAAAATACTAATGATAACGTTCCCCTATGCACCTTGGTTTCGGTGACTGTTGGCTCCCTTCATAAGTTTGTCAAACGGGCCCCTCATTTACTTTACCTTCTCTGCTAATAGATTAACGAGGGTCTCGGTTCTGGCTGTCTTGATGCCGCAGGTTGCTTAAGAGGTCTCTCGCACAGTTTCCGCCCTCACCGTTAGATGACGTTCCACGTCACGCTCGCGGTATTACAGGACGTGCTACGTCCGCCGCTATGGTCGAGGGTGGCGCTGGTGAACACTCTCAAGGTTCGCGTACCCCAAGTAAACATAAATACCCACGAGAGCAGCAGATTGGACAGCCGTCACCGTAGCTCAGTTGGTAAAAGCACCGGACGCGATATTCGGAGGTCGTCGGTTCGGATCCCACCGGCGGCATGGTTGTTTTTTCTGCTGCTTTATAAGTAATTTTATTTAAGCGACTTATTAATCTGAGTAATATTATCCCACTGATAAGCACAACACATTAAAAAATACTAATGATAACGTTCCCCTATGCACCTTGGTTTCGGTGACTGCAGTGACCGTTGGCTCCCTTCATAAGTTTGTCAAACGGGCCCCTCATTTACTTTACCTTCTCTGCTAATATATATATATATAAATATATATATATATATATATATATATATATATATATATATATATATATATTGCCACACTACTGACTCATATAGTGGCGCCGTATCGCGGCTAAACTGTCTTACCTGGCAGTTGGCAAGCCATCTCGGGGCTTGATGCCTCCTCGTCTTCATCTCTCGAGCTGCCTGCGGCATTGTGCGTTCCAACAGCGTTTTGCATGTACAAGTAAACGAGCCCTGCGTACGTCAACCGTTTCTTTTGACATATTTGGTGGAGCCGCTGGGTAACGGTCCATGCACGCTGACCTCGAGGACACTCTTGACGTCAGTTCTCAGCGCGTGGCTACAACACAGGTCCACAAGGCAAGCGCCGCCTGTGAGGCCTACAACGAGAGTTCGGCCAACTCGCAATATCAGCAAGGGCCATGACGTCCGCTACGGCTAGCCAGACAAGTCAGCTTTCTGGGAATGCCCCGCCGTTCGTCCTTCACGCAACTCGGTCGCCCCCATCATTCCACGGTGAGAGGTTTGAGGACGTCGAAGAAAGGTTGGCCAGCTTTGACCGTGTGGCGGGCTTCAACGAGTGGGACGGCGAGCGAAAATTGCGGAACGTGTACTTCGTACTACAGGACTCAGCAACGAGGTGGTATGAGAACCACGAAGCTTCCTTCACTAACTGGGAGATCTTTCGCCGAGAGCTCTTAGCCACGTTCAACACCGGCGAACGAAAGGAGAAGGCTGAAATCGCCTTGCAATCGAGGTCGCAGCAGCCGAACGAGAGCGCTGCCATGTTCATCGAGGACATGGCGCGACTCTTCAATCGCGCCGACCCTGCTATGCCCGAGGACAAGAAGGTACGCTACTTAATGCGCGGCGTCAAAGAGCAATTGTTTGCCGGACTGGTACGTGACCCGCCAAGAGCGGTGGCCGACTTTGCCAAGGAGGCAACAAGCATGGAGCGTTCTCTGCAAGAACGGGGCGCGCACTACGGCCATCAGGCTAGTGTAGCAGCCGCTCATCACTGTACGCCCACGTCGCTACCCACTGAGGAGCTTCGAGAGCTTGTGAGGAGCCTGGTGCGCGAAGAACTCGAGAAACTTCGCTTCGAAGCTCCACAGGCCAGCGTCGCTGCCATACCGGACGCGGTCCGAGATGAAGTCCGGCGAGCTGTTCAGTCACCACCAGCTCCGCAGCCAGCGCCCAATGTGATGACATGCAGTCAAACACTACAAAGTCGTCTTGGCCAGTGAACCAAGCCTTTTCCCCCGTCACTCCTGTGCCTTCACTGCGGTACTCAACTGCAGCTGTACCTGTCGTACCGCAAGAGCCCCGGTCCACCATGAGCAAAGCGTGTCTTTGGCGTACGCCAAACAATAGGCCGCTCTGCTACCACTGCGGGCAGCCCGGCCACATCCTTCGCCACTGCCCCTACCGCAGAATGGGCTTAAGAGGGTTTTCACCTGGCGCACCTGGACCACGCTACGCAGAACGGCCGCGGGACATCGAGCAGTATCTGTCCGATAACGTGCAGCCAACGACCTCGCGGTGACGGCAGTCCCGGTCGCCATCCCCAAGGCGGTTTTCTTCGCCAAGCCGCCCGTCTTTTTCTAGCCAGTTCGGAGGCGCGTCCCAATATCGGGAAAACTGGAAATGGCGTCCCCCGGGGCCGACGCTATTCGATCAAGTCAAGAGCCGCCACCCGACGATTCGCGGCTATGATCCGACCGACGATGACCTCATCCGACGACCTCAACGACAACGACGTGCTGTGACCGACTGGTGTCTGCCGAAATCCCAGTAATCGCTGATAATCGCGATGTGACCACACTTGTGGATAGCGGCGCTGATTTTTCGGTAATGGGCAGTCGGTTAGCCACGGCCCTCAGAAAGGTTCTCACCCCTTGGTTTGGACCACAGATCCGCACCGCCGACAGCCATCTGGTTACACCAATTGGCGTCTGCACGTCACGAATACAGATCCGCGGTGCTACTTTTCCTGGTTGCTTTGCTGTACTGCCGGAGTGCTCTAAAGACCTGATACTTGGTTTGGATTTCCTTCGGGAGCACGGTGCTCTCATCAACCTTCAGGAGCTGGTCGTGTCATTTTCCCCTCAACCCCCTGTTGACGGTGATCCCGAGCCACGCGGGAGTAAGTTACGCGTCTTTGGCGACCACGTATATAACCCGTCAAGAGCTAGCATATTTGTTACCGCAGATTGAGACATCACCGGATCTCGTGGCATCGCTGAAACAAACATGTCGCTGCTCCTTGGTCGGCAAGTCTGTTTTGCTCGCGGAATTGTTGAGCTGAACAATGACCGAACCGAGCCCTTGGTAACCAATTTTGGCTGTGAACCTCAGTGTTTGCCAGGCAGAGCAGTTATTGCGTATTTCGAAGAACTCAGCGAATTCGCGGGATAGCACGCTTTGTTCGAAGCCTCGGCATCAGTGGAGGCACCGATCACTCCCATAAAAACTGACGTGAACCCGAACCTCCCGTCTAATCAGCAACGCTGCCTCGAAAGCGTTATGCAGTCTTTCTTTGACTGCTTTGTCTCGACCTCTATGGTTAGGCAGACACCGCCCACAAATCACCGCATTATAGTCGACGCCAACCAGCGGCCGTTATGTCAGCCGCCTTAACGGATATCTTCGAAGGAGCGTGATGCCATTCGCCGCCAAGTTATAGAAATGCTCCAGGACGACGTGATACAGCCGTCGAGGAGCCCGTGGGCGTCGCCTGTTGTTCTAGTAGGAAAGAAAGATGGAACCCTACGGTTCTGCGCTGATTACCGACGTTTAAGCAAAGCCACAAAAAGGGATGTTTATCCTCTGCCGCGCATTTATGACCCCCTGGATCGGCTGCACCACGCCATGTACTTCTCATTGCTAGATTTACGCAGCGGCTATTGGAAAATCGAGGTTGACGAACACGACCGTTAAGAGACCGCCTTTATTACACCGACCGGTCTGTTCGAATCCTGGGTGCTCCATTTCGGCCTGTGCTCGGCTCTTGTAACCTTCCAGCGGATGATGGATGCCGTTCTTGCCGATCTGATATGGCAGTCCTGCCTTGCGTATTTGGATGACGTTGTCATCTCTGATACGTTTGAAGAGCACCTGCGACGCCTGCGCGCTGTGTTCGAAGCAATTCAGGTTGGCCGGTCTTTCTCTGAAGCCCGAAAAGGGTCACTTCGCTTTTGAAGAGTTGAAGTTTCTAGGACACATCGTGAGTGCTAAAGGAGTTAGCCGCGACCCCGATAAGACAGCCGCCGTGGCTGCTTTTACTGTGCCCACCGATAAGCGAAGTGTGTGCCGCTTTCTGGATCTCTGCGCTATTATCGGCGTTTTGTGCAGAACTTCTCCCAGATCGCTGAGCCCCTCACCCGCCTCACGAAGGATTCCGAACCATTCTTCTGGGGCATGGAGCAACAGAAGGCCTTTGAAGACCTCCGAACTCGTCTCCGAAAGCACGCCCATCCTTGGACACTTCGACGAGTCGGCCGCCACTGAACTGCGCACATACGCCAGCAACATCGGCCTCGGTGTAGTCCTTATGCAGTGGCAGGATGGTCTCGAACGCGTGATCGCATACGCGACCCACACCTTATCACGATCTGAGGCAAACTATTCCACCACCGAAAAAGAATGCCTGGCCATTGTGCGGGCAGTGACCAAATTTCGCCCGTGCTTATATGGCTGCCCTTTCAGGGTCGTCAGTGACGACCACTCGCTGTGTTGGCTGGCGAACCTCAAAGATCTCTCGGCATGGCTTGCACGCTGCAGCCTTCGACTTCAGGAATTCGATGTCACCATCGTCTATAAGTCTGGCAGGAAGCACAGTGATGCCAACTGTTTGTCTCGTGCACCTATCGAGGACCCCAGAGCTGACCCCGACGACGATTCAGTTTTTCTTGGCGCCATCTCCACGTCCGTTCTGATTCAACACCAAAGAGACGGCAGTGACTACGGCCCCTCATTGAGTATCTGGAAGGAAGCGCTCAGTCTCCCCCACGAATCTTCTCACGCGGACTGACGTCGTTCTGTTTACGCGACGGCATCTTGTATAAGAAAAACTACAGCGCGACGGAAGCTGTTTATCTACTCGTCGTGCCTACTGCTCTTCGCGACGAAGACCTGCAGGCGTGCCATGATGACCCATCTTCTGGTCACCTGGGTTTTATTGCGAAGCAATACTACTTTAGGTCGCACTTTAGCCCGTTCCGTGGCGAGGCGGTGGTAGGCACCATTGACCTTTAGCGTGACCTCGCTGCGTGACGTCACACCACGTGACCTAGAGTGACGTCACATCAGCTGTGTAAAAACGGGGCCCCATCTCACGCCGTCGCGAGGCGAGGCGGTAGCCACCAACGGCGGCCTAACTCCCGCTCCTCTCACCAGGGGCGCTACGGTCGGTGTGACGTCACACCAGCTGTGTAAAACAGCTCTGCTCCTCTCGCCAAGGCAGTCATACAGCCAGATGTTACGGTGGTGCCTACGAACAAGGCAGCTCGGCAGAATGCAAAGAGGAAGCATCAGCGAGCTACGGAGACGGAAGAAGAACGACTTTCTAAGCGGCGTGCCCAGTATGCAGCTCGGAGACAACGTGCAACATCCTCTGTGGAAACAGCAGAAGCAAAAGAGGAAATTATGAGTTTGCCCGACAGTGAGTCTCCTTCTACTAGTTCAGAACGCTGGAACGCGACTAAACGGCAGAGGCGTGTCCAAGAAACCCCGGAACAGCGGCAGCAGCGGCTCGAGAAGGAACATGTGTTTCGAGAGAAGGAAAACGAAAAGCGAAGAAAACAGCGTGCAGAAGAAACACCCCAGCAGAGACAAGAGTGTTCGAAGAAAAGACAGGAGAAATCTCTCACCAAGGCTGGCCCTGCTTCGCAATCACCAGGCTTAACCAAGCTAAGCCACGGCCGTTTTTTGTCAAACTTTGGCAGGAATACGGCAAAAGTACTACTGGCCCAGGGTTGCTGCAGTTTTGAAGCATTACGTAAGAGCTTGCCGCGAGTGCCAGCGTCGCAAGACGCCGCCGACTAAGCCAGCCGGCCTACTGCAGCCTATTGATCCGCTTCAGGTCCCCTTCCACCAAGTCAGCATGAACTTACTCGGCCCATCTCCGGAGTCCTCACTGGGTAACCCTTACATTGTGGTCGCCACCGACTACCTCAGCCAATACTGTTAAACTAAACCGCTTCGCCGTGGTCCCGCTGATGAAATTGCGAGCTTTTTTATCCAAAACTTTGTGCTTCGTCACGGTGCACCAACCATAGTTTTAAATGACAGGAGAAAAGCGTTAACCTCGGCCCTTACGCAGGAGGTTATGCGCCTGAGCGGCACGAGTCACCGCAAGACGACCGCTTACCATCCTCAAACCACCGGCCTCACCGAAAGGCTCAACATGACGATCGCCGACATGTTTTCCATGTATGTCGATGCAGACCACCGGAACTGGGACGCCATACTCCCTTACGTCACATTTGCCTATAATACTGCAGTCCAGGAAACGACACGCTTCACTCAATTTCGTTTAGTGCATGATCGCGAAGCCACAACCATGCTGGATGCAGTGCTGCTTCCAGGTAGCACTACCTCCTCTGTTATGGGTGCTGCCCAATTCGTTCGTAACGCTGAGGCCGCCCGCCAACTAGCTAGAGAGCGCATCCGGCACCAGCAAGTTCTCGACGCTCGGCGCTATAACCTCCGCTACCGAAATGTGCGTTACCAGCCCGGCGAACAAGTCTGGGTGTGGAGCACAATCCGCATGCGAGGGTGCTCTGAGAAGCTTCTACGCCGATACTTTGGCCCCTCCGAGGTGCTCCGCCAGCTCAGTGAAGTCACCTACGAAGCTCTTCCGCAGGGAACCGTTCGCTCTTCTAGACGGCCGACCTCCGAAGTTGTCCACGTCGCCCAGATGAAGCCGTACCACGCACGCTAGCGCCTCGCGCGTGTCTACACCGTGCGCCAGACACATGCGACTAGCCTTGTTGTCCTGCCTCGCATTGCTGCTGAACCGAGTCGGTGTCTTTCAAACAGGGGGATTAATGCCACACTACTGACTCGTATAGTGGCGCCGTATCGCGGCTAAACTGTATTACCTCTGGCAGTTAGAAAGCCTCGAGCCATCTCGGGGCTTGATACCTCCTCGTCTTCATCTCTCGAGCTGCCTGCTGTCTTGCGCGTTTCAACAGCGTTTTGCACGTACAAGTAAACGAGTCCTGCATACGTCAACCATTTCTCGGTGACAATATATTTAAATAGGTCAGGAATGGCTTCTTAGAGCTTCAAACGCAAGGAATCAGTTTCGCTGGAAACCTTCGAGGATAATTAAACTAGACTTCAGATCACGATAGTGAACTGAAAGAGAAAGATTAGCAGAAAGAAGAAGCAACAAAAATCTCTCGCTGGTGAATCGTTTCGAGCACCGAAATCATGTGCTCGAATTGAATAGAAGAAGCCGCCATCTTTGCCGCGACGCAACGAGGAATATCAGCAGAGCGCGAGGTCGTTCCAAACGCAAGAGCGTTCCTTGCATCGGGCCAAAAAGGCGTCGTGCGTTCAAGGCTGGCGCAGCATTTGCTTCTTCTATTTTATTCGTTATTCCGTCGAGCGCAAAAGCAAGCTGTCATCTTCATTTGTGGAGCCCTTTCTCACAGATGGGCGCCGAAGCGGCGCAGGTCATGGGAGGATGCACTGCGTTTACTTGATGCACCGTCTATGGCCCTGCATGACGCTCGGTCGCCTACGCCTTGTCAGCAGTGCAGTCAGCCACCGCCCACCGAGCTCGTTTCGGTTCCCGCGCGGCTTGCTTTATTCCTGTTACGGCCGGTTTTCAGCCACGCGTTACCGGACGCCGGGAGAGAAGGGGAGGAGGCCGTTGCCCCAGAAAGCAACGCGGCGGTTTTCGCCGCTGTCGCCGGCAGTTGACTCGCGGTGACAGCGCCGGCCAATGACAGGCGGTGCCTTAAGGTGAAAGCATCGGTCGCGGCACCGAGAGGGGAAGAAGACAAAAGGGCCCATTCAGTGTTCCCGTTCCCTTCGCTTCCCGATCCACCCCGATGACACTGATTTGATTGGTGCCTGCTCGAGGCAAACACACTCCTTGCAGGCGCGGCGCGCACACCTTGTTTCCCTCTCCCACGCCCACTCGACCCGAACTTGGTTCCTTGAAACGGCGTCATCGCCTCGTCTCGGGCTACGGTTCACGGCTGACAGCACAGATCTCTATATCTCTGGTGACGTGAGAGGGGGTCAACTCCAAAGTCGCTATTGCGTTTGCCGACAGCTCGTGCTCAAGCGTTGATAATGCTTGCTCAGTACAGATGGAACCCTGGCGGCTCATCCTCTGGCCACACAGAGACATTGCTCGCGCAAACTGCGGTTGTCCGTGGTTGCTCACGCTACTTTGTGGTCATACAATGGCGTTCCCAAGGGCTGAGTGAAAGAAGGTACAAGAAAACGCTTAAGCGTGACATTGGAAAGCGCGTATGCAGGTTGATTTTATTGTTATCAGTAGAGACTGATGCACAATGCAATGCTAGTTTTGCTCCGAAAATCGGTCGTTGGCGAAGTGCATTGTAAGGCGCGAAAATATAGCAAATTAAGTCAAATGCTTGAGCCAAAATTTTAATTTGCAGCTGCATGGCGTACGCTTGAAGTGCAAGGCAACATTAATCCAAATCTCGTTCACCTTTCAGCTTTAATAAGCAGAAAAAGCCTCCAAAACGTGAACTATTGAAATATGTTCCGCATTCTGTCTAAGTACTGTACAAATTAGGCTACCCTTTATCGTTGATATAACATTTGAATGCTAAATTGTTGCTCTCGCATCGGGAAGATATACTGCATTGCGAAGACCCCGAGCTTATCCTGGCTTATCTGCTCAATAGTTGAAATAATTTTACATGTGAAAAAAAAATGCCGCTGGTACACACACTTATCAAAGTAAAAAATTTGAGGGTTTGTTTCTACTGCACAATGACTCTGTCCCTAAAGTCCGCCTTAAAGGCGCGTGTCTGACAGCTGGCACCTTTCGCTACAATGTCAAAGGGAGAAGGAAAATGATTGCTGAAACAAGGATATACGCTTTAACAGCGGCAGTCAAAAAATAAGTTGTGACAGCTAATGAGCAGCATCAATATGAAAACCATCTCTGGAAGTCGTACATCCCCACTGAAAGGTGAAATGAGCTAAGTGGTCATGCTTTTCTCGTTGATCATGTCTGCGAAAAAAAAAGCGAGTTTGTGAAAAAAAAAACTAAAACAAGAAACTTGAATTTCACTGTGCACACAGATTGGTACGCCGGGCCTAAATCAGCGTGATAATCATTTTATGTACTTTGAAAATATGAGAGAAAAAGGTTGGGCGCGATGAAGCTTTGATGAGAAAGACAATCCTCCGCCTTCACCCGAGGTCTTTTTGCGGCGACTACTGCCTGAAATCGCTCTGCGATGTATCTTCAGCGTGCAGTACCTATCACAAGGCGAACTTGAGTGCTAAACTTGATGAGAAAAAAATAACCACAGAGTTCGATCTGAGTGTGTTTCGATCTGACATCGCGGCTAACGCACGCCCTCTCAGCCATTATTTTTTATTTTCCAGATTTTCTTTCCTTACGGAATGACTATACGACAGCTACGCATGAATTGACAGAAACATTTAGATTGGCTTACTATAAAATTCCATTTTAAGCATCGGTCATAAATTTACTCTATTGTTGTGGGATTAGCGTTTTTGTTAGTCATAATCAAATTTCTGGCGACTAGATTCGTATGTCGTTCCCCCCCCCCCAAAAAAAAACAACTTGGTGCTTCCCTGTTTATGGGGAACGGCTAGATGCAACAGAGAACAGAAAGGGAAAAAGGAAGAGGGAGGGAAAACATGCAGCTGCTTCTACTCCCTCTCTGTCATAGTACACACTGTATAGATTTTTCGCTTTGCGCTTCAAAATAATAGCCTTGGCGTGGACGGACCGTTTTCAGTCCCAAGTCGAAGCACGAAAGTTGATATCGAAGAATGTGAGAGTTAGAACGTGCGGAACCTGTTGCAAGGAAGACCTAAATTATTTCGCGCAATACACACTAACGCCATGCGCTTTCAAGAGTGCTGAAAATCTCGATAATGTTTGTTCTATTATCGCTGTCCTAGTCCCGATTAACCAAGCAAAAATGTTTGGTGCCAGTAAAGCGTGCACTTCCCCTTTAAGGTTTACTAAGCAGAGAAGCCAGCTTTTTAACTTCAGAGCCAAGTGACAATTCAGACAACGGTAGGTTCCGTTAGGAACAGCGTCTACCAAGTGTCGCTTTGAAGGCGCCAACGGCCTTTCCACATGGGAAACAAGCATGTGGTTCAGTTCCCGGTTTCGCACTGACGAAGATTGCAACCGAGAGCTGCGTTGCCAGACCACCTAGAGCGGAGCTGAAAGCCACCTGGCCACAGTTAAGTGGCCTTGCCTGGTCGCGGCACGGCCGGCATTACCCTCTAGGTCCGTCGTGCCGACGTGTGGAAACAAAGGACTCCATTCAGGTGACTCGCCGCGCGCCGGCCACGCGTTGGTCATGTGCCGAGCAGGTTTGGGCCATTGTGGGTTGCGTAAGGACTGCATGTCCAGCAAGTGGTGATCACGAGCACATGCGGACCATGCGCAGTCGGCGCAACATCGATGGCGTCCTTCTCACCCTCAAGCTCTAATCCTCTCTAGGGCGTGTCCGCAGGCTTTGGCTCCTTTGACAGTGACAAGTATCTATCCAAGGGAGTCCCAAGAGGACGACCCGTCCTCCCCACCTTGCTGCCCCCGCCGATTGGAAGAAATTCTCTTGGGCCCCTCCCGAAAAAAAAAAATCTTGGCTACATGCCTGGTGTGTGAACATGTGCCAACTTTACGCCACATCCTTGGCATGCTCCGCCTCCCTCTCGACTCATATTCTGAGGAAGGTGAGCCTTTAAAACGCTGACGACTGGCACGTGGGTGATGACGCAGCCGAATAGTCGATATAGACTCCCTTATTTGGTCAATGTAGAGTATGAACATAAACCCTGCTTTTTCTACACACACACACACGCACACACACACGCACACACGCGCACACACACACGCACGCGCACGCACGCACGCTTTTCCAGGTGCTGGGGCCGGTAGGTGCCTGCACGGGCGACGGCCCCCTTTAAGCCCACCGGGCGACCAGTGGACGATGTTGTGAATCTCAGTGCGTGTCCACTTGCGACTTAACGCTGTACAAAAAAAGCATTACAAGAACGCTTCAGCTTCGGCTTAAGTGTAGACGCGATAGCGCCTTCCCCTCCTTTTTTATTCCCTTTCTTTCTCATTTCTCACCGATTACTAATCCAGAATAACATTACCGACCACGGCCATGGATTACAATTAATGAAGCAATAACAAAGAAGAAATAACATCGGCTTTTCATTCCGCGCAATTTCTGACGCCTAAATAGTATATTTATACTTTGCTTTATTTCCTTTTAATTCCTGTAACATCAGTACACATCCCACACGTGTTACTAAGCCATACACACCATAACGCGTTCTGTAACACACTCAAACTAACGACCCTTCGCGGCCTACGGCAATGCACACTGTTTTCCTGGCTGCCTTACTCGATGCCTGTGTGCGTCTACCGGAATTTTTATGTGCGGCCTAAGTGAGAGCAGCGTGCTGGTGTGACTGTGTATGACGGGTTGCGGGATGCCACCCGGTTAAGTCGGACTTCAATCCGGTCAGGGTGATTGTACTTCCATGCAATAAAGCAAAAAAAAAATACACCGTCGTGGCCTAGGCGTTTGATACACAAAGGGCGTAGTGTCGAACCGCAGTGGCGGCTATTTTAAGGCGAAAGCCTTTAATGGCTCATACTCGTGGCCATGACCCTGTCCTTCCGATGCCGCGCTCTTCAACAACTCGATAAGGAAAAAAATATTTGTGCACGATGGGATACGAACCACCATCCCACCGTTTCGCAGCCGGGCGTGCCAACCACATCGCCACTTCCTGCCAACGCATTTTTAGTTCACCTTGTATAGGACGACGGAGAGTATTCGCAGAAAGGCGTCGAATCAGACGGACACCTCCCAAACTACCTCCAGTGTCTCCAGTGTCTCCCGCATTTAAGATTCACGAACAATTGTGTACTTAATCAACATCTTAGCCACACATCAGTGACACAAGCAGCAACACCGAGCTAAAGGCTTTCGCCTCACCGCACTTTAGATCAACAAAGGGCTCCCCCCCCCCCCCCCTGAATTTTTTTTCTTTTAATGATTTACTTTTATGTTCTGATTTCGCTATATTGCGGCATTTTTTCCGAGTGACCCAGGACGACTGCCGATATCGTACTCAGCAGAATGAGCTCCTTACGCTATCGCGTAAAGATAGCAGCGGTCTCATGATACGAACTGCGAAGGGAAAGCAGGCGAGATCGCTGTCATACATGCCAGTGAAACCACGGGCAGCCGTTTTTTACAGGAAACACTGCTATCAACAGCAGTATCGCTAAGAACGGCGACAGAAACAGCGATAACAACAACTGCATGAGCAACAGGAATTATAATCACAGGTACGCGTATAAAAGGTCAAAAATGAAATGCTAAAAAAACAATCCCTGTGACGAGGTGTTTTCAGCGCTTTCTTGATGCGCTAAGAGTTTGAACGGTCCACACAGAAGCTTCCTAGGGCAACAGGTTACTGTGATTATGTGTAAAATACAAAGAAGATCGTCGTATGCGCACCTTTATGCCGATAGAGGAGAAAACAGTAGTCTAGAATCCCTGCGCTGCACGCTCCCGGCATGTTCCTGGCAGCACTGTCCGCATCTAGCAATAGCAGCCTTTAGAAACGGGCTGGACGCGAACGTCTGCCACTACATTCATGGGGTTTAAACGTCTTTTCTTGCTTGGGGATCACCGTTGCTTTGGCACCTGCTGTTACAGTTTGTAGCACAAAGCTCGGTGGTTCTTGAAAAGTATTTTACCCTCTGTGCAAAGCAAGTTTCATGGATTAATTTGGTTAATGATGTGATTTCTGTCAAAGGCAGGCGTTGTTCTGTGCCGATAATGCAGAATACTTTCGGATCAGTAAAGGGACCGACTGCAGTAAACCAGCTGATATTACGTTCTGCTTCTGAGCATGAGTTTTGAGGCTTGATACTTGTCGTGGCAGCTGCATTTCGTCCCACACGAGAAGGTGTTAGATCCCTCCACAGCCGTCAATTACAGCTCTTCTTAAAACCCGCGCGCATTTTTGTGCCCTTGGGAAGGTTGGCAAACGCTCTCAATCTGACGAAGGAGTCCAGCTCGAAAGAACGGTAATTAATTTCTAAGTACCTCTAATTAGGTTAGTTGTATCCTGGTAGTACCAACCGGTCAAGAATAATTTAACCATTAGTTTTAAATCTTACAAGGTGAAAGCCACTGAGAAAGGACATAAAGTTTCGTCTCTAGGGAAGTAAAACCGCACGAAATATCTGAACGTAAAGAAATTGCCACTATAGATGAAAGATGTGTAGAGAAACGCAGGGACGAACGCTACATACAACAGTTTGATTTAAACACAGAGCAGTCGAACGTATAGCGCTGTAGAAAGGCATGTGCAGATTGATATGACTCTGAATTAAGATGTGAGCTGGCTTTGTGTCATGCTCTTGTACATATGAGCTTCTTCAGTTTTGGTCATGCACCAAGTAAGGCCACAGAGAGCACCCCGTAACCCCTTTTCACCTCGCCTCCCCCGTTGTGCCCCCCTAGGTAGCAATAAATGGCGTATGCGGTGCTTACGGCCTATAGCCTTGCTGTACGTGTTTCAGAAAAAAATGCAGAAAAAAAGTGCTTTTTGTAGTCTTTGAACGTGAAACATAAATATATTGCTAAAATGGCTCTAGACTCTTGAAACCATGTCTGTTCCAACATGAATTACAGAATATCATGGTGTGCTGGAACGGGTTTATTTAGCGAAAGCTGTATTTGCCTGGAGATTGACATCGTCGTTTCCTTCGATTTAAAGTTGTTTGTGGGGCAGTGGCTTTATCAAAAAGCCAATCAAGCAAGACACTTGAGAGAGACAATTAAAGGACGGCTTTATCTGAATGACTGCCCTCGCGGGCGGCATAATAGGAAGCTCCGTCGTTTCTATTTAGGCCCTGCCTGCGGCACCGAAATACGCGCTTGCGACAATTGCTCATTCTTGTCCTAACACAATTGCAGACATTGAACTTGCAAGTCAATTTTTTGAAGTTAATTACATTCTTTTACTTGGGTTTTAGAAGTGCGTACATCATCCACGCCTGCATGAAAGAAAAGCTAAGTGAAATGCATTGTGGGAGAGGAGGGAACGGCGCGGCGCTGGTAGTGTGGAAGAAGGTAACGTTCTGTACGTGCGTACAGCGCAGCGTCCGCATCCGCCTCCATCTCACGTAGGAGTGCGTGACTTTTAGCAAATGCACTGGATCCCACCCATTCCATGCCGAACGCCCAAACTCACGAAAGATTACAAGCGCCTGTATTGGTCACAGTTTGCTACACCGCACATCAGGTTTCACCTCTTGTTCGACACGTGACCTGATATCTGATTGTTTCTCGTTGCGTATACACTACTTAGAAACGCAACGATCGACGCGCACCGTCGCGGTGGCTCAGTGGTTGTGGCACTCGGCTGCTGACGCGGAAGACACGGGTTCGATCCCGGTTGTGGCGGTCGAATTTTGATAGAGGCGAAATTCTAGCGGCCCGTGTACTGGTTTGGTTTAGGCTTGGTTTATGGGGTGTAACGTCCCAAAGCTACTAAGGCTACGGGGACGCCGTAGTGAAGGTCTCCAGAAATCTCGACCGCCTGGGGTTATTTAAGGTGCACTGACATCGCACAATACACGGGCCTCTAGAATTTCGCCTCCATCGCAATTCGACCACCGCGGCCGAGTGAGGCCCGCGTACTGTGCGATGTCAGTGCACGTTAAGAACCCCAGGTGGTCGAAATTTCTAGAGTCCTTGATTACGGTGTCCCTCATAGCCCTAATCGCTATGGGACGTTAAACTCCCATGAACCATAAGCGATCGACGCTTTGCTGTAATTTTGTTGTGTGTTTAAATTGAAGCTACGATGTTGAATGTTCTTTCACCACTTCTCCAAGCACATTGTCAGCGTTTTTGCTCACAGCGCAACAAGAACGGGACACGATACGAAAGACTAGCACAAAAAAGAGCCTTGCTGAACATTGTCAGCAAGTGATGTGATAAATGAAAAAAAATCAAAAGAAAGTGAAAAGGAAAAACCAGCAGAAAAACCAGCCCATCACCGCATACCATTCCATTTTCCTTAAGCTCATTTGTTTTCTTTATGTGCTTCTTTGAACTTCTTAATATCTGAAGATGATAAATATAAATATTATACCTTACTTTTGTTTGCGGACCACTGTTGAGGTGCGAGAAAAGTTAGACATCTCAGTTTAAGCAAGAGTACGGCATCCGTATAAGGTAAAAAAAAATTAACCGCCCACTTGAAAGTTTTTTCGAGTTTGTTCTCTAATTTACAGTTAGCATCAAATTTACATTTTCAACAGCATGTGCCTCTTCATTGCACTAATTGTCCACGCTAGGCACTCACGCACTTTGTTTTTTTCTAATAACCATATTATTCGTTTTAATTTATGCAAGTGCCGCGGGATTGTGGGCATGGGGTCATATCTAGGCGTGAGCTGAAGCGTCCAAAACACGTTTACTTGAAAGCTGGCCCCCGTGTAGTGTGGTTGCTCGCTTTTTGTCATCTGTGTTCGGTCGGAGCACTTTTCATGATGCATGCCAAAGCACTTACAGGTATATGAAAATCTTTTTGTGCCTTTTAGGTACTGGCTTTTCTTCAAACG
The DNA here is from genome assembly GCF_052857255.1 of Amblyomma americanum. Classification (NCBI taxonomy): domain Eukaryota; kingdom Metazoa; phylum Arthropoda; class Arachnida; order Ixodida; family Ixodidae; genus Amblyomma; species Amblyomma americanum. Next base: position 267,661,710 of record NC_135497.1, read on the forward strand.
CAGTTTTATAGGCATTTTTCGAACCTTCAAGTATGACAACAAACGATATGGAAGTGACGAACGCCAGACGTCAAATGCAATTTTTCAAGCCGAAAACAGGGTGCCGAAAACATTCGAGCACGAGCGCAATGGCAAGAGCAGTTGCCGTCGCCCCTCCGATGATTCCAGGAATGCTACTAAAGAGTCCCACATGGCTCGGAATCGAACGTCGTAGGCTGTGCACAGCTTAAATCTGGGGAGCCACTTTCGTGGGAGGTAACACTGCAGATAAATAGACGGCATTGCTGCCTATTCCTTGAAGAGGAGATTTCTGGAAGTGCCTTGAACCATGAACATCTGTTCTTTTTTTGAAAATCACCTCTAGCACGCAAAAGGAGTGAGTAGACATAAGCCACAATGCAGTAGCCATTTTGTTTTCTGTGGAGCATTGCGAAGACCACTGGCATGTCTAAAGGTATCACGCAGTGTTAGAAAATTGTCGGCGCGTATATCGGAACCCTAACCCCCCCCCCACCAATTTGTTCTTTCGCACTGATTAAACTACAGTGCTGCATTCTTGGAGCTACGCATTGGCTTTTTACATTTTTTTTCTAAATTACTATTAACATACTGTTCAATACGTCCTTAGGCTGACCCCGTAACTGCTATTAGCGCAAAATAAAAAAAATGTGTCAGCGGGGAGCTCTCGACGACGACAGCGACGAGCTCAAGCTGTTTTTCTAATGTATACGACACACCTTCAGCGACATCGCAACCAGCTTGCTGTTGATTAGTTTTCTGTATGCAATTAGTTGACGCCTTGTTAAAATGCTGCTGAGAATAGCCTCCCGCTTTCTGAAATCAGGAAACTTCGCAATGGCGATCATTAAAAACGCGTTTTCAACAGTTTGCACATTTCTTGCTGCAATAATTTTACACCTAAATTAGACTTGTGGCAGCGCCTATCGGTCAGTCAGTCTACTTGCAGCAGGGACGGAAAGTGTCCGCTCTCCGAAGATGGCGCTAAAGAAACATGCCATTATTTTTTCATTATTGACGCTATTGTTGTTGTTGTCCTCAAGAGGATAATGCTCCTCGAACGTGCTCGTCCAGACGACCGTGTAAACATAAAAAAGAAAACGAAAGACTGTAAACACAAAATAAATATGCGCGAAAGGTGATACTGCAACGGAAAAACGCATGCATGCCATTAAACTGTCTGCCGTACGTGGTACTCGGCGGCGGATAAAATCTTAAATACGGCAGCGAGCTCTAATCCTGCACAGACTAAAATCAATTCGCAACATGCCGATGTGCTTGTTTTCAGACTGTAGAGGTAAAAAAGAATGTGCACGAAAGAGTTGATGCACGAAAGAGCTAATATAGCAACAGAAAACACATTTGTAAACCATTACGCCAGCCGTCTTAACGCCGGCGAAGAACCCAACGACAGCGACGAATTTTAATTTATAAAATGAAGCGCTAAGAGCCGGCATCGTCAGATTATAAACACACCATGTAAACAGACCTACCGCGTCCGATGCTGTAGCAAATCTCTCAACCGCACGATTCTCACCTGCGTCAATCACTGCTAGGAATCACACGTCTATTAAGACTGCATAATTTATCCACAGGATCCTGGCCCATGCGCTTCGAAAAACCGGTCGCGCCATCTCGCGACAGCCGGCGGCGCGACGGCGCGTAACTCAAAGGCGACGAAAAATAATAATTAATACCTAGTCGTGCATAAAAGTTAACGATTAGCTCTCTCGCCTATATGTTAAATGCTTCTTAAAGTTTCTTTTAATAGTTTCATCAATGTAGCTTACATACTGCGCTTACCATGCGCAATGAGCTACGATAGCATGGAGCCTATGGCGAGGTCCCAAAATATACCCCACTTGACTTCACTTTATCGCTCCCCAAAGCCCTAATTTAAAATACATCGACAAGCTCTCGGAGCTTAAGGTAGCGTAATTTACTACCTTTAAAGAAATATAAAGTATATTACATTAAGTGAAGAAAAAGATTTCCTGCGCTGTTTTTCTATTGATTAGGAATCCCCCGCACCGGCAAGAAACGCGTGGAGCCCTCTCTCAGTGTGTTGGCAAGGCGCACGTCCCTGATACAGTGGCCCTGCTACAGTGTCCCTGCTACAATGCCCCTGTTTTGGTAGGTTCCTCTGGGAGGTTGAGCCGTGCAGTACGAATGCGCACTTTTATCAAAAGTTCCCCCATCGGTGTGAGGCTACGACCATGGGCTGCTACATAAAGTTCTACAAGAAAGCGCGTGCCTACTATGAGATGTATACAAGAAATTATAAGGAGACTCTTTTGCTTGAGAGGTACATTTATTTAGACGCATACAGTGACCCCACGACACGGGCATAGGTGATAGTGGAATTGCGTGCGAATTAACAGTGCAAAGCAATGAAACTTCCAGGCACTTTCGTCCAAGCAGTGAAATGCGCACGGACGCTCACACTTAGAGTTCACTCACCCATACTTGTATATGGTTCTTGCCCGGCGCATTGAAAATTTTAAAATCGTGTATTAATGACTACATTTTAACACTCCAGTTTTTAGCCTCAATAGCAGACAGCTCTTCGAAAGTTTTGTCGATGTGGTGAAAGTGCAGCACGTACGCGTTGAAGTGACTGAGTGCTGCACTATAAGAGGCAGCAAACCTCACGCTGCGTTTTATGGGAGTAGGTGATTTGTCCAATGTAAAAATTAGTGTGTGGTAGTTCACAACATTTTTTCTAGGTTGGTATAGTGCTTCTCACGATTCGATCGTTCACCGTCGATAAGGACTTTATCATTGCTGTAATCGATGCTAGTTTCGGCATTTATGTCAACGGTGTACGTAAACTATGAGCCGCTAACGAAGAATTCATAGAATGGCATGCTGGGAACTATTCTGAAGAGTGGGTCATCAGTACGGCAAGCTATTAACTACGCCGTTACCCAGAGCAGCAATCAAGAATCAAACCCCGTTAAATATTATGATTTAAATTTGCTGAGAAATGAACAGATGTTATTGTCCGATAACACGACGTTTCAAAGCTTATTGGTTATCTCCAGCGTGGCGGCTGGGCGCTCCGTCCAGCCCGCTTGTTCAATGTGCCGCTCGCACGAGCGATTAGCGACAGGACGGTACGTGCGCGCGGCCCTGAATATGCAGTGAATTTACCGTGTTGCGAATATGTGCAACAGTACTTATAAGCACTGTCGCAAGAGTGGCGCGAACATATTAGTTTTTTTTTTTTGCATATGGCGTGCAAACCTACCCCCGTTTTTGATTATTTTTTTCTGTCACTCTTCTATGTACTTCTCGCTATCCTCTCTATTTGCCTTTATTTCCGCCGGTTGCAGTTCCGGTGCTTGAGAGATTAGATAGCAATCGCCGGGCCACCCACAATTTTAGTTTCCTTTTTGTATTTTCGTCACTTGTTGCGTCTGTGTGGCTCCGGGGAGTTGCAGGGGCTTTATAAGCACACAAACCGAGGGAGTAAGAACAGGGAGCTGTTTCCAGGGAATGATTAACCCTATCCGGCGACTTTTAAATGTGCCATAACTTGTTTCCACAGCCTACGACACCAAGCACTCGAAGAAAGGTATATATTGCATCATGACCACGCCTTAGGCATTTTCTTTAGGATGACTGTCTTTGAAGGGGCAGAGGAGGCGTCCGATAATGGTGGCCGGCTTGTGTGTAGTTTGCATCCCTTCCTTTCAGAGAATACTGACCAAGGTTTCGCTGACACCTTCTACGTACGAGCTGCATACGCGATTTTGAAACCGGCATGTCCTCAGCGTTTAAGCATACACAGTTGTTTTCGTTGCATCCTTTTCGGTTTTGGATGATACATCGAGTGAAGAATCTTGGGTGTCCATTTCTTAGAAATGTTTTCTTTTGCTGATGATGAGTTTTAATAGTGCAATGGCAACCTCGCACCAAGCGCAATGGGATGAAGTGTTTTCTTCAACACAAGGTTAGGTGAAAGACCATTTTCCGAGCGCTTCAGCTCAAAGAAACCAATCGCCAGGCTTCGAGAGAACTTGTGCCCATTGGAAACCAGTGGGTAAATGGCGGCACTGGGGAACGAATCACACACCGTCCTCGAGCCGCATGCTTAAAGCGATATGCCCTTGCTGTTGTCGCTTGTTTTTAAAATAAATAAGCAAGAATTGGGAATCGTCTTAACCAAAACTTCCTTGAATTTCCCTCTACCCTTCGGGCACAATTTTTGGCAGTGTTCCTCCCACAAAGGCTACGTGAACAAGACGCACTGCTCGCAGCATCAAACGGTGAAGAAGTGGGAGAGGCGGTAGCGCGAAGGGTCAAGGATGTGAGTAGGTGCTTAAGTAGGGGGAAATTATTTTTTAAGATGTACACGGGCACCCAGTTGCAGATGGTAAGAGGGAGGGAGAAAAGGACAATGGGGAGGGGTTTCCCGCTGTGCCTTTGCCTGCCTTTCTTTTTTGCCTCCTTTTATTTTTCCTGGAATCGTGGAGCGCGCAGTCCGTGTTTGAATATTGAATGCGCTGTGTTTCTGCCCCCTACGGTGTGAAGCATGACGTAGTCGGCGCGTCTGTGAAAACGACCCGGAACGGTCATGGATGCACTTTTGTCTCCAGGCTGTCATAAAAAAAGCACAACCGCTAATGTCCCTGTCCTGGCAAAGGGTCTCTCCAGACGCTGACAAAAATCTGCCAGAAAGGACACCAGAGTTTCTGCTGAAGATCAGTTACATTCTTTAATGCCTTCCACCAACCTAAGGAACTCCACCAGCATTGTTAAAAGCACAGCGCATGGCACAGGTAAAGAGTGGCACAAAAACAAATTTCGGATGATTTAGCCTGGTTTCGCCAAATGCAAATGAGGAGTGCTCGCACTTCGGATTTCAGTGCTGTTTCGGTGTTCGGTTCCGTTGCGCACGGATGCAGTTGGTGAAGACGATGATATCCAAAACACAGCGCAAGAGACTGGTATTTTAGGACGCAGAATTTTCGGCTGCGGCCATGTTGCAGTTGTCTAATGCAGTAACCAGCAAAACTGATGTGTTCTCGCCGCCCCGGGTTCGAAACTCACTCGCGGCCGTAAAACATTTCCGATTATTTTATTTTAGGTCAAGTAAATTTCAGACATACAGACAGACCACTTCGAAATCCAAAATTGAAGCCTCACTGCCACAATAAAAAATGCGACCCCGTTAGGCCGATGTTCTTCTACTAGCGTGTGGAGGCAGCGTGTGGAAGCTGAACTCACGCAGCGTCCGCTTGCTTGGTCGTGGCGTCAGGAGTTGCAGAAAGGAATGGATGGCGACTAAAAGCCAGGGGCTGTAGAGGAGTTTCCAGTCGTGCATACCGGTGTCTTCTTTGCCTTCACAGCGACGTTCCCGAGAACGTGGGCTGATGCATATACTTTGTTGCTGCAACCAAATTGTGCATTCGAGCAATGTGAGAAGCAACACGGCACGTAATTAAGCTGCGGAGGCTCACACTTAGCACACCCTTTAACGATCGGGGCATTTTGATGTCACCTTTGCTGCTCACAGAGGTCAAACCCAACAGAGGTACAGATTAATTTTAATGCATGAAGGAAAGCACCGGGCCGCCTTTCTTTAAGTACGAATTGTCGTTTTTTTTTCCACCACCCTTTACGTCTTTTGCTGAGTTGTCAAAGAGCGCAGATACCGGGCCCAATCGTACCTTGAGTCGCAGTGTAAAGCCTCAGTGTTAATTTCTTCTTTAAGCTATTTTATTTTATTGACAACCCAAATGCCTCTGTCCAGGTATTAAATGAGGGTGAATTGTTACCGCTTGTACATGATTATTTCAATCAATGCCTCCATGTGTGCTAGATGAAAGTACTGAACTGCGTCGGCAGGAAGGCGATTCCAGTACTTCGCTGTCTGGACGAAAAAAGCTTTAAAAATACGCAGTGCCAAACGGTAGGTAGACTGTTTTAGCATTCCATGTAGCTCAAAGTGGGCAATGAAGTGACGCTCCTTGTAGGTCTAATATGGGTAGCCCATATGAGCCCCGATGAGACCATGTGGATTTGCATCGCGTGCCACAGTCAGCCCCAAGTGGGCTGCACTGAAATGCCCCAATAGGTCCCATTTGGGGCCATTGCAGATGGCCCATGTGAGTCCCGGTGGGACCAATGTGGGCAAGACTTCGATTTGCGCTGGTTGGTTGTAGCATGACACGGTTTACGCAAGAAGCGTATTCGCGCTAAAAAACGGAGACAGCACACACAAGATCCCCAGGTGGTCGAAATTTTCCCGGAGCCCTCCACTACGGACCGCAGTCGAAACGCCGACAATGAATGCGTTTTTGTAGAAGGGCTAACCTGAGATATTTATCTTAATTGCTGTAGCTCCTGCTAGATGGACTACATGTAGAAAAATACGTTGTCACTGGTCGTTTGCGCATTATGCAGTGAGTAAATGTGGAGAGATGGGCGTCCACCTCGAAGAGCGTGTAAGCATCAAATTCTGTGTGAAGCTTGGAAAGACAGCCACACAGACGTATGAGCTCCTTCGTGACGCTTACGCCCAAGAGACATTATCGCGGGCGCGAGTTTTCGAGTTTCAAAAAAGGTTCGTTTCAGAGAGAACGTAGGTGGAAGACGACACAAAGCAGGGGCGCCCTCCAACCTCACCGTATGAAAACAACGTGGCTCAGTCCCTATGCTATCAGGTACTCTCGACAATAGTAAGACAACATGCTACCAAATTATATATATATATATATATATATATATATATATATATATATATATATATATATATATATATATATATCAAATACGTTGATCTTTCAAAAATATGTATATATTTTTTTGAAAGATAAACGTATTTGATTGCTGGAGGTAAAATGCAAAGTTGAGAAACGCTTCATTTAGACAGATTTATTTTGAGTCGACATTTCGGACAGAGCCTGTCCTTTTTCATGACTGGAGTTACAACGATCTCCCTCTTCTTACGGTGGTGGCATTGAAGAAAGAAAAATATTAGAAACGGGAGAAAGAGAGAAACAAAAAAGAGGAAGAAAAATGCGCTGTCGCCCGCCGCCGACCGAGCAGCCCCGGGGAGCAGGATGAAAAAAGGAAAAAAATGGTGGGGCTTTAGTTCTGGTTAAACCTTGAGTGACGCGATAGCTCCAGCTGGCCGAGTGGACCTTGGTGACGTGATCAGCCACGGCGCCGCACCGCAGGCAGCTGCTCCGCACCACGTGACCAACCACGTGACTGCGTGGCGGCGCAGCCACGCTGAAGACTCAAAATGCTACTAGCTATCGCTACAAAAGGAAAAACGAGGAGTGGGAGCGGAGAATAGGCACCCCTCAAGGCAACAACAGAGCGGCGGCGCGTAAGGTGCACAGAAACAGGCGGTGCCGGAATCGCCGAATATATAGGAATTAGAGATCCATGCACTCGCGTGCCGCCGGCCAAAAAGAGTAAAAAAATAAACATAATAAAATCCAGACAGGGCAGGAGGCTTCCGTCATTTTCAGACTTCCGCAGGAAGAGTCAAGGCGGAATTAGGGTCGCAGTGAGCTTAAACACACACGCACACACACACACACGCGCGCGCGCGCGCACGCACACAAGAATGAAAAAAAGGCGGCAACACATCCGAGTTAGAGAATATGTCGTGTGGGGGGTAAATGTGAATGGCGGGAGCAGTTGAGCGAGTGGGGTGAGGGATGAATAGCTTAGTGTAAGCGGATGGGCTAAGCTTGAAAAAGATGCCGTTGGCGAGAAACGAACGAGGTATGCCAAGTCGGCACTCGCAAGGTCAGCACTGGCTCTGCAAGGGCGGATGGAGGACAATACACCCGGGCTTTCATTAGTGCCGTGAGGAATTGTTTCAAATTTGTAAATAAAGCACGACTCGCATTTCTCTTTACCGGGTGTTGTGGAGCCCACCCTGTAGGATTGTTAACTTAATGGAGTCAAATGGGGGATTTTTCTCATTAATGTGTTTTGACAAGGGGAGGTTGGGCAGGCATAGGATATGCGCGCGGTGGTTATTAAAGCGAATTCGTAGAGGGTTAATGGTCTGCCCAATGTTCTGCATACTGCACGCACTGCATTCTAGGAGGTATATTAAGTTCCAGGAATCACAATCAAAGTTGCCATTAGTTTTGCATTTGATGCCTGAAGCTGTGCTTATTGCACAGCTTGATGTTTGTATGTGTTTGCAGACGTGGCATCTACTTTTTCCACAGGGTCGGCACACCGTACCCTGGCTGGTTATTTGTTTTTGAGTGTACTAGAATGTTGCGAGCGTTTTTTGGTCGTCTGTAGACTGCGTGATGGGGAGCAAATTTTTGGCGAGGCGCTCACTTTGTTCGAGATTGATCAAATTTCTTTTTGAGGATTTTCTTTACGTTAGGCGGGTTACTGGTGAAGGTAAGAACGAGATTTGTCTGATGATCTGTTTCCTCGCTGTATCGACGTCCCTCCATTATTTTCACTCGGTTGAGTTTAGATGCCCTTTGAATGGCATCGTCAACAATGGCGGAAGGGGGGGGGGGTATCGTTGCTTAATGAGAATTCGCATGCGTTTGGAATTTTTTACGAAGTCCTCATCTTGAGAACATACTCTTAAATCGATGTGCCTGAGAGTATTGGATGCTTGTTTTAGAGAGAGGAGGATTGGAGGAAGACGAAGTGTCCTTGTTAAGGTGCCTTCACATCGCTCTTGTGAAAATCTCGTCTGCCGCGTAACCATGTTCAATATAGAAAACGAACTGGATTCACGTCATCCGATGGGGCTTCGGACGCTCAGTTGCCGCCTGATTGCGTCGCATGCATCAAATGTCACGCAGTTATTCCTGGACCTGAACTGTGCACCGAGGCTAGGCCTAGCGCCTCCGGTGACGTGCTGGCGGGGATAGCTCCACCTGCGCCGCTTTCCTCGTTGCGCCAGTACAGCGGCCCACTGAGCATAGGCCGGACCTCCAAAATCGTGCCTTTGTTTCATCAGATACGGTGCCTGCCCTGCCTTCTCCAGGTGTACAACAGCTCGTGAGCGCTTTACCCTCTGGACGGAACACAGATACGGCTGCTCAGCCTATACTTCTGGATCGACCTATACCAGTACCACATGACACGCTGAACACTCCAATGAACCTGCCATCAGCACCGCCAATCGGGCCGCCGGCCCTCCGCTCTCCTTAAAAGCGCCCTTTGGGAGACGCTGCAACGGGTTCCTCTTCGGCCAGCGGCGACTCACAAGGCAAACTTTCCTGCCTAACCACAGACCACCCAGTCGTGTCTACCCACGGCTCATTGAGTTACAAAGCCACTATCAAATCTCTGTAAACGAAAAGCCTTACAGATAGACCGACCAGAATTCTGCAGGCAAACCTGGATGCATGTCTCGGAACGAAATGTTTTCGCGGCTTTACGGCCAGAAAGAAGTCCAATACCATTGCTGTGTGGCTCCCGACCTTAGCTGCCGTGGAACGTCTGCAAATGCTACAGTGCATTACAGTTAGCAGCGAGGTCTCGGTACCGGTACAGGTGTGCCTGGTTGATGGATCCGACTTGCAACGTTGTGTTGTCTACAACGTCGATGTTAATGAGGACCAGGCCCCCCTTCAGCGTGAGCTTTATTGTCCCACTCACCGAGTGATCCAAGCACGTTACATGGGAAAAGGGCGATCATGCTTCGTCACCCTGCAAGGCCCACCAACACCGCCGGCCTGCTTGTACTATTATGGATGCATTTTTACGGCCTCGGCCATACAAACCAACCGCCGTCTACTGCTACAGTTGCTTCAGACCTGGCCATATGCGTAGATCCTGCCCTTTCACAAGTCAAGTGGAACCTTCGTCAGAAGGCGCAGCGGCATACAGATGTGACCTCTGCAAAACTGACGACCACTACATCGCATCGGCCACTTGCCCCACAAAGCAGAAGGCAACGGAAAAAATTCATCGTGGGTATTCTAAGCAAATGACTGCGAATGTGAATACGCCCCTTGTGCAGACTTCCAACCGGTTTGCACCTCTCCAGTCGGATGATGATGAGTGGCCCGAACTTACCGTGCTGGACACGCATGAAACTGCTACCCAGCAGACTTATAGCGAAAAAGTGCGTAAAGGACTGCCGACATCAGCAGGCTACAAAACAGCGTAGCATCCCGGAACCTCTCAACGATGACATGGTAGCAGTTGATGACCAAATTGCACGCCTTTTGGCAGAGGTCTCAAGGCTCCGACAACACCGTGAACTGCTTGCCCGCCGTAGACATGCAGCGGGATCTGGCACCGCCACTAGAAATGATGAATCAGCACCGAGCATGTCCCGCTCACCAGCTTCTTTCACCGCACCTCCATGAGTACCTGCTACAATGCCAGATAACTCTACAGCATCCCTGCTCCGCTTCATAGTTACCCAGTTATCCAACCTGACATCTGATCTCTTACAACGCATGGACTACTAAACGAAGATGGCGCGTTCCGGCTTTTCTGGTGTGCTCCAGTGGAACTGTAGAGGCCTCTCCACTAAAGTGGGAGAGCTCAAAACCCGTCTTCGCTTGCGCAAGCTCCAGATGTGGGGCATGTTACTGCAGGAGACCAATGCCTTACCAGCAATTCCGGGTTTCAGTGGTTACGCGTCGCCTTCTATGAACGACCATCGTGTGCACACTGCTTCCCCTCCGGGAAAGGCGGCGGTGTACGTTGACACGCGTTTCCCTCATGTATGACTCTCTCTGGGAACTTGGTGCACCTCGTATCAGGAGGTAGTTGCAGTTGCTGTAAAATTATCGAAGGCAACTGTTGCGGTGGTATCCAACTACGTAAGACCAGCGGGTGGCGCTTCGTCCTGTATTAATCTGGGCTGGTTATTGACTGTGCATAGGAAATACCCCGGGTGTCCGATTTTAGTGGGAGGTTACTTCAACGCCCCACACCCAGACTGGGGGTACGCTAGTTCGAGCCCCCGCGGCAGCCGTGTGCGCGGGCAACGCGGGCTATGCGTCACAGTCACAGTACCACCTATGCTCCTGATCTGACTTGGTGGTCTGGCCCCGGCACTCCCTCGCGGCACCTTGAGCCTGACTGCTCGGGGAGTGACCACCACCCTCTAATCATCGGTGTCCATCCATCACGTGCTCGCCGGTTACGCCGCAAATGCACGGTGGTCAAATGGGATTGTTTTCGTACTATTCGCCAGGATCTCCCTGCAGAGTAGTCACCATCGCTTGTCGACCGCGTACAATGGGCGTTAAACAGGGCTACCACCTGGGCAAACATCGATCGACCGGTTCCAGATACCGGTCTGCTAAACTTGTGGGCTGCTCGCCGACAGGCCGAGCTGGCAACTGAGCTATATTACTGCTAAGGCTCGCAATTACGAACGCGATCTATCACGAAGGCAGTGGCATGCGTGGTGCGAGCGGTTATCTGCGAAGTCGTCGAATCGATCTCTCTGGCGAACTTTCCGCGAAATGGAACACGGTCACCGTCGCCCCGACGCAGCTAGCACCGCATGCTCCGCAGCTAACTTGTCTCCGGATGAATTCGCCAGAGAAGCGGCACAGAAATTCTTTCCAAAATATGATGTGCTGCCGCCCTCAGCTACCCCATCTAACTTGGCAGGGATTCCAGCTCACGTGGATAAACTGCCATCAGCACCAGATTCCGATGGTATTGCGTCTCCTTTTACCATGCCTGAGTCGCTTGCAGCAATAGATTAGGCTAAACGAAAGACATCGCCCGGTCCGGATGCCATTCCATATGATGTGTACAAGACCATGAGTTGTGCTCTCCTCCCTCAACTTCTCGACACCATTAACACAGTATGGCTAAACGGCTCTGTTTCTGAGACCTGGAAATTGGCCACTGTGGTCCCAATTCCAAAAACAGGGAAGCTACCGACGGATCGTGCAACTTCAGGCCTATTTCTCTAACATCAACACTGTGCAAGCTGACACAGATCGAAAATGTTAGCCGCAAGACTGTCGTTTTGGCTGGAGCACCATGGTTTCTACCACCCCGCCCAAATTGGCTTCCGTCCATTAATCGGTACTGAAGGAGGTTTGGCTGTCTTGGCGTTGCAGGTTCGGTCATCAACTCGCAGCCACAGTGCGCGTACCATCCTCGCCATGGATATCGAAAAGGCTTACGGTGATATAAGTAATGCTGCCATTTTGCATTCTATTGACATGCTGTATTTCGCTCTTCAAGTATGCAATTTTATAAAATCCTTCCTTGAAGGCAGACGATTTGCCATACGCCTCAGTGGTGACTCCATGGGATCATTTCAGTCTGTTCACGGTGTACCCCAAGGCTCGGTACTGTCACCAACACTGTTCAATATTGCCTTCATTCCTCTTGCATGACGCTTACATGATGTTCCTGACGTTAAGTTCTTACTGTACGCCGATATACTGTACGGTATGGAGCACTCACCATGACCTGCTAACTCAAGTGGCGGCCCTATAGTCAGCCTTATATATTACTGCCAATTATGCTCTGTCTGTCGGCCTACAGCTTTCCGTGAGCAAAACTACGTTCACGCCAGTGGCCAACCGCTGGGGACGCCGTAAACTCGCTGCCACGCCAATCCGTCTCCAATTATCTGGAACCCCAGTTCAAGAATCTTCGACATTGAAAATTCTGGGTTTGTCGATACATCACTCCGGAACGGATACTGCCTGGCTTTCTCAGGCTGAAAAGCAGTCGTTGCAGACCTTGGGCCTAATCAGACGTATTGCTCCCAAAACCGGCGGCGCTCACTCCAATGTAGCACGACATTTGGTGAAAGCGGTTTTGGAACCGCGCCTCATTTACCAAGCACAGTTCCAACACTTAACCAGAGCTCAGTGGGATCGTTTGAAGGCCGTAAATCGAGAAGCAATGAGAGCTATCACTTGCCTTCCACGCATCACACCGATCGTGGCACTTCAAAAGAAAATGCTCAGTTAAATCCCCTTGACGAGCTTGAGCAGCAGCGCCATGATGCTCGTAGCGTTAAGGCCACCCATTCGCATTCACCGCGAGCACTCCGGACCTTTTCTTCATCACGCACCATACTTTCGCCGCCGACGTCAGTTCTTCCTCCATGGGACTTTGTGCAGCTGAGTGACAACAAACCAACCGATTTACGTCACCCAACCTCACCTTATGCGGCATCGTCCCTTCGCGAGCGAATCGCGGAACAAGAGAGTCTCCTACCCCGCGGCTCAATTATTATATATGCTGATGCCATTATCCAGGGCTGTGTAACGACGACTGCACTTTATTGTCCCTGCCAGCCTGCACTTAACAAGACGGCCAGGTTTCGATTCCCGGAACCCCTTACTTCCTTCTCTGCTGAGCTGCTTGCTATACAAGATGCGCTTCGCTCTGTAGTCGCAGTTACCTTGCTCCTTAAAGCCCACATTATCATCCGTACTGGCGCCCTTCAAGCAACTCGTCTACTCCGGCGCATCAGCCACAGCCCAGAAATGTGCCAGAATATACGTCGCCTGGCGGCTCGCATCCCGCAAGCCATTCGAATTGAGTGGGTGCTCTCGTCCCTCCGTGTGCGATAACCCTCCTCCGCGGTCTTACCCGTGCAGAGGAGGTTGTGCTACGGAGGATCAGGGTCTGGGTTGCCCTCACTCCTGCCGTAACTTGGACGTGGCCTCAATTTCGCCACTTATATACCCGCCTAGGATGTCCAGTCTGCAACTCGCAAGACACTGAGGCTGACATTCACCACTTGTTTTGGGTTTGCCCGGCACTGAAGCCAACTAGAATTCGCCACCCGGCATCAGCGGGTCTCCACCCAGACAACCCGTCCTCAAATATTGATTGGACGCAGGGGCCACATCACCGCTCCCTCCTCGCCTTCATTAGATCGGCCAACCTTTCGTACTTTATTTAACACCCACCCACTCTTTTCTTTCCTTTCTCTTTTCTTCCCAAGTCCCCTTTAGCCCAGCGGCAATAAACAACGCTATAAAAAAAAAATCATTCTTCTGGTTTACTTAGACCCTTCGCTGGCCTCGGGGGTGTCTGCCTTTCAAAGCGCAAATGCTGTAATATCTCTGAATATGTTGTTAAAAGAGAGGAGGAGCCTGAATCAGTAAGGGAGGACCTAGAAGGATTCCAGGGAAGAAAAGCTCGGGCCGAAGCGTGTGTGCGTTCGTTTCTTTCAACTCCCTGGTGACCTGGTACCCATATTAGCTCCTTCCGTGCAGCTGAAATCGTACATTGACTCAGAATTTTGCAGGCTATAAAAACTTTTTCACAGATATTCACACGGGGCGCTATCCCACTCGGGACACAGAACTGGCCACTGGTGGCGTTGAACGCAGCCCCTGACTGTGGAGGCGCCTGGCAGGCGCACGCGCACGATGCACGCCTATATGTGTGTCAGTTACATCGCTGTCGTAGCTTAGCTTATTGGTTTTCAACGTCCCTAAGCGACTACGCATGTGTGCTGGAGCATTCGCGGCCATTTTTGCAAGCACGCAGATAGAGCCCTGGTACAGGCCAGGTGCTTTCTCTTGAGTTTATCGCCTCGCATAATCCTTTAACTTTGTCGGCACAGGCGAGCAAAAATGATCCGCGACCTGTGTTTCCCTGCACAATGTGCGACGCCATCTAGACAGGCCGCGCACCACTCCACTTTCTTTTGTGAAGCGTGTTTGAGCTTGCTGCGCACTTCCTTTTAATTCGAAAGCTTTACTGGCCGCGAACTTGCGATTTCCTCGTGGAGGTGCTCCGAGGAGGCACGTGACGTTGCAACGCGCGCCTCGCCGCGGAGCCGAACCGGTCTGGCCGGGCCGGCGGCGGCTGGCCCACTCGGCGGCTGGCGTAACGCCGGGCGCGCGCGCGTTACGTCGCCGTATAAACGCGTTTTAACAGAGCCTCCGCTTAACCGCTAACCAACAAATTCGGTGGCGGCATCTATGGGAGCCACTGAAACCCCCAGCACACTCACTGAATGAAAAAAAAACATGTGCCGAGGCTCGGAATCGAACCAGGGCCTCTAGCGTTTGAGGCAAAGACGCTGCTACTTCGCCACGACAGCTTACTTTTGTTTTCTTCATTGCATAGAAATTGTGCCCAAAAGAAGAATCTAAGCACGCTTACGCCACATAACACCAGGCCACCTTACCCCTGCATGAACCCTCCTTCCAAAACATCAAACATCTGGGAGACACGCATGAACATGCATCCAGACAGTGGAGCCAGCTAGATGCCTCTTGCAGGGCTGCATATACTGCATGGCCGCATATAAATGCACTCTTCCGATGCAGAAGTCGCGGCGCTTTTGCTGCGTATATGCAGGCCTAACAGAGCTAGGGCATCAGCAGTTTTTTTGCTTTCTATTCCCTCGCAAGGTATCAGCTGTCAGTGCATTTCCACACAGCCTGAAGCGTGGAGCAAAGGGACAAAAGGCGTGCTGTTCTGTTTCGGTAACAGATGGCCTCATGTGTGCGTGGCAATGAGCAGTAGTGAACAGATATAAAGTGCCCTCTTTCTTTTGTTTGTGGGCGTGCTGGGAACAGATTTACGCAGTCATGGGCACGTAATCAACGAAAAGTGTGCATTACTCAGCGCTTTGATGAAATCCGAACAGTAAACATTTGGCAGACGCAGGTATGATTTCTAGGTATGTAACTTGTTGACGTTACAAGAATGAAACAATGTCGTCAGCTTTCGCCAGTCTTCATACCGGACTAAATAACAAAGCCAAAAGATGAAATTCGCCTTGGGAAAAGACGGAAAGCCAGACTAACTACCCGAAGCCCCTACGAACAGGGGGGATGTATGTAAAGACTTTGGCAAAACATCCTCTGTGTGTACCTTTTCCTGTTTTTTTGCCCCAGTCGGTTTATTTCTGAAATGCGGAAGAGTTTGAGACGGCTCAAAGATGGCCTTAGAGCTTCCAGCTTTTGACATAAAACGCAACTTGTTTTCTGAGCCCCCGTTGGGCTGGCGAGCTGGCACAATATATATATATATATATATATATATATATATATATATATATATATATATATATATATATATATATATATATATATATATATATATATATATATATAGAGAGAGAGAGAGAGAGAGAGAGACAAGGAAAGGTAAATGAGGGGCCCGTTTGACAAACTTATGAAGGAAGCCAACAGTCACCGAAACCAGGGTGCATAGGGGAACGTTCTTTTTTTTAATGTGTTGTGCTTATCAGTGGGATAATATTACTAAGATTAATAAATCGCTTAAAGAAAATTACCTATAAAGCAGCAGAAAAAAAACCATGCCGCCGGTGGGATCCGAACCCACGACCTCCGAATATCGCGTCCGGTGTTCTTACCAATTGAGCTACGGCGACGGCTATCCAATCTGCTGCTCTCGCGGGTATTTATGTTTATTTGGTGTACGCGAACCTTGAGAGTGTTCACCAGCGCCACCTTCGTCCATAGCGGCGGACGTAGCACGTCCTGTAATACCGCGAGCGTGACGTGGAACGTCATCTAACGGCGAGGGCGGAAACTGTGCGAGAGCCCTCTTATGCTACCTTTGGCATCAAGACTGCCAGAACTGAGACCCTCGTTAAGCTATTATATATATATATATATATATATATATATATATATATATATATATATATATATATATATATATATATATATATATATATATATATATATATATATGTGTGTGTGTGTGTGTGTGTGTGTGTGTGTGTGTGTGTGTGTGTGTGTGTGTGTGTGTGTGTGTGTGTGTGTGTGTGTGTGTGTGTGTGTGTGTGTGTGTGTGTGTGTTGAAAAGTAGGAGGAAGTGAACGAACGTAAAACTCAACACGCCGTCAACAACAGCAATGACAACAGAAAAAACGACTTGATCCAACGCAGCCGCCGCTGTCGGGTTCGAAACCCGACGCGGAACGCTGAGGCGCCCGCGCGCTGTGCAATGTCAGTGCACGTTAAAGACCCCCAGGTGGTCGAAACTATTCTGGAGCCCTCCACTGCGGCAACTCTTTCTTCCTTTCTTATTTCATTCCCTCCCTTATCCCTTCCCCTATCGCAGCCGCCGCGGTGCCTGAGTGGTTATGGCGCTCGGCTGCTGGCCCGAAAGACGCGGGTTCGATCCTGGCCGTGGTGGTCGAATTTCAATAGAGGCGAAATTCTAGAGGCCCGTGTACTGTTCGATGTCAGTACACGTTAAAGATCCCCAGGTGGTCGAAATTTCCGGAGCCCATCACTACGGCGTCTGTCATAGCCCGATTCGCTTTGGGACGTTAAACCCCTATAAACCAAACCAAACCTTCAGTTATGGCTTGGTTCAGGTGTCAGCCGAGATGTGAGACAGATACTGCACCATTTCCTTTCCCCAAAATTCAATTTCAATTTTCATCTATCTCTATCTCTCACCACAGCCACGTACCTCAAAGCTGAGGCGTCCACTGACCCAGGGAGCCAGTTATGCGTCTTTCCTTTCCTCAAATTAATCGGCGTCTGGAACGGTGTCAACGCCAACGCCAATGAATGCAATGAACGCCGGCAGCTTTCGCATGTATATATTGGATTAGCTGAGCTAGTCCACAGCCTCACTTTTTGAAGCGAAAAGATTCACTGCGCCTGCTTTTAGAGCCGTCAGCGGTGCCGCAAGTTTTACCTTGAATGTAGCTAGAGGTCAAAGAAAGAAATGACACCTGACACAAATTTCAGTGGACACCCGAACCGCGCCCGTAAGGGATAATAATAATAATTGGTTTTTGGGGAAAGGAAATGGCGCAGTATCTGTCTCGTATATCGTTTGGACACCTGAACCGCGCCGTAAGGGAGGGGATAAAGGGGGAGTGAAAGAAGAAAGGAAGAGAGAGGTGCCGTAGTGGAGGGCTCCGGAATAATTTCGACCACCTGTGAGACAGGCGTCATTTCATTTCCTTAACTCCAAGTTTATTTCACTTTCCTTCCCTTACGGCGCGATTCGGTAGACAGGCGTCATTTCTCATGGTTTGGCCTCTACGTACATTCAAGGTGAAACTTGCGGCCACACTGACCTCTAGCTATATGTTCAACTTCGAACTTGCGGCCCTGCTGATGGCTCGAAAAGCTGGCGTAGTGAAGCTTTTCGCTTCAAAAAAAACGTGATACCAGTTCTGGTTTGTTGGCGCCTGCTGTATGTTTCAGGGGGGGGGGGGGGGGATCCGACTGTGCGGCCTGCCCGTGGCCTCCCCTGCCACCGGATACGGGCCGGTGTAGTTTCGGCTACTAGGCTTTGTTCCGGTGCAACGCCAGCGGTGGGGATGGGCTGGCCGGGGCCCGTCCTCTGGGGATGCAAAACCCCATGGGAGTGGCAGCGACTCCCAAGCGACTGAGTGGGCCAGTCGCGCACGTGAGGTCCGATGCCTGTGCGGAGGCAGGCCTGGTTTCATAATCAGGTTGGACTCACGGAATTGGGCTCAAAAAGTGCTCGAAAATCAAAAGGCCTCTGCACGCGGGGGCGTGCGTGGCTACCGGCTGGCGCGTCGGTTTCTGGCCACGGAGAGGCCAGGTCCGCGCAGGGGTTTCCAGCAGAAGGGCTCCTTGGGAGCGATGTCCTCGGGGAAGCAGCCAGGGATGGCTGACCGCGGGGCCGTGAGGCTAGAGCGCGGGACGCCGAGGTAAGGGGGACCTTAGTACGACCGATGCGAAAACCGTCGATGTTGTGGAGTAGCGGTGGAGTAGGCCCGGGTTATCTCACCCTCGGCCAGGTTCTTGGTTTGTGGCCCGGTCAGCCCGGCCCTGAACACTCCCTCCTCAGTAGGTGTGGAGCAAGCCAGGGGAGGAAATAAGTGCAAGGTTGGTTGGTTGGAAGCACAGGTGGGTCCCCGGGAGTCTAATTCCATTGGCTGGATCCACCACACATACTTCCGGAGTCTGAAAAGCCGCGAAAAACACTTGACGGTTAGTAGCTGGGCAGTGTTACGCAAGTCCGAACCGGACCCCTGAAAGTCGTGGAGGAGCCCGAGGCAGCTGCCCCGGGTTAGGATTCCCTGTCTCCGAGTCGGAGCTATTGCGTCGTTGGGTGGTCGGGCATCCCGTGAGTGGAGCCGCACCATTGGACAACATCGACGCCCTCCCTGTCCTGGCCAGACAGGAGTCGAGCGATGATAAAATGAGGGTCAATATCTCGCTGTCCCCATTCCCATCACATTACCCATAACCCTTCCCTCAGTCCCATTCCCACAACCTATGTCCCACCCCCTCCGCTACGTCCCAGGGGAGATCAGGGGAGTCTCCCCGGGCCCGCTCCCCCGGCTGTGGGTGGCTTAGTAGCATTACCCCATTTTTTTATTTTCCCACCTGCGGGTGGCAAAAGCACAACATTGCCTTCGGGCCTTTTCATTTATATTACGATTGGGTTAAGCCTGTGATACTTTAGTGGTACAGGCAGGAGCTTATTGGTTTACGTTTCTTTATGGCAGCTCCACCATACTCTTTGTATGTTTCAGTTCCACGTGTGTGCCAACGTATGCTTTCACGCAGCCGGTCACTTCCTGCTCGCATTTTGGCCATCGGCTTGGTGGCTGGCGAGGATCGATCGCAGTTAGGTTTTGAAGAATTACGGTCACATTAATGAGTCAGCCGGTCATTCACTGCAGTGTACGTGTACTGCTAAAGAAAAAAGGGAGACGCGAATTCTGCGACTTATCAGATACCGCAATGGCCGTGTTTTGTCTGAACTGATGAGAGGGTGGTCAGCTTTCTGTCGCCCGTACAAGGCAAATGAGTCTTCCTTATAGGTATATGACGTGCAGCTCGAGCTCCTGTAAAATCAGCGGGGCTGGATAATGGAACCTAAAGGCGCATTGGACTAGTGCATGGTTTTCATTTACGCGCAACAATAAGTAGCGATTGTTCACCTTGAGGCTTATATGCAAAGCGGATCGCGTCTTTCTTTCTTCTTTCACTCCCTCCTTTATCCCTTCCCTTACGGCGCGGTTCAGGTGTCCAACGATATATTAGACAGATACTGCGCCATTTCCTTCCCCAAAAACCAATTATTATTATTATTATTAGTTCTAGTCGCCTCGGTCTTTACAAGTGAACTCGCTCATTGTTTTCAAAGGGTATATGCGCTGTCGTAGAGGATTGTCACAAGGATATTTTTTCTCCCGTAGTCGGGCCATGTATACCTGTAGTTCACGCTGCCTGTACTCACTGCTCTCATTTTCTGTCTCTATCCTCCTACTCCTTCTTTCCTCCTTTCCACTCCTCCTTCGATAGCAGCGAAAGAGTGAGGCAGAAAAAAAAAAAGGTCGGTGCAGCTCTTATCTCGTGAAAGCAGTACACACGCTAACAATGCCTATGTATACAGCTCTTTCATGGTCCTCGCCATTACAAAGCACCGTTATATTGGATGCCGTCCGGTGGCTCTGGGGATATGGCACTCGGCTGCTGACTCGAAAGACACGGGTTCGATCCCGGCCTCGGCGGTCTGATTTCGATGGAGGCGAAATTCTCGAGGCAGGTGTACTGCGCGATTTCAGTGCACGTTAAAGAACCCCAGGTGGCATAATTTCCGGAGCCTTTCACTACTGCGTCCCTCATAGCCTGAGTCGCTTTGCGGCGTTAAACCCCCGTAAACACATAAATCCAAAAGCTCTTTCCAAGATTTACAAACAGTCCACGATGCACGAAAGGGGGAAGTATCCGTGCGGGAACCATGGAAATTAAAGGAATCACGCTTCGCTGTACCGGATATTCCGCACGCAAAATAAATCTTTATCGAAATGCTGAGCTAAACAGCGTGGTGTCGACGCAGACAATCTGTAAAGCAGTGAATACAGGTGTTCGGTTAGGGCTGCAATTGTGACTTCAAAGAATCCAACGTGGTTCCCGGTATTGCGTCTCGTTTAAGTGTTAGCGTGAGCATGCGCGTTTTGCATTGCTTATGCGTTTGGGTAACGACAAATACTGCGGAGCAGAGCTCCACGAAGAACCTCCTATAACAACGAAGCAAGAAGCCTTTGACACAAGAACACAACACTGCGAAATACATTCCACCATTCACTGTTTCCGATGGTTCCTGAAATTTCGCATCAGTTATCCGAAACAAGCTTCGCAAGAGGAGGGCGGCCGTTTCAGCGGCCAAGCGCATGCACTGCTGAGAAGAGAAAAATGGGTAAAACCTGATCACGTGCTCTTGGTGTGGCAGGTTGTGGAGGAGGAAAAAAGAAACCTGAGTGAATAAGCTTCACACAGCAGCTAATTAAAGCAACTATGTGCAGCACGTGCTAAGGCGCTAGCACGAGACAGGAATAAAGTAAAAGGAGCACTCATCTTCTGGCCGTCAAAGCCTTTCTCTACTGTCATTTCTTCTTCATGATTTGCGAATGTCCGGACCCCGTAGAGTATCTGTTACGGGTCCAAGTTGGACTTATTTTAGGAAATGTGGCGGAGAGTTTGAAGGATGCTTCACTCCCGCCACCGGTTGGCCCGGTATTACATTACCTCCGGGATCGGCCTTGTCTTTAGCGCGTCTTTTCTATCCTGTCTTTCTGTCCCATCTTTCAACTCTCCTTCTTTCTGCACGTGGTAGCGATTGTGGCTCGGCTTGAGCCAGTGAGCAGGCCTGTGCACTTTCCTTTCTTTCTTCCTGGCAGCAACAGACAGACAGACAGACAGACAGACAGACAGACAGACAGACAGACAGACAGACAGACAGACAGACAGACAGACAGACAGACAGACAGACAGACAGACAGACAGACAGACAGACAGACAGACAGACAGACAGACAGACAGACAGACAGACAGACAGACAGACAGACAGACAGACAGACAGACAGACAGACAGACAGACAGACAGACAGACAGACAGACAGACAGACAGACAGACAGACAGACAGACAGACAGACAGACAGACAGACAGACAGACAGACAGACAGACAGACAGACAGACAGACAGACAGACAGACAGACAGACAGACAGACAGACAGACAGACAGACAGACAGACAGACAGACAGACAGACAGACAGACAGACAGACAGACAGACAGACAGACAGACGTTCATAACACTGCTGACGCAAAGGAATTCAAGTAAAACCACTACGCTGTAGCATGCCCCGAGAAATAAATTCGTCTTGCGAATGAAGGACACCGGACAGATTGTTTATCCTTATTTCTGAGTTTGCGAGCTTGTGATGTGACCAAATTGTGTTTTTTTAAACACAGTTTGGTTTGCACGCTTGCGCGCGTGGGCCTTAGGCGTACGAGAAGTTATTAGAAACATGCGCAGATGTTTTGCTGAGATATATATGCAAACAAACACAAACACGTTGAACGTATTTATAAGAAGGAAGATGTGCTCAAAGGAATAAGGTGGAAATGTCGAGCGGAAGCGGTATTAGCTGTGTCGCTGTTCCACTAAAACGTCGCACTATGCCAGACTGTTCACGTGCTGCACTTGGTAAACACACTGGCGCGAACATGCTACTCGCGATGCGCGTACTTGTGGTCCACGCGCTGGTATACTAACAGGAAATCCACTTGCCCCAGAGCCGCTGCGATGGCTCAGTAGTGATGGTGTTCGGCTGCGGGCCCGAAAGGCGCGAGTTCAATCCGGCCACGGCGGTCGAAATCGAGGGAGGAGTGCTAGAGACGCGTGTACTGTGCGATGTCAGCGCACGTTAAAAAGCCCCGGATGGTAGAAACTATCCTGAACCCTCCACTATGGCGACCCGCGTAGCCCGAGTCGCTTTGTGGCATTTAACCCTATAGCAAACCGAACATTTCACTCCCATCTTCCTTCCTTCTCTCGCGGTGATGATGGTGGTGAAAAGCATTTATCTATATATGCAGAGAGGTGCTCGAGGAGAGGCCCCTAGTGTGTGCTCACCCCTTACCGTAGAAGGTGGAGTCTCTCATTCCGGGACCCCGTTGGTCCTGACCGCTGAGCAGATCCGCCGAACCAGGGTATGTTGGGCCGATAGTTCCTGGCAGCCGAGCAGAGCCGCCTCCCAGTCATCTCGGGTAGGGCAAGGGGTGATGGGGAGGGGGTGGAGAGAAGGATTCTGCCTGCATGCCCAAACCTTGTGAAAGGTGTCGGCCACCTCCCCACAGAATGAGCAGCGGCCGTCAAAAGAAGAATTCATGTGCTTGAGAACCGCCGGGCACCGCAGGGTGTTTGTAAAGAGCCTAATTGTTCGCCAGCTTTACCCAGTCACTTCATAGGAACCGGGTAGCGCCGGAGTTCGGCACGGTAGTGCTCAGTAATATCTTTAAAAAAAGAAGAGGGCTGTGATCTGGGTTAAGGTATTTCTAAGGAATACCTGGTGCCCGGTAAGTGAGTGCACGGGATGCCTCATGGGCGGCTTCGTTACCTGGCATGCCTTGGTGGCCGGGGACCCTATGATTAAGCGATGAGTGGGATCGCAGTCGCGAGTACTGTGGTGAAGAATTTTGTGAGCAAGTGGAGTGATCCAACAGCACTCAAAGTTACGACAGGCTCCGCGAGAGTCTGTGAGGATGAATTTAGAGTTGGTATGGGAGGCTGCGAGGGCGATCGCTACCCCCTGCGCATGACTCGAGCTGGGTGCTCTGAGTGAGAAGCCGTCCACCTGTTTTCCATCGTGTATGACTGCAGCCGTGTACCATTCCCCCATGGAGTGGTAGGGGCCTGCAATGTCGACGTAGAATACGTGTCTCTTTGAGCCATAGTGGCGGTGCAGGGCATCTGCCCGCGCCTGGCGCCGGCCATTATGGTCCTCCTTGCTCATCTTAGCCGGAAGAGGTCGAACGTAGAGGGCGCGTCTCCGCAGTTCGGGCATTCGAACCCGTTTCATCGTAAGATGGTCATGTTTGATATGTAACCGGTCCAAGAGGCGGCGACCGGACACTGTCTGGGCGAGACGAGTGTATAGGTTAACGAGATGCGCCCCGCGAAGTTCCCGATAGGTGTTCACCACCCCTAACGGGAGTAGTCGCGCGTTGGAAGTGCAGATCCGGAGGTCGAGGGCTCTCTTGAAAATTCTGCGGAGTACAACCTCAAAGCAATCTTTGTCATGAAGTGAGAGAGATGGGCTGGAGGTTGTCTGTGTTTACCGATTCCCCCGCCTTCAGGATAAAGGTTACCAATGATGTCTTCCAATCGGGTGGCAACGGAGTGTCCCCGGTCCAAATGGCGTTGATATATTCAAATAGGGTTTCGTATGCCCGATCGGGAAGGTTTTGCAGCATTTTGACTGTTACCTTATCCCTCCCGGGCGCCGTCCCCCTACGCATTTTGGCAGGAGCCGCGCGAAGGTCGTGGAGCTGGAAAAGCTGATCCAGTTCCGGATTATCGCTGCCTGTATACGAATAATCCTGCCCCCGCGGGGCTTGATCCTGATAGAAGTATTTTGAGCGTAAGACGTTCGCTAGCCGCTCTGTGTTTTCTTGAAAATTGTGTATCGCGCGAGTGAGGTGTTTCCGGGTTTCCGAGCGTGTTTGTGTAGAGTCTTTGAGAGTCCTAAAGAGACGCCAAGTGTTGCGGCTCGAAATCTGTCTTCCTGCGCTGTTGCATCTATCTACTCAGTTATTGTCAGCGAGCTGGGCAGCATACTCAGCAGCTTGCTGGGTGAGGCCAGAGATGCGAGCACGGAGTTTACGATTGCGTTTCTGCCGCCGCCATCGTTTAGTGAGGCTGCGGCGAGCTTCCCAGATGGGCTTCAGGTGGTTATCCACGTCCGATGCACGCTCCGTAAGCTGGATTTCTTTTCGTGTGAACGGAGTGTTTGCATGAGTCCGTGTGTCCAACTGTCTTGCTTCAAGGGAGAAGTCGCTGGGAGGGCCTGGCGGAAAGCATTCCAGTCGGGAAGTTGGGTTGTGCAAGGGGGCGATGTAAGGGTCGAGTGTAAATGACAGTGTTCAGTATGCAGTGGTCGCTACCGAGGGTGTCCTCAGTGTTGATCCACACTGCGTGTCGGATGGGTTTCGTGAGGGTAAGGCCGGGCAGGTGTCCCTAGTAGCGGAATTCCCTACATGTATCGGGTGGGCTGGATCGGTTAGAAGAGTGATGCCCAGCGTAGATATGTTCCGCCAACTTACAACCACGTGGCTCTTCTTTGCGATAGCCCCAAATGGGACACGGGGCGTTAAAATCGCCCACTATCGTGAGGGGGTTGCCGCGATCCTTAGTGCTGCGCTAAAGATATTAGAAAACTGATGTTTTTTTTAGTTTTGGGGGCAGTAGATATTAAGGAAGTGTGTGGGGCTATCTGTTCGGCGTAGAGGGAGGACAGAGACCATGACGTACGAATATTCCAGATTTAGGTCGAGATTAACCTCCTGCGCTGTGTAGGCGTTATGGACTAGGAGACAGGGTCTGGTTGAAAAGTACTATAGCCCGAAAGCTTGACCGCATCCCCGGTTTCTTGCAACGCAAGGACTGCGGCGGGGTGTTCGATGTTGTCAATGTACGTCCTTAAGTTGGCGCATTTGGCCATTAAGGTGGCAGTCTGGGCGTGTTGGTGATTCATGATGGAAATTTACAGCGCAAATAAAGACGAGGACACAAGGAAGACACATGAATGATAGCGATTCAGATGAAGAGTCTGTGTGCCAGCCTGCTTACCAAGAATGCTCTATTATTGCCAAAAACCGTTACCAACTCACACGAGAGATTATAGAGGCTGAAATGATAGCCCGGTTGGGTGGGTCCTGCGTGGCCAAGCCATCTATTGCTCTTACTAGTAAGAAGCTGTTATATTTGCGCCAACATATGAATGGGTCACCTACTGCGCATGTGTGATAATTGCCTGGTTTTTCAGCTATAATTACTGGTCCGAGTTTCGAAATAAACTGTTGCAAGTCAGCGCTCGTGTGTTCCATTTGTCTTAATTGCGTCGTAGTATTTATTTGCGCTGTGCGTTTGGTCCTGTCTGAAACCCCGACAGTTCCACTGTACAAGGGAAAGAGCTTGCTGTTTTTACGGGGAAGTGGGGGGGGGGGGGTGCAAGAGACACACAGAAGCGGCAGCAAAGCACAGCTTTAGTCGGGGCTTACAGAACATCTCTCAAAACTATACAAATATAGCAGTGCCACAAAGCGTACAATCCTGACTTCGCACTAGTACAGTGCCGCGCCAAGTGGAGTCCATAAGCAAACGCGTCAGCTCTGCGGGGAAAACCATGGTTATTAAAAAACCGACGCTAATTTTAACCTAACATGTTCAACGACACAATGGAAATGGGATTAACTTAAAAGTGAAGTGTACAACTGCTGCTGTCGTAACGCAGATTTGTTCCATCGCGTCGTATGGTAGCTCGCAAGCTTTTGCTTTATTTCCATTTTCTTTTTGCGGCGGTGTCACGCATTCCAGACGAGGCCCACCAGAGGGACAATGGGAGCGAGGACACTAGCGTTGGCACCAGCGCAGACATTTTATGCATGCGGCGAGGCAACCAAACAGAAATAACTAACATACACAAAGAGAAAAAACGCGGGCACCACAAGCGCGTGCGCGCATACAAAAGCACTATAGGGAGGGAGGTCACAAATACCATGCTTGGGTGCAATCGGGAATTGATAACAATCAAAGACACTAGGCTCCTCCGGAAAAGCTAAATAACCAATCGTGCGTCTAAATTTAAAGCACAATTTAAAATCCCCGGGATCTGATCTCCAAGTCAGAGCGAACATACCCAGTACGAATGTCGCTTTGCTTACGGTGCATGGTCGGCCTGGTCGGTTGGTGCCGTTAACAGTCAGAGTACTGGGGGCCGTCGGAGGAGCGGAACTCGAGGATGTAAATCCTGTAGGTGAAAGATCTTTCCGTGTAAAGGTCGCTGCCACTGCTGGGGTCAACTGTTCGGTGCTGCCGACAGGACGAGGACCGCGGGACAGAAAGCCGTGGTACCGATGCAAAGACGTCAAAGCCTCTTCCCAGGCGAGTGGCACTGCCTTAGCTCCGAGTGAATACATTCTCCACAGAACGGGCAGCAGCGTCGCCGTCCTCACTCTGTTAGATCTATTTCGTCCTCCGGCACACCAGACTTCTGTCGCGTAATTCTATCACTGCGTTGGCATCATAGTCCTCTTTATTCGGCGAAAACGCCGTGGTCTGTGTGTCCAAAGCCTGCACCCACACCAACTTCCCCTCCGGAAGTGTTCGCCCACCAGAAATGACTACGCAGCTTCGGAACGAAAAAGCGACGGCGTAATCTAATTCCAAGACGCAATTTGAAGGCGATCACTGTAAAAGTGAAATGCAAAACTACTGCTGCTAAAGTATGCTTGTCACGTTGCATTGTATGATAACCTGCCAATATCCCACCTACTCCCTTCTATATTTCATGTTTTTTCTTTGCTTCTCGTCGTATCCGTAGACATTTTTCTCTTCTTGAGTTGTGAAAGCTGGCTGCAATTAGAACCTCCGCTAAGTCGCCAATAGTTTATGTAGATAGAAATACCAGGTAGAAACGGCACCAGCATCCATGCAGAGAAAAAGAAAACTTGGGCGACGCTTAAGTTCTCCTTAGGAGTACTATGCGATAGCATTAGGTATCCCTCCCGCGCAAGTACTCAGTCTCTTTCTAAGATTCATACATTTCACTTCTGATGCAGTAGTGCAGAGTTTAAGCGATACGCCACTGCCCCGGCAGGTGGCGGTTTGAAACACAGCTACACGTGTGGCTTGTGAGCCCCAGGTTTTTTATCCCGTGCTGCAGTAAGGCTTGTTTTTGCTCAAATAGTGCGTCGGGACGCTGTCTGTTCCTAGAACAATGAACTGGTGCGCAATGCCAGGATGGGCAAGTGGCAATTGCATTTTTTTAAAAAACCCCGCTGTCGCACCTCACGGCGACAAGCGGTGTCGGGATTGAGCGAATCCTGGCAGACTGCGTCATATCACGCATGTGAAGTCAGCAGCTGGGTGTGATCATTGGTTCGCCATGCCAACGTGACCAAACGCATCGGCCAGTAATTACCGAAATAAAAGCGCTAGATGCTTTAAATTTTTGCTTTTTTCGGAAACGTTTCTCATCTTAGCGATTAAAGTAGTCGTTTATGTGCATGCTTACCCGGTTATTGTGTGTGCAGCAATAAAAATTAGTACTCCACTTCCAGTTTTCGACACTAGTGTGCTCGTACCAATTCAAGAGACCGGAAAAACACAGCGCTACACAAAAGAAACACACAAACACACATAGCTGCGCGCACACGTGCAGTGGCTCTTTCCAAACACCGGAGAGTTCTTGGGTCCGCACTTCGGCCGTCGAAACCATAGGGTTGTGGCTGTGGGGCCGAAAAACCGCAAGAACAAAAGGAGACACACTACGGTCGCCTCTTTCATAGACACGAAAAGGACGCTCGCTAACAAATGCAGAGATTCGGAATTTTAGAAGCGGTGCTTCCAGCGATTTCGCTCCCGACCTCCGTCGCATGCGCTATCAGAATGAGTGGGCCGTGCTGTGTTGTTGGCCAGGGACCATGATGTTACCATTCGGCACGGTCTGCTGAAAGATGAAGGCACTGTCTCGCTCCAGCGCATCGGACTCTAGCTGCCAGTCGGACAAGCTCCCCCGTGTCTGTGGCCGGTATTTCTCGCCTATTCGTGCGGCGGTCAGGTGCGGATATGAAGAAGCTAAGGGTGAAGCCGAGAGCTCTGTCGATGTTATTTCTTCAAACTACGAAAGTAAGTATTACTGCATGCAATACCGCAATGCAGCGATCGAATAACGTGCGCAACTGCGATGACTGGTCACAACACCAGCCTCGTCTATATTTTTTTTATCTGTTAGCTAACGGATGAAATGCACACGGAACTATAGCGACTATAATAAATATATGTATGCTCGTCGTGTGAATGCCGTGGAGGATCATCTATGCCGTACGTGTACCTACGTGATTTGGCCGCAAGCTGCAGTCTTCGCGACAGCAAAAAAAAGGAATTTCAGTCATTCCCAAGGAAGTAGCTGTAGCGCAAAAAATTGCGATAGTGGCCCTCAAATCCTCCGTCGTCATCCATTTTGTTGCGAAGGAAAATGCGTGCATAGAAAAGCGTCATGTTTGTAAACAAAGGTGGCGCTGCGGTCGGTAGCTATGCGGTGTGTAGGCAAAAACACAGAATGCCTACACTGCACCAAGCGACGTTCTTTGAAACCAACTCACGTATGTGAATATTTCAAAGCGTACGCGTTTCTTGTGGTTATAAACATGTTTGTTGATGCTCGGCTTGGAGAGTAGTTTTGCAGTCTTTCAACCTGTTCGCCAGACGGAATTAGACGGACAGACTATCCGATTGCTAGTCCAAGATGGCGACGCGATGCACAACGCGAAGTAGCTTTTTCACATGACAAACATTGTGATGTGCTTTCTATTTTCGCCGAGCAAATTCACTCCGGAGACAGTAAAAATTACTGAACATTTAAGTCCTATCGCTGCTTTGAATAAGGCAATGCGATCCGAGAGCTGCACAATCGCATACGTAGACGTTTTCTTCGAGCTCCACACGATATTTGCGCTCACTCTGCTAAGCTATATACGTAAATAATTTTGCTTCCTAATTAAGAACTTGCGTTAATGTGCGCGTATTGTGCTTGATCGTAATGGCTTATTCTGTGGTATTTGTTGTGTTCGCCAAGTTCTGATTGACCTGCAATGGGGAAATTCAAATAATCTCGGAACTATAACATTGCGTCACTTTGCCGAGATCCCAGCGACGCTGGACCGCTGTTGAAACGATACACTTGTCGAAGGTCGCGAAAATGAAAATAGAGAAAAAAAACAAACTACGCGTAGTGCGTGCTAATACCCGAGTCCGCTGCTACTTGAAATGTCGCACACCTAGCGGCATGCTGCACACTGGAGGCGACTTGCTGCAGCCTTTTTTTTTTGCGCGCGCGTGCGAAGCGAAGCTCGGGACGTTGTTCGGGTGATTAGCATCTCAAAATGGCCTCCTCCGTTCAACTTACCATCACAAGGACACGGAATATCGCGCCTGGACATATGTTGAGAGCACAACAATGTGAAGGATTTGCAGGCGTTACTTGATTCTTGCACTCTTCGTCATGCTACCAGAGAGCAACCATGCGGATTAAGAGACGCGAACTAACTGATTAGTTTTCAGAGCAGAAACGCAAAGGTAGCCGTGAAGCCGATCTGTCGATATACTTGTTCTGCTCCTTGTCCCCTGCCCGTTGCTTTCGCGCCTATCTGACTGCAATAAACTTGCGGAAACTTATGACGCTTCCTTCCTTCTGCATTGCAGCTTGACCAACAGCACTACAATTTATCGGGGCGCTATAAATTATGCCAAAAAGCATGCAAGTGTGGCGCACTGAATATGGACGGTCGCGCTTTTTGCCTACACAACGAAACTCACTGCTAATGCCAGCGCCATAGCACCTCCTTGGCGTCACGGCCTGACGCTTGTATACAAGCTGCCAGTTATGGGAGAGTTTTTATTTTCGGAAAAATTTCATGACTGTAATGGCATACGATTGTTAGTGTAGTTGGGAAAAGTAACGTTATATAGGCAGGTCGCCATTCAAAAGCATTAAAACAATTAGGAATATATGAAAAGCAGCTGGGCTACTACTCTTTGTTTGTTTACTTTTTTAATTATCACCTCACTGGGCAGAACTTTGTAATGAAACTGATTTCTCTTCTCTGGCACCAGTTGATAACATAATTTTCAGTACTCAGTGAACTGAAAAGGCGTCTTGATATAGCACTGTGCAAAAATTTAGAGCACATTACTCACTTAACAACACTATGTCAAAAAAAATTTGCTTGCATTTCAGTGCTGGTTTATCTTGAGTGTTCTTGATCTTTTATTTTTCCATGCCCTGCAGTTTGTTTATTACTTCAGAAAAATGAGGTAGCTCAGTCTTGTTTCCTATACAAATCACAGAGTATAAAAATGATGTGTTTCCTTATGATGCTCCAAGAGCCCCAATTGTAAAAAATGGAAGTTGTTCAAAGAGTCAGCATGTTGTAATTTTTTGTTCCTTTCACAGTCACATCCAGTGCCAAACAGTGTAGCGATGGAGAAGGAAGGACTCAGGAAGTATCTGGAGACCATTGACAATGCAGGTGTCACCGTATGCTCTCTGGCCACAGGTAACATCCCAGGGTTCTGCACATTGCTAAGACATGAAAAGGCTTTGTGTAATGTTTTGCTAATACCCCTTTCACACGGGCACGTTCAACTGGTCAGTGAGTCAAAGGCCTTTGAATGTAATAATAATGCGTTTATTCATCAAAGAGTTACATATGATTAAGTCAGGTCTGCCCAAGCCAATACGTCTGTACCCGGCAGTACAGGAGGGACGGGGAGGCCAACTTTAGGCATGGAATTAAAAAGAAGAGGTACAAACAGGCGTGACAATATGAACATAAACTGTGTTCAAGCATGACATGTTTGAAGTATAATTTCAAATAAACAACATGTTAGCTCTTAAATAACTCTTTAAAAAGGGCACTGACGAAATTAAAAACGTAGTAACAGGCAGTGAGTTAAAAACCGAGGGTACTGTTACGGACGGCGACAGCCCGTCTGGATTGGCAACCGCGACAGGTCTCGCCTTCTCGCAGCCGACACTTATGCTCCTTCAGGATGGTTCTGAGCCACGCGATAGTGATCGCTCCCACGCTTCCCACGAAAGACCTCGTGGAGTGTCGCCCGGTTGGATTCTGGGAACCGAGGGAGCGGAGGCCTGAAAGACGCCGCCCCAGCGAACGAGCTGCAGTTATCTTCCCCAATGGTCCTGGCTATGTGGGGGGAACAATGGGGCCTCGTTTCCGGTGGAAGACGGACAGCGTGCCTATAGTACCGCGAAAGGGCTAGCGGTCATTGTCCGCAATCTTCGCAGGCATCTCAAAGGATGAAACGGCCCCTTGCGGCTTCTCGACCCGACCTTGCGATCTAGCCTGGCGCGGCGGCTGACATCT
Organism: Amblyomma americanum; assembly: GCF_052857255.1. NCBI lineage: Eukaryota > Metazoa > Arthropoda > Arachnida > Ixodida > Ixodidae > Amblyomma > Amblyomma americanum. Next base: position 267,693,579 of record NC_135497.1, read on the forward strand.
AATGGTGTGTTCGACTGGTCGCTTTAGATCGCTCTAGAGTGCTCCGAGAGGTGACCGCACATTCGGCTGGTCACAATCGGCCGCTCTGACTACATTCTTTCTGAGATCTCGCCTCCAGCTCACAGCGCTCTGACGTGCTCCGAGAAAAAAGTCGGAGCGGCTCCGAAATCAGTTCATGTGACAGAGCCACTTCCGCCATTTCGCGAAAGCGGTGCGAGGCCTCGGCGTCCCCTACTCGTATAGGCAGAAGCAAGTGCAGGCTTTTGACGCAGTCACGCTTGCTGCGTTGTTTTGCGGGTTCCGTGCTATGTGAGGCAAAATGTTCAAGAAACGCCGGATAAGCATACGCTAGGAACGCGGTCTGTGTTGCTGTCGCATGACAATAGTGACTCCAGCCGCAGCTCAGACGAGAACGAGTGCTATCCACAAGGCGATGTTAGAAAAATGAGCGTTCCGTAGGACGGAAAGCCGGGGTAGCGATCGATACAGGCTAAGTTGTGACCGCGATGCAAACTCTGTGCGACCACGTGCGGCTACTGTTGACATCAGCAGCGGTGCCGCGTCGTGATTCCGGAAGTTACGTGCTCCTTCTGCCCCCTGCGCTTCCGCTCTAAAAACTCGCTGCCCATTCGGCTTGACTAGTCTCGCAATGCGCTCAGAGCAAGAGCGGCACCCACTCTGCCAGATCCTAACCGGATAGCGGGAGCGACCAGTCGAAGACACCATAAGGAAGAACAGGTGTTAGCAGCGCCTGGGAACCTTCGGCTCGCCAGATAAAGCATCACCCTCCGCAGTCGACATGGACCTGACGGTATCCTCTCCCCCAGGCTCGACATGTGACGGGGGCGTGTCCCTGTCTGCGGTGGATCGAGTTTGTGCGCGTGAATGAGTTTCAGGCCACTCCCAGCCCGACGAAGGCGTCCTCCACCTAGGGAATTTAGGGACGAAGAACGGTATAAAACTCGACAGGGAGTCCAGTGAAGATTCCTCCAATCCGATCCTGCTTTATGATCCTCCCTTAAGCTCCTTCATTCGGAGAGATCCCCACTTTTGATGCTGTAAAATGTAAATAAACCCTACTGTACAGTTTCCTTCCTTAACGGAGTCCGACAACGTCATTCAGAGACGGGACCTGCAGTGCTGGAGGAGTCAGCCTACTCAAGGGCTCTGTCTCCAATTCTGGTGGCACCGGTGGGATTGAAGCGCAGTTTCCGACACTGGTGGCGTGCGATGGACTTGGACCCCAATCCCTAACAGTACATAGTGAATTTATTTTATTTATTGATTTAAAAGCTTCAGAAATGTATATGGTTGTAGCAGGAGGGGCACAGTCATTCATTTCACAAGAAATGACAAGCATATACAGATAATACCACAGAAAAACATAAGCTACAGAGCCAATATGGGTGTAGCAGCGAGGGACAGCATACCTTGACTGATGGCGAAAGGAACATACAGGCACATCGGTAGTAAGAAAATGACTTTGCCAAAAAATGAGTGCAAACAACGCTGTGAAGAAACAGAGCATCAGATGGGGGAAGTTGCAAAACAGAAAAGAAATTACTATCTGGCGGAATATCTGCAACATATCTATGCTATAGATCAGAGAATGTGCTTAAGGATTGAGTTTAAAAGTACAGAATGGTGGGCAAAATGATTACTATTATCCATGTTAACACAGCGCGGAAAAAAACGGACGGAACAAACATGACGACACGAGCGCTGAATTTCAACTGGTGATTACGCACATGTGTACATATACTATTCCCGCCAAACACTAAACAGAACAAAAAATATTGAAGAAGCACTGCGTCATCACTGAACATCTTAAAACTACATTACTACAAATGCATGCTCGAAAAAGGCGATTTCGCGGTTAGCCAGTGATAATGAGGGCTTGCTAACGCATGCTGAACCCCCTTGTCAATGTGATATGCCTCTACTAGTTCCCTTACTATCTGATCCTTATGTTTGAAGACGACGGATGTCTGCTGAAGCAATGGGGCACGCATGTGCTTAGGTTGCCTGCAGTGTAGCACTAAATTCGAACCGGCTGCCCTGTCCAAAGAATTATGATGCTCTCTCAGGCGTTCGATGAGACAACGCTCAGTCTGGCCGACATACCATCCACCGCATGAAAGAGGGATCTTGTATACAACACCTTCGACGCACTCAGCCCTCCTCTCCACGTGCGCTGTGGTACAACTACCACCGATCCTCCTTCCTAGTAGGGCCTCTCGCTTCCGCTGCACAGCTCGGCAAATGTTGCCTAAGTAATTTCGATTGCCACAGAGAGGAGCAACGAAAAAATAGATCAACTCCATATCTTATAGCATCATAAATGAGCAAATTTGTGATTAATTTCAGTTTGGAGGGGAACAAGATTCTAATATTATATAATACACATGATGAATCACGCAGTTTGTTGCATAGAAAGGTTAAATGGCATTTCCAAGAAATATCACTGTTGAACAGAGCTCCTAGTTATTTCACATTATCAGAAAATATAAGTGGACACGGCGGACCCAGGACCAACAAGTCACTAACGAGGACTCTGTTCTATGTTGCGCAGGTTATCCTGGCGATCACGAGCGGAACACATGTGGCCTGATGACATCTGTTGCTGCAACAGAACCCGGCAGTTCATAAAGCATCAGTGGTGAAGACGTTGTCAAGAAGAGTTGAGACACACTGCAGCACAGAACTTGACAGAAAGAAAGAACAATGCACGATATTCAAAGTCATCATGAACGGCTAACCAAACGACTTTATTCAAAAAATCATTCGACGTCAAAAACACGACATTCGTCAAGAAATCAACGCACAAAGACCAACGCCACTGCCAAAATACGTCATTTTACCTTATGTCGGAGGTGTCAGCGAAACCATCGCCCGAATCCTGAAAAAAGGGGGTCTCCAGGTTGCGCACAAGTCCACAAACACTGCTGCGCTTTGCCTACCTGTTTCCAAAGACCGGCCGCGGAGAGAAAGAGCCCAAGGCAGTCTCTACAAAATTCCTTCCGCTTACTATGACGCAAGCTACATCGGCGAAACCAAAAATTTCAAAGAAAGAATTCGGCAACATAAAAACGACTTCCAGCAACTTTGCAAGAGAGCGCAATCCTGTAGCCGAACATTCCGAGGACTCCGACCATAGAATCAACTTCAAACATAACCCGTACCCTCGGAACCAAATTACCACAAAAAGCTCCTTCTGGAATCTTGTCACATTCAAGCTAGAGTCATTAAATAAAACTAAATAAATAAAAGATAGCCGCTGGTCTTTGTGGGTAACAGAGTGGATTCCAAGAGAAGGCAAGCGTAGCATAGGGCGGCAGAAGGTTAGGTGGACGGATGAGATTAGGAAGTTTGCAGGCATAGGGTTGGCGCAGCTGGCAAAGGACAGCGTCAATTGGAGAGCCATGAGAGAGGCCTTTGCCCTGCAGTGGGTGTAGTCAGGCTGATGATGATGAAACATTTATTGCCACATTTTGCACACAACCACTCTGGTATTACGGCCGCTGGTCTTTCATACTATGGTAGGTACCTCACCTTGCTCATCAGGCATGGTCCAAGCATTCATGTGCTGTTTTTCCAGGACAAGTGCACCTGCCAGAAGAGTGCTGTCAGAGTTCCTATTTCTAAGATATAGAAAATCAGTAAACTCTATAGCGTAATACTTACTTGTTTCGACCTCTACTTCCATTCCCAGTGGAGATGACTCTCAGGTAACCAACCACTTCAGTGGTGCATGGCAGTGCTAAAAAGCAGAAATACATCTTTATCGCAACTGTTTACATTAGTATCACTCAGCAAAGCAGCTTTGGTTTGATTGATTTGATTAACATTATTTGACAGTTGCACTTAAACACACTGTAGCAGAGCTGAGTCACTCTGACGTCACGGTAACAGCGACCTAGCATCGTGACCTATTACGTCACCCTCCTGTCTCTTCATAAACCAGTTTCCTATCGGCAATAAACGCTGTTTTTCACTGACTGCCTGCCGGCCTGCTTACACACACCTGAAATGTAAACATCACGTGGTCGAATAAGGAAATGCTTCTATACAATCAAGAAGTCACACTAATAAAATGACAGGTTCGAAGACAAATACAACGTAATTATTTTGTTATGCAGGCTTCTGGAAAGTTGAAATGCATTCAAATTTTTGATATTAAATATCTTCAACACAACTCCCGGCCAAATTATGTCTACAACTATAATACTTCACGTTCACTGCACAAAAAAGATGAACAGAGTAAAGCGCATGACACAATGCATCACGTACCCTATTCTGTTACTCCCTGCCTTTTTCTTTCGTGCCATGAGCTTGAATTAGATTACCAACTCACCCATACACACCTATGCCTCATTGAACTATATCCACTTTCACACACAGATATGCTTACCTGTCTCATTAGGCTGAGCTTCGATCTCTGGTGTAGGAAGCTGCACTTCACAGCCATGCACATTGCCGGGAAATGCGGTAGAGGCAGCAAGCACCTCGGTGGTAGCCAATGTGTCTGAAGTGCCAAGAAAATCAGAAACCTTACACACCATTGAAATCATGCATGATAAGATATGTAGCAGTGTATCAGCTAAACGCCATGCCATGCGCTTGGTCACTGTCTGGCCTCCTGGAAACCTTTCGCTTAGCCAGTTTTTGCCGGTTGTCACATGCTGGGATTGTTGGAACAGCATTACACTTGAGGAGCTTTCGGCCGTCAGACCTGCCTGTTTCAAACTGGCTGTCTTCAAAGTGTGCGTAGCAAAAATAGAAAACAATCAGCAAACAATGAAAATTTTAGTGAATGCAAAACATTGTTTGAATGCTTTAAATTTGCTTCAATGCCTCCCTCTCAGGTTTACTAATGATTATTGAAATTCGTGCAGAGGTACAGCTATTCACCAGCATCACATTAGAGCTTCTGAGTTTATCCCACAGGGAAAGAAATCGCAAATGGGACAGCCTAAGTTAGTGACAATTAAGGTACAAGAGCTATCGAAGTAAGCTGTTTTTGAACTATATTTGTTAAGGCATTTTAAAACACGCTAGCGCCTAAACGCTCAGTTACATCGTATAGGCTGTGAAAACGCTTTGGGACTCTTTTAGTAGATTCGTTACTCAGTTTGCAAAGAATGCATTAAGTTTACTTGCTATTGGTGCCAAGTTTCATGTCATATTCAAGGATGCAAAACCTTGTAGCAACATGGGCGAATATTCGTCAAATGGAACACGGAAATTTACGTAACGTGAACAGGCCAATCACTGTAACCGAACAGGCACCAAAAGAATAGGAGAAAGGGGTTTGTGACCGGCCATCGCAGTGAAAAGCACGCACGTGAAAAACGAGGTGCACGCCGAAAATATTTTTTAAAAAAACCTAAGAAGTGACAACAATTCTTTGGCACTTCGGCGAACGCTAAATTGCCGTCATGAAATCCCTCAAGCAATTTCAAATTCCCATAAATAAGGGGGAAAAGGTCCACACTGAATGCACCAGCGTTAATCAGAATTCCTTGTGAGTTTAGACGTCCGCACAACGGCATGCAAACGCGGAGACAAACTTAAACAGCGTGCGGTAATTAAATTTTAAACAAAGCGATTACTTAAATCACAAATGCACTACAAACTGCCTCACCTCACAAATCCTGGAGTACGGAGTAGGCTCGAAATCACCGCGGCCCACGAGTTGCAGCCATGCGCGTAGTCGAGCACCGTCCTCTTTCCCCAACGGACAACGCATGAAGCGTTTTCCGTAATTTTGCGAGTTGAAACAGCCAATAACGCACCAAGACGGCATCCTCGTATGTTCTTGTGCAGCTGAAATGCTGTGAAGTGGGGCATTTCGTGGTCAATGCGTCGGCCACTGACAGCACTTGCAGCGTCGCTAGCCTCTATAGCGTCGCAGCACTGGGACTACCACAGTTGGCCGACTTAAAACGCATAAGCCACAAAATGGCAGCCCCCATGAACAGTCGCAGTGTAAACAAATATCACGTGATGCAAATTGACCAATGATCGTGGTGGCGGCACATGACAAATAAGAGAAACGAGTGCCGGTACTCTAAATTTTTCTTTAGTGACTCTAATCCAAGCCTCCCCGAACATCAACCGCACCAAAGGAAACCTGCCCCAAGTGTATGCCCAGGGACTTCGCTCTTCAACTCAACGAAAAAAAGTGGCCATTGACCGCCTCCCCGCAGTGCGACAATGTGATACCGCATTTACACGGGCACCCTTAACCATGGTTAAGTAAACTGCGGTTGCCCTTAACTATAGTTAGCCGCGCTCACACGGAAAGCCAAACTGTAGTTACGCCACTAACCGTAGTTACCGTAAACCGAGCTGGCTAACCTCCGTTTGCGCTTAACCGACAAAATGGCGGCGTCCGTGGAAGGCATGGAGGCAGCAGCAGCAGTGTCGCAGCAATCGTCCTCCCAGAGGCGTGTCAACTGGCCTGATGTAACAACAGCGGCTTTGATTCGCATCTGGGAGGACCAGCTACCCGCTCTGCGGGGAAATACGCGCAATGCGCGTATATACGCTGCCATGGCGGCGGAGCTGAACGCCGGGCTAGCGCCGGGCGAAGGCCCCTACACTGCAAAGCAGGTGAAGCAAAAAATGGATAATCTGAACAAAAAATACCGGTAAGTGCTATCTTTACTCTCATTGCATTGCTCACCTAGCGCAGTTTTTATGGCGCGACGTCAGCCCCACGTGTGCGGCAGCAGTGTGTTGGTTCAGCAACGTGCAAACTTTTCGCCGTCGTCGCGTATTGTTTACCTCGCGAGCGCCCAAGATGTTTCAATTATGTATGTACTCATATAAGAACTGAACAACGAGTGCCGTGTGACGGGAGCAGCGTATGTTACACAGCGCCAGTCCGTTTTTTTTTCTTCGTAAACTGCGTAGTTGTTGGCCTAACAAAAGATGACACATACCCACACTGGGGGATCGGCCAAGAATCGGGTGGCTATTCACCTGTACTGAGTTAATAAAAAAGAAAAGCACCTTTTCGTCTTCGTTTGTGTACGCGTGCATGCACCGCTCTGCATGCAAACTTTGTCTTTCTCATTTTCGCGGCAGCTGTTGTCGTTCAAAGCTTTTGTTTCAAACTGACAGAGCGCTGTACATAGTGACCTTGCCATACAGCCGCCAGCACGCATGGCAGCACGCATGGTCAGCGTTGTGATCATTACTTATCTCCTATTTAACTTGCACTGATTGATTGGCAGGCAAAATTCTCAGTCAATCAACTTCCGCTCAAGTGTAAGCATTGCGTGTAGAACCGAATAAACGTGCTTCAAAATTTCACTCTTTTTTTTTCTGAGTTAAGGTGTCTTTATAGAGTGCTCGGGTACTTCTGGCTACCAGCTAAGATAACAGTTCAGCAAATTTCTCGATTTTCTGAAATATATATCTTTAGGCCTCACTGGCCTACTATGCAGATATTGCTAGAATGCTATCAGCTGAACCAATCACTTGAAAAGCTCCAACTGGTGCAGTTAAGTGACATTTTCACCAGTACCTGCCAGTTGGTACCTGCATATTGATGTAACATTTGTCTTAAGTACCAGTGTTCACAGGAAGTTTGATGGCCTAAAGAGATCGCCAAGAGCACATTTATTATTGAAATCATTTCTATCTTTTCAGGCAGCTGAGACGAACTGGAACTGCCACTGGCTCTCCTGGTGTCCCGTGGCAGTTCTACTGGCAGCTGCACAGTTTCCTCGGCAGCCTACCCATCAATGATGATGGGCGGGTCGAGGAAAGTTTGGAGGTAATTTACAATTTCAAACATTACCCATTATTAGACCGCTCAGTCACTGTGGAATTCCATCACTATGAATTTTTTAAATGTACAGAATACTGCACAAGGCACGCCGGCTGCGGATACTAGAGAACTGAGTAGAAAAGGGAGGGAAGAGGTTGCACAGAAAAAAACGACACTTGTACAACCATGGTTGTCAGGCAAGCGCGAACAAAAGGTTCTTAACCCACAGCAGTTCAATCCAAAGTGCCATACTGCAGTTACCACCTCATCTCTATCTACTTTGGTTCATTGGTTTGGCCTCTTGCCAAGGTTATATACCAAGTTGTACGTAGTTGATTACTTGTAATCTGTTACTTGTAATTGAATACATTTTATGTAATTTTGTAGTCAATTACTTTTTCAGACTAACATTACGGGTTATACAGTTATCCTTTATTTTTATAGCATTGTTTATTGCCTCTGGGCATAAGGAGAGTTGGGAAGAAAAGAGAAAGGATATAAGTGGCGAAATTGAGGCCACGTCCCAGTTACGGCAGGAGTGAGGGCAACCCCTACCCGGATCCTCCGGAGCACAATCTCCTCTGCACGGGTAAGACCGTGAGGCGGAGGGTTATCGCACTCTGAGGGACGAGAGCACGTGTGTGGCGCCGGAGGTGTTCCTTGTGTGGAGGGTAGCATCATCTGTACTGAGGAATTGAGGCATTGATGTGGGTAGGGTCGGCAAGCAGGTTGCAGAATCTGCAGAGCTTTGTGAATTGATTAGGTCACGTGGGACCCATTCAATTCGAATGGCTTGCGGGATGCGAGCCACCAGGCGATGTATATTCTGGCAGATTTCTGGGCTGCGGCTGACGCGTCGGAGTAGACGTATTGCTTGAAGGGCGTCAGTGCGGATGATAATGTGGGCTGTAGGGAAGCAAGGTAACTGCGGCTACAGAGGGAAGCGAGTCTTGTATAGCAACCAGCTCAGCACAGAAGGAAGAAGGTTCCAGCGAATCGAAACCTGACCGTCTTGTCAAGTGCAGGCTTGCAGGGACAGTAAACTGCAGTTGTTGTTACACAGCCCTGGGTACTGACATCAACATATATAATAATTGAGCCGCGTTATTATTATAACATATATAATAATGTTAGCCGCTCAGTCGTGCGGCTAAAATACCTCTGTGAGCTTGCACAGTGTTGATTTTAGAGAAATAGGCCGGAAGTTGCCAAGATCCGTCGGTGGCTTCCCTACTTTTGTAATTGGGATCACAGTGGCCAATTTCCAGGTCTCAGGAACAGAGCCGTTTAGCCATACTGGGGCGGTAATTGACCACTTTAATCAGTTACATTTCAGATGGAGTTATTGTAATTGTAGTTGGTAACTTATTTTATGCAACGTGTACAAGACTGGTTATATATTACCAATGACACTATCGATGTCTCATTCATTTTAAACATGCTATTCATTATTGCTGTTCAGTGATTAGTTTTTGCTAGACTCTATAATTAAGTTCTTCAATAATATATCTATGCAGCTACTAGACTGTGTTAAGTTCTTCAATAATATATCTATGCAGTTATATGCAGATAAAAGATTTGAACTGTCCCTTTGTTCTAGCTGGCATAGGTTGGGGCAGCTGATGATTGCATACTATTACGGCAGCTTTGACCATTCACCTGGGAAGATGAAAAATGCAATATACTATGTTTGGTCGTGTGCAGCTGCCAGTCGTCAATGAGGTGCCAGGCACTGCCGAGGTACTGGCGTCAGGGGAAGACGAGCCCCTCGGAGACAGAGCGGACCCCCAACTGCTGAGCACGTCTCCCCTGGCTGTGCTACCCAGTACGAGTGGAACTATGGGCTGCAGCAACCGAGGAGGAACAAGTGGAGGCGGCAGAAGCCGACGCAAGCGGGACAGCAGTTCCGTTGTGCACCAGCTTCTTGCGCTTCATAAAGACGAAGCCGCACAGGCGGTGAAAGCGGAGAAAAGGGCCCACAAATTTAGAAAGAAAATGCTTAGAATGACACAAGAGGGCAATGATATTAACGCCAACTTGGTTCGGCTGTTAGACAAGTACATGAAATCAAAAGAGGATAAAGAAAATAATGACAGGTAATTTAATAAAACTTTTTGCTGGGCAAGTTGGTTCATTTTACTTGAAGGGATGCTTGTAGCGCGACAAAAAACAAACAAGGGACAGATGTCGAACGGGACAAGTGCTACTCTCAACTAGTTTTATTGAAAGATCAATTGCACTCATTTATACAATTTCCCTTTTCCTTCAAGAACACAATCACCAGAACACTCATGCGAATGACACACAAATTTCACACGCATCACATCAGGCTATTTTAAAACTTATGCTCGTTAGAGTACATCTTTACCGAAGGGCTGTTGGCGCACTCCAACCCTTTCTTTTTGATATGGAACGCCTCTATCAGTTCCCGTGTTAGTGCGAGCATGAAAAATGCGTCGAGAATGGGAGTGGAACGAATCCGGTAGTTCACTGCAAGTCTTGCAAATGCTCGTCATTCCTAAAAAAGACAAGAGGTCATTGGTCAAAGCAAATGCGCGCTAAAGCGGGAACTGATATAGGCGTTCCATATCAAAAAGAAAGGGCCAGACCATCAGCAGCCCTTCGGTGAAGATGTACTCTGACGAGTATGTTTTTAGATAGCCTGATCTGATGCAGGCGTGTGAAATTTGTGTGCCATTCGCATGAGCGTTCTGGTGATTGTGTTCTTGAAGGAAAAAGGAAACTATGTAAATATGTTCGATCGATCTTTCAATTAAACTAGTTGAGAGTAGCGCTTGTCCCGTTCATCTCTGTGCCTTGTCTGCTTTTTGTCACGCTACAAGCATCGCCTCAAGTAAAATGAACCAACTTGCCCAACAAAAAGTTTTATTGAACTTCATTTCTAGTACAGTGGGCCCTTCTTTCGTGTTTTCCTCTCCATCGCAAGAGTCTGTGTTAATCACCCACATCACTTGGACGACATGCAAGGCAAGACGCTTGGCGTATTGCATAAGGAAAGGGCTGGTGCCGGTAGAGTTGGCTGCCGCCATAGACGTTGAAGATCTCTACTATTCTATTCCCCACAAAGAACTGTTTAGCTCTGTTCTTAAGTGCATTGAAGAGAAACCTAGTTTGGGGAGCTGCTCCAAAGACCACTCTTCAAAATATTTACCTCCTTCAGAAGAAGGCCTTAAGAATTATTTTTAACCAACCTTATGATTATCCTTCCGCAGCCCTTTTTCACAATAGTAACGTGCCGAGAATATTTAGTCTCTTTGATATACGTCTGTCCTTGCGCTACAAACAGGAAACTTGGGACAAAATTTCAACAGTATCTCAAATCGCTAAGCTTGAGCCCCTTGTACCTACATACCCGCTACGCCGTCTGCGGCACTACAACCTTAACACGCCACGAACTAACTACGGGATACAGATGCTTAGATATTATCTACCCGCACTACTCAACCGCATCTTTGATTCAGGCATTGACATTAATAAATGCAGCAATGCTGACCTCCGGGCGTTCTTTCACTAAATAATTCTCTTTTTTTATGGTTTGTGGCTGTTACGTATATGGTCGAAATATGCAGGTTCGTTGAAAACTCAGCATAACCCGACAGCACGCCAATATCATGTTGTCTTCATTCATGTATGTTGAAAATTGTTCTTTTTTATACGTTGTCAATGTGTTCACTGCTGTGAAATTAAGTGCTATAATTGTATATCTCCTTCAGGCGCGAATTAAGACAAGAAGAAGAAAAATTGTGATTCCTTCAAATATTGCCTATAAACAGCTACCCAAACTGAGTGGTATGAAGAAAAACATGTTTATTAGGTCAACAGAAATTTTTTGTGATGTGGACATTTGTACACCTGGCGCCTCTAGGCCGTAAAGTATGTCGACAACCACTAACATAGGCAGAACTATTTCCAGGTGCTGTGACTCTTCACAAGTACTTCAGAATAAATTTTCAATGCCTCTCAGCTTGCCCACTTCGATTGCTTCTAGTTTTTGGCATGAAATTCATAGTAACATTCCCTTGCGGCACTTAGGCAGAGGAAAACTGCGCATTTGCGACAGCAAACTCAAGACTTCGAAACACAGCCTGTGTTTCGGCACCTTTGCAGGAAGTTGGCATTCATGTGAATGGGACAGTGATTGTTTCCGTCAAACCTTGTAGAGTTTGTCGGCATGGGCATGCCGATATGTGAGTTTCGGGCAGGCTTTGCAGAACTGGTGCTCGGTCTTCCCCTCTTGTTTGGTGCAGTCCTGTTGCTTGCAATCAAGCTCCTTGCAATGTCGGACTGAAAGGCCATAACGTCCTTCACATCCTTTTTTGGCAGTTCCTCTGCATTAGCATCGCGAATGTACTCAAGCCAGCTGTCTTAAACTGCAAAGGAAATGAAGTGGTAGATTACACTTACTGGCCATTTCTTCGTCTTTGTATGAAGGGGATAGAGCGACATCAAAAAATCCAACTTGTCAACGCCACCCATAAATCGATTGTACTCGGCGATTACCTGCGGGCAGTTGATGTCGACATGCTCCTTTGCTGCTTTACTCCATCTCTTCACCTTAGTGATACTGCCTAGTCCTACAACTGTAGAGATCATGTTGACTGGACCATTGTCGTGCCAGCGAACAATTACCATGTGTTCCTCTTCAACAATCTTGAAGTCGTAGCTTCCGCGCCCTCCCTTCTTCAGCTCTTTTTCGCTTTTCAGCTCACAGCCTAGAATTCTGTTGGCCCTAATCGTGCCAGACGCTAAAATTCCAAGCAATTTCAGCTCTCGGAAGAGCGGCACAGAAGAAAAATAATTGTCCATGTAGCATCTCATGTTGAGACCATGCGGGAGCGCTTCCATAAGCCGCATCACAACCGAACCACCAAGGCCGAAATGTGAATGGTCGTTGCTTACGCCAGTGCCTTTCCCTTGATAGAGCTCAAAGTCATGAGCCATGCCGTCTGAACTAGGTGAAACTAGGTTTCACTAGTTGTTCACTTATAAGGCATTCATCAATGCTCACGTGGGGTGTCGGCCCGTTTGAAGCAAGGGCGGGAGCGCAAAGTGGCGCCAAATTTGATGTGTACAATTGTACACACCGCCGCTGAAGGAGATATAGAATGTTTAAATCATGCTTCCAGTCCTTGCTTTGAATTTTGTATATAACTTGTTCTTTATGTTATATTGTGCGCTTAGTTTGTGTTTCCGCTATTCATTCATGGATTGTGAATTATGCCTTAGGTTTATGTATGCCTTTCTTGTTTGCATGTGACCAATGGTGCCACTGTTGCTGGATGTTGTGGGCCTTGGGAGCTTGCCAAGCTACGGCATTTCTTCCCGGGGCCCAGTTCTCTGTAGCAAGAAATAAATAAACTGAAACTGAAACATAAAACCCTTGGTGTTTATTTCTCCTCTCATCTACAGTGGGACAGTCATGGAGACTACCTGCGAAAGCTTTCGGCTGTTACTGGAATATTGTCACGTGGCCGAATGATCCTTCCTCAAACTGCTAAACTCCAAATATATCATGCCTTGTTTCTTCATATATAAATTATTGCATGTTAGTCTGGAGTACAACTAAAACAAAGTTCTACTTCTTCAGAAAAAGCAATCCTTCATGTAGCGAATATACAGCCAATGCACACAACTATGCATACTTTACTGCATGTAACATGATACAAGTTGATCGTATATATAAATTTTGATTACTACAGGTTATGTATTTTTCTACATCTGGTGCTAAAAAGAAAGGGTCGGACTGCGTCAGCAGCCCTTCGGTGAAGATGTACTCTTACGAGTATAAGCTTTTAGATAGCCTGATCTGATGCAAGCGTGTGAAATTTGTGTGTCATTCGCATGAGTGTTCTGGTGATTGTGTTCTTGAAGGAAAAAAGAAATTGTATAAATGTGTGCCATCGATCTTTCAATAAAACTAGTTGAGAGTAGCACTTGTCCCATTCGTCTTCTGTCCCTTGTCTATTTTTTGTCGCGCTACAAGCATCCCCTCAAGTAAAATGACCAGTAAATGCAGTAAATATCATACATACTCCTATCATCAACTACCCTGACGGTCATAGCATTATCTTCGATCATCAGTGCTGTTTTCGCAAGGGCTACTCATGCGACACCCAACTTGCCGGTTTTATTTACGACATACATGCACTGACTGACGCTGGTTTTCAAGTTGAAGCAATATTTTTCGATTTTTCTTAAGCATTTGATTGCATTCCTCACCAAAGGTTGTTAAACTTTCACAACTGAACATTCACCCTTATATTATTGCATGGATAGCAGATTTCCTCTCATCTAAAATCCAGTTCACAGCAGTTAACAACTCATGTTTTGCTAATGTTACGTCTGGAAGGCAGTTTACTTTTTCTCATCTATATTAATGATTTACACAGTTACGTGACGTCTATAATCAGGCTATTTGCTTATGATTGTGTGCTTTATCGATGTATAACCTGCAACGCTGACAACCAATCACTGCAGTCTGATCTAGAAGCGATAAGCACAGTGTTCTAATTGGTTAATGCCATTAAATCTTTCCAAATCAAAGGTCATGTAATTCACCAACAAGCCACATGTTCCTACCACCTACTCTCTTCATAGCTATAGTGTAGAACTCGCCACAAGTTACAAGTATCTTGGCGTGAACCTTCAGTCCAACTTATCATGGAATCATCACATTAATCTCACTCTTGCCTCCGCTAATCGTACTTTCAGACTTCTCAAACATAATTTGAGAGGCCGCAACAAATGTAAAAAAATCTTGCGCATACCACATTATTCAGTCCGAAACTCTTCATAGACGTCTGCCATTTGGGATCCTCATCAGACTTATATCATAAGTAACATCAAATCCTTGCAAAACCGTGCTGCGTGATTCATCTTTTCTGATTATTCATGTTACACCAGTGTCACCTCATTGAAGTTTACAGCCGAGTAAGAAAATTTCCTGCCTATCACTTTCCGTAACCTTTATCACCATCCTTTCCTTCATGGTGAATTCTTTAAGCCACTGCCTATTGCCTTTCCATGTCGTGATCATCCTCACAAATTTAAACACATTAACTACCAGTCATCCCATTATGCATATTCTTTTTTACCCTGCACAATAACTAAACTTTACCATCACACATTGCCATATGCGACCTAAGTAAGTTCCAACACCTTAATCACGCATGTTTCAACAACTAAAAAGGTTTTTTTCAGCGTACTGTCTTCTGCCTTGTCTTCTTTTATTTTTCATATGTACTTCAGCGCACTTTTTCCGGCGTTGTCTTTTCCTTGCGGTGCTGTTATCTGTTCCTAAAATTCTGCTGCTATGTGCATTGTTCAGACTCTTCTTGTGGATGTCTATTTTTCATTGATATTTGTGAAACCACAGCGGTGGCCAAGTTGTTGAGCATCTGTCTCGTATGCGAGAGGTGCGGGGTTCGATCCCCAGTGCCGCCGGGTACCCACCGATGATACAATGGGTACAAGCTTTCCCCTGCCCTGGTGCTCGGTTTATTTAGGGTGAAATGCTTGGGAAATGGGTCTTTGACCCCACCTTGAGAAAATGAAAATTACCTTGTGTCATGGCGCTCTTTGGCCATAGATGCCTTTGCACCATAAAAAAAAGATGTTTGTGATTTCACCGGTTTGGTTTAGTGCATTATTATAACCTTGAAACAATGCCTTGTACCCACTTCCCCCCCCCCCATGTAATAACCTCGAATGAGGGCCTTTGGTGATATTTTAAATAAATAAAATAAATAAACTGAACATTCATTATGAATGCTCAATATTTGTTGGTTTGCATTCATGATACAACAGCATGTGATTAGCAATAGCAGTAAGTGTTTATTTTAAAATTAACAAAAAGGAAGGAAAAGATTTTTGCCAGCCCCGGCATCTGTCATCGATACTGAAGCACCTGAGCTGGGGCAGCGGAAATACAGGACAGCAGGCAGTTTGAAGAAATGAAATGAAAGAGGTGAGCGGACAGTAAGAAAGGATAGAGGATGAGGTGATAAATACACTATTTACATAATACATTTGTACAAGTCGCGCGCGTGCAGAGTTAATAAAAGAACGGAAAAACACGCGCACAACAGTTCGCACACAACAGCTGCAGCAGGGTGCCCAGCTGTTAATCGTCCGAGGTTGCACACGCGGAGCGTTCGGTCACTGCACGGCACTACTTGATGCAAAACAGACGGGATGTCAAGCCCCTCTGTTCGAGAAGTGCACAGAGGCTCACCAAGGTTCGCTCACGGGTGTGCGCACTGCCCTGCAGCCATAATACCGATATTTTACAGGCATAACTTCAAAGCAGTAAGCATGCATATGCACTACAAGAGTAGTATGTGAATAAGGAGTGGGTGCAGGTAACCAGTAACATCACTGTTGCTTTCAGAGTATTTAAGAATAGAAAGCACAGTGCAAAACACAGGATACGAAAGATTTGTGAAAAATTGTATTTATTATTTTTTTGCAACTACCTTTGTAGCTATGCTCAGGTCATTCAAACAGGTTACTACTTTAGCTCAAGTGTTTTGCAATCTGGTCAACACCGGAGTTCAGTTTTGTTGCCAGTTTTGTGTAATTTATATGTAAACAATGTAATAAGAACATATCACACTACTAATACAGCACACACAGCACACCACAGTAATAAGCACAGCGTCACGAACAACCAGCGGAACCGTCCAGGCACAGATCAGAGACCGCGTTTAGTCCAGAGCACGCACGAGCGACCGAGCGTTTGGCGCTCGAGCGCCACAGTGTTCGGCGGTTCTCGTCGTCTTCTTCGTTGAGCGCCAGCGTCTAAAGATTCTAAAGCCCGTGTCCAGTCTTACAATTCCCCCCGGGCGAAAGGGCGCCATCCTGGCGGCCTAGGGCGATGTGACGACGGCGGGGTTGTAGTAAGGTTTGAGGCGGGTCGTGTGGACAATTTCGCGGCCTCGGCGGCGATGATCAGAGGATAGCGTAAGGGGTTCGATGAGGTAATTGACGGGGGATGTCTGCTGAAGAATACGGTAGGGTCCCTGGTACTTGCTAACAAGTTTGGACAAAAGGACGGGACCTGAGGAGGGTACACAGAGCCAGACCAAAGAGTCAGGAAGGTAAGCGGGAGGAAGTGCAGGGGGATCACGGGTTCTTTTCTGCTGCTGCTGGGCGTGAGAAGTGAAGGACCGGGCAAGCTGTCGGCATTCTTCGGCATAAGTTGCGGCTTCAGAAAGAGTTGTAAATTCGGAAGCATCAGGGCGGTAAGGTAGAATGGTGTCCATTGTGCAAGAAGGCTCACGGCCGTACAGGAGAAAGTACGGAGAGAATCCGGTGGTGGCTTGAGCAGCGGAGTTATAAGCGTATGCGACAAAAGGGAGAACGCGGTCCCAGTTACAATGGTCGGAAGCAACATACATGGCCAGCATGTCGCCGAGGGTGCGATTAAAACGCTCAACCATGCCATTTGTCTGGGGATGGTAGGCGGAGCTGGTGCGGTGAACGACGTTGCATTCCTGAAGGAGAGCTTCTACAACTTCTGAGAGGAAGGCCGGACCTCTATCACTGAGCAGCTCTTTGGGCGCACCATGGCGAATAATGATGCGATGGAGAATGAAGGATGCAACGTCGTGGGCTGTAGCAGATGGTAAAGGCGATGTTTCAGCGTAACGTGTAAGGTAGTCGATGGCAACGATGATCCAGCGGTTCCCGGCTGATGTGCTGGGAAGAGGGCCATAGAGGTCGATGCCAACACGCTCGAAGGGCTATACTGGGCAAGGCAGCGGCTGCATAGGAGCGGTGGGTCGGCGACGTGGATGTTTCCGTCGCTGGCATGCAGTGCAGGACTGAACGTACTGGCAGACGTAATGGGCCATCCCACGCCAGTAGTACCGCTGTCGTAGATGGATGAAAGTCTTCAAGAATCCGGCATGGGCACACTGGGGATCATCGTGGTAGGAAGAGCAAATGAAGGAGCGCAGATGTGTCGGAATGACGAGAAGCCACTTGCGACCATCCGGGAGATAGTTGCGGCGGTAAAGGAGCTCGTCTCGGATGGCGAAATGGTGGGACTCACGACGGAGAGCACGGGAAGGAGGTCGAGACGATTGGCCAGATAGGAGATCAAAAAGGCAAATGATCCACGGGTCTTTGCATTGCTCGGAAGCCATATCAGCGAACTCAAACTTCAAACTTCAAACTGGGAAGGCACTCTGACAGTCTTTTCCAAGTGCTTTGCGTGAATCCCACAATACACTAGTAGACAAAATCACTTAAGGAATCACAACGCACATAATGTGAGCTTACAAAAGCAATTCACTGACAAGCTCCCATCTGTCTGCTCTGTGCCAGGCCAGTCGCATGGCCGGCTCAATACACATCTCGCTCTGCAGTGCTCCTGCCCATAGCTCGTTCCAATAGCTGTTAGTCCTCCATTACTGTCAAGCAGATTGTTCTTTAATTTTACGGCTGTGCCACGCAGTCAGAGCAAATGAAACATCTTCTCTACAGCAATGGTGCAGCAGCAGCAGTGCTGACCAGGCCGGTCCATGTGCCGAGGCAAAGACTGGGAGCAGCATGTAAACCGAAAGCCCAGAAGTGTGTACAGCAGGGTCTTACTGGCTAATCACGCGTGCACTTGTCACTTGCTTAGTCGCTTGGGCCTTCGTGTGAAATTTTGCATACACAATGTTCAGCCTCAATAGATTTGTACAAATCAAGCAAGACCGCAAGACAGTGTTGCTTACAATACTGGTCGCAACACCAAGCACTCAGTGGTGCCTTCTCCAATTAGTATTTCTACAAGTGGACATAACGTGTTTGGTGCCTGTTATGGTTACTGCTAGCATGTAATTCAGCGGGAATGGCTGGTACTTCTATTTCAGACCCCTGTACAACAAGCCGTGCAGAACAATTTCAAGCCAAGCATCCAAATAAAACCCAGAAAATTGTGAACACGGATGCCTTTGCATTTTACAGTACCTCTGGTTTAGCTCTGATGATTGTGGGTTTTGCTTGCTTGCTATGCAAACAATAATGCATTAAAAGGCCAAAAATGTGGTTATTTGTATAAGCACTTCTTTTACCAGGAATGACCAAACGAAGTATACATGATATCCTGAAAGCACTATTCAGTCATAATTTTAGTCATTATATGAACATACGAGTACCTGGCGACACAGTTGAGCCTTAATTTAAAGAATTCAGTAAAATCCGAAGTTTAATTTGCAACATTCAATTTTTTACGAATGCTAAGCATCTATTAAAAAAGCGCTGCAGGTAATTCATGGCAAAAAGCTTTATTTGAGATTAAAATCAGGCTTTACCTCTGCCCTTTCTTCAACATCAACAATGGCGTTTTGCACCGTTTGTATGCCCATTGGGACATCATTATTTCTTGCGCATACTGTGTACTCGCAAGCCGCCTCAACACATCTGTTGCACCGAGCTCCTCTCAGGTGATGGGGATGGTGCGCCTGTTTTTGAGTTTTAGTTTTGTCGTCATCACCATCGTATTGTAAGTGCCCCAAGCACACTGCCAATATGAAGATGCGTTCGCAGCCGCCGCTGCAACCTTGTGAGAAGGAGATAAGGAAACGGAAGAAGGTAGGCCGCCGGCAGCAGTAGCCATCCTCACGGCAGGCCATGCAGTCTCCTCCCCTCCCCCTGCCCTACTCCTCTCTTTCTCCACGTCCTCATCGGCAACAGAGCAAGAAGAGTGTCCTCCATTCATCAACAAATGAAATGAGGCACACACCGCGCCTCGTGTTCCCCACCGCGAGCACGAGTGCACATGCATATGAGCACTGTATGAGTGGGAATCTAGGTTGTTCGGTGTGAAGTGCAAGACGGCTTCCCAGCTGACAGGTGTGCCGATGGCACTGTCATTTCCAGTCCTTATACCGAATTCTGGGAATCTGTAAACACGATAAATGTGGTGCACTGCCTTTGAGCACAGGCACCGCACCCCATTCAGCACTGATTTCGGGCGGGATAGCAAGAGCTGTGGGCTGGCCTGGCAGGCTGCCAAAGCTCCGCCAGTGCTCGTGCTAGCCTCACCCACTATCTCATTTGTGCTCTGCTGAGCTACTTCGCCCGCGGTAAAAAATTTTCCCTTGGGTTTGTTTTGAACCAGCAATGAAATTTCGTTACATTGAAAGTGCGGCAAAATGTACATTTTTATATTGGAGCTAAAAATACATAGTGTTCCTAGGAAGTGAAGTTATGAAAACTGAAACACTTCGTCAAATTGAGAATTTCGTTATATTGCAAAGTGTTACATCCAGGTTTAGCTGTATATCACAATCACCTGGGAAGGTGGGAGTTTTTTCTGTGCTATCTTGTCACGTTCCTTGAAGAATACTGAAGATCTGAACATTTCATCCTTTTGGATAATAACTTGTGACTCTAGAGGGTAATCACAAAACTTGCAGCTTAACAAAATCTGAGATGGATGCAACAGGGTGCATGAAGTGAAAATGTTTAGAGAATGCCACCACTCGCGCAGAAAGTATAAAGCAACTTAAGCACACAAAAAATTACCCATGCGGCAAGCACTACAAATTCTGCTAGCCCTGCTAACTGCAAACAGCACCGTCCAAAGGTGAAAAGAGGAAAAAAATCAAGCTCACGTTTTCCAGTTGCGATGATTCAGCTCTGTGAAGTCACTAACAGAGCAAGCAATGTCTTTCAGGTAGCGGGCCAGCCGCACCAGCTCACGGTCGGTGTTTCGGTGAGGATGTGCATTGCGGAATGGCCTCACCTGGAAAGTGCAGGCATCGTGTGACAAGTCTGCACGAGAACAGTAAAGGAAGTGCACCAGCAGGGCAATCTTCCCATCAATGAAACATGAACTAACTCACCCTCAGACCTGATTGTGGATTCATGAGTAAGTTCCTGCGAATGTTGTCGACGTTCCTGCGAATGTCGTCGATCATTATTGTGTTCTCAGTACGGTATGCTGAAACCAGGCCCCATATCTATGCAGGTGGCTTAACCTGAAAGCAAACCAATAAATGAGCGGAGGTCCCATTTGGCACATTGCACATTTGGCATTTGGCACATTGCCCTTAGCACATGGGGAGTGCACAGTGAAGGGACAAAGCAATAAAAACTGCATTCACAGAGATTTGAGAAAGATGGGCTTGTTGGTGTAACACAACTAGACAAGGCCCAGCACTCACATCTGCCTCATGTTCACTGCATTCTTTCTTTTTTGCACTGCATCCTCTAGTAAAAAAGTTTATTCGAGCTGGCAGCAGCTCATGCAAGGAAACTTCTGCAGCGTGGATCTGGCTAGCTGGTGTAAATGTGACAGAAATCAGCCAGCCAGTAAGTGCTGATGTAGCAAGTACTGCACGAGATGATGCTAAGTAAGCCAAAACAAAAGAAATTAAATTTACATGTAGCATAGTCTCAATGCGTGCTGGAATTAACGAGCTAATGCGGAAACTTATAGCTAAATTCATCTTAGATCAAAGAATGGTTTACCTCTGCCCTTTGCCTGAACATAACCTGTATGGCAAGCTCAAGCGAAGAGCGAAACATGAATTGCCATCATTACAGGCATTTGAGCACAAACTATGCCACCGAGTTTTCTGTTTGTGCGCTACAAATGAAGCCATGTTCATTAGCAGCTCTCATCAATACTATCAAGGGCTTAAAAAATGGGTAGCAGTTTAACATTGCTAAGCACGAAATATTGTACGAAAGCACAGTTTTTTGCTAGTGGACACCACCGCCACATACCTGAAAGCACGAATGAGGTGTCCACTGACCCAAGGAGCCAGTTATGCGCGTCTGCAACTTTTTCATCGTCACTGCCAATTTACCTATGGTACACTGGCCCTATCCCCTCTTCCTGTCTCCTCACATTTTTCATTTCATTTCTCCATTCTGTCTGCTATCCTTTATTTCCGGTGCCCCTGCTCAGGTGCTTTAGTATCGATGGCATGTGCTAGGGCTAGCAAAAATTTTATCCTTCCTTTTTATTATTATTTTATTAAACCACTAGTAGCACGCTCGCGGCCTATGCTCCAGTGCTGCTTTTCTGCAGCAATGTTGTCGTGCCAACGCGTTTTTCTCTAGTGCCGTGTTTCTGCCACCAACGCATGCAGCGCACATCTCTCTGTCACTACCGCCACATAGCTCAAAGCGACAATATTCGGGCACTTTGGCAGTAGTAGCAACACAGCGCACACGCAACTCAGGCCACGGTTCCACTGTTTTTCAGGTTGGTGCCTTTTACATTTTGCTTCGCATGTCTTCTGCTGCTGCCAATTGTCACTGATTTAGAAATGGGTTCAGAGACCTGCTTGGAGTGCCAGTCTGGTTTTCCAAAAAATAGCTTGTTTGTTACCTGCTCTGAATGTGACAACAGCTGCCCCACCGGTAACTGTTCAGGGTTAACGACGAAGGTGACAGGGCCAAAACAGGTGATGGTAGTATAAGTCATTGGGAATGCCGGACATGCACAACTGGAAATGAACGCTGGGGCCACATGGCCACTCGACTGACTTCAGCGCGTGAACATAACTTAACCACTGAAGTAAATGGCCATGCATGAAAAATTGCGCAGCATATTGCCTTTGGCAGGAAAGATCGACCACTACTCGAAAGAATAAAAGAAATAGTGCTCGGCCTTCAAGCTTCCGTACAGCATATTTCATACAGATATGATGAGGTTCTGGACAGACTGATAAAGCAAGACCATGCTATTTCCAACATATTGGCTCGCATTGAGCGCGTGGAAAAATCAACCCAAGCAAAAAAAGTTTCATGCCTCAAAGAACAACTCAATAACCCAGAACAATACGGTCGAAGAAATAACCTACAGATCCATGGTGTTGAATTCCAGGAGAATGAAAACCTGCCAGCGAAAGTGAATGAGTTCGCAACAACCATGGATGTTTCTCCGTTGAAAGAAGAACTGGATGGCCTGCATCGCATTCCATCAAAGGGCGAGCATGGCTGACCCGTTTTAATTCGTTTTGTCTCAAGGAAAACTAAGAAAAACTGGAAAGAAAAAACAAAGCAGAAGCAGCGAAGCTGCTCAGGAGTAAGCTTGTATGATAATGTAATGCGAAAAAAGCTCAGAAATGAGCTTTCATGATAACCTGACACTGCAGAACAAGCGCCAGCTTTGGTTGGCACACACACGCGCTCAAGAAATGGGTTATCAGTTCGCATGACAAAACGACGGCACAGTATTTCTTAGAAGGGCTCCCGATAAACTGGCATTGCGCATCGCCAGTGAAGCTGACTTATCCATGATACGTCCACCATCTGTACCTTTGGACGCCACTCAGATGATGGAGTTGCACAGGATACTTGTTGATAGTAAATCCGCAATTCTTAAACTGAATGTAAATGTTCCACAATAGCCCGGGCGCGCCGCCTTTCAATAACGTATTATAGTGTGGATGATTTTAAAACTCTCTTAAAACCACTTGCATCAAAAAGTAAACTCTATTCTATGTTTTGCTTAAATTCTCGGAGCTTAAAGAACAAAGTTGATGTCACTACCTACATAAATCTTCAATTTGATGTTTTAGCGTTTACTGAAACTTGGTTGACAAACAGCTTACACAAAACTACATCGATGATTACTCAGAAGTTTCCCTTCACAGAAATAATAAAAATGGGGGTAGTGTGTCATTGCATTTTTGCCGTGGAATGCCTCATGCTTTGTTGGAAAAATATTCAGTTGCCCACAAGATTATGAAATTCTGGTCGTGGATTCATGTGGCATTACACTCATGTCGGTGGGTCAGCGGCCGTCACGAAACGTAAACAACTTCTTGGCATATTTTGAAAATACACTAGAAGATATATTCAAGGGTTCAACGAAAGTTCTACTGGTCAGACATTAGTAGAAATAAAAGTATAACTCACTGACCAAGTCAAGCTAAAAAATTTACGTTTTGGAACCCGTGCGGGTTCCTTCTTCTCGTTGAGGCTAAAATGGCAAGCTGTCGAAACTTAAATACGCAGAATATATTGTAATGATTGCATGTATACCATTTCGCATCCTCCCTTCCTTCCGGTTCATAGTATCAGGAATCGTTTGGATAAAAGATGAATCAAGCAAAAGACGTGCAGTCAAGTTCTGCTCTTTTGATATGACTGCAGTTTTGTCCCAGTCAATATCATGCATCTTATCGTGCTCGTGTTTGGCAATTGCACTGGAAGCCACTTCGTGGTTTCCGACATCGCGCTGATGCTCTTTCATTCCTCTGGAGAATTTTTCTGTAGATTTGGTAGAAAATGCCGGGAAAGTGGTTATCTGACAAGGAATCCTTGACTTTCACCAGCATACTTCGAGGTTTGCTAGAAGGCACGTGTACAATGCGTAGGTTATACCCCGCAAAAATACATGATAACGCTTCCCTTATACCATGTGCATACGGAATGCCAGCAGTGGCGGTAAAAACGTACGAATGGCCGAGCTCGGTTGCAAGGGCTGTTTTTGGATCCTTTCCACAAAGTGGTAGGGATAGCAGTTAGACAAAAGCTCTCGGCATATTAAATGGCTCAGTCGGAATGTCGATGGGCTGAAGCGGGCCACTAGGCGGGAGCGAGGGCGTTTTCCGGCGCTAGCATTGATCGCAGGCAGCAACGTAACCGCGGACAGAGCGGTAAAGGCCACTCAAGAATAACCGCCGGCGCACGCTGTCGTACGTGCGGGACACGCCGAGGTGCCCTGCAGTAGGTGCGTTACGAAGCTGGGAAAGGACCGTGGGGCGGAGATGTGTCGGGACGACGAGAAAGAGGTCGGCGCCATCAGGGTGCATATTGCGACGGTAGAGAATATCGTGATGAGCACCAAGCACTGTGAAAAATGACTGAGCCAGAAATAACAGAAATAAATGTGAGAAAATGACAAATCGCAGCGATGCACTCACATTAACTAAACCATATTTCGATGTGTGCAAACTAATCATTTCTCCGGAGTCCAGCAGGAATGCAATTTTGTACTTTCATGACGGGTCACACCAAGTTCCCAAAGCTTGGCATCGATCCACATCATGTTAGTGGCCGCTGAAAGAGTAACAACACTGTCTTAGAAACTTATGCCTTAGCAGCATAGCTCATCAGAATTAAAGGGAATTGACAGCGCTCTGATAACTCCTGCCACAAGCAGGAAAGCATATAGGTATTGTGACAATGTCAGAAAGACTTTGAAAAATAAAAAATCAGAACTGTACCCGCAACCCACTTTAGCTAACCGCTAAACTACGGTTGCACAGTCAAAAGCACCTGTAGCATGCCTGAGCTCACTGTGGCAATGGTATACAACATGCCAAGTTCTTGAAGTTTACCAAATACACTGCGCCCACTTCTTCCCAATTGAAAGCATTCATTTGGCTTCAAAATTTTCCTCCTCCTGCTGCCATGGTGTCCTGCGACACCTTCTTGAAGCTGGCATGAACCGATTCGCTGCAAAATTTTGCATGCACGCATAAAAAAAACAGGTTGAGCGCATAATGCTACATTCAAATAATGACATCACACTCATCTTATTTAATGCAAAAGAGAGGACAACAAAAAAGCTCAATTGTGACTCGCGCCTTTGTTACATCTACTTTTCTGTTGTTCTGGCCTGTGCACTAATTAATATGAATATAATGTCAAAATGCCAACTAGCCCAACAGTTAACTAATTCAAATGAGGAGACTAAAATTGCATGCAGAGTCCAAAAAATAGGATCAGGCTATTAAAAGCAGGTAAAAATAGCATGAACAATGCACTAAGACACGAAGTAGTACAAAAATGAAAGCAGGCTCTATCAACATTAACTGCCATTATTAGCATGCCAAATAGCTACAAACATCAAAGTGCACGCATAACCTACTTTTCACATTAGCATAACTACTTGTCATATTTCCAGATTAGAAAGTCACAATGAAAGAGCCTTGGGATAACAACTCTGCAATGCTAAATTCAAAATTCAGTAATACTTTGCTAAGACCTTTCTTGAAGCTTATCAAATAATTTAAACACTTCATCACCTCTGACGTGCTAAAACTGTCAAGCGCCTATGCGGAAGGCCCCTTATAGAAAGAGGCTCGAACTGGTGGGAAAACAGTACTCAAATGCACAAACAAGAATGCCAATTGGTAATCACAGTTACCTGCAAGGAAAAAAACTACAGGTCCATTAAGCTCCATCTTCCTCAGTAGCGGCCTTCCTATCTCCGAGACCTTAGGAATAGCACTGTTTTTATTCCTTATGGGATTGTGCTACATATAAACCTCACCTGCAGCTAAGAACAAGAATGGATTTTTCACAGCCCTTGAAATCACTTGAATATCTAGGTCGTGGGCATCATTTCTTCAATGTACAGATTTGTGTGCAGCTGTTTCCATCTTTCCAAAATGTGGCAGTGAGCATCTAAATATTTAAGCAAAACTTTAAGTAGAACTACCACAACACAATATTTGTACTTGCCACAGATAGTATAGTCAATGGCACCCCGCAGGGGGACGCCTGCAGCTTGCAGGCGTCGCGACGGTGAGTGGCGACACCGCGGGTTCCCGAGCATCCGCAGGGACATCTCCGCAAGGGGATGATGGTGAACTGTGCATCACCACGGACCCGAGCACCCGCGCCTCGCCGTGCGTGGCATCGCCGTGTCCGGGGAAAAGGGGATCCTGGTGGTTGAGCCGATGCCGAGCGTTTGGACCCTTAAGGCCTCTTGGCGGAAGCAACACACCACTATGGCCCCAGCTTCCTGCAGACGGCACCTCCGGCCTGACCCGACCGGGGGGAATCGGCAGTCGCCTTTTCCTATCCTCCTCTTCATCTTTAACTTTCCTATCTCTGTCTCACAACTCTCCTATATCCTACTCACTTCTTGGTTTTTCCTTTTTTCCTGGCGGCGAGGGTTAACCTTGTGTGACCAACTACCCTGAGTTGCGTCATATTTGGTTATAGTTGAGGTGTACAGCTGGCGTGGGCAGGACTTGCTATCAAGTTCCTGTCCCGTCCCCTTGTTGGACTCCGTGGTGGGTGGCTGACACCATGACCGAAAAACAAAGTTTTTTTATGGCTCCCCAACTTTCAAAACCTGATCGCTCTCTCAAAAGAGGGCGGAACGAGGCAGACAACTTCTTTCAAAAAAGAAAAGGCACTTTCCCCAAATATCATGTGATCCACAGTGAACAACAAGATAAACAGGCAAGAATAATATCCCCCTTCCTTGTGTCAAAGTGCTTGACTGAAACCCTAGGCATTGGCTATAAGCTGTCAAAAATGGCCAGCGGCGACTTATTGCTCGAACTGTGTGACAATGTCTAACATTCTAAGCTCTCCAACCTAACGTCCATAGGGGAAATCCCGGTCTCCGTGACTCCTCATCGCTCACTAAACACTGTCCGAGGCGTAATATCGGAAAATGATTTTCTTCACATAACTGAAAAAGAAATGCTCGAAGGGCTCATCGACCAAGACGTCATAGATGTCCACCGAATCAAAATCCGGAAGGACAACAAGGAAATAGACACAAAACACATGATCCTGACGTTCAACACCAGCACCCTGCCCGACACAATCGACGTGGGATATTTGAAAATCAATGTACGACCATACATACCAAACCCTCGCAGGTGTTTCAACTGCCAAAGGTTCGGCCACGGCTCACAGAGCTGCCGCGGTCGTAAAACTTGCGCAAAATGTGCCTCTAACGATCACCAGTCTGATGTATGTGACGCAGCCCTGTGCTATGCAAACTGTGAAGGAGAACATGCTGCATACTCCAGGGCGTGTCCGTCCTGGAAAAAAGAAAAAGAAATTATCACCATAAAGACCAAAGAAAACATTTCTTTTAAAGAAGAGAGAAGGCGTTTTGCGCTTACAAACACATTCTCCTTCACAGCAAAACAAAACTTCGCTGATGTGGTGCGCAGGGGCGTAGCACCGCACAGCACTCCGGCACCTGCCAAGGCCGCTCCCACCGAGCCTATGGCAGGGCCATCCACGCCCCAGGCAGGGTCAGCGAAAGCTGCCCTGTCACTGCCAAAGCAGGGACCGCCGGTCTATGGGTCGGTATCCCGCAGGACCTCCCCCCGTCGGGAGAGGCCTGAAACTAACACAACCGCGGCTGCGCGGTCCTCCAGCACCTCTGTTGAGGTGATGGATACAACACCCACTCCGCCTCCATTACAGCGGCGGAACAGCTCTGTTGAGCGAAAAAAAGACAGGCCCCTCATAACGGGCCCACCACGTAAGTAAATCTCCTTTCATTTTCTTTTAAAAACACAAGCATGGCTTTTTTAATTCAATGGAATTGCAGAGGACTTATGCGGAATTATAGTGACATAACACATATTTTAGGGTCAATGTTACCCATAGTTTTATGTCTTCAGGAGACCAATCTTGGTCCACAACATGTGCATATCCTGAAACATTATCAAACTTTTAGACGCGATCGCGAGCAGGCAAATCGACTCTCAGGAGGCGTCGCAATTGTCGTCCAAAGCGGCGTCCCTACTCGAGAAATCAAGCTCAATACAAAACTAGAGGCGGTTGCAGTCAGCATCGTCAGCTATAAAACACTAACAATCTGTTCCGTATACATTCCTCCACATTTTACATTAACAGTCCATGATCTAGAAGAATTGATAGATGAACTTCCAGAGCCATATCTGGTAGTTGGGGATTTTAACGCTCACTCCCCTTTTTAGGGAAGCGAGCGCTGCGACTCTAGGGGGCAAACAATCGAAGATTTTATCCTCTCAATTAACATCTGTCTTTTAAATACAGGAAAAGCAACTTATTGTTGCCCAAGCTCGGCAAAAATGAGCTTTCTCGATTTAGCTTTCGCATCACCATCGCTTTTTACCGATTTTAAATGGGATGTTTTAAATGACCCTCTGGGAAGTGATCACCTACCTATTATCATCAGCCTCTCATCGTCTACTGCAGTCATCCCCACAAGACCACGGCGCTGGAAACTTCACCTCGCCGACTGGTCACTTTTTACAGAAAGTGCCACTCTATAGATAAAGAATTTTCTGAAGACCTCAGCATAGATGAAATTAACGAAAGATTTACTACATGCATAATATCGGCCGCTACACTAGCAATACCACAAACAACAGGACTCGTACACAAAAAACATAAAGTATGGTGGACACAAGAATGCGCATTGGCAAAAAAACAACAAAATAAAGCTTGGGGCTCTCTGCGTCGGTATCCCACAGCGGAGAACTTGATTGCCTTTAAGAGGGCCAAGGCCAGAGCGCGGTACGTGCGCAGGAATGCTGAGAAATCCTCCTGGCAGAAATATGTGTCCTCTATAAATAGTTCAATACCATCAAAGAAAATGTGGGACAAAGTCCGTAAATTCACTGGTGACCGTACTTCCTTCACACTTCCACTTTTGACAACACCCGGTACACAAACATCGTTGGAAGAACAGGCCAATTTATTGGGCGAGCACTTTGCTGAAGTCTCAAGGTCGTCCCACTACACAAACGCATTCCAGAAACACAAAGCTATAGCTGAAAAACAAAAACTTCCATTCGGAACAGGCATGCAGGAAGACTAGAACCAGCCCATTACGCTCCAGGAATTAAATAGTGTATTATCTTCCGGTAAAAAGACAGCACCAGGCCCAGACAATGTGCATTACAATATGCTTGCCCATCTCTCTGATACAGCCGTACAGGCACTGTTAAAATTCTTCAATAAAATATGGATGACTGGCAGAATACCTGAGGAGTGGAAGAAAGCAGTAATAGTACCTTTTCTGAAACCCGGAAAATCACCAACAAGTCCTGACAATTACAGACCAATAGCCCTCACCAGCTGCATTGCTAAATCTTTTGACAGTGTAATAAACATTAGACTCACCTTTGTACTAGAATCTCGGCAACTATTAGATGTTCATCAATGTGGATTCAGAAAAGCATGCTCAACCACCGATCACTTTGTCCGCCTAGAGAACACCATACGGGAGGCGTTCATCCACAAGCAGCAGTGTATCGGGGTCTTCTTCGACATGGAGAAGGCATACGATACCACGTGGAAGTTCGGCATCCTCCGCGACCTAGCAGAGCTAGGTATCCGAGGCAGGATGCTGAACTGCTTGAACGACTTCCTGGCTAACCGCACATTTAGGGTCCGCCTAGGAACAACTCTCTCCATGACTTTCACCCAAGAGAATGGCGTACCCCAAGGTTGCATTCTAAGCACGACACTCTTCGTAGTAAAAATGAATTCGTTAGCCAAAGTAATACCCAAGTCCATAATGTATTCGGTTTATGTAGATGACCTACAGATAGCATGCACTTCCTCCAGCATATCGTCCTGCGAGAGACAAATACAAATCACACTAAATAAACTAGCTGCTTGGGCAGAGATAAATGGGTTCAAGTTCTCTCCTCAAAAAACAGTAGCTGTTCTGTTCTCATTGCGACGAGGCCTACAATTCAATCCCAACCTATACTTGAATCAAGCCACACTACCAATTAAACCAGAACATAAATTTTTAGGACTCACTTTTGACAAGAAACTCACATTTCTACCACACATTAACAACCTTAAAAAGAAAGCATCCCAAGCCCTCAATGTATTAAAGGTGCTCTCGCGAAAGCGGTGGGGGTCCGATAGAACATGCCTATTACACATCTATCGCTCTCTGGTACGCTCCAAGCTGGACTATAGGTGGATAGTATACGGTTCAGCAAGAGCATCCTACTTGAAAAGACTGGACCCTGTTCATAATCTTGGTCTGCGACTATCAACTGGAGCATATAGAACAACCCCGGTAAACAGTCTTTATATTGAAGCTAATGAGCCTGCACTAGAGGATAGAAGAGTCACACTGACATGCGCATACGTCCTAAAAACCCGTACTCTTCCTAAACATCTCTGCCATCCCATTGTTACCAAGTGCCCATCCAAAAGATTATTTAACAATAAACCACAATCCATCCGGCCACTAATAATGCGCTTTGAAGATAAATGTGAAGAGTTAGGAGTACTGGATGCCCTGTCGAATATTGCACAAAAATATGAAAATTTACCACCATGGTACAACCTGCCTTCAGTGTGCGACTTCACACTGACACACTTACATAAAAAGGAAATGCCACATCAGCTCATACTACAAGAATTCTTTGAACTGCAAGAAAAATATGACACCTTCACTGACTTTTACACTGATGGGTCAAAAACAGAAAGTCATGTTGGATGTGCAGTAATTCAAGACAAAAATGAAAAAATGATACGACTGCCACAGTATGCATCGGTTTTTACTGCCGAGAGTTATGCAGTCTTTGTAGCCGTAGACCAAATAGTAAAAGAAAACATTAAAAATAGCGTCATTTACACCGATTCACTGAGTATGCTCAAAGCGCTGCATTGTAGAAACGCCGCTGAACCCATTATAGGAAACATCATACATAACATAATTAAAATAAAAAAACAAAATCATAACATTATATTCTGCTGGGTGCCCAGCCATGTTGGAATTGTAGGTAATGAGAGAGCAGATGCATGCGCAGCACAAGCTCGAATTCATCAAATAAAACAAGATAACATACCACACAGGGATTTTTTGAAATTAGTGCACAGTAAACTCAGAATTAAGTGGCAGGCCGCATGGGAAGAACAGGCAAACAACAAACTGCATTCTATAAAACCCGTTTTAGGAGAATGGAAATCATGTAGACATCAAGAACGTTTCACTGAAGTTATTTTATGTCGGCTACGCATTGGGCACACACATCTTACACACAACTTCTTACTGACAAAACAAGAAAAACCTCTCTGCGAAATGTGCGGCGAAGTACTCACTGTAAACCACATTTTAATTTCATGTACAAAACTGGAACAACTGAGAAAAAAATATTTTACAACACTCTACAATGAATACATCCCATTGCACCCCAAGTTGCTTTTAGGTGATCAAGCACTGGTTGATCTTTCAAGTATTTTTAAGTTTCTTAATGAAGCCAATGTTTTAAACAAACTCTAGGTATAAAAAGTGTAACATTTAACAAGAACCTAACCTTGTGTTTGGCGCATCATAGCCATAGTTGCTTTTGCGCCATTAAAATCAATATAACTAACTAGCCAATGTCAAGCACCAGCAGCCGTTCTTCTGCTCTTGATTCATTCAGCCACTTGATCGTGTAGGTTTTGATTCGCTTGGCAATTTTATCCTCGCGATTTTCGATCGGCACGTCCTTCTAGTCTTCGTCATTATTCAAGTCGTTCATCACATCTGGGATGTCCTCCGGCAGAGTGGACAACGCATCCTGAATACTCCTTTCCATGCTCCCAACCATCATGATCTTGGCGGTGGAATCGATCTTGAGCTCCGGAAGACAGACATCTTAAGTCAGTGGCTTGCCTGAAAACAGTCGCAACTGGGATAAATGATCGTCTACACAGTCCATTGACACTTACCTACGCCACGCGTTTGATATAAGGCCGGCTGCATGACATTCTGTCGAACAATAATATGCTCAAAGCTAAGCGAACGTGTCGCACGATGCAGGGACGCAACTGGGATAAATGATCGTCTACACAGCCCACTGACTCACGCCACGCATTTGAAATAAGGCCGGCTGCATGATATTCTGCTGAAACAATAAGATGCTAAAAGCTGAGCGAATGCGTCGCACGATGCAGAGACGCAACTGCGCTATCACTGCAAAAAATTCCGTACCTATAACGTAGACTCTCTACGTTTTAAAAATGGAACCACTTCTACTTTGGACGAAACGTAGAGAATGACCATACTACAATCCAGTAATGGAGGAAATAGCCGTGTTCCCCCATAGACATTGGAGGAAAAAAGCCTAAACATTATATTTTGATCAAAACTTAACACTACAGACACTACGGTTGACCCCATCGGCGTTGTGTGCCACCAAACGCGCTAATACCTAGCTTAAAAGCAGCAAAAACAGAAGATGCTTATGAGCTGACGCCACTTTTACACGAGGAACCGTTGGCCCGCGGACAATAGGCGTCACATGACGTCCCATTTCCGATCTGCCTGGTTTACTCTTAGCCAACCATGTCTGCAAACTAGCATGGCGAATGACCGTGAGCATGTATAATGAGATTAACCCCATGTGCAAAGGTGAAGATCAGAGGGTGGGTGATAATCGGATTCGACCCAAATAACGTATAACGTTGCTTCAAGCAAGGCAGCAATGTTGGCTAGTTGGTTGTACATTTGGTGGAAATAACGCGCTACACACTAACAAAACGACAACTGGAACGGGGGACACAGGACAAGCGCGTACTAACAACTGAGATTTATTCTGATACGAGGGTACATAAATACATTTAATGAACATGCTGAAACAATCAATTCATTGCCAACGGCTGTGTCGCATGCTCCTTCGTTTCTTAATTAGTCGCACCTCCTCACTTGATAACAACACCAAGGGTGTGCTTACGCACTCGTCTTCACCAGCGCCCCATATCTCAAAGGCTTCTTTTATTTCTCTTTCTTTCTTTTCCTTTGCCCGAGCTAAAATTGTTGTCTGATCAAAGTAAGGTGAACATTTGTGGTTTGCGGAATGGGGGCGAGGTTTTCAGGATTCGTTATTTTTCCTAAATTATTACTGTGCTCTTTCAACCTGGTGTTTACATCTGCCTGATTGACCTATGTAGCTCATGCCGCATGACAAGGGAATCTATACCGGTGGCACATTCTACAAACTTTTTTTGTTGTGCGATAGCACATGTGATAGCCAATTTTTTCCTTGATTTATTCATTGCATGACAAAGGCTCACTAATTTCGGGGTGCGCTAAACACCAGGGAAACATCATATCTGTTTGCTACATTCTGTTTGAGACGCTGGGCTTTTTGAAGCCAAACAACTTAGCGTTACTACTGCCGGATAAAACAGAGAGGTTCGTGGTGATGAAAGACGGTTACTGTAAAGAAATGTCGTTGACTGCACTGGAGAAGAATTTTGCTGAGACCAACTTGAAAGAAATACACCTAAAGCGAGTGAGGAAGCAAGCAGCAGACTTGTGTAAATCTGGATCTGGGACACCTAGCTAAACAATTCAAGGACTGCAAACAGCTGAGCCTCACACCATTGTTCACCGTGAAAACACACAAGGGAATCCGTTCTGGACAATCATTGATGACAGGGATACGTGACAGAGGTGTGTCGCGCGGTTTCTACAAAGGAACCTTTCGAGACTGCAGGTGGACGACCCGTTTAAAGTCCGTGGTTCTGAAGAAGTCATCGCCTTCTTGAAGAAAAGCACACCAGTTGCTTGTGTATCAGTGGATGTTAAGGGCATGTACTTTAGTATTCCAGTCGTGGCTGCATTAACTGCAGTTGAAGAACGTGTTGACCACTTTGGGGCAGACAGGTTCAAAAATGAGTGTGGTATTGGTGTATCAGGTTTCCTACAGTTGCTGGAAAAATACCTCAGTTCTTTGGTTGTGGAATTTGGCTCGAAATCGTATGCTAAAAAAAGTGGTATTAGCACTGGGTCGTGCATTGCTCCGGTCATTTCGGATATCTACATGGCAAGGGGAAACCGGGCCTTGAAATCAAGATTGGCACAGCTTGAATTACTAAAGGCATTTCGTTTTGTTTATGATTTCCTGCTTTGTTTCCTTTTTGCGATTGCGAACCGATTGTCACTAAGCAGCACATTATATGTTTTCCGAGAGGTTTTCGCCGGGCTGGAATTCACGTTCGAGCTGCCACAGAACTCTGTGATTATATTCGTTTACATAGAGATAAAAGAAGGTGGCAAGCACACGTGTTGGACGTACCTGAAGAATACGAAAAAAAGCTTCTTAAGTAATCATTCCGCTCACTCTAAGTTGGTGAAAAGGAGTTAAGCGAGCAATGGTTTGGCGCAGTGTCTTAAGAAATCATGTTCTCATCAGGTAGAGCGTAGCATCAAGAGCCAAATTGACACGCTAAAGTTGAGTGAGTACCCTGATGCGCTAACAACGTCTATGGCTGAAAAGAATCTACAAAGGCTACTGGGTAGAAAAATAACGCAGAAAAAGCATGCAGAGCAGGGTGCTGTTGTGGTTGTCATCTCTTAAGTACATAATGTTTCGCGCGGCTTAAAGAAAGTAGCAAACAGATATGATGTTCCCCTGGTGTTTACCGCACCCCTGAAATTAGTGAGCCTTTCTCATGAAATGAATAAGTCGAGGAAAAAATTAGCTAACACTTGTGGCATCGCAAACCATGAAAAGTTAGTAGATTGTACCGCCGGTATAGTCTACAAAATTTCCTTGTCATGCGGCATGAGCTACATAGGTCAATCAGGCAGATGTCTAAACACCAGGTTGAAAGGTCACAGTAATAACTTAGGAAAAATAACGAATCCTGGAAACATCGCCCCCATTTCGCAAATCACAATTGTTCACCTTACTTTGATCGGACTACAATTTTAGCTTGGGCAAAGGAAAAGAAAGAGAAATAAAAGAAGTGATTGAGATATGGGAGGCC
This sequence comes from Amblyomma americanum, assembly GCF_052857255.1. NCBI lineage: Eukaryota > Metazoa > Arthropoda > Arachnida > Ixodida > Ixodidae > Amblyomma > Amblyomma americanum. The sequence continues at coordinate 267,728,818 of NC_135497.1, forward strand.
GGTGAAGACGAGTGCGTAAGCACACCCTCGGTGTTGTTATGAAGTGAGGAGGTGCATCTAATCAAGAAACGAAGGAGCGTGCGACACAGCCGTTGGCAATGAATTGATTGTTTCAGCATGTTCATGAAGTGTATTTATGTACCCTCGTACCACAATAAATCTAAATTTTTAGTGCACTGTTGTCCTGTGTCCCCTGTTCCAGTTGTTGTATTGTTAATGTGCAGCGCGTTATTCCCACCAGTTGCTTCAAGGTTGAGTGATTGGTACAAATTGTGAGCAACATTAAATAACAAAGGCCTTAATTTGCTATAATGTTAAAAGAAGAATGTTGACTTGATAAAAAAATGTTTCACCACGTTGCTAGCCACATGACAGGGTAACATTTAATAAAAATGTTACTGCACCATTTGCTTTCTGTGAGAAATTCAGCGTAATGAGGCCGAAAGTCAGAAAACACTTAGACACAGACAATGGTTAGACAAATTCTCAAAGTTGAAATTGAACACAAGCTGAAAATACATTGCAAACATGATGAAAGTGCTCAAGTTGAAAGCTGAATTTATTCTGCCATGGTAAGGAAACGAACCGCTGAGAAAACCAGACGCATGGGCAAACAAATCTGTGAATGCAATGCAATGTAGCAGTCCCATCTTTGCTACACAACCATAAATCAAAACCGCTAACTCATTCATGGGTAACAAAAGCACAGGCACAACAAAATATTGCTCATTGCATTGTTTAATTTAGTCGGAACCTATTGCCGCCCATTCATACCTGCTCTTCATGCAGATAAATGAAACACCGCCAAAAAGCAACGAGCAGCCGTAATTGCTGCAGTGACAAGGAGTATGTGCACCATCGATGCTGTTTCCTCATCCTGAGTAAGAAATAATAGCAGTTTTTTTCTGGAAATACTCTGAAAGCATGAATTTTCTATCCATGTTTTACTTAGCTGCACTGACACGACCCATTGTGTACTCGGCAGCTTTGACAAACAAGTGGGCCAGCCGATAGGCACAGAAGACTGTAGAACCTTGCTAATTTGCAAAAGATCAATGCTCAGAAAGAAAAAGCTGACAAAAAATGAGGAGTTCCTTATTTGCAGTATATTTCATATGATACTAAGAATGTGGCTAAGATATTTTAGATGGTACTAAGAATGTGACCAAGATATGCCATGAGCATTCGTTTTTTCAGTTCAGTTAAAAGCTTTCCTAGCCTGTGCTAGCATATTACTGCGATGTAAATAATCAAACATGCCAGCACTGTACAATATGCTGTAACACATACGAAACACTCTCCCTACAAGGCTACCGCATACCTCTTACATGCGGTCAAGTTTATATCTACCAAACTAGCTAGTCGGTCAGATGAAACACCAAGCCTTTAACATTTGGAGAGGTGTACCTCCCATGTAATTAGAGCAATTGGAGATGATCCTTTTCCATAGAATTTCAGTTGCCAGGTGTGGAAGTACCGGATATGAAGGGGAACAACTAGACACCAACTTTTTAGGCAGCATAACAATAAGCAATGTGCCTTATTTTTCCTTCTGTCCAAAAAGGAGTTTCATTTTCCATGTTCTGTGTTCACAAAACTGCTTGCATGTGCTCATTTATCTTGCTTGGAGGTGCTTTCCTCTGTTAAACTACAGTTTTAACTCTAGCCTCAGTCCTCTGCACCTTCTTAATTTCTTGCTAGTGATTACAAACTCACGCAGATCTCTACTTGTCTATGTTTCCAACTGTCCCATATTCACTGCCTTCATTGTGTTCATCACTGCATCCGACGCTTTCAAGTCTGCTGAGTATAATGATCTTAATTAATCTGCCTATTACCCATGTATTTTTGTTAGTCACCCACTCCTCTCCCCAACGCCGATCGGCATTGAGAGTAAATAAGTGAAATGTAGTCTAAGCTAGGTCTGAGCAAGCATGCATTATGTTCAGTTTATTCTAGCATGTTGACCAGCAGAGAGTGGAGGGAAAAAAGTTGCTAAGTGGAGCTTGACACGCCTCTCGCCCCCCCCCCCTCCCCCCCCCCCCCCCCACTGGAAAGCAGCAGGCACCAAGGCATATGTAACCCCTAACGACAACAGAACGTGCCAAGTGTGAAGTAATTCAGTAACGTTCCTCGCATTTATCACAGCGCATACTCGCTGCTCAGTTAATTATTACCCCATTAGACATTCTGCAAGGAGAGTGTACAATGATGTGTTTTGTTTGAACATGGCACCGCAGTACAAAGACAGTCATTAACCTTGTGCCAACACAACAGCAAATAAATTTCGGCCCAATAAATGCATTGCTTACAGTGCAACCAAGAGGTGATAATGGGCCACCGTGGCACATATCTAGAAAATGGGCTCAAATTAATAATGACATTTGAGCAGGCACTCATTCTACCCCCTCCTTAAAAAAATGAAAAAGGGTGCTCTTCAGATGGTACGTTTGCACGATGCGGCTGTAATATTTGCGACAGTTCAACTACGTGTGAAATTCAGATATAGATAATTAACGCGAAAGGATGCGCTTGAATGCGAGGCGCCAGGGCGCGGGCAAACAGTGATCGTCTTCAGGTATTCACTGGTGCAACGTCCTGAGGGCCGCTGCTCAACGAATACCACCAATGGCTACGTTCACAACCAAGAAGCTTGTAACAAACATCACACAGGTGTTTATCATGATGCAGTAGCAGCTCATCAGTGCTGCTGGCCAGTGCTGAATTTTTTGGCGTGATAAACGGAATCATCCACCGAAACGCACATCGACTGTTCCTTGCCAGATTCTTGCAGTCCCACGAGGGAGAGCCGCTTTTCCGTCAGCTTCAAGTCTCCTCTTTCATGCATGGCCACTGGCATTGTAACGCACATTCTGCATGATCGTTACTATGCATCGATGCCGCACGGGACAGCAAGCGGTTGTACACTCCAATGCAGCGTTCGGGCCGCACACATATACACACTAACGACACGCAACACGCAGGACGCACGCAGCGAACACGGAAGAAGAAACACCATTCCAAAGCACCTGTTCACTCAACTCCACACTGAGCCGCCGCGGTGGCTGATTGGTTACGGCGCTCGGCTGCCGGCCCGAAAGACGCGGGTTCGATCTCGGCCGCGGCGGTCGAATTTCGATGGAGGCGAAATAATAGAGGTCCGTGAACTGTGCAATGTCAGTGCACGTTAAAGGACCCCAGGTGGTCGAAATTTCCGGAGCCCTTCACTACGGCGTCTCTCATTGCCTGAGTCGCTTTCGGACGTTAAACCCCCATAAACCAATCCAAACCAATCAACTCCACACTGCACTAACTGCGCGCATGGTCGCATGGTTCCGACTGCGGGCTTGGCTAGCGCTTCGAGTTCGCCATGGCTAGCCAATGCCGCCTGAAGAACATGCCTGAAGCGTCAGGGGTTTTTCTGCCCGCCGTAGAGCGCGCGTCCGCCGTACGGCGGCGCTGTCAGCTGACCCTCTAGCAGACGACACGCAGGCAGCACAGAATTTTCTTGTGACTGCCGTTTCAGCAAAAAGTATGCCTTCTGGTGCGCTGTTTCTTATATTATTTGTGTGGTGTGTTTAGTGTCACCGTTTAACAAGTGGCACGTTGATGATTGCAGTTGCTGGAGGGAGTAGCGAGCGAAAATGCGTTGCTGTTGCGTTCCGTTTTGCACGTCCAGTCAACGAAACAAGAAGCCCGGCGTTTCGTTCCATGAAATTCCTGCCGACTTATAACCCCGGGAAAGATGGCTCAAGGTAATTAGAAGTAAAAACTGACAGCCAAACACCACGTCAAATTATTCTCTAGTTTGTAGCTTGCATTTCCAGCCAAGTGACTTTCGGGAAGACACCAAGTTGACGATGTTGAAAAAGGGTTTCGTGCCAAGCATCTTCAATCAGTACCCGTCGTACCCGTCGTACCTAAGGCCGGCACCAACGAAATCCCGCGACGACAGCAGTAAAAAAAAGCGAAAACGCGAAGACTCGCCTGTGGGCACCGTCCATAGTTCTGAACCTGGACCATCGCGCGTGACCGCCGTAGAGGCCGTAGAGCTTTACCTGGCGGCTAGCGAATCAAGTGATGCAGCTGGCACAGTAAGTCCTGTTCCCGTCCGTCAGACCGCGCCCGTCTTACTCTCGTACGGCACCAAAACAGACAAACAAAAATCATCAGCAGCTTTTCTTGACCGAAAAAAGTGGCGCGATAAGGAACGTGCTTGCAAGTTACGAAATGAAAGGCTCAAATGCACTGTTGACGCGTACAAAAAGAACTGGAACGCATCAAGGAAAAATTCCACGTAAAACCGTTCCTTCGGATTGTGGCAGACTCCGAACACGAGCAGAAGACCATGGCTATTAATATATCAGGTTGTTAATTATACGGCAAAAAAAAAACAGTGTGGAGTGAGACCACCGTCCGACACTGCATCATTCTGCGCAACATTTCTCACAGGTGCTATGAGCATCTCAGAGCAGAACAACTTGTCGTGCCTAGTACAACCACACTTAACAAATACATGAGGACCTGCTCAGGAGAAGTTCGATTCAGTACCCTTGTCAAGAGAAGGTTGAGCACAGAGCTAGATTGCTTAGTCACTTCACAATCAATGTGGGGCCTAGTCATAGACTAGATGCACATCAAACAGCAGCTTGAGTATCACAGGCAGAGGGACGCTTTTCTGGGAGACATTGATATCAGCCCAGATCTTGACCATCTCCTGCCAGTGCAGGAAATGGGTGAACTCGCCAATTCTATGTTGTGTTTCCTGCTCTGCGGGCTGCACGCCAGGCTCAAAATTCCAGTGGGGTATTTCTTCACCAAGGGATGCACAGGCGAAGTGCTGGCAGAAGCTATCAGGCATGTGGTAAAGAAGACGGAAGAAATTGGAGAAAGAATTGTCAGACTCGTCACACACAACCAAAAGGTCAAAGTGACTGCAATGAAGTTCCTGTCAAAAGGGCAGCCACAAATACCAGCACCACATCCTGCCGACCCGTCTAGGCACCTCATGTTGTCTTTCGACCAGTCACATAATCAAAAACGTACGTTCGCAGTTCCTGTCGAAGGAAACGGGAGCAAAGAAAGAAATCTCTTCACTCTATGTCAGAGAATTGTACAACATGCAAAAGGGGTCCACCGTGAAGCCAGTGCTATTTCTCACTAGAAAACACGTCTACCCATCCACCCATGCCCAGCTTTCTGGGACATCTACTACTTGCGCCATCAACCGGCAGTGGCGGCGACAGGGAGCGTAACTGAATGGGAAGGGGTACAAAACAAATCGTAAAACGTGAACAAAAGCACCTACAAAAAATGCTTCGGGGATTTGTGTAATATACACTTAGCTGAGAAATGTGCCGAAGTTTCAGTCCTGTGCTATTAATACACGAGCTTCCCGGCGCGTTTGAATATTATACGATGCTGCCTACGGGAGGGGGCCAAAGTTTTGGCATTTTTCCAGACTTTGAAACAGTATAGCACCGTAACACGGATAGATATCAAAAATGCTTCCCTGTTTTAGGTACCCAAATATATGGTGTTTAAAATGGTGTGCAATGATCTGGCATAGCTTTGATCAAGAAGCTTCCTGAGGCCTTTTAATTGAAACCTGATATTGCCTAAAATATGAAAGATGGCGCCCGGTAGCGAGCTACGCTGCAGAAATGGTTCGGACTGCTGAAGTTGCGTCCATTTCGACGCTTACCTTTTTATCGGGTGACTTTTGCCTTGCAGACAAGAACACATGTCAGAGCTCGAACCCAGTGTCTCGACCGGAGCTTTAAATAAAGAAGGTTGTTACGATGACCATGCATTAACGCAGCTACATAAAGTATTCGCGGCTGTTCATATATGCTTCTCGTGGAGCAACTTTGCAAATTGTCAGCCCTTTGCTATTATCTAAAAAGTTTATTGGGGCGTGTGATCATGATATATTAGGGTATGAGAGCTAGCTCGCCTGAATTTTAGCTATTCTTGTTACTTTTAAAGAGCGTAGCGGCATTCAAACGGCCGACATCAAAGAGTATTCGCGGATATAAATGTTTAAGTTTATTATTTTAATACTTATTTAAGAAAATTTGATATAGCTTTACTCAGAAACATTCTGAAGCTGTTTAGCTGTTGTCGGGCAGAACACAGAATTTGGAGTCTAGAAACAAATAGCGCCTAGATAGACGTTCAGGTTGTTACTGTCACGTTCACCTGTAATGCTTTCAAATTAGTGACTCATAGCGTTGTCCGAATATGGTGACGCGAGTTTGCACTTAGAGTTCTAACCTGGGTTCAGAACCTTTTGTTTTGGTCAACTGATTTTAATAAATGTGCTCGTTTCTATAGAAAATATATTAGTATGAATGTATGAATGAAAATTTCACGCATGATCACTATTCATACATTTATTGCTGCAGCTATTGGCGACGTTTTTTTTTTGCTGTTCTTTCATTCTGACTTCTGTAATATGCATGCATGATGTATTGCCGGGATCCATCCTGTGTAACAAAACTGAAAAAATGAGGCTTCCCTTTTGAGGTACGAAACTTCGCTTTTAAATATACTGCAAGATACCGTAAACTTTTTTCATTTTTGCAAACAAATTGGTGAATTTAATTGTGTCCACTTCTGTGCTACGAAAAAGCGCCTTTACATGGACGTCATCAAGGAAGCAGTTCATAACGGTAAATATAAATGGTAAATATGGTTGCTGTCGCAATTTGCGACGCTGCCAGCCGCTACGCTGCTTCGTCGGCCGATTGTCATGATATCGCAGTTAATTCTCCCGCACCTCCCAGAGTGACATCGCAAGGGGCCGCCAGGTGCAAGAGGGTTAACCACGGATTAACAGGGTTAGTCGCCATGTCATATCAATCGTCTGAAGCGACTGTCTTGAGAGCCTCCTTTGAAGAACGTTTGCATCTGTCCTTTGAGGCTGGGCTGTAATCATTTTAAGCAATAAATTTTTATTTCACCAGTATAATAGATGAGTTGCGTTATCGCAAGCAGCTTGCTTTTAAGATTCTTCTTCAAAATGCTATGAAAACGTGTAAAAAATTGACCGCCAATAGCAAGATCAAAGGATGTCAAGGGGTATAAATTAGAGGGGGAAGAAAAATAAAAAAACATCTAAGTGTCCTGCACACGCCAGTACAAATACTACATTGAGACTGTTAAAAGAATGAAAACTAGAAGTGCCCCCCGTTAGGACGGCCAATAAAAATCAAGAAAAACACCCCCACAAATACATTCAAAGAGAGACAGAGAGAGAGGCGGGGGGGGGGGGTGGCAAAGTCTTGCACAGGGTGCCGGGTGATGTAAGGCTGCTCAGGACCCAGCCTCAATGCCCACATTTCAGCGTACGCGAAATGTAACAACGCTCCGGCTGTTTACCGCCGGGGGGTCGAATTAGTTCGAAGCGCTCCAGTGAGCTGTCCCTCATAGCCCGTAATGAAACGAATTTGTATTATTTCATTGTAGCTTTTCCCAGTTCCCAGGTTACTCTGCCTGCAGCAGCTTTGATTTCTGTGGTCACGTGAAAAACTAATTATATTGCACTGAACAATACTATCGCTTACTTTGGAAGCAGCAGCGTTTGGTAAATCAAACAAAATACAATTGTAATAGAGAGGTAGAGCGCAACAAAAATAACCAGACGCTAAAAAGGAATGTATACCAATAAAATAAGTCACGAATTGCATTCTATGTTACAAAGTTAATAAGAATATCAAATAGGCGGGGATGTCATTATAGCAGGCGGCGATGTCAATATAGCACGTAGCGGAAAACACAATGTCAGCAAGTTACCACGACTAAAGGGGAAGCCATCGTAACGATAACACTCATGGGAAGTGATCTGTTACGTTTACAGTAATATTCGAAGCACTGGAGGTTATATTTCTTTTCTCCTTTGCACCTTTGGGGAGGAAATCGAGCAAATGTAATAGGTCTATTTTCATGGCGTCGCTGTCAATAAACTTGCACTTGTCACACTATCTGATAGCTGGTGCGGAAGGGGTTATAATTTCCCCGCAAAAAGGCAAGGACAAGGGCTATAGTGCCGACATAAAATATTTTATTATACACTTTTTATACAAGATTTGGAAACAAAATGTGTACAGTCAGAATCACATAGCGTCATTACCTTGTGTTCATGTTACATGTACAACCAGAACGATGCACTCCAAACGTAACGAATATGAATATAACTAAACACACTTCACAGCAACATGGCATACAACAGAAGCAATACTTTGCGAAAAGAATAAAGAACAAGACAAACTTTTAATCGGTTGCCAAACACAATGAGTCAGCAAAGAAGGACATACAAATGAACATAAATGATGGCATTGAATGTGCTTAGTACTGCTGTCGTCACTTTTCTCGAGCCTGTTTGTGCGCATTGTGCACTTGATGCCAGTATCATATGATCTACGCCCGATACGCCCAATCAGTTTTCTTAAATTCGCTGCAAATTTTTTTCCTGCTGCCCCGCAGAACTTAAAGGCGTGTGTGCATGTTCATTTTCAAAGCACCCCCTCCCCCAAGTACTTTTTCTAGCTGTACTGATTGCGTAATAAATCGGTTATCCATGGTTTGTTTACATAAAAGAATTTTCTTACGCAAAAGACAAGTAAAAAGATCATTTTAAAAGTGACAACGGCAATACTTACAAAACACACATATCACATTTATATTACACCAAAAAATTGCTCAAGGCATATATGGCAGGTAAACAGTCACATAATACAAATACACTATTTTTAGTACACACCGAACACTCCTTTAGGGGCAGGTTACATAAGGAGTCAGGAACAGTACTCTTCATCTTCAAGCAATGATGCACTTTCTAAACTAGAGGTACAACACAGCACTATAAATATAGGAGGAAACACGTAAAACTAAAAGGCAGATCTCACCACATAACTGTTATCTCCTCCTATGGCTACAATCATTGCTTTTCTCTTTCTTTCCTTACAAGGTTGCGAAGTTTTTCTATTGATTGGACTTTCATCGACATTCCCATGGCCCGAAACTCCGTGCGCAATTCTCCTGCATCCATGTCGTCAACATTTTGTAGACAGTTTCCTTCGCTCGCTTTTTCTTCTGCACAGCGTAGCCTCTTCGCCCGTGTCTCTTGAATAAGTCCCTCAAACCAATACTCTTGGTCCCGCTTTTTATATGCACGGCTTAGTCTGATATTCTCACTCACTTCAAGCCTTTTCGCCAGCTTGAGAGCGTCAGCGGCTGCATTCCACTTTTTAGACTTTCCATGGTGTAGATGCTTTAGCACGTCGTTTTTTTTCTCTAACCCTTGGCTTGAAAACCAACCAAGGCACTTGAACCTTTCGTGCTTTGCGGAAGCGTGGTGCGCGAGAATATGAATGTACGGCGTAACTCTATCGCCACCATAGCCTTTGCAACCTTGGGCTCCTAATTCTAAGAACATGTGAAAGAATTCTGAGGTTTCTCTTTCTATGCTGCGACCTTGAACATCATTTTCCAGGTGGTACAAAATTTTCCGCATAAGCTTCCAAAGGAGCAAAGTTTTTTCCTCTGTTTGAGGGTGCAATTTCCCGGCCAGTTTTTCAGGCAAAGCCTTCAGCAGGCGCTCACAAACGCCCCCCGATACCGACGTGAATGTTTTCCACTTGTTTCCTTCATTGGCTTCCCAGACGTGAAATTTAATCCCACAGTTATTTATGGCGTCAACAATGTCCTGAACGTGTATGGTCATACAATGTGGGTTGCGGAATTTTTCACGGTAATCTCTGTCTTCTGCTTCTGAAAGCAATCCATCTACAAGGCGGTTAACTATTCTTAACATCATGTGCAATACATCAGGAATTATTAAATCAGAGTCGAAGTTAAACAATGGCACGTTTTTCATCCCGTTCGCCTCTGCGCAGCAATCAGCTTTCATGCTCTCAAGAGTGCAGATCAAAGGAGGCTCATTAAAGCTCCTGTTACTCGTCAGAACTGAGCACCTTGTCTGTGAGTTTGCTCGACAAAATGGACAAGGATAGTGTGATGCAGCAGACTGCAGACCCTGAACAACAATCAAAAATTTCAAATCTGACCCTAGACAGATGCGAATCGGAATCTCGTGGTCCCCTGCAGATGAAATCTAAAGTCTGACAAAAACTCGTCTTGTCGGGTAGAAGATTCATGACTGAAGAAAAAGGAACGCCGACAAAAAGGTTGTTGTTTAAAACGAAGACGTTTCGGCTTCCGTACGGAAGCCTTGATCACTCTTCCGTATGGAAGCCGAAACGTCTTCGTTTTAAACTACAACCTTTTGGTCGGCGTTCCTTTTTCTTCAGTCATGAATCCCCTACAGATATGCTACCCCTTCGTGCGACAACATTAATTTCTTTTATCAAATCCCGAAAAGCCTCTCTTATTTCAAAATAACCCTCCGAGATCTGCGCCACACCGAGAAGGCGATGAAGGTTATGGCTTTGTAGCTGCCGCGTTTTGCAAATGATGACGAATGATAATGTTGTCCAGGTCGTGCGTCTACTCACAACGCAGCCATCACCCTCTATTTTTACAAGGAGTGCCTCGGTGGAGATCTCTGTCACACTTATGCCTACATCTTTAGCTAGCTCTTGCGCAGCTAACGCCAAGTCTTCCTCAAATGAAACCTGAGTGTCAGGTGAGGTACCTGGTGTCTTGAAGACAGTTATCCTGCTATCTAGGTGCTCTCTGTAAGAATTTATTAGCCTTATGGTAGGCAGATTAGGGACGCTCGCGGAGAGGTGCTCCCAGAAAACGTTACTGACAAAATGTACGTCCAAGAGGGCTGCAACTTCTCGCAAGCTTTGCTTGTTTGGAGCAGAAAGGGCATTAGAGTTAACTTGACCATTGCTGCAGAAGCGGCAGCTAGCCGGCACTTCGACTTATTGAGCGCATTTCTGCACTGCAGGTTGGATAGCAAATAGTGGTCATACCCAGCTAGCATCCACGTGACCCACTTGGCTGCGGCAGCTTTCCACTGGCGCTGACTCTACCGGAAGCTATCGGAAGCATCTTCGTCGACTTCCCGGGGACTAGCTTCATAAAAGGACTGCGCGTGACGGACGGCCACTTGGCAGCAGCGGCAGCTAGCCGGCACTTCGACTTATTGAGCGCATTTCTGCACTGCAGGTTGGATAGCAAATAGTGGTCATACCCAGCTAGCATCCACGTGACCCACTTGGCTGCGGCAGCTTTCCACTGGCGCTGACTCTACCGGAAGCTATCGGAAGCATCTTCGTCGACTTCCCGGGGACTAGCTTCATAAAAGGACTGCGCGTGACGGACGGACCACTTGGCAGCAGCGGCAGCTAGCCGGCACTTCGACTTATTGAGCGCATTTCTGCACTGCAGGTTGGTGCGAAGCTATCCTGTGGCTGGTCGCTTTGTTTTTTTGTTTTTGCTGTTGCTGTTGCCAACCTTGTGTTTCTTTTGCAGTGCTATTGAGCTTATTGAGCCTTTTGTTTGTACGGCTTGTGCATCTAACTCGTAGCAAGTGGTAATGCCTAACCCATCGCAGTCCTCAGACCGGGACAACCGTTCCGACCTGCGCGAGCTTCGTGCAGAGATTAAAACGCTGAGAGACAGCGTACAATTCATGAGCGACGAGTTTGAGAACATGAAGAAGCAACTGGCTGAGGCGCGGACAGAAACGGTTGCTCTAAGGAAGGAAAATGAAAGTTTACAATCTAAATGCCAGGAAAGTGACGCCGCACTCAAACGACTTGAAAGCAGAATGGTTCAGTGTGAGCAGTACTCTCGTAGGACCAACGTAGAAATCCGAGGCATCCAAGAGAAACAGGATGAGAATGTTTTTGACATGGTGACTTCGATAGGTGAAATTATAGGCGAGCCTATAAGTCCTGCCGACATCGAGGTGTGTCACCGTGTACCAACTAGAGAAGAGGGCAAAAGCAATGTACTGGTGCAGTTCAAAGGCAAACAAAAAAGAGATGCATTTCTTGAAAGGGCACATCGAACTGTAATCAAGGATAGCCAGCTCGGAATCCAAAGTGAAACACAAAATGAAATGCGGATCTTCGTAAATGAACACCTGTGTCCTGCACTGAAACGCCTGTTGCACCTAGCTAGCACAAAAAAGACTGAACGCGGATGGCGTTTTGTGTGGGTGCGGAACGGCAAGGTCTATGCGCGAAAAGAAGAGGGGAGCGATGCCATACGGATTGCTTCTGATAGGGACCTATGTAAGATTGACTGAGCGTTTTTTTTTGTTTTTTTTCCCTAAGGCTTTACTCACCTGTTCATGTATAAAGAATACGCCTTACCCTGCGACATATCACTTCACTGCGGTCAAACGAAGAATAGCATCTCTGCTATACATATTAATGCACGGTCTCTGGCTTGTAAAGAAGATCAGGTCACTGTGTTCCTAAATAACTTCCATTTCAAATTTGACGTCATCATGTTCTCGGAAACCTGGTATCAAAATAGCAGCCCTGTACTGATCTTAGATGACTACACCCATTACAACCTCAACAGAACAGGCATGGGTGGAGGGGGTGTTGCACTATATGTTAAACGATGCATATCAACAGAGGTGTTAAGAGAATTTACACGTGCCACAGCTGATTACGAAAGCTTGTGTGTGATATGTAGCCTTGAAATGTTTCTTGTCATCTACCGCCCTCCATCTGGCAATCGCAACGAGTTCATAAATTTTCTAGAAGAAATACTTGAATATGCCTCGGTTCACCATTATCGGTTGCTACTTGGCGGTGACATGAATATTGACATGCTGACTGATAGTCAACATTCTTGTGAATTAGGAAACAAGTTTCTTGCTTCTGGGTTCCACAACGTCATAACGACGCCAACTCGTGTAACGTCGACAAGTCAGACACTTCTCGACCTTTTCGTTATTAATACAGACACACCTGTTCTAGCGGCTGGTACAATCAGTACTGACATCAGTGACCATTGTTCTATATATATAAGTTATTCTACCAATTTAGCCCGACAAAAACAGTGCTCAAACAGGCTAAAGTACAGATGCTTGTCAAGTGAGAACCTTGAAACATTTCGCAGACGAATAATCCATGCGGACTGGTCATCCATTTTTTACAAGGTCTCCAGCAGTGACGCCTACGCTGACTTTTTGTCAATATTCCGTCAGCTGTTGAGTTGTCGTTTCCATATCAGAATGTTAAACTTAAGAAAAGAATAAGGAAACCTTGGCTAGGACCAGAACACATAAAAATGATAACTGAAAAAAATCTTCTTTTTCAAGCCTTCCTCAGGACAAAAGACCTAGCTAAACTTGAAATATTTAAGAAGTATCGCAACAAACTAAATGCGGAATTGCGAAGAGCAAAGAAATACTACTACAACCACCTTTTCAGTACTGCAAGAAAAGAGCGTCCGGACAAAGTTTGGAAAATATTCAACGAAGCCCTAAATAGAAAAATAACACGAGAAAACACTTCTGAATTGACAATAGATGGTAAAAAATTATCCGGAATTCCTCTAGCCGAGTATTTCAATGAACACTTCGTCAATGTGGCAGAGCCAGCAGTCGTTCACTCGACTAGCGCTTTGCTTCACTACCAGTGTAAGGAGACGCTATTTCTTTACCCAACGGATGAAACAGAAATCTATCGCACATTTATAAATTTGAAAAACACCAATGCCAGCGATATTGACGGCTTTCAAATAAAGGCAGTGAAATACGTTATCGATATTATTGCGCCGCATCTAGTATACATATTCAATCTGGCTCTTACATCTGGATGTTTCCCGGATAGGATGAAAATCGCTAAAGTTTCAGTTCTTTTTAAGGGGGGGCGATAAAAACGATGTTAACAACTATAGACCCGTCTCAGTGCTTCCTGTATTTTCTAAGGGTTTAGAGAAGATTATTCTTTTGCGCATGAACAGCTTTTTCGTTAAACATAACATGCTTTCAGATGCTCAACACGGCTTTCGGAAAGGCAGGTCAACGGAAACTGCACTATTAACTCAGAAGGAATTAATAATCTCTAATATTGATGAAAGCAGACTTACCCTCGGAATTTTCATTGACTACAGCAAAGCATTTGATCGCCTAAACCATGAAATATTACTAGACAAACTGTTCAGTTATGGTGTCCGAGGAGTTGGTTTCGCTTTACTTAAATCTTTTCTTTTGAATCGTCAGCAGCACGTCTCTATCGCTGAAAGTGACTCATCCCACAGATTACTAACTTCCGGCGTGCCACAAGGAAGTATTTTAGGGCCGTTTCTTTTCAACATCTATGTGAACGATATCGTGCAAAAGGAAAGCAATGCGATATACGTGCTCTACGCAGATGACACGAGCATCTTTTTCACCGGTAAAAATGTAGACGAACTATTAATAGAAGCCAAAAAAGAGCTTGCAATAATTTGGGATTGGTCAAGTAAGAACTGTTTAAAAATAAATGGCAATAAATCTAAGGCCATATTATTCATGGCCAGAGGGAAGCAAGCACAGATAGAAGAAAGGTTGGTTCTTGGAGGTGCACCCATAGAAATTGTTAAGAAACATAAAATTCTTGGCGTGACCTTTGCTGCTGACATGTCGTGGAATCATCACGTTCAATCATTATCAAGGACACTATCTACGTCAGTCGGCGCACTAGCACGGTGCCGTCATTTTCTTCCAGATAGAGCAAAACTTCAAATTTATCATGCACTGTTTTCCTCTCACATAAATTACTGTACACTGGTTTGGGCCACAACCACACAAACAAATATTCAAACACTGCTCCTTCTTCAAAAGAAAGCACTTCGTTGCATTGCAAATGTGTCCTATTTACATTCATCTGCACCATTGTTCACACGGTATAACATAATAAGCGTCAGAAAAATTTACGATTTCCGTCTACTGTACTCATACTTATTTTCCGATGAAAAGCTTAAGAGCCTCATAAAATTCCTTTCGCATTTGCAGAAACAGAAAAGTGATTGTCGCACCCGTGGATCTGAGACATGGCTGATACCACGCAGACGTACAAATTATATGCTACAGTCGCTCACGCACAAGTTGCCGTGCTTGCTTAACAAATTACTGTCTGCAAATTTTGACTTAAGCGCATGTAATAGAAAACAGACACGTGAAATTTTTTTCTCATCCCAGTTTTTGTGCAGCTAATCGTATTCAATGTATTTTCATTGCCTTTATGTTTTTTGTACTGTATACTTTCTTGTGCTGTGTTTTAATGTGTTTCGAATGTGTTCCGATGAGTCAATTTCTGTGAAAGTGTAACTGAACATGTGTTCAGAATTTTGTGTTGGCTATATGCTGCTGCCTTGTACGGGCATCAGGCACCCTCAAGCTGCCAATGGCAGCTTTTTTGCCTGATGACCCCCAACGAGTCGTTGGAAATAAAGTTTTGAATTTGAAAAAAAAACCTCTTTTTACACCGCAATTACAAATAATTTCTCCATTTTCCTTGAATGTTACTTTATGCAGCAGGCCTTTTAAGTCAGTTACGAGAAGCTGGCATACATCTAAGCAGCAGCTCTCCAGTACAGCGTCAAGTGCTTGCGCGATGGAATATCCAGCGGTATTAAGCTTCCTTCGGTCTGTTTTCTTGCACCCCTCGCCGAACATTATTCCTTTGTTCAGTAGCATTGTAGTTTTTTCGGATTTCAGCTTTTCGTTCTCCTGCTCTAGGTTAAGAAGCTTAGCCTTATAGGCAGAGACGGTGTCTCTGAGCTCATTTATGGCCTTTTCTCAAACTGTTCCTACTCTTTCGAGTTCTTTTTGCAGAGCAGAAATTATGATGTTCTCTATGGATTCTCCGGTATTCGTTTCAGGTGGGCTAGATTGAGACCCGAAGTGACTCTTTATGAACCTTTTCTTTTTTAAGAAGGACGCTTTCGCACGGCCTGTCAAATTCCTGTAGCGCCTATCCGCAATATTGCACAGTGACGTAAACCGGTCTTCAAAGTATTTACCCATAATGGGAAGCCTTACATTCGGAGGCAAAAATGATTGCACAGTTTCAAAGTATGTCTTTAGAAGAAGGTCTTATCGTGTCTTGTCTTTATAGCTGTCTCATTGGTCAGCGTGAATGTGACACTGCAACTGTCAAAGGTAGCAGACAAGATTATATGGTTATCTGGCGTGGCCATTTCGTGGAGCTATAAGCAACAAACTAAATAAAAACTAGAAAATTTGACGAACAAGAAGTCAAAGCAGTGGAATAGAGACAGTAACACTCAGTGAGATAAACAGGTGACACGTTGTACAAAACAAGCCAAAATAACGCGAAAGCAAAACAAATAGAACAAAAGTAGAACTCCATGGGAATAAACACTTATCACTGTATTACGATGCGCCAGCAATGATCTTTGTCACGATAAAAACCTGCAAGGTCTCACGAGGAAATCCGCAAGGAAACCTCTTGCAGGATCTCTGAAGTGTTACCCCACCCTTAATTCTGATTGGAAACTCAATCGCCACCGTGTTCCCAAGTTTCGTTTCCCGTATCGACCATGCAGACCGAAGTTGGAGCCTGGAGAAGTCTTGTTCCTCACAGAGTAGTCATTTTTTTCTAATGGTTGGCCTTTCCCGTCAAAAGCCCATCGATAAATGTCCTGGTCAAGTTTCACCTTCAGGAGAGCGCTTGATCGACGGCAGTTGGACAGCTTTTTTTGAATTTCGTACACGATCTCTTCAGAGGCAGACTGGAGGCGTTGATTCGATGGTTTTCTTGGGGATGTGAACTCGCGCAGACAGGCCTCGTTGAGATTCCTCTTAGGCTCCAGAGTACAATGCCATTTGGAGTACCCTTTGCAATGGATCAGGTATCCTTTGCGCTAAATAAAAGACAAATGGAGACATTTTGTCAATACTTTAGGAAACGATTTCATTTATCTGAAGATAACGGGAGGGGGGGGGGGGTGAAACTAAAAGTAGGGAAACTGAAACTGAGTCTCAGGATTTTATTTGTTGTGGTTCTTATTAGGTTTATAAGATCCGCAAGCGCACGTGCACCTTATTACGACGAAAATTGGCATGTTATCTCTATGAAACAAAAAAATTCTGCTGCTAATATGAAGGCGGCAGAGCGTCATCACGACAAACGATAATAGAAATCGTCCT
The DNA here is from genome assembly GCF_052857255.1 of Amblyomma americanum. Classification (NCBI taxonomy): domain Eukaryota; kingdom Metazoa; phylum Arthropoda; class Arachnida; order Ixodida; family Ixodidae; genus Amblyomma; species Amblyomma americanum. The sequence goes on from NC_135497.1 coordinate 267,745,913, forward strand.
TGGCAATAGCGAGAAAGGCTAATACCTGTGCTACACGGGCACGTTCGAATGACACCTGAGTCGAATGACATTCGCAACTTGGAATGGCATTGGGACTCGACGGACTTCCGCGGCGCTACACGACACTTTCCAACCGCATTTCAAATTTCCTCAGCTCGTTTTCAGTGTACGATGACGATGGCAGCGGTGGTCACACTAGTGCGACAACGACACTATCACGGTCAACAGCAGCATATATGACTGTAGTGGGACAAGTTTTTGAGGCCAACGACACCGACGAATCCGACCGGCGGACTGTCAGCCTTCATGTCCTCGGCAGGCCGGCGGCTGAGCGAAAACACGCTGAGGAGGCGACGTTGTGAATATATTCGCTCTTCTATCTTATCCATATTGTTAATAAGCGAAAGGAACGGGTATATTTCACATGTGCACACTCGAGCACTCACCAGCTATAAGCGCTTGCCAAATTAATTTTTAATCGACGGCGACTCCCTTCCCTTCCGCGACAACTAGGCCTAGCGAGTCCGCAGGGTTACGCCTTCGAATTCGGCGGTTGTGAAGAGTGAATTCACAAGTTTGAGCGAACGCAAATGATCAACGAGTGTAGTTTTGACAACAGTGACCTCAAATCAACTATTGCTCACATCGCAGGGCGCGCATACGATGAACGGGAAGCGCCGGTGTGACCCAAACCGCCGAGCACTGCTTTACGACCAGCAGCAGTCGTCGCCGTTGCTATTTTGTGGAGAACAAGTTATGCCTTTTCAATTACCGCGAACGGTCCCAAATCATACTTCTGAATAAAGCAGTTTAAAATAAACTACTGATCACGTCGGACGAAGTCGGGACAATTAGCGACAAGCGCCGATCGTACACGATGTCAGTAGCCCAGCTGTCAAGTCGATCGTATCGGCGCTTCCTCCCACAGGTTGTCGCACTGCCTTAACAAGCCACGGGTACAACCAGTACAAAAAAGATGAGATTGTTTAATAGAACTAAAGCGCAGAATGTGTTTAGGTTATGCAAACGAGCGCTGGCTTTTCGTACGCAGCGATGTACACAATAGTATATGCGCGCAGGCGTCCTCATCGGCACACTGCTGGAGAAATTTCATGCTCACGCGGTAAATGTTCTTTGGTGCACTGCTGTCTTCATGCACTTACGTAGACAGAACACGAGCTATTTGCTAAGCAAAGAGCAGGAAAAAGCGAGCAGCAGGTATCACAATGAGCAGCCACAGAGCCGAAAGCACTCGCGCGGCTGTGGGCGGGGCGAAGCGATGGCGGCGGCAACGCCTATTGGTCGGTTCGGGCTGCGTTCGCGTTTCGACGGCATTCCAAAATCTGGAATGTCTCCGCCGAGCTCCGTCGACTCGAATGTCATCCGAACCGAATGCCGTTGAGAAACTTCATGTAGCAGCGTAAGTTCGGCAGTCGAGTCGAATGACATTAGGTTGGAAGGCATTCGAAGCGCCCGTGTAGCAGGGGTATAATACTAAATTCGGTATACTAAGGTCGGTGCGACTTACTAATATCAAATACTAAATTGAACAACTATTTGCCGGCACGCAATACTACGCGAAAATGTTGTGACCCATAACAGAAGCGCAACAAACATTTTTATAATAACATTACAGAAAACGATATGTACATGAACTTGTACATTTTTTGTTAATGATACGATGTTGTCTTGCTCGGGACTAGTCCGGTGCAAAGTGGAGCAAGTGCATTTGAATATGGGAATTCAGTTTGCACCTCGTTCCTAAACCGGGTGAAAACAGTCAGAACTATTAGACCAAATGATGCGTGAGCGGAGTAAATATAAGTGACCCTCAATGTTGTTTTATTCCCTACCATATGCATACTGTCCTTAACAAGTCTGTGTTCGGTGATAGATGAATCATCCACACTTAAAGCAGATAATCTAATGCAATGCGTATTTATTTTTTGTTCTTGCGTTGCCTTTATTTTAAATCGAGCGAGTTTTCCAGGGTACCTTTTTAACAATCCCTGAAAGACCATTACTTAGGTTTCAAACTTAGTGCTGCAGATGGAATAAATGCACTTTATTTTTGTGATGAAGTATATGGCTGCACATACCAAAATCAAACCACAGGTAAGGACTAAATGTACCCAGCAGTGCGTTACAAATATAAAAAAAGGTTTTAATGTTACAATATTCAAACAAAAAAGTTAAAAACTTACCGTTTTCGCGATGACTCTCTCGAAGGAGTGGTACATCAGTTGCTTCTGGCAGAAAGGTGAGGCTGCAGTTGCTGGGTGTGGACGAATGGTGTTCAGCGTCTCGATGGTACTGTATTTATAGTACGCCAGCGAACAACCTAGCATAAAAACAGCGTCAAGGATTCGGGATCACGTGCAAGGCTCACGTGCTTTCCCTTTTGTCCCAAGACGCCTCCCGGAAACTAAACATCGCGAAAGAATTCCTTTTTTTTAATTTTGCTTTACCTTCCGACGAAACCGGTTGTGTAAACCAAAGCATTGTCACCTTCTTCACAGCGGGGAGAGACCTATCCCTGTGGTAAACAGCGTGACGTCAAAGGGGAAAGGCCCGATGAGCAGAATCGTCAAGTTTTTCTTCTAAACTGGATTTGCACCTGACGAGCAAATGCTACCCATCCATGTCAAAACGCGCATTCCAGCCGCCTGAGTCGAAGCGACAAAGGCGGCTACGGGAAAAGCCAAATACCTATGTTTCCCCCTCATTCCCAGCCCATGTTCCTTCAGCTGGTTGCCGACGCCATTTATTATTCGCCTTTTTTTCTACTTTATTGCCGTGCTCCCTGTTTTCCTCTTTTTTATTTTGGTGTGTCTCTGTCAGGAACTCTGTCAGGCGCGTCAGTCCTATACTAGTACTGTCGAATGTGGGCGAGCAATTCTCACTATCCAAGCAGCTTTGCCTCCCCAAATCTCTCGCGGCGCACAGAAGAAGGCAGCTGGTCGGCCCGACGATTATGTATCGCTGTTTAGTTATTGCGGCGATAAACTCATCCCCATGGCTTAAAGTGGAGATGTGCTACTACCTGCGCATTTCGCGGTTGACTTTGGAAATTGGGTCCTTTTAAAGACTTTGTATCTATTAAAGAATTTTGAAGACTTGGTTAACTTTCGATGTTTACAGCCTTCAATTTGTAGTTCATTAATAGTCTTTTAAATGAACTTTATCACGGACATAATGTCCGCCTTGGCGCACAATCCACCTGCACGGACCACGACGATGCATCTTTTACGCCTTTTAAAAGAAAAATCTGTATACATTAGAAAAAAAAGCACGCGCTATTTGCTGCAGCCAACACGATATTAATGAACGTCCGTCACGTCTGCAGCTTCGTAGCGTTCATAATAAGGCACAAAACAAAAGAAAATTCAATATACACGCAAAAAATTTTAAAAAGAGTATGATACAAGCAAGAACGCGAATTCAGCTTCTCATAACAAGATGAAGGGTAAATGCTTACCCATGTATTCTCTCTAGTGAGGCTATCTGTTTAGTTATTTTTTGGTAAAACATTTCAGGAGTGAGTTAAGAACGAATTCTTCTCACAAGCGAGACACTATCCTAAAATCGGGTCGCAAACACTCACTGATAGCAGTGCATTGACAAGGAATCACCGTTCGAAGTCTTTACTTTATTGTTATGGTGTCGCCGCCGGCAACTAATACAGCAAACGGTTTCATCACTTTTGCAGGAGCATAATAGTATGAATGCAAGCATGCAAATACTCAGAGAGTAGTTCTACCATCCTTCCGTTCCGCAACCAAGCGTGCTAACGACTACGCTACTTCCTGCCAACGCATATGTAGTTCTGCTTGTCTAGGACGCTGGAGAGTGTTTGCAGAAGGGCGTCGAATCAGATGGATGCCTCCCAAATGCCCTGCAGTGTCTCCAGCCTTTAAGATTCACAAGCAATTGTGTACTTAATTAGCATCTTAACCCCACATCAGTGACACAAGCAGCAACACCGCGCTAAAGGCTTTCGCCTCACCGCACTTTAGTTCAACAAAGTGCCCCCTGAATTTTTTTTTCTTGTTCTAACGTAATAATTGTTTGCAGCCTGAGACTACGATGCAAATGTTACATTTCCGCAGGTAAGAAGCGTATTCTGTATAGCAGCGTTGTGTCCATTTTCGGGAGGTTACGTTGCTGCATGTCCCAATTTTATCCACAAATTCCCTTCTGAAACTATGGTGCAAATGTACAAACTGCATGCAGTGGGAGACTGAGACAGGCAACCATAGAGGGATATAAAGTCGGAACCCGACGCATGGCGTTGCAGCGCTTCTAATATTGTCGCAACACTGAAGTCAGTGTTCTGATAAACTGTCCGGCCCGATTACGATGTACAAGAGCTGTAGTACACAAAACATGGTGAGGACGGTTAGTTTTTTTTTTTTTTGCTTCGGGCTAGTCTGGTTTGGTTTATTGGGTTTTAACGTCCCAAAGCGACTCAGGCTATGAGGGACGCCGTTGTGAAGGACTCCAGAAATTTCGACCACCTGGGGTTCTTGAACGTGCACTGACATCGCACAGTACACGGGCCTCTAGAATTTCGCCTCCATCAAAATTCGACCGCCGCGGCCGGGATCGAACCCGCGTCTTTCGGGCCAGCAGCCGAGCGCCATAACCACTTAGCCACCGCGGCGACTCTTCGGGCTAGGATAATTTAACAAACAAGCGCAAACAATGGAACATGGATTTGATAACTACGTAACAGAACCAAGAAACAATCCTACTCATGCTCTGTGCAGCTTGTTGGGAGAGCAGTGGTGGTGGTTTCAATGTACATGCGGGATTGCCCTTACTGTGGTCTGTCGGCAATTGCTCCATCTGAGCCCCTTCATTTAAACAATGTGTTTATACCACTGTCCCGCAAAGCCATTGTTGGCCGCTCAGTTCATGAACAACGCTGAGGGTACACGATGAGAGAGACGGTGTCCAAGAGAACGCTCAGTCTCCTATGATTGCACAGGAGTGTCTCACTACGGTCACAAAAAAAAAACCTGGAGTGCGCCGCTATTTGTGGTTTCACCAGTTGATGTTAGACACGCTAAGCTCTGGACACGAAGTCCTGTATTTATTTATTTACTTACTTATTTACCCAATACTGCAGACCTCTTGCTTGGGTGCAAGCAGGAAGGGCACAAAGATATAACATACAAGGGAAATAAGTCAGTGATAAAAGCATGCAAGACAAATAAAACTGAAGAATATCTCTATACAGTAACTAAAATACATTATCAAAGGCCTTCAGAAAGTCAACAGTGGATATCACTCTCTCAGGGAGAGCATTGCAGTCAGTAACCGTCCTCGGAAAAAAAAGAAAGAAAATTTATAACCGTTACTTTTCGCGAAATATAGCGCTGATCTATAGTCGTGCTGATGAGGAGTTCGACGTGTTTCTGAAAACTGTACATAGCATTACGCCGATAAAAGAGCTCGTTCACTGATCCACCACAAAGATAGGCGACAGCAATTGCACAACCAAGACAGCATCTTGCAACTAACTTCAAAAATGATTGTTGAGATTGGCCTTTTGGACGCTTCCATTGCGTTCGCCCAAAAAATTCTTCTACAAGCATCTGACATCCCTGCATTCGGCGTCCTTGATTTTTTTTATTTTCATACATATTAATTTGGCTTCTAATCACCGGCCTAAATCCAGGAGTGCACTAAGGTGGCACTTTGGGCTAGTTGTAATGCAGCGAAAAGATACGGCGCCGGTGAGACATGACACACTGTATCACTGCGTCCTGCTTCTGCTGGGATGTACCTCTGCTCTACCTTACAACTCGTCAAAAAGAACCACGCGTTTTCACTCCACACAGCGTCCCTATCGAACGGCCTCAACAAGCCCTTCAGCCATCTTGCCTTTTCCGTCCCCTCTTTCTCTTCTAACTGAGCGCCTTTCTCAATATCCTGCTACTGAACACGCGTTCCACAGGCGCAGCAAAGCCTTCACGCCGTATTGATAGTTTTTTTTCGCCCACAAAGCCCTACTTGCTCCTTCCTTCTCCTACAGTGTGGAATCCGAACAATGGTTAACCGCCCAACCCAACCCCGCAGCTGTGTGCCCTCCCGTCTGCCTGCGTGCGGCTATGCGAGACAGGAAAGGGGAAAAGAAAAGAGAAAGAAGGAGTTCAGGGTGAAGCGGCCCGTGGTGGCAGTTTGCCGAACTAAACGGCTATGTCCCTGAAAGCTGGGCTCGATAGAAAAAATGGCAGTAAAACCAGCGATTGAGCTCTTTTCACCTCCTGTACCGCTGCCTTGAGCTTAATGAAAGAACAGGCTGGGCACACATGTGATGCTAAGTTCTTAAACGTAGGCCCGACAGTCGAGTTCATGTGCAAGAGAACAAGTGGTTTGTATCCATGAACGTCAGCAACCGTAGCCAGCACATTCATCAGAACTACCCGAACACAAAATTATTTTCGGACATTGATGATCGAAGGCTGCACTGGCTGGAGCACGAATTCGTTGAGTACATGAAAGGCCTGAAAAATGCGAGGAACCAAGAGAACTTTTTAGCTAAAGAGACCTACCACGCCCTCATGTTCACGACACTGTCAAATGTGCACTACATCAGATTCTTGCTAAATGAGTGCAACTTCAAGTTCGCCTTGACGCGCAAATTTTCAAGTGACCCCGTTGAGTCTCTCCGGCTCTCTGCGGCGTTCAGCAGGACGTAATGACATGCCAGATGTGAGAAGTGTTTTGAGCGGGTTGGAGAAAATGCTATGTACATGCATTGTTGCAGCCTCAGAGAACAGCAACGTCAGTAGGTGCACTTCCTTTGTCTCTTCCCGTACCATTGACAATTTAACTGAAGCTGGGGCCGCCACTGCTGCTGAAAACGAAACTATAGAACTGGCTACAAACGCACTCCAAGACATGTGTATGTCGTCGCAGCCTTTTCTGCCGACTCCGGAAATGGCAGCTATCAGCCTTATTGCGGGCTACATAGTGTAGCTGTTAGTGTAGGACTGGTCTAAAATACTTTGTGGCCTATGTAGCTCTTCTCTGAGGCAAGATTAATTCATCTGCACCTGCAACCTGATACCGCCAAGACACCAATTCTTGAGTGAACTTATATGATTTTTTTGTCACACTGAGCAAACTTGCCTCTTTTTGAAGCATGAAACCTGGGCTGATTCTGAACAGCTCGAGAAGGAGTGTAGCGAATTTCATTATCCTCATTGCTTAGTCTACATTCACCTCAGGACAATGGCCTCTTCCAGTGATCTTTAAGTATCTGTGTCATGCACCAGCTGCATGCCACACTATCCTGAGAAATCTCCTAATCTTATCTAGTTAGCTTATAATCAGCTATCTCCTGCTATATTTTTCTTCTGTTGAAATTCATTTTATTGTGATACAATGTGTACAAGCTGGTTCCTGGCCTAATGCTCGGCTTATCTGGAATGAAATGCTTGGGAAATGGGTCTCTGACCTCACCTTGAGTAGACAAAATTAACTTCTGCTAAGGCACCCTGGCCACAGATGCCCTTCTGCCATTAAAATTCATCATCAAATTCATTCCGTTGCCCTAAGAGACCATTGGTGATTCATTCGCTGCATCGCATGCCCTGGCCAGGTTCATTTTCTTGTTTAAATTTCTGCCAGAATAGTAACAACTCAGGCTTGTTCTGAAATCAGTGTTGCCACAGTCCAGTGTTACCGCTAACATTTTCATCTCTGTGGCCTCCTACTCTTCCTGAATTTAATCTCAAACCTCTTTATTAGCCTCCAAGTTTCAAGATGTGGCTTTTCTTTTCGGCAAAATCACTAGGCTGCTTCAAAACACAGAAATTCCCACCGAGTTCACTGCAGGTGATTCTGAATCTCCGGATAATTTCTTTCTCATGGTCTAGCTCTCGGAACTCTACTTGGCTTACATAGAGTTTTCTAACCACTTTCAATGTTCCTTTACTCATCGTAGGCTGTTGGTTCCTTTGGGCACTATTGAACTTCACTTGTGGTTCCTGCTTACTCTTTTTATGCACGCAGTACTTTCTCTGCTTAGGCCCTCAAACATGCTCTGCAATTCATCCTCGTAAACACTTAACAGCACCATCAACATATCGGAGCTTACTTGCTGTCTGTCTGCCACTGCTTATATTTCGCTCCTGTATACTCTCATTGCTTGTTGCTGGTTTTAGGTTTCCTTCATGATTTTCTGTTTGCTCAATCCTGGCCTTGGTATATTTTCTTCTGCTGCTTAGGTTCGAATTATTGGTTACGTTAGATGGTTCTGCGACGAGGTTTGAGAGATTCATGCTTTGTTGTTTCTTTATAAGCATATTTGTCTTCTTGAAGTTGATTGGCAATCTGGAACAGAGCGTGCATGCATCGTTTATGTTAAGATGATGATATGATAACCTAACGCGTCGCAACGTTACCATTCGAGCCTCCTGTGTACTTGCTTCGTTGCACTGGGAGAAAAAGTTTGTTGGAAGTCATGATGAGGCACAGTTTTGATTAGACTAGTGGCAAAGGTTTACTGTTGCTTTGCAGTAAAGCGCCCCCAACTGTCACGCACGACAGCATTTAGACTGCTATTAAATACTACTATCAAGGATTTAGCCGCTGTAGCATCACAGGTCTTGTGTACAATTTCAGATCATGGGCTTGCACTGTCACTAAAGCCTGCTGTATGTCAGTCACGCCACTGTGGTGTTGTATTTCTGTCCAGTGTAAAAAATATTTTTTTGTGATTATGCTACGTGCAAGGGTTCATGTGGAAGTAAATATTTTGTGTCGCTTCAACCGGATGATGCTGCAAAATGAACACATGCACAAGTACATGCTGCGAAAGCCTTGGCTTGTGTAACGAAGTGTGGGGAGAATACTATAATAACAGGGAGCCTTGCATTTCAGCCTTTAAATTCCTTTTTCGTAAAAAGAATGATGAGAGATTTCATGAGCTACAGCTCTATTTCGTTGCTTGCTCAGAGAAGCGTTCTTTTTTTAAGTAAGCAGTAGTCGCTATTTTCTATTGTTCAAGTAGCAGCATCAGCATGCCTCATCATTTTAGTCTTGAATGACTGAAGGTGTTTCCAGAGCATTGCCTTCTTTTTCCTTTTTGCTTACTCAGCATGCAATATTGTGTCTAGATCTCACTTTAGCATTTTTTGTGTTCTCCCAAGCAAATTTTAGGTGACCAAATTCTGAAGTACCTTGTATTGACCTTACATGCTCACTATTAATGCAGAAGTATTTATATGCCACGCTAGACATGAAATCTCCATTCTTCAGAGTGTGTCTAGAAGCTTGTCTCCAGACTCTTGCCTTCAAGGAGTTATTCGAGGTTTCACATATGTGCTTGGTGTTGTAAGTGACAGCTTTCACTGATAATGATATGCATTAGAGACATGTTCTGCATTTACAGTCAGGCTGGAACGAAATGCGAACATACATGTGGTGTACTTTTCTACTTTGCATTTAGAAATGGTTTATAAATGTGTACTTAGGTAGATCTCTTGTCCTGAAACAGGAATCAGGCTAGCTGCATACTCAAGCTGAAAGCACACAGCTGAAATAATTTGTTTTGTTCATAGGCGCTCTTTACATTTCATTCCAGCCTGATTATGCACTACTGCCATAGCAGGAACCCCATCTAAACGAGACACTCTCTTGTGGCAAATCGTGCGCATATGTTTTAGACAGATGCGTGAAGAAATGTGCAGCTACAGACATTGCATACTTGGTTATTCCTAATGCTATTTTCTCTCTCAGGTGCTTAGAACGCCGTTCAGCTACATTGCAGGCTTTATGTTACTAATTCTCTGCTAATATTACACTACAGTCGAATCCGGGTATATCGAACCCGCATATTTTGAATTATTGGCTATATCAGATACAAAGATTCTCATCTTGAAAATCATATGTAAAAGAATTGGACAGTTGCATAGTATTTCGAACACCACACTGGGGTCCCTGGAAGGTGCGCCTTCCCCAAAGATACGCAGCACGGAGGCGAGCGGCGACGTTCGCAAGCCATGCCTCCTTGGGAAAGAGAAAACTGGTCAAACCGCTCAAAAGTGAAGGCAGCGTCTCCTCACTGATGAGGCAGACAAGAGAACTGGAAAGAGCCAGGCAGTGGTTGCGCCCGCAGAGCCACAAGTGGCACAACTACCCCTAACGGCACATTTCCGCTGAGTTTTCTCCCTCGCTCTCCTTCATTTCCTTTTTTGACTTTGTCATTCCTTCGCTGACTCCTCGACTTCACCGACGCCAGTCGACTCCATTGGCCAGTTAGGGGCTGTCGCATTTTTCTTGTGCGCGTCTTTGTTTTTAATGCACCAATTGTAGCGTGTCTGACTGCTGTCGTCTAGTGAGCTTACGGACGTAAAAAACAGAAAGAATGTGGACTTTGCTACAAGGCTTGAGGTGACCCGACGCGTCGAGAATGGCGAAAACAAGTGCTCAGTGGCACATGCATTCGGCATTCAGCGGAGCACTCTAAGTACGCAGTTGAAAAATAAGCAGGACATAATGCTCAAAGCAGGTAAGCAAAGTCACTTGAGCGCATGTCGTTTACGCGCTGCTGCTTTCGACAAAGTTAAGGCGCAGTATGCATGGTTTCTCAAAGTCTGAGCGGAAAACATCCTCATGGATGGAACCATGTTAATGGAGAAGGCGAAATGGTTTGCCACGGCTCTTGGCGAAGAAAAGAGAGAGAGAGAAGTGGTAGAGGAAAGGCAGTGAGGTTAACCAGTAGAATGTTCTGGTTGGCTACCCTGCACTGAGGGAGAGGAATGAGGGGGGCATAAAAGAATAAGTAGAGAAATACGGTCCGTAGCAAGCACGACAGGTAATGACACAAGCACTGTAAGTCACACGCCGCCGCAGCTGTAGCCTGCACATCTTGAGGGCTACCGACTGCTGCGACCCGAGTGGAACAGATCGAGGGCCCTCCATCACAAGGCAGCGCAGATGTTTCAGTGTCAAAAAAGGCTGCTTGCAGTTCAGGCTGATAATGTTGATGACAACGTAAGCATCGGACTTCTCGGAAGGATGAGGCTGGGGGATGCGTTGAGCCAGCTATTGGACAGCTGCAAACACTGGATTCAACAAATACAGCATCTGGAGTGCATTCTGTGCAGCTGGTATGTGCATGCTGGAAAGCAGCACACGCATGGCATTCACGATTGGCTTTAGCATTACAATCACTTGCTCGTCTGTGACCTGGTCTGGTTTCTGACATACTACCCGACCAGTAGTAGGCTCAACAAACTTAGTGCGCGGTGCTGGGATGGGTGCTGGGGTCTTGAACCGGAGTTGTGACTTGTGCTTGAATAGCAATGGGCTCGGGACTCTGAGTACGCAATACCTGTTTGGTCTTTGCGGGTGTGTGCAACTCAGGGAGGGATGGCCAAGGCCCGTCTGCGACAACCGTCTGTGCCTTGCCAGTCATATTGCTCCCATTCCTTAAAGTAGTATGCAGAGGGGGAGGACAAGTTGGTGAAATTCTTGTACGATCCTTTCCAAGCTACGTCCATTTGTTTCTGGAAAGAGCACGTCATCACGCTGTTTCAAGAATCGCAAGCAGCTTCCCATCCACTACGGCTGTAATAGAAAGGCCTGGATGACACGCCAAATTTTGTTGAATGGCCCCAGGCTCGGGACGCCGAGTTGGGCAGGTCGGGACACCAAGTATGCCTTCTGTTAGACAACTCCTCAGCCTATCTAATAACATGCATGCTGCAGAACATTGAACTCAAGTTTCTCCCGCCGAATACCATAGCGAGACTGCAGCCCATGGACCAGGGCTTTCAAGGTAGGTTACAGAAGGCAACTTGTTCAGCGGCTCCTCATAAACCTCCTCATAGAAACTGATCTCAAGATTGACCTGCTCGGCGCCATCCAGATGATTACTGGCGCTTGGAACGCCATAAAACAGGCCACGGTAGCCAAATCCTTCGGCAAGGCAGGCCTTGAAGGGGCTGGAGATGAATGTCCTGAAGCTTTGTATGACGGCAATGAATGCTTGGAGGACACGCTTCGCGACTTGTCCCAATTTCCCGGCGTTGTCCCATCGGAGCTTACTGTTGAGGACTTATCAACGTTGACAGCAAAGTTCAGGCTGTAGCCGACCTCGCTGATGACATTGTGGTCGGAATATCTGGCGCCCAAGAAGGCGATTTCAGCGATGACGAGGACTACTGTGTTCCAGAAGAGATGCACCCGTGCACAGCCGCTGAACTGGCGTCAGCATTCAGCCTCATTCGGCGTTGTTGCGGCGAAATGGAAGGTACTGGGCTGCCGTGCCTGGACACTGTCGAGAAGATCGACACTAGCGTTTTCAACTTCATTACTCACAGCAAAAAGCAGTCGAAAATTAGTAATTTTTCTCCGTGAAATAAAGTGTTTTAACGTTCCGTGCCCGAACTTTGTGGCACATGACTCCTGTGACCGCTAAGTCACAATTTGTTATGCTTTTGAGGGTGGCTTAAGCCTCTATCTGTGTATTGAATTTTCACCATATCAATCTTTTTTTGATCCTCTTAGAAATCACTATATTCTGGTTCGACTGTATTAGTCTCAGAGATCTGTTGTTCAACTGAATGATACTGCTGTCTCCCACTAGGAAGGCACGGGTCGCAGGCATCACGCCTATCGCTATCTGACCGCCCTTCATCCCTGTTTTTGTTTCACTCGGTCAGTTATGATATAAATAAGTATAATCACTTTATTGCACAAGTATATTGAAAACATATCTTGGACTAAAATATGTCGTTTTCCGCTCTGCACACTGATCTATATGAATGTTCTTGTATGTCTCTACTCCGTGGTGACGTGGTCATTCCCCGCCATAAATGGCCCGCTCGCTTCTTTCTCCCGGCCGCCGGCACACAGATCGTTCGGAGCATTACGTAGCACATGCTCTTATGGGCCGAGATAAGCGTGCACAGCATTTCCAGTTGCGAGGTGACGCTTGTGCAGTTCATGCCTGCGTAGAAACTGCGAGAACGCCTGGGTGCTGCGCCTTTGGGTGCAGCCGTCGGCGAGAAACGGGCAAAACGCTGTTTGCCATTCCCAGCGGAAACAAAAGGCTACAAGCGACGAGCTATATGGCTCCACAGAGTCCGGCGGGAGAAATTTGTTCCAACGAACAATACTCGCCTCTGTGAGGTAAGCGCTTCTCTTAATTAGGTTGGACATCGATTTTGGGCCAAACCGGCCGAAGTCATATTTTGGAGGGTGAGGGCCAATTTTTGGTGTCATCATCATCAGCTTTACTACACCCATTGCAGGGCAAAGGCCTCTCCCAAGTCTCTCCAATTAATCCTATCCTTTGCCATCTGCATCTACCCTTTGCCTGCAAACTTCTTAATCTGATCCGCCCACCTAGACTTCTGCCACCCCCTACTACGCTTACATTCTCTTGGAATCCACTCCGTTACCCTTAAGGACCAGCGGTTATCTTGCCTTCGCATTACGTGAACTGCCCAAGCCCATTTCTTTCTCTTGATTTCGACTAGGATGTCATTAACCCGCGTTTGTTCCCTCACCCACTCTGCCCGCTTCCGGTACCTTAACGTTACACCTATCATTTTTCTTTCCATGGCTCGCTGCGTTGTACTTAACTTAAGCTGAACTCTTTTCGTTAGCCTCCATGTTTCTGCCCCGTAGGTGAGTACCGGTAAGATAAAGCTGTTGTACACTTTTCGCTTGAGGGAAATTGGTAAACCGCCACTCATGACCTGCGAGAACCTGCCATATGCGCTCCACCCCATTCTTATTCTTCTAGTTATCTCCCTCTCATGATCCGGATCAGCTGTCACTACCTGCCCTAAGTAGACGTATTCCTTCACAACTTCCAGGCTCTCGCTGCCAATTGTGAACTGTTGTTTCCTTGCTAGACTGTTGAACTTCAGCTTTGTCTTCTGCATGCTAATTTTTATACCCATCGTTCTGCTCTGCCTGTCTAACTCATTGATCATTTGCAGTTCACCTCCTGAGTGACTCAGCAAGGCAATTTCATCAGCGAATCACAGATTATTTAGGTATCCTTCATTTATTCTTATTTCCAACTGTTCCCAATTCAGGCTTCGGAATACCTCCTGTAAACAGGCGGTGAATAGCATTGGCGAGATCGTGTCTCCTTGCCTGACGCCCTTCCTTATTAGAATTTTATTGCTGACTTTATGGAGGACTATAGTAGCTGTGCAGTTGCGATATATATCTTCCAGTATTTTGACATACGGCTCTTCTACCCCCTGATTACACAATGCCTGTATGACTGCTGAGGTTTCCACTTAGTCGAATGCTTTCTCGTAATCAGTGAAAGCTATATATATATATATATATATATATATATATATATATATATATATATATATATATATATATATATATATATATATATATATATATATATATAGGTTGGTTATATTCTGCGCATTTATCTATCACCTGATTGAGAGTGTGAATATGATCTATTGCGGAATATTCTTAACGAAAGCCCGCCTAATCATTTGGTTGATTGAAGTCTAAGGTTGCCCTATTAGCGATTACCTTAGTAAATACTTTGTAGGCCACGGATAGTAAGCTGACCGGCCTGTAATTTTTCAAGTCCTTGGCGTCTCACTTCCTATGAATTAAGGTAATGTTTGCATTCTTCCAAGCTTCGGGTACAGTCGAGATCTTAACACATTGCGTATAGAGGGTGTTGTTTTTCTAGCACGATGTCTCCTCCATCCTTCAACAGATCTGCTGTTACCTGATCCTCCCCAGCTGCTTTTCCCTTTTTCATTGCTCTTAAGGCTATCTTTACTTCATCTTTCGTTACTGGCGACGTGACGCTTTGGTGTGCACTGCTGTCTTTCTCATTAAGGCTCAGATTACATTGGCTACTGTACAGGTCTGTGTAGAACTCTTCGGCTACGTTAACTATCTTATCCATATTGTTAATGACATTGCCCTGCTTATCTCTTAATACATACATCTGGTTTTTACCTATGCCTACTTTCCTCTCAACTACTTTTAGGCTTCCTTCGTTCTTAAGAGCATGCTCGATTCTCTCCATATTATACTTCCTTATGTCGGCTACCTTGCGCTTATTTATTAACTTTGATAGCTCCGTTAGTTGTAGGGTTAGACGCCCTCATGCCTTGGCGCCTCTTAATCAGATCTTTCGTCACCTGAGATTGCTTTCTGGTATCCTGTCGAACTGTCCTACCGCCTACTTCTACTGCGCACTCCGTAATTATTGATGTCAGATTATCGTGCATTGTATGAACATCAAGATCGCCTTCCTCAGTTAAATACGAATATCTGTTTTGCAGCGATATCCTAAACTCCTGTACTTTCCCTCTTACGGCTAATTCGTTAATGGTCATCCTCTTCACTAGCTTCTACCGTTCCCTCTTCAAGTCTAAGCTAATTCGAGACCTTAGCATTCTGTGGTCGCTACAAAGCACCTTTCCGAGGACGGCCACATCCGGAATGATGCCAGGTTTAGCGCATTGTATGAAGTCGATTTCATTTTTAGTCTCACCATTGGGGCTCTTCTAGGTCCACTTCCTGTTTTCTCGTTTGCGGAAGGAGGTATTCATGATGCGTAAATTATTTCTATCTGCGAATTCGACTAATAACTCTTCCCTGCTATTTCTAGAACCTATCCCATAATCACCTACCCCGTGGTCGTCAGCCTGCATCTTGCCCACCTTCGCATTGAAGCCGCCCATCGGTACAGTGTACTGTGATTTTACTTTATTCATTGCCGATTCTACGTCCTCATAGAAGCTTTCAACGGTCTGGTCATCATGGCTGGATGTGGGCGCGAAGGCATGCACCCCTTTCAGCTTGTACCTCCTATTCAGCCTAAATACTATAGCTGCTACCCTCTCGTTAATACTATAGGGCTCCTCTACGTTGCGAGCTATATCCTTATTAATGAGGAATCCCACACCTAGATCTCGTCTATCCTCTAATCCGCGATAGCACAATATGTGTCCGTCCTTAAGTGCTGTATACGCCTCACCTGTCCTCCTAACTTCGCTAAGCCCTATCACATCCCATTTAATTCCCGCTAGTTCCTCGAAAAGCACTGCTGGGCTAGCCTCACTAGATAAAGTTCTAGCGTTTAACGTTGCCAGGTTCAGATTCCATTGGCGGCCTGTCCGGAGCCAGAGATTCTTAGCACCCTCCGCTGCGTCACAGGTCTGACCGCCGCCGTGGTGAGTTGCTCAGCAACCGCTGTGGACTGAGGGCCGAGGGTTAATTGGTTTGATCATAGAAGGTTGTGGCCAAGTACTACACCAGGGTGGCCAAATCCTGCTCTGGCGAGAGAGTGCCTTGTCGGTTCTGGTCACCGAGATAAGGCCGCACTCCAGGCCTGGTTATGCAATTCCATCGACACGCGGATTTTTTTTTTTTGAAACCCGGTGGAGAATTGCGCGGCACCAGAGTTCGAACACCGGTCCTCTTGCACGCGAGGCGGATGCTCTATCTCTACGCCATCGCTGCCATCGATACAATAGTCTGCCCATACCAAGTTAATAAAGCTCGGCATTATCAGCCTGTGCCTTCGCAACGCCCTTCAGAAATCCTGTGATTATCTGCTTCAAGAAAGTCTTCACAAACCGATAGGGCGCCTCCTTGCTGCGTGCTATCTCTTGCAGCTCCTGACAGCAGTAGCCGAATGCCTGAATAAGAAACGCCATGAACAACGTCCACCAACTCCCAATGGAAACGACCGCAAAAAAGTTGCCGTGCACATATCATGCTATGGTTTTCTTGTGAGAAAACACACTTAAACATTCGTAAGTCACACAGTTCATTAATTAAATTATGTCATCTGTTTTCATATATTTGCTGATGATTCAAGCTCAGAGTAACAAAACGTAAATTCAGGCTTTTCTTTCGTGGAACACGTCCCTTACGGCGCGGTTCAGGTGTCCAACGATATATGAGACAGATGCTGCGCCATTTCCTTTCCCCCAAAAAAACCAATTATTATTATTATTATTTTCTTTCGAAATCAGGCCTCCATAATCATACTGTTAGTTGTCTTGCAAAATCAGGTGCCTTTTTATGCATTTCTTAACCATATTCTATTAGTGAGCTTAATTTTGAATAGTCTGAATAGTTTTGAATAGTTTTGAGTAGGAAGTTTTCTTAGGGCTCATTCACACTTGAGAGTCGCAGAGGTCGCGCGACCAGCAGTCGCCTGCGACTACACCGCAGTTAGACAACACCGATGTTCACACTTCCAAGGGCGGCCTGCGGGTCGCCTTCGCGTTCGATTCTCGTTGAAATGAGAACCCTTGGGAATGACGCCGTTCGCGCGCTTTCGAGAATTTCGTCTGCTCTGGCCGCGTCTCCGGCGCTCGCGCTTTGTCCTCGAAAGTGCTCTGGTCCCTCGATATTAGCAATGTACTGCGACGACCTGAGCGAAGAGGAAGATATAAAGGCAATGTGCACCGCGGCCATACAAGCGGCCTGCCAGCCAGCCTGGATGCCGGCCGCTAGCGTCAGAAAAATGCGCTGGTACGTTGTTTGTTCGCGTTCATTCTATGCTCTCGGAAGTCGAAATTAAAAAAAAATGAATCAGTTTTTGAGGGTCGTTGGCAAATGCCGAGCTGCTGGATACAAGCAAATTTCTTCTCAGAGCCGCTTTGGCCCGCTTTGCTGCTGTTGCCCAAAGCGGCTCGATCACCTGGCGACCTCCGCTGCTGAAGGCATCGCGCAAATCGAGCATATTTTTATATTATTGTGAGACGGGGTTCACGATAAAGTAGAATCTCGGGTACAGCGCTGGTCAGTTCCGAAACGCCCTCAGCTGAGGCATCGATGCGGAACCGGCTATGCTTAGCGACGACTACGCAGCCGAAAAGCAGAAAGCGCAATTCGTTGCTCGCCGCACCAGCGAGCGGCGTCGCTGCCGAAAGCTCGGCTCCCTCACTGATTGGTTCAGCGGTTTGCGACTCGCAGTCGCAGGGCTGCAAAATCGAGCAGCAAGAGACTGGCTGTTGACAACGTTACCACTTGCGACTGTCGCTTTTCGACCAAAACAAACGCGCGACCTCTTCGAGTGTGAGTAAGCCCTTAGTCAAAGGAAAATAAATACACAATAATTGTGCTCATGTATATTTTATATGGTTCTGACATTTTTGTATGGAGCACTTCGCAATGCTGTGTCGACACATGCATGCAGAGAGGCAGATGCCTTTCAACAATATACTGGAAATTATCTTACATTGTCGTTTTAATTAAGAATCAGCTCCGTGTGCGCGAAAATGATCCCCTTCGTTCTCTCCGACGTGCACATCGGTTTCGGTGCCTGCGCATCCTTCCGGACACAGCAGGTCGGGCACCCGTTCCAATCGTCGTTACCCTGCAGCGAGAAAAAAAAATGGCCGCACTCAGGATGCGCTCTCTGGTGAGCTTATATGCACACAGACCCGCTGCCGTGCGCATAGTGTTCTTCTGCATGATTCTTTCTCTGGATTTCAGTATTAGGCCTCACCCAAACGGGCAAGACCTGACAAAAATTGGCCTTTAGGCTCATTAGAGTGTCCCTCCCGACGGTAATCTTTAGTAAAAGGCGAATCATGAGAAGTTTATTGTAGTGTGAAACAATGGATACAAAATTGACAAGAAATCCAGAGGGGACAAAGAGGTCATGCACATCTGCATACATGTACTGTACATACATACTCATATATATATATACACTTTTAACATACACATATATACAATGACAACCCTGCTGCCTCGGCAAGAAGCAAACAAAAAAATGACAAGCTGAAATGTTATAAATTGCACAAATACCTCTAGCATGAATACACAAATACTATGCTCACCCATAAACCACTCTCGAAAAAAAAAGGGGGAGGGGGCGACAACCCAGAAAGTTATGTGGGCATTATATAGTGCCTGAAAGTGCGTAGGACCCTGAAGATGTCAGTAGGCTGTCGCGACTAGCGACAACCGGCCTCCTTCGATTTTAATGAAGCGTGTGTGCCACCTGCGAAGGAAGGCGGCCTCTCCCAGCACAACTAGTTGACTGTTTAAGTGTTCGGCCATCTGACGGCGGAAGCGAAGTAAGAGGGGATGCATGGCTCGCTGCGGGCGCCTGCGCCAAGCAGCTATACCACGCAGCTTCTCACACATGCGCCTAGGCACACAAGCAAGTCTCTGATCGCGTCTCGCCTGCGCGAATGAGCACGAAACCAGATTTTAAACATACTCTACAGTAATCGCCAAAACACGCGCGCCACGACGCACTCGAAGAGAGCGTGGTCGAGTGTCTCAACGCTCCGACACTGGGGGCAAGTGTTTGACGGTATCACTCTCCGCACTGACAGGCGATCCGCGGTCGGCAAAAATCGCCAACCCCGAAGCCAACCGAAATCCCGTACATGAGCGCGCAGATGAGAGGAAGTAAGTTGCCGCCACCTAGCCGCTTGGCTTCGCCTGAGGTTATCGGCTGTCAGGCGGCTCACAGCCGGTGCCTCGCAAACGCGGACCGGGGGCTTACGCCAGATGTCTTCGTTCGGTAGTGCGGCTGTGAGCCGCCTGAAAGCACATGAGACGTAGGTATAGTGTGCCGGCGGGTTCACGGATCTCGGGCCTGAGTACTGGTGGTCCGGTTGAAAATGACGGAGGGAGATCCCCGAAAAATACTGCACCAAGTGGTATCCAGCATATGCCTGGTTTTGCAATAATGCTAACGTTTCTCGTACTGCAAGTACCTCGCATACAGTGGTAGGGCAGGGAAGTCCCAAGCCGCCCATGCTTCGCGGCAAACGCGTCAGCTGACGAGCCACGACCTCCGCTCTGCCCTCCCACAAAAACGCGTTGCACATTGAGGCAAACTACGCAAAAAACGGCCGGGGGGGGGGGGGGGGGGGGGTGAGCGCTGTGCCCTACATAAAAAATTGCCGATGACACACTTGTCTTGATTATAAAAACTCGTTCAGACAGGGAAAGCCTGAACTGAGAAGCAACGGTAAAGCGTTGTGCCGCTGTGCGGCGAAGTTGTACCCAAGTTCGCGCCGACACCTCTCCTGTGGGGAGAAAGGTCACGCCGAGGAATTTCATCCTTTCAACCCACTGTATGCCGCTCGGCAGTGCACCCGAGAACGGGTCCAACCGCATGGCGCTGCATTTGGCGGGGTTCAAAAGTGCGCCGGAAAGATCGCTGTAAGCCCTGAACAGCTGAAGGAAGGCGACGCAGCTGTCCGCATCGCGCAGGAAGAGCGACACGTCGTCCGACACCCGCAGCTGCTCCTGGGGAGGGAGAGGTAATCCCCTAATGTCGGACGAGGCTATGATGCGACAGAGGAGAGGTTATAAGCAAATTACAAAAAAGGCCGGTGAAAGTGGGCACCCCTGCCGAATGCCTCGTGTTACGTTTATGTGGTCACTAAGGGCTCCGTTGATCGTTACCCTGACTTCAAGGTCGCTGTACAGGGCGCACAGCAACTGTACGAAGGGCTCCGGGAAGGCATATTGCGTGAGCAACCCGAAGAGGTACTCATGTTCCACACGGTAGAATGCCTTTGCTTGGTCTACGGACACAAGGCAGCCGGCAATGCCGGTTCGCTGAGTATACAATAAAACATCTCTCTTAAGAGAGAGTGCGCAAAAAATAGACCTTCCAGAAATGCTGCAAAACTGGGACTGGCCTATTATGTCAGGAAGTACCGCGCTGAGTCGTTTGGCCAGTAGGGCGGCGACTAGCCTCTAGCCGGCGTTTAATAGTGCTACTGAGCGCCAAGCCCCCGGGGTCGGAGCCCTGCCCGTTTGTTTTTAGGAGGAAAACAACCCGTCCATCTGAAAATGACCGGGGGCGTCTGCCCGACTCTAGAAATTCATTAATCATCTCTAAAAGGGCATCCTTGATTTGACCGAAAAACTTTTGATAAAAGGAGATGGGGATTCCGTCGGGGCCTGGGGCCGAATTCATCTTCAGCCCCCGCAATAAGTTGTGCATTTCATGTGCTGTCGCTGGTGCACGCAGCATGCTGTGTGCTTCAGGTTTCACTGAAGGGAGGCCGGCACAAAAGGTGCGCAGCTAGTTCCAGAAAATATCGTCCCTGAACTGTACTCCGTCTGTCGCGAAAAGAGACTCAAAGTATGTTGTAAAGGTTTCCTCGATGTGACCCGGATCGGCGGTCTCTGAGCCGTCGTCCAAAGTCACAAATAGTACGCGTGCCGGAGACTCGTCCGGCATGGTCCCCACCCGTACGTGCTGGAGTACCGAGGGGTTGGACACCGGCCTGCCCCTAGTCTGCGCCAGACTCGCGGCTGGTGAAGACTGCCGCAGTAAGGTGTCGTACCTCACTCTTAGCTGGTTTATGTAATCGAGCATCGCGAAGATAAGGCTGTCGCCCTCCTGAACTATTCTAAGCCGACGCTGCGTTTCGTTTAGGCTGCGCGTGAGGCGCCGTCTTCGGTCGCGTCCTGCTCTTATGAGCACCTCCCGCCACTCGGCCTTCAGCTCGTCCCGCTCCGAAAGTCGTGCGCCCGGAGCGAACACTGCGATCAATGACGCGGCAAGTGCTGCCTCGCTGTCGTGGTCTCCTAAAAGGGTGAGGTCCATGCGCCATAGGCGCGTGCGGGTTCCGGAACCTCCGAACCTCAGCGTAACCGACACTGGTCTGCATGTGATCCGAGAGACGCGGATTAAGACGCGGCGGAAAATCGTGCACGGTGCAGTCCGTGACGTATGGGCTTAGTTCGCTCGGGAAGTAGAAAGTATCCAGCCGACAGGCGGACCGACCTCGTTGCCACGTTGCCGCAAAATTTACTCCGTGGACCTGCACCCACGCATCTGTCAAGTGAAATTATGTCACCAGGTCCCGAAGCGCTTGCGTGCCGGGATAGGTACGACCTTGGCCCGGTCCGCTAACATCTCGCAGTGGATCCAACACGCAGTTAAAATCGCCTACCAAAAATGTGGGGTAACAGTCAATTAGAAACGTATCGAGGGAAACGTAAAAGGCAGAGGAATCGGAGTGTTGCGCGGGGCCATGCACAATCAGTGCCCGCACTCCCCTTTTGCTGAGGTTGAAGTCCACAGCCAGGGTGCGGCCCTCGAGCCCAAATGTGCAATGTGCTCCGCTGCGCAGGTTTTGATTTAGGAATACGACGCCAACACTGCACGCCGCGGAGTTGGTAAGGGAAAAAAAGTCTTCAACACAAAAACGGTCACGGAAAGTAAACACGTCTAGAGGGGTGCGAAAGTTACATTCTTGAAGAAATAAGAGGTCGGCCCCTAGAACGCGCGCAAGGTGGACTACCTCGCGCTGTTTGTCAGGGTCTCGAAAGCCACGGACGTTGAAGGTAACGAAAGTGAGTTCAGCCATCGCGAGCAGAAAAGGAAATAGTGACATGAAAGACAGGTCTCAAATCAGCGAAAACAAAACAGCTGTCATACCATGCGGATGACCGGGCGTCCAAGGTGCGAATGGATGCCAGGAGTTCATGTCGCGCGTACAATACTGGAGACGGCAGCGCGGTCCATGGGCGAGGTTGGTGGCTCGGCTGGTTGAAGGCCGTGGCACCGACATGGGAGGGCGACCTGTCCGTGCGGGGCGTTGGAGCGGCCGAAAGCGGCACTGCTAAAACCAGAGTCTGATGTAGGTGTGCGTCCCGACAGTCTACCGCACCCCCGAGCATGTCCCCGTCGTCTGAACGGTCGTGCACCGACCGTGTCGACGCCGGGCCACACTCGGGTAGGAAAGGCACCCGGTGAGGATACGCACCCAGGATCACACGAAAGCACGCACCGTCGTTCACACACAAACACCGATCACCGCTCACGCATTGGTCCGTCGCCGCTCGCGTAGACGAAGGGGTCGCGCTGAACGGCAGGTGGTAGTGATGGCAGCCAGCCGCCACCGGCGTGACCCGGCCAAGCGGCGGCAGCTCAACCACCACCGAGGAGGCAACGAGGCCCGGGGGCGCGGCTGCACGTGTAGGCGGGGCCATGGTGATTATGCCTCGGAGACCGAGACATCCATCTCGGCACCCTCCTTGGCGGTCCTTTTGGCTTACTTCTTGAGAACTGTAGGGTACGCAGACGCGGCGCCGCCGTCCGACGAAGAAAGTTGTCGTTTGGCCTCGTCTATCCCATGCCCTTTGGAGACCATGCGCGTTCCTGATAGGCGAGGAGCTGAGCGTTGCCTCTGCAGGGCAGCAAGGCTTGCTGTGCTGGGTGTGTCAGGGATGCTACAGGACTGTTGTGTCCCCGGATGTAGCAAGTCGGCAACTTGGCTGATCGGGTTCGTCCAGCTGGGATCCCCTTTTGGGAACACAAAGGCAGAGGCCTCCGACGGGGTGCCCGATGACTCCGGTTCCAAGTCGTCTTGGTTTCGCTGGCCTGCCGTGGGCTGGGAGTGGAATCGATCAATCTCTGTGTCCGTCACACCGGACGGGACCGATGAAGAGGTGGAGGCCTCGGAATCCTCCTCGGGCGAAGATGACTTCTCTGCTTTCTCCTCGTCTGATACCACCTCAGGTATAGCTCCGGCTGGTTCGCCCGTTATTGCTACCGTGGGCGAGGTGTCATCGCTTTCCGCGGCGCTGGGGACCACGGGCTCTGTAGGAGATTCTGGCCGCCCCGAGAGTGGTTCAACGCCTGCAGCGGGCTGTGCGGGTAATGTCGCCAGGGCGGCCGCGTCAGAGCGCGGCGCCACGCAGTCTGATGTAGCGTGGGTCCCACCACAGCGCCGACAAGCCGCTTGGCACGCGGTTGTCTCGTGGCCGTAGGCTGAGCAACGGCCGCATCACACGACGGAACAGTTGGCGCCGAGATGGCCCGCAGCGACACAGAGGGAACACACCCTCTTCATCCCTCTATATTCGAGCATCGCTCGGTGACCGGCCACGAAGAGGAAGTTGGGAGGCGCCCGCTGCATATCGAGCTTGACCATCCGGGCTCCATTCCGGACATGGGTCTTCCCTTTGAAAGTCGGCTCCGTGACTGCTCGCACCTTTCCGTAGGGGCTGAGAGCGGCGGCGAGGGCGTCGTCGCTTACTGATGGCGGCAGTCGGAACACCGTCACGTAAACCACTGGTGCGGCCATTTGCAACAGTGGCACTTCATTTCCTGCGGCAAGCACGGAGCCTGCCGCGAAAATTTTTGTAGCCTGGGCCATAGACAAAAAAAAAGGCCTGGCTTAGCTAAGGTTAAGCCTAGGATGCGAAGCATAATAGATTTGTGAAAGGGATTCGGTATCGCCTGCCCGTAAGTCAGGCTAGTCTCTTCGTTGTTTAGCAATCTCCTGGAGGACCGGGAGTTAGCCTTGGTGGTCGCGGCCGCGCGGCGAACGCGCGAGTTGAGCCCCGTTTCTCCACAGCTGGCGTGACGTCAGACCACGTGCTCGGCTGCAGCGCCCCTAGCGGGAGGAGCGGCAGTTAGCCTTGGTGGTCGCGGCCGCTCTATGCCGCGCGGCGTCCGCGCGAGTTGAGCCCCGTCTCTCCTCAGCTGGCGTGACGTCAGACCACGTGCTCGGCTGCAGCGTCCCTAGCGGGAGGAGCGGGAGTTAGCCTTGGTGGTCGCGGCCGCGCGAGTTGAGCCCCGTCTCTCCTCAGCTGTCGTGACGTCAGACCATGGATGGATGGATGGATGGATGGATGGATGGATGGATGGATGGATGGATGGATGGATGGATGGATGGATGGATGGATGGATGGATGGATGGATGGATGGATGGATGGATGGATGGATGGATGGATGGATACGGCTGAACCCTTTAAATCGGGCGGTGGCTCAAGCCACCTAGCCATGTCTTGTGAAATTTTACTCCTGTCTTGCTTTTAGCCACCAATCAGATAACCTTCGCTTGGTTACTTCTAACCTCTTAAAATCCACTTTCCCTTCACTATCCCTAAACCCCAATGCCTTGGGTAAGTCAGCCCCGCTGCCTTCCACTGTAGGGTGAAGCCCTTTACAGAAAAGTATCAAGTGTTCAGCTGTTTCCTCCTCCTCTCCGCACGCAATGCACAAAGTGTCTATCTCCTGGTACCTGACTCTATACGTCTTAGTCCGCAAAACTCCAGTCCTGGCCTCAAACAACAAAGAACTTCCCTTGCACGGCTGCACCACGTGCACAGCTGCAGCGCCCCTAGCGGAAGGAGCGGGAGTTAGCCTTAGTGGTCGCGGCCGCGCGGCGACCGCGCGAGTTGAGCCCCGTCTCTCCTCAGCTTTCGTGACGTCAGACCACGTGCTCGGCTGCAGCGCCCCTAGCGGGAGGAGGAGTTAGGCTATGACGTCAATGGTGGTCGCGGCCGCGCCAGGCTGGGCTATGGTTGAGCTAAGTAGTGTTCCCTATTATGCTTCGCATAAAAGCTGCAAGGAACTTGGTTCCGCCGAGGTGCTGCAGATATTGCAGCCCCCCGACACCGACGACCGCCGGAGTAGGTACCGGCACGGTGAACTGAAAGCACTGGGCTTTCGTTGGTCTGGTAGCTGGTGGAGGCAGATCCGTGGTGGACCTGGGCGCTGCCGCCGGGTCCAGCAGGACCAAGGGCAGCAAACGGGATTAGGAACACCGGGACCCAAGGCAGCAGCGTAATCAGGACCTCCGGAAGCGCACGGGGCGGAACCAGAAGCCCACAAAGGGCTCAGGAACTACCAAGGTAGATGTACACTGGTAGCGAAGGCTCCATAGACGCCCATTGGTCCAAAAAATGGCGGCTCGTGGGCACTCCAGCGCCCCCTGGATTTTGGGGGGCAAACTACGCAAACGTGACGTAGAATGACGTCACGCATACGTATGCTTTTGGCGCGAATTATAAAGCGGTCTTTCTGTAGAATCCGCGTTTTCGAGCCCGTACCTCTCGAAGGTTGCTGCCTTTCAGCGCGCCCCAACCTTTGCCAGTCAAATGTGCTCGAGTTCCTGCTAGTTATGGCCTTGTTAATGTGCAATTGGGAACGCAATGAAAGTGACTGGTAAAGGAGGGGCAGCATAGAAAGGCAGCAACACTTCCAGACACTGGCGAAGCATGCATGATTCGTAGCGCAAATACTGGTGCTAGTACTTTTGAGAGCTTTTGAGTACAGCAAGGTATGATGCAAGGTATGATGCACAAAGCACTGGCTCAAGTGCACAGTTCGCAATAGAGTGTACGGCAAGTATGGTTTTCATAGTTTCATATTCATTGTTTATTGCAGCAACCAAACAAATACAGTCACAAAGCACACCCTTGGCACACAAACAAAAAATACATGTCACAGGCAGCAGAAGCAGTATTGTTTAAGTTGGCTAATCATCTCAATAGTCACAGTGCAGATAGGGAAAAGCCCTGAAGTGCCACGAACGTTGTCAGTTAGGAAATTGAAAAGTATGAAAACAATGCTACGACAGCTTCAATTGAAGCAAACATAACATGACATAAGTAGGCGCATCAACACAGACCATAGAGCACACTGGGATTATTCTTCACATTTAATTTCTTCAGCTGAAAGAATATAGCAGGTGCGTTTACATCTGCAAGGCAATGTTAAAGCCAGCTTTAGCACCCTCAAACGTGCTCAACGTAGGAGCAAATACCATACAGTGAGCCGGCGTACCATCTCCAGAGTACTTCTAGTCGTTAGCCGTATCAATTTGAAGTAATTTTACGTCAACAAAAGTACACATGAAGTACAGCGTACAGTGAAGTGCAAGGACATTCGCGGGGCAGTAAAGCATGTAATCAGTGTACTGTACGCTACAATATAGCCAGATAAAAGTCCAGCGCTGTTCTGTTCGTTGCGCTGACAAAGATCCTACTAAAAACTCTGAGATGCAACTAGCCTGCTAAAAGGTGGCCTGGTAGCCAGTGGTGCCGAGTGGTAGTTATGATGACAATGGTTGATTTCATTACACCTGCCAGCACGGAACTGCAGGGGGGGGGGGGGGGGGGGCGAGCAGGTGGAAAAATTAATCCCAGCGCCATGGAAACTAGGTTAATCCATTGCCTAGAAAGTCTCCTTTCAGAGGCATTCGCTTTATCGGTATGGCGTTTTATCTGACAATATTGCACAAGTACATAGGTGACACTTGAACAGGCTGTACATGGCATAAAAGTACCCTAAAAGAGTGACATAGTGGAATGAACGATGAAAGA
This sequence comes from Amblyomma americanum, assembly GCF_052857255.1. Lineage (NCBI taxonomy): Eukaryota > Metazoa > Arthropoda > Arachnida > Ixodida > Ixodidae > Amblyomma > Amblyomma americanum. Next base: position 267,773,003 of record NC_135497.1, read on the forward strand.
TGCTACATTGTTAAACCATTGCCCCTGTGAGCAACCACGTCACATCCTAGCAAATCAAAATACACAAGTAAAAATAAAAGAATAAAACCAGGCTGTGAACCAGAAAAAAAAACCTTTGCAACCGTTAAACCAGACTAAGCTGATTTGTTGCACAGGTTGCATAATAGCCTGCAACTTCACAAAATATTCAGCTAACAGCTCGGGAATTGCATCATTTTCATTTGCTTAGCCTCAGTGCTTGCTTCGTGGCTTTCCGTTTAGTAGTTTGACTGTGCAGTTCAAGATTTTTTCTGCGTGCAAGCCAATGCAGCCTCACCCTGGCGAACAGGGCAAACAAACCATCATAAACGTCATCACCACACACAGTCAGCGATTTTTCTACCTTGGCATGAAGCAACATGCACAGATCATGCCCTACTTGTTCTTTTCCCACAATATTGGAACTAGATGCGACAAAAACCTGCTCGCAAGCATTGATGAAAGCTACAAACGAGGGTGTAGGAACTGACAGGCTCCCAAAGTCACCTTCTCCAGGATTTTTGACACTTAAGTACAAGAGAACTTGGCTCTGATCGGCAAAGGCGGCATTTTTTAGCCTCACCTTGCACGTATGTGGCCCTGTAACACACCTGTGATCATTCATAAACTTGTAGGCAAGCCAGCCAGCAAAATAGACAATGTTGTTCTCTAGTATTGGAGACTGATAATCATGTGGCAAAACTTCTACTGCAACTGGCAAAGATGTGGCAGCTGTACAGAGAGAAGGAGCAGACTTAGATAAACAAACTGGGAGAGTGGCTAGAAGGCTAGACATGTCTTCAGCACAGTTGCTGCTTTCCGACAGTTTGAAAAGGTTGCTAATTAAAAGATGCCTAAATGCTGCTTGAAACTGCCGGCAAGACGAGTTGCTGTTCGATCCAGATTTCGACCTAACAATAGCAAAGGTGTTTTCAAGTGCATCCTGGTTGAGGTGCCTGGTAAGGAGGTATGTCAAACCATAGCGAGAGGCCAGGTGGTTCCATAACAGCAGCACAGCCCTCATAGTTTGGCAGAAGCCACGGATGCAAAGAGGCTGCCGCGCACAGCCTAGAACTTCGATGTTTTCGAAAACTGCAATACACTCTTCCAAAAACTCTTCATGCACAGATCCTGCACAAATTGCAGATGCATACGGAGACTTTCCCCGCTTCTGTGAAGTATTTAGACTGTCAAAGAGTCTATCGATCCTTTCAATAAATCTGGCTGTGTGGATAGCCTCTGATGGCAACTGTTGGAATGTTACCAATGTGCACAATGCAGCAGCGCAATAATTGCTGAATACCTGTGCTGCGATTTTCGCAGACATCTTCGAAGCAAAAGTTAACTTAAAGTGCCAGGCACTCAACTTTGGGATGGACCGAATTTGCATTTCTCGATCCTTCTCATAAGCCTGTCGTATGTACGAGCTTTTAATTGTGTCACTGCCTACCCTGAAGTCATACTTGAAGAGCATATTGCGCAAGCACTTGAGCAAATGCGGTGGATCAAAAATAACGAAAAGCGGTTCACCATTCACACTTAAGTACGGCTTTTCAGGGGTCACAAGTTTCGAAAACAGAGAAACATTTTGGTTCCCCTGATCACAAACCACAGCCACAGGCTGCAATCCAGCTCCAACCAACATTTTGTGGCATTTGAAGAGGAGGTCATACAGAACAGTTGCAGGCGCTGCCTTATCTGCAAAGAAGTAGCCAAGAGGCTGCTTCCACGGCGTACATATTCCTTTGGCCATGAACACAAGCGCCTTGTTTGCAAGATTTGGACCTTGTGCTGCACTGTACTCTTCAAGGCCTTCAAATCTGTCCGGCACTGGATTGTACGACAGCTCCTTTGAAACATGCATTTCATCAAAAATTATGGTGAAAGCCCTGTCTTGCCGTGGAAAAGACGCTGCCCGTTTCTCGATCAAATCAAAAACTTCAGGATAAAATCCAACCCTCAATGGTACGCGTGCAAGCCACAGCTGCAGTGACCTAACAGATGGAAGTTTCAGGAATTTCCTGCAATATCTGTAACCTTTTGGGCTGTGGAAGTATAAACCTAAAGCAAAGGTTTTGTTTTGGCTGCACCATCGACGGCCAAACCTGCTGACATTGTGCATCTTTAACTGAGGTTCAACAAAAGAAGCAACAGCTGGTGTTAAATGCTCACGCAGACTATCTACCAATTCGGCAGTGGTCTTCATGCGACGGCGCTGAAGCAGCAGTCCTTGCAGCCTCTTGTTGCGGTTACGCAGCTGCCTGAGCTTCGCTCGAAGTTTCTGCAGTGGCCGCCTTTCATTGATGGGGCTGGTGAAAGATCCTGCAACGTACAGAGTCGACGGAAGAGCAATAAGTTGCTACGTCGTGTTTAGTCATAGCTGCATGTAGTCCTGTAGCACCAAAAAGTGCGCAATATTGCGAAAGCGTTGTAAAATTGCTAACCTTCATAAGAAAGAGGCGAACTGCTGAACGGAGCTCCTGGTGACAGATCAGCACTCGCTGACAGTGTTGCGGCCACCCCTGCCGTGCCAGGTTCCACAGATGAAGCGCTTGCTTCAGTGCTTGGTCCTGCATATGTGTGGTCAGCTGCACCCACAGAATATAAAGAACAAAATATAGTGACAGCACAGTTCTGACAGGGAAGCCAGCAACCCAACAATGCACAAATAATAACTAAGCGCCACAGGCGGAATTAACACTTACACTGAACCATTATGAAGCCACTGGCATGGGAACAAGCTTGGTTCAGCGTAGAACCAGTAGGGCTGGCACCATCTGCATCTGCACAGCGCACAGACAAGGAATTGTAGCATATTTCTGAGCCATACCTCCTCAGGCTGTTCGAGCAGATACGAAATAACAATCACCTTCTTGGAAGAGTAGCAGCGACTGGGACGACCGACTCTGGACGTACCCCTTGGAAACAGGTTCACCGGAGACAGCAGCTATCATAGGAAGCAGTCCAATGAGCTTTCAGTCGTCACCATTTTCAAAAGATTTATGTCAGTTATGCATACAACCCTGCTCACCTGGTTCTCCAGCCCGGCGCACTGATGCCGAAGTTTCGCTCAGAGATTGTGAACAGTCCATGTCGCTGCTGCATTCGATTGAGGTGTCTGAAATGGCAACATTATTGCGGAGAGAAAAGAGAATTCAGTACCTTTATAGTAAATAATTTCCAAAGAACTATAGCTTCCACAGCATGTGGTTCACATTGTCATCACTCTAGAAAGAAAAATGCTTATCCAATGAAATAAAATTCTGTTTACCACCCTTAATCGTTAGGCACATTAGTTTGATGTCATCAGCAGCTGTGGAGCACCAGTAAATCATTTGCAATTTTCATATGCTATGTTTTACTTTGAAGAGTGCGAAATTCGCCTATCACACAAACAACGATAGCTCGCAAATCAAGTAATGTGCCCCATATTGTTTACAGATTTATGCAGGTCAGCCTATGGCCTACGCAATGAGATGCAACAAGAATGAGTTCGTAAGCAATTATCGCAAAAAATAAAAACCTGTACAAACATTGGCTTTCGCTAGCATGAATATTGAGGTAAAAGGCATAATTGTTTATTAGTGCATTTCTATAATCGTTCAGTGCATGCTTTGATACATAACACATGAGCACACAATATCTCGAGAAGCTTTTCACCAAGCGTACCTTGCCCAAGTCGGCATAAGATTGCATCCTGATAAGACTGAAGATGAAAAAGAAGCTCTGCATACAAGAAAGCAAAGTTCTGCAGTACTAAAATTCATCAAACATTTAGGAAGGCTCACCCTTTTTTCCCCCTCACTTCTTTTGAGCTATCAAAGGAAGGACGAGAATGCCCTCTGGACACGACAGGGACCGTTCATAAGACAAGGTTTCACGGTGAATATGAAAGATTCAACTCCCACTTGCTGCAAAACATGTAGAGTCGCCTGGTTTCCGTTGCTCAAGTGGCTAGCGGCATCAAACAGCCTGAACCGGAAGACTGACAGACTCACGTTAAGATCCTTTGGATCCCTTTGCCATACCAGACTACCGAATATCCCACTTCCATTATCCTTTTTTTTTACCGGAAATATCAGGCAAGAGTATTCACACCGTCAGTGTACTTTTTCCGCACCCGTGCCTAGAAATTCGCTTGAGCACCCTTCGCCTACTAAGCTTGTGCCATTAGCTTACCACAAGCGCAAACCTAATTCTATGCTATGTTGGACATTTGTCACGAACCTCACATACAGTGTACAGTGCATACAAGAGACGTAAAACGAATATTATATATATATATATATATATATATATATATATATATATATATATACATATATATATATATACATACACGATATGTATATAATTATATGTGCTCACGTGAAAGCGATACTTCCATTTTCGTTTTCGCTTAGCAGGGTGCAGGTAAAAATTTACTGTAATTTTTAAAGCCACAAGACAGATACATAATTCGTTTTGCAAAAGACGCTAGACTGTTTACGGTTACGACAAAAGGGAGAAATTTCATTTTTTCACAAAACCTGACATTTCAAGAGCGGCGAATGCCTTAAAAGTTTGATAACAAAAATTACCGGCAATGCTTGCTCCAGTAGGCAAAGCATCGTGTCGCAGCCTTCCTGACGGCAGATACACAGATGGTTCCAAGTGCCTCGAGCAAATCCTGAGTTCTCGTAGCTGCGACGGCGCCTTCTTCTCCAGGCTGACGTTGCGGCAGAACTGCGCCCACGCTCGGCACCTGGACGTGACGCAACATGCACGTTAGATACAACTGCGCCAAAAGGAATACGCATACTCGAAACGCCAATGCGTCATTATTCCTGCCACTGCTAACTGCAGTAAATTATACTTGCATTACATCTGAACTATGGTAGTAAATGCTCGCGCCAAGCTCTCTGCGCCCCAGAGTGCGGTAACGCTCATCCTCATGCCACGCGGCTAGCTGCTTTTCTAAGCTCAACGAGTGACGAGAGTGAAGTGCGTTTAAAATTACCCTGACAGTCATGTATATGTAGGACAGCAATACCAAGGCAGGCAATAACTCCTGCTGAGCGAATCCAGTTAAAGCCTCCTCAAAGCCGCGCACATACACGAGGCTGAGTTTCGATACTCCCAGCTGCGAGGGGATCCTCAAATTGGCTTCATGGTTTTGCAAAACTAAACAATGTCGTACTCAGAGCTGTCAGGTAGCAAACTTTGTTCTAAATGGGCCTCCCGGTCAGTAGCGTGCACGTGGTTGCTCCTGAGAGCCCGGTGTGAAGTTCACGTTGGTGATAGTCAGCTGCATGAAACTCACTATAAATTAGAAAAATGTGGGCCTCTTTCGCACACCTCAGCACTGAAAGTGTGTGCCCTGCAGTGTAGTACATAAATATTCCCGAAAACATGAAGCCAAGTACGCACGAACGGGTTACAGCCAGCTATGAAACACGAGCGAACAGCCCGGCGAAACCATATCGAAGCTATCGCGCATACCTAGAGCAGACGACACTGTCAAGAGCTCACCTGTGAAAGTCCAGCGGGAATCGGTGTAGCGTAACACCAATGGTACTATCCACGCTGTCGCAGTGTACCTTGGTGTACCACGGAGCATCGTTTCTTCACATGCCGCAAGGTCATCTTGAAATGAAGCGCTAAGCGCTTCAAAAGAAGAGCGCGAAGCGTGCAAAGACGGAAAAAGAATTCGCACTGGCCGCACGCCGAAGGAAACGACAAAACCGAGAAAACTGCCGCAGCGGTGCAGCGGGGTGCAAATCTTACCGAACGGTGACAAAGAAGCGACGTGCAAGGACGACGAAAACTTCGCAAAAGGAGCATTTTGAGACCGGCGAGCTAAATTTATACGCTTTACCAGGCGCGCCATCGCAGACAGCTGGCGATAAGAAATCGCTTCGTAAGCTCCCAAGGTAGATGTATACTGGTAGCGAAGGCTCCATAGACGCCCATTGGTCCAAAAAATGGCGGCTCATGGGCACTCCAGCGCCCCTGGATTTTGGGGGGCAAACTACGCAAACGTGACGTAGAATGACGTCACGCATACGTATGCTTTTGGCGCGAATTATAAAGCGGTCTTTCTGTAGAAACCGCGTTTTCGAGCCCGTATCTCTCGAAGGTTGCTGCCTTTCAGCGCGCCCCAACCTTTGCCAGTCAAATGTGCTCGAGTTCCTGCTAGTTATGGCCTTGTTAATGTGCAATTGGGAACGCAATGAAAGTGACTGGTAAAGGAGGGGCAGCATAGAAAGGCAGCAACACTTCCAGACACTGGCGAAGCATGCATGATTCGTAGTGCAAATTCTGGTGCTAGTACTTTTGAGAGCTTTTGAGTACAGCAAGGTATGATGCACAAAACACTGGCTCAAGTGCACAGTTCGCAATAGAGTGTACGGCAAGTATGGTTTTCATAGTTTCATATTCATTGTTTATTGCAGCAACCAAACAAATACAGTCACAAAGCACACCCTTGGCACACAAACAAAAAATACATGTCACAGGCAGCAGAAGCAGTATTGTTTAAGTTGGCTAATCATCTCAATAGTCACAGTGCAGATAGGGAAAAGCCCTGAAGTGCCACGAACGTTGTCAGTTAGGAAATTGAAAAGTATAGAAAACAATGCTACGACAGCTTCAATTGAAGCAAACATAACATGACATAAGTAGGCGCATCAACACAGACCATAGAGCACACTGGGATTATTCTTCACATTTAATTTCTTCAGCTGAAAGAATATAGCAGGTGCGTTTACATCTGCAAGGCAATGTTAAAACCAGCTTTAGCACCCTCAAACGTGCTCAACGTATGAGCAAATACCATACATTGAGCCGGCGTACCATCTCCAGAGTACTTCTACTCGTTAGCCGGATCAATTTGAAGTAATTTTACGTCAACAAAAGTACACATGTACAGCGTACAGTGAAGTGCAAGGACATTCGCGGGGCAAGGACATTCGCACACCTCAGCACTGAAAGTGTGTGCCCTGCAGTGTAGTACATAAATATCCCCGAAAACATGAAGCCAAGTACGCACGAACGGGTTACAGCTATGAAACACGAGCGAACAGCCCGGCGAAACCATATCGAAGCTATCGCGCATACCTAGACCAGACGACACACCTGTGAAAGTCCAGCGGGAATCGGTGTAGCGTGACACCAATGGTACTATCCACGCTGTCGCAGTGTACCACGGAGCATCGTTTCTTCACATGCCGCAAGCTCATCTTGAAATGAAGCGCTAAGCGCTTCAAAAGAAGAGCGCGAAGCGTGCAAAGACGGAAAAAGGCTTCGCACTGGCCGCACGCCGAAGGAAACGACAAAACCGAGAAACCTGCCGCAGCGGTGCAGCGGGGTGCAAATCTTACCGAACGGTGACAAAGAAGCGACGTGCAAGGACGACGAAAACTTCGCAAAAGGAGCATTTTGAGACCGGCGAGCTAAATTTATACGCTTTACCAGGCGCGCCATCGCAGACAGCTGGCGATAAGAAATCGCTTCGTAAGCTCCCAAGGTAGATGTATACTGGTAGCGAAGGCTCCATAGACGCCCATTGGTCCAAAAAATGGCGGCTCATGGGCACTCCAGCGCCCCTGGATTTTGGGGGGCAAACTACGCAAACGTGACGTAGAATGACGTCACGCATACGTATGCTTTTGGCGCGAATTATAAAGCGGTCTTTCTGTAGAAACCGCGTTTTCGAGCCCGTATCTCTCGAAGGTTGCTGCCTTTCAGCGCGCCCCAACCTTTGCCAGTCAAATGTGCTCGAGTTCCTGCTAGTTATGGCCTTGTTAATGCGCAATTGGGAACGCAATGAAAGTGACTGGTAAAGGAGGGGCAGCATAGAAAGGCAGCAACACTTCCAGACACTGGCGAAGCATGCATGATTCGTAGTGCAAATACTGGTGCTAGTACTTTTGAGAGCTTTTGAGTACAGCAAGGTATGATGCACAAAACACTGGCTCAAGTGCACAGTTCGCAATAGAGTGTACGGCAAGTATGGTTTTCATAGTTTCATATTCATTGTTTATTGCAGCAACCAAACAAATACAGTCACAAAGCACACCCTTGGCACACAAACAAAAAATACATGTCACAGGCAGCAGAAGCAGTATTGTTTAAGTTGGCTAATCATCTCAATAGTCACAGTGCAGATAGGAAAAAGCCCTGAAGTGCCACGAACGTTGTCAGGAAATTGAAAAGTATAGAAAACAATGCTACGACAGCTTCAATTGAAGCAAACATAACATGACATAAGTAGGCGCATCAACACAGACCATAGAGCACACTGGGATTATTCTTCACATTTAATTTCTTCAGCTGAAAGAATATAGCAGGTGCGTTTACATCTGCAAGGCAATGTTAAAACCAGCTTTAGCACCCTCAAACGTGCTCAACGTATGAGCAAATACCATACATTGAGCCGGCGTACCATCTCCAGAGTACTTCTACTCGTTAGCCGGATCAATTTGAAGTAATTTTACGTCAACAAAAGTACACATGTACAGCGTACAGTGAAGTGCAAGGACATTCGCGGGGCAAGGACATTCGCACACCTCAGCACTGAAAGTGTGTGCCCTGCAGTGTAGTACATAAATATCCCCGAAAACATGAAGCCAAGTACGCACGAACGGGTTACAGCTATGAAACACGAGCGAACAGCCCGGCGAAACCATATCGAAGCTATCGCGCATACCTAGACCAGACGACACACCTGTGAAAGTCCAGCGGGAATCGGTGTAGCGTGACACCAATGGTACTATCCACGCTGTCGCAGTGTACCTTGGTGTACCACGGAGCATCGTTTCTTCACATGCCGCAAGCTCATCTTGAAATGAAGCGCTAAGCGCTTCAAAAGAAGAGCGCGAAGCGTGCAAAGACGGAAAAAGGCTTCGCACTGGCCGCACGCCGAAGGAAACGACAAAACCGAGAAAACTGCCGCAGCGGTGCAGCGGGGTGCAAATCTTACCGAACGGTGACAAAGAAGCGACGTGCAAGGACGACGAAAACTTCGCAAAAGGAGCATTTTGAGACCGGCGAGCTAAATTTATACGCTTTACCAGGCGCGCCATCGCAGACAGCTGGCGATAACAAATCGCTTCGTGAGCTCCCGCCACTGTGGCCGGGTTAGCCGGGTATCGAAACAAGGCCTGCAAAGACGCGCTGTAATGCACCGCACACTCATGAATAGGGGGCAGGTCAAGAGTGTTGCAAAAATACAAAATTTGCCAGGTTTTAATAAAATGACTTACCTCTTTCATAAAACAAGGTGCTAATATATTTTTTCTTTTCTATTGGCAGATTACATTCCAATTTTGTAGTTTTATCATTTATTTATATGAGTGTTTTGCCCCCCATCCTCTGGTTGTGCTGCAGTCGCGCTAAACCACTTTTCGGCCCAGCCTTCGCCACCACTATAAATCCGCCTTGAAGCTCCCGCCACTGTGGCCGGGTTAGCCGGGTATCGAAACAAGGCCTGCAAAGATGCGCTGTAATGCACCGCACACTCATGAATAGGGGGCAGGTCAAGAGTGTTGCAAAAATACAAAATTTGCCAGGTTTTAATAAAATGACTTACCTCTTTCATAAAACAAGGTGCTAATATATTTTTTTTTCTATTGGCAGATTACATTCCAATTTTGTAGCTTTATCATTTCTTTATATGAGTGTTTTGCCCCCCATCCTCTGGTTGTGCTCCAGTCGCGCTAAACCACTTTTCGGCCCAGCCTTCGCCACCACTTTAAATCCGCCTTGTATCAAACGCGGTCCACACACCGGCACACCACGCAAGCGGAAACGCTGGCTCCACCGGCAGCCGGAAGCGCCAAAGATGCGGCTCCAAAACTAAATGGCAGAGGGCAGCACATGTAGTAGTCGACACTTTTATTCGCAGATGGCGTCAAAATTTATTGAGCTTTCTTTAACCTTTAGAACAGAAGCGCTGGTAAGCCTTACAAACGTGCCACATCTTTAAATGGGCCCAGCTAACATATTCATTACGCCGCAACGCAGTAGCTGTAGCGGGACTTCCTCCCTCGGCATCTGGTCTCAAGTTAATGACGTCACGTTAAAGCGGGAGTTTTGATTTTGGTGAATAAACGCCCGCGCGCACACACACCTTCCGTCACTGAGTCCACAGATCGCGGGATCGAGTCCCGGCTGCGGAGACCGCATTTTGAAGGGGGAAGTCTAGTGATGCGAGCACAGCTGTAGAAGGAAATAAAAAGGGAGAGAGAGGAAGCGACTTGAGTCCTGTTTTACGCATCATTTTATGCAAGGGGAGACATTATTTTTAAGCGTCGTTGATTGCAGAGTTTAAGTCACAGGCTCGGCACCATCTTGAACGCTTAATTACTTGACCTGACTTGAAACCTTGGAGGCAAATATTTTGGAATCAGTGGCTAGGGAGTAGGAGCAGACCACGTGCGCGCCGACAGCTCATATGTCTCCTTTTCTTTGCCCTATTAAGCAAGCACTGTTCTTTGCAGGCCTTGCCCTAGCGGACAGTTCAACTTCGATAATGTATGGTTGGCTTGAGTCTACATCATAGTTGCCGCTATGTTTAATATAACAGATGCACGGCGGAAACGTCAGTTTTGGAAGACGGTGACGGCGCATCAAAGGAAGCAATGGACGGCATTCGCCGTTCCGTAACATTGAAGGGCCACGGAAAAATCTGCCGAGCGCTATTCGTTCAGAAGTTGATGAGGAGGATGTTTCATGATAGTGCAGCCCACTATGGGCCCTTGAAATGCCGCCCACAGCATTTTGATCAATAATTTTATTTTTGTGAAGAGCACTGTCAAGGAGGCATCATATATGCCTAACAAAAATTTCACCCCTCGTTCCCTTCACCGCACAATGTGCACTACCACGAATGTCCCAGCGTCGTTTCTCTGTGGCCCAATTTTTAACCAGTCTAGCTGGTTTATAGAACTATTTCCAGTTGGTCCCAGTTCGAACCAACTAGAACCAGCTGGGAATTTTTCCATGAGCTGCATATGGAGCTCCATCGTGGCGTCCGTGATGTCGCGTACTTTTTTTTTAACGGACTACGTAAATTGGAAACATTTCTTCGCGTTAAAAAAAAAAGAGGAAGGGGGCGCAAAAAATAAAAGTGGAGGTGCGGGGTATCGATCCCCGTACCTCTCGCATGCTAAGCGAGCGCTCTACCATCTGAGCTACACCCCCGACGTGCAAAAGTGATTATGGTGTGCTTCTAAACAGCACCAGGCACTAAGAGCAAAATTTGTGAGCGTGACGTTTCAATACCATGATCCGCTTACGCCGTATGCCCGCAAGAAGTTTGCGGGAACGCTGGACGCAGCTGGCAAAGAACAGGGTTCATTGGAGAGACATGGGCGAGGCATTTGTCCTGCAGTGGGAGTGGGCGTAGTCATGATGATGATGATGATGATGATGATGATGATGATGATGATGATGATGATGATGATGATGATGATGATGATGATGATGATGATGATGATGATGATGATGATGTGGGATGAGCCGGCATCAATAGCTCGTCGCCGGGATATACATGGAGCGTTTTGAAGCGAAACGCTCCCCTACGCTCGGTAAACCAGTCCGGGTAGGCAGCACAACCTTTAACGACCTTCAGCCCAAACAAGGATAGCCGTGTATGACCATGCATATGTGGTACAGTTATGGTGTTGAACCCTTAGTTAAGCCACTGCCAATTTTTACGGTGGCAGGTCGGCGCCGCGATTTCGCCCGACGGCGTGCGCTCGACGCCCGTCGAAAAAAGCTCCCACCCTGCCGATCTGGACCCCCAAGATGGAGCAGCTGAAGCGAGCTAATCGCTGAAAGCCCGCTTTTCCGGTTTGACTGCCCTTCGACAAGCATGAAATGTCACTTTTTCTGAGAGAACGCGACCTAATCTTGGATCGGAATGCCTTTTTTTTCCCTCTCTGCAGCGAAAGTTGTCAAAGAAAACTGTGCGGGTTGTGCCCGCGGCTGAGCGAGCATCTCGGATACGCGACTTCATGCATTCTGTGATAAAGATGAAGTGTGGCAAGTGCGCTGCACGCACTCGCGCGCATGGGGGGAGAGAGGACGACGAAGTAGGAGAATACAGATCGGCTCGACCGTATGCTACGTGTACTGTTTCATTGCTAATTATCATTACTACGATACAACACATTCGAGCACGTAAATCCTGTATAGATTGCTAGCGCGCGCTAAAATTAATACAATGGTCAGAGTCGCTGCTCTCACAGACCGACTATAGATATATATATATATATATATATATATATATATATATATATATATATATATATATATATATATATATATATATATATATATATATATATATATATATATATATAGTTAAGGGCACAGGGTAAGCCCTATACTTCCCATGCATTTTAGGCCATGTTGAGGTACATGTTTCTCACTAACTAATAACAGTAGCCTAATAATACATATACCATTGTTTGCCAAATTTTGTGCTCTTTTTACTGAACTAGAATATTTGAAATGTGTTGAAAATTCGATTTTTAATAAAATTTTTTCCGGTAGTACACAAATCTGGCCTTTCTTTGCGCATTTCAAAATTCATAACAGAATAACTGCTCAGTGAAATTCCTTAATTCTAGTTCAGTCGTTGGCAACACTTATGTAGATGATTGCAAAAAAAAAATCAGCCGTCTGTCTTGAAAGGCATTGGAAATAATGGTAACTTTGTAAGAAAAAACACTGTTTTGAGATAATAGAGCGTAAAGAGAAAAAAGATGTGAAAAACCATTTTCTATTCGCAGAAACGCCTCCATAGTAATTGGTTTAATAGCCCCCTGCTTCGTAGTCACTGTCGCCGTCATTTTTTCGCTTTTCGGCTTGTCGTTTTGACTGTCGGGCCTCTTTTGTAAGCTGTCGTGTTGCTCGATCCGCAAAGTACATGCGCTTATGGTCAGCTTCCCTCAGCCACTTGATGGTGTTGCTCCCTGGGTTCAATCCACACGCCTTCAAAACGTTGGCCCGTGCGATGCTACCATCATTAAATGAAAGAACAGCATCCAGTGTTGCCATCCGTAGGGTCCGAAGCTTAACAAACACATTCTTTGGCGCGCGTTCCCAAACAACATGGTTGAACGACTCATTTGCATTTTGAGTTCGCCCATGCAGGCACTTCTCTAGGAGCTCAGCCTTCGATAGCTCCCTATAAATGGCTTTGATAGCCTCCAAGACAGATGCAGGCAAACTCTCCTTGTGGAAAAATGGCTTGCCCTCTGACTGACTTCTGTTGAAGGCACACCACGTATCAGGTCCCTTTGGGCAAAGTCCATGGCATGGGTCATCGTCTGTGGCCGATAAGTGGAAGAAGGTTGCCCAAACGGCCTTTCGCATTTCATCCAGGTTTCCTACATTTCTTCTGATGGCCAAACCATAGTACGTCTGGAGCTTGTCTATTACTGCATCAGTCAGTCGGCCTCGGCCCGAGAGGCTCTTTCCATCAGAGAGTTTTCCTGCTTTGTTTCCTTTTTTTAGCCTTCGTAACCTTGTGCCCATCCTTTTTTGCACGTGCCCTATGCACTCAACCTTGGATATTTCAACGGAATCACTATATGGCATTTGTGCCTTCACAGCCATAAGAACCTTGCTGTCACCATCCCCAAGGTATTTGACGTATCGAACGCCGTGAATCTCCTCACTCCTGCCGAAAATTTTCAGTGCTCCTGCGACTTCCATTCCACCGCTGGTGCCTTGGTAGTTGTTTTGGCACACCTCTCTATGAAGGGGGTCACTGTTTGTACCCTTGATGCTGCACTTTGGACAACGTTTAGACAAAACCTCCACATCCAGCATTTTCCCAGAGTCTACACTGGTCGCAGAGACTATGCCGTTATTGGAAGTCTGGCCTCGCTTCTGCCAGCTTCCATCAAGAGCAACTGCGATGTCTTTATCCCCCTCATTCAGCTGCACAGCTTCGTCAGCTGCCCTTTTCATCGACTCCTGAGCAGCAGCTTCGATGTGACCTAGAAGCTCTTGATTGTATTTCGCAAACTTTGTCGGCGGCTTAGGAAGGTTTAGCATAGCACAGAGTATATTTCCTGCAGCCATTCCCTTACCAATGGACCTCAAGGCATACACTAACCTGAGGTTGGCTTCATAGAGGCCAGAAGTAGTTTTCTTCGACGTCTCAAATCGTTGTGCGGCACTACACACTTCACAGTTCAAACTGTAAACGCTTGCAACACCTACCCGTTTTGTCACAATTTCGATGAGCTCATCACTTCCACCGCACTCTCTGCACACACAAATCTGTGTAATTGCGGCACAAATGCCGTCCATGCCCATTAAGGCATATTGGCTGCTGCTCTGTAGCACATCCTCTTCCTGGAAGCACAGAGAAAATCTTGAAAGCTTCGATGTCGAGGAGCTGGCGCGTTCGGCGTTCGGGATCTCATTCGGTCGTGGACATCCTTTTGCTTTTTCACGATGAGCGTAGCGGTTGCCGTGAAATTCACGCCTGACGAAGGCCTTCTTTGCCCTGGGCATCTCAACTTATCAGCAGCAACCAACACCGGCACAATTTACAATACTGATCGAAAGGGATAGCACTCGGACGCAGCTGCATGAAGGTTGCAGAAACGTGGAAAAAACGTGCAAAGCGTCTCAGGATTGTCTTGGCTAAAAAAGAGGAGCTGTACAATAGTTGCCAGACAATTTTTTATATGTAGCTGATTTTAGACAAGTTTTGAAATCAGGTGGTGGACTTTTTGGTTGAAAAAATTGACGTTAATCCTGATAGGGGGCGTGGCCGCTCACTACTTGGTTTCGGAAAAAGCGTTTTTCAGCCGTAGATATGGCTTTCTGAGGAAAGTGCGATCATGGAACATGTGTAGAAAGAATTGAACTTCTAAAATTCCAAAAGAAAAAAAACGATTTTTTTCTAATTTTACCTTACCCTGTGCCCTTAAACGGTATTTAACTCTGGTACAAGGTAGATATCCCCGAAAACATGAAGCCAAGTACGCACGAACGGGTTACAGCTATGAAACACGAGCGAACAGCCCGGCGAAACCATATCGAAGCTATCGCGCATACCTAGAGCAGACGGCACTGTCAAGAGCTCACCTGTGAAAGTCCAGCGGGAATCGGTGTAGCGTGACACCAATGGTACTATCCACGCTGTCGCAGTGTACCTTGGTGTACCACGGAGCATCGTTTCTTCACATGCCGCAAGCTCATCTTGAAATGAAGCGCTAAGCGCTTCAAAAGAAGAGCGCGAAGCGTGCAAAGACGGAAAAAGACTTCGCACTGGCCGCACGCCGAAGGAAACGACAAAACCGAGAAAACTGCCGCAGCGGTGCAGCGGGGTGCAAATCTTACCGAACGGTGACAAAGAAGCGACGTGCAAGGACGACGAAAACTTCGCAAAAGGAGCATTTTGAGACCGGCGAGCTAAATTTATACGCTTTACCAGGCGCGCCATCGCAGACAGCTGGCGATAAGAAATCGCTTCGTAAGCTCCCGCCACTCTGGCCGGGTTAGCCGGGTATCGAAACAAGGCCTGCAAAGACGCGCTGTAATGCACCGCACACTCATGAATAGGGGGCAGGTCAAGAGTGTTGCAAAAATACAAAATTTGCCAGGTTTTAATAAAATGACTTACCTCTTTCATAAAACAAGGTGCTAATATATTTTTTCTTTTCTATTGGCAGATTACATTCCAATTTTGTAGCTTTATCATTTCTTTATGAGTGTTTTGCCCCCCATCCTCTGGTTGTGCTCCAGTCCCGCTAAGCCACTACCATGAGGGGAGAAATCTCCTCTACCGATGTAGGAGCTGCACATTCGTAGTGCCATTTTTAGTCCATAATTCTTTCTTTGGATTTCAGTATTAGGCCTCAACCAAAGTGAGGCCTCACAAAAATTAACTCGTGTGAGGGTCTCCCCTCCCACGGCAATCTTTAATAAAAGATTAGTACATGGAAGGTGCGATCATAAGGCGGACACATGGACGTTCGTACGGCCCGCCACTTCATCCTGGCTGGCATCCTTACTGGTGCAAGTGGAAGCATGTATTCAGCTCAAAACCTCTGCTGAAGGAATCAACATGCCTACTTTTGTGTGCTTCTGCGAGACAAAAGCGATTTTGAACTATGGTTCTCTTATTCAAACTACTGCTTAGTTTTTGGCTGAGCTTTCAATTATTTGTAATCCGTTTCGATATCGTGTGTGAAGTATCTCTACGTAGACGCCCTTGGGATAAGCGATGGTCGCACCCTCTAGGGTGGCGCGCCGGAGCGAGAGAGCGCCTATATCGGTGTGTCGCCGAGCGATGGCGCCAGCGAGATTGACCGTTGTTCGGCGATGGCGTGGAGTCGGTATTGAATGTGTGTTTCGTTTCGGTACGAGATCTTCAGCGTGGACAACAAAAGCGAATGTTAGCCTTCTGAGCGAAAAAATTGGCTATTCGGGAAGCTTCGTACTTTCAGTAGCAGCACGAAATCGTATACCTGAAGTTTTAGCTGAAGCGCTGAAACCGTTGGCTGAAACACGTGTTGGCGCACACGCAGTACCAAAACTTCATCCGGCTGGTATGGCGTAGCTTTAGTTGTTAGGTAATCTATGTTCCGCAAGCGTGTAACTGGGCGAGTCATTGTCACTTCATCGTTCCACAGTCTAAGAAAATGTACGCAGGATAGGCTGCCCGCTTTGTTAACGAAAGCAGTTTATTCCCATCTTGCTGTACCTTAATCTGGTGTGAGAGCGAACCCACTGTTTTGCAGAACTATAATGTGCTAGCTGGCCTAAAGCGGAGATTAATTGGCGAACAAAATAGTAGAGGACAGCGTAGTAATACCGATACACCAATATATTTCTTCGCTCGGCGCATGGTTGGGTATTACGGTTTTCGTTTTTTAAAGATTCTGCTGAATTTTTTTGGTGTTTATTTCAGTATGCAAGGTTCGTTTTTTTTTATTTTTCGATGAATGAATTATTGACTTTTTGCGGCGATTTCTGTCAGTGTGAACCGTTTGTTTACCAGTAATTAATATAATTTACCTCCACTGTAGAGATATTCTTCCACCATGTTTACCGCTAATTTTGCACTCGGAGGTCGACTTGTAGAAGGTGTTGATTTTGTCATTGAAAAAGTAACGCAGTTTACTGATAGCCACGACAGCGCAAGTAGAACTTAACTTCTAAAAGGTAGGTTGACTATGCTTCTTGGCTGGGCCTAAGGCTTCGCGGCGTTGCGGGGTCTCCCCATGGAGGCCACAGACACCGTGAACGAGCGAAGGCCTGTGTTTGGCGGTGACAATCAGCAACGCAGGGCAGGCCGCTCTCGCTCACGATCACGGAGACGAACGCCGTCCAGAGGAAGGTCGTCCAGCACCATTCGGCGAATGCAGGCCGAGATCGCTGATCTGCGGGACACGGTGAGGTGCCTGACGGCGGCGCTCATCACCACCTCGGAGAACCTTGAGTCCGTCATCGGGACCTTGGACGTGTCGCCGGCGGACCCACGCGTTCTAGCCTTGCGGGACGCCATGGCGCTCGCTCACCAGACGCAGAACTCCATGGCGGCTCCCTGCCCGCCATTTCTGGCCACCCCTGCGCTTCCTGCCGCCATTGCTGCTCCTGGGGAACCGGCTGTGATACCCTCTCCCCCTGATGCTGCTGCTGCGGGCTCACCGCGGACACCTGCAGCCGAGGAGAGCATGTGCACCCCAATGGACGAGTCTGCTCTCCGGAAACGACGACGCTCAACGGGGTCCGAGGAGGAGAGGGACTCGGAAACCAAAAGGGACATCGCGGTGGCCAAGCGGGAAGCTCGAAGGCCCCCCACCGTCACTGCTCCCTCTCCCTCCACACTCGAAGGAGCAGGGCCTTCCCAGCAGGAGCCCCATGGAGCCCACCTCCAGCCTGCTGCTGATGCTGCTGCTGTTGCTGGTGGGGCGACGGCGTCCGGAAGAAAAACGGGTGCGACCTCACCAAATCCCGCCGCACGACACCAGGCTGCGGCTGGGGCTTCGTCTGCTGGCACCGAGCGCGCCCAACTCCGCGGCGCGCCGCGGCAATGCCCCGCAGGCAGCGGCGACGCTGATGCTGGGGCCAGCCTGGTCCCATGGCGCATTATCACTACTAAAGCGCAGCGGCGTCGGAGAGCTGCCCTGGAGCGATCCGCGGCTGCCGTGGAGGTCCCGTCCAGCCTGGTGGGGACGGTGCTGTTTCGGCCGGCGAACCGGGGCACCGCCTTCACCAGGGAACAGGGCTGGGAGTTGGCCGAGGAGATCGGATCCCGCCCGGGCGTCCTCGCCGTCCGGGTAAACATGCGGCGGAATGTGGTGGCAGTGGACGCGGGGAGCAGCGATGCTCTCCAGGCCCTGCTAGCCACGGCCGTCATCCGCGGCGTGCCGGCCTGCGCCAAGGAGCCTCCTCCTCGGAATCAAAGCTCCGGCCTGGTCTTCGGTGTGGACGGGCGCAGGACGGCGGAGGAGCTGCTAGCGGCGGCGGAGTCAGCGGTACCGATGGTGTCGGCGTCTCTGTCGGGCAGCACACTCGCTCTCCGTTTTGCGGCGCCGACACCCCCGGCGTTCATCACCATATTCAAGCGCAGGCTCGCGGTCCGCCCCTGCCGTCCCCGGCCGCTCCAGTGTGCCAAGTGCGCCAGCCTGGGGCATGCCACTGAGGTGTGTCGTGCTCCTGCCCGATGCACGCGCTGCGGCGGGCCACACGAGCCTGGTACCTGCGCGAGCAAGCCCCGCTGCATTAACTGCGGGGGGCGGCACGCAGCCATTGACCCAGCGTGCCCGCACTGGCAGCGAGAGCGTCACGTGGCCACTTTAATGGCCACATCCATGGCCCCGATGTCCAGGCGGGTTGTCCGAGCCGTCGTCCAGGCTGAGACAGCGGCCCCAGCCCAGCAACATCAGCAGACGCCGCGCGCTCTTTCTTATGCGCAGGTCGTCAGGGGAACACCCCAGCAGCAGCAGCAGCAGCAGCAGCAGACACAGAAGCAACGGCAGCGCCGGCAGCGGCAGCGGCGATCCGGTTGCCTGGCGTCCCGTACAGCGCGGCCCGAGCCTGCGGCCGCTTCTCACGGCCAGCCCCCTGACGCACGGGACGCGGAGATCGCGCGCCTAAAGCTGGCGTTGCGCGCCCTCAGCGCACTTTTCCCGGAGGGCACCGATGGACACCGGGCTTGCTTAGAAGCAGCGGGTGCTCCCGCACAGATAAGCCAGCATGATGGCTAGCCGCCGGACTCCCTCCCGCATACCATCCATCCTGCAGTGGAACGTGCGCTCACTTGCGACGCGGTACGCCGAAATGCGAGTTCGCATCGCACAGGATTCGCCGGAAGTTATCGCGCTGCAGGAGACGTACGTACGTTCACATGACGGGGAGCCCCAGATGCGGCTACCTGGCTACATTGGCTACCACTCAGCCACCACGTGCGAGGAACCCACCTATGCTGCAGTGCCCTGTTGTGTCACATCTCATCGCCCCGGGAAATCAAGGTGCGCGATATACGTGCGGCAGGACGTCCAGCACACCCTCGTCGGCTCGGCGGCGGCGACATCTGATGCCCAGGAGTGCGTGGTGGTGACAGTGCGCGTCGGTGGTGTTGACACGTCGGTGGCCAGTGTTTATGTGCGTCCAGCTGTCGCGTGGAACGCGCTGTGTTTTCGTGCTGTGTCTTCGTGCTGTGCCCCGCGCCAAATCATCTGTGGTGATTTTAACGCCCACCATAGTGCGTGGGGCAGTGCGCGCCACTCTGCGCGGGGAGACGACCTGCACGACGCAGCAACGCAGCTGGGACTCACCCCCTTGAACACCGGCGAGCCCACCTTTCGACGACGCGGAACAACCGGCTCCTGCATCGACGTTGCCTTCGCATCCAGAGGCATCGAGGCGACATGGCGCCGATCACCATCTCTCTGGGGCTCGGATCATTACTCCATCCTAATTGAACCCACTGCGATGGAGGCGCGCCCCAAACGTGCCTACTCCATTACCAACTGGAGTGCGTTCAGGCGGGCGGTCGACGAGGCGGCGGCCACTGGCGCAGATTTCTTTTCAAGTCTAGTCCGAAGGGCTCTCGCAGCCACCCAACGAGCAGAGGTAAGAGCAGGGCAGCCCGCACCTGATATGAAGCTGCTCAATCTGCGCGAGAAGAGAGATCGCGCAGAGCGACGGGCGCGACGGACTGACAGAGCCGCCGACTGGACCGTCTACAACCGCTTGGACGCAGCAGCGCGCCGCCACGCCAACAAGCTATACCGCCGGCAGTGGGCTTCACTATGCCAAAGGATGGAGGAAGATGTCAGCTCGCGGAGGCTGTTTGACACCCTGCGGCGCATCACCGAACCACAGGCAAACCGTCAACCGCTGGCCGCCCTCGCAATCTCCAGCGGGCTCAGCTTTGTAGAATTGGCAGAGCGGTTTGCCGATCGGTTCGCGCCGCCCAGCCCCGCAAACGCCGCTAACATAGCTGCTCCTGAGAGCCCCAGAAGCGACGCCAGTCCCTCGCCCGTCGCCTCGGAAGGTCCATGTGATGCGCCGTTCACCGCGGCGGAATAGAACAATGCGCTGCAGCGCTGCCGCCGCCGCTCGGCGCCCGGACCGGACGGGGTGACATACCAAATGCTGCGAAACCTGGATGCGCAGCAACGACAGATCCTCCTGCAGCAGATCAACCTGGTGTGGGAACGCGGGGAGCTTCCGGAGGATTGGCGAACCGCGGTCGTTTGTCCCATCCGAAAGGCAGGGCGCCCACCTACGGAGCTGAGCGGATACCGGCCAGTGGCATTAACATCGGCGGCAGGTAAGCTCATGGAGCATATGGCGTTGCAGCGTCTGAACGAGCGGGCTGCGGAGGCTGATTTGTTTGACGAGCGGCAGACGGGTTTCCGTGGGATGCGGTGCACGGCTGATTCTATATCGGACGTTGTTACAGCGCTGGAGCATGCCAGGGCAGCAGGCCAGGTTGCGCTGCTGCTGCTGCTGGACGTCTCGGGCGCTTTTGACAACGTTCACCGCGCACCAATTCTAGCGGTGCTTGAGGGGGCCGGTGTGAGCGGGCGCCTTTTGCGATACGTTCATGGCTTCCTGAGCGGGCGCACCATGCGCGTACGAGTAGGGGGTAAGCTCTCCAAGCCTCGCCCGGTCGACATGGGCGTGCCGCAGGGCTCTGTCCTATCACCATTTCTGTTTAATGTCGCCATGTCGGTGGTGCCGGCCTCCCTCCCCACGAGCGGGCGACACCATGTGTACATGTCCATATATGCAGACGACATAGCTCTGTGGTGCCGGGGACCACCGGGCGAGGCGTTCCGCGTGCGGGGGTGCCTTCAGGGAGCCCTGACCGCAATCGATGCCAGATTGCGCGGCCTTGGTCTGTCACTGAGCGCGGACAAATCGGTGGCCATGGCCTGCGTTTCGCGCTCGCGCGCGCACCTTGCGCCACTGTCACTGGACGGGACTCCGATTCCTTGGCGTAAATCGGTGCGGTACCTTGGCCTGGACATCGACTGGCGCCTTTCCTTCCGCACCGCGGCGACCAAGGCCTGTCTGCAGATGAAGAGGATCACCGCCACCGTGCACAAGCTCACCGCTCGAGGCCAGGGCATCTCCCAGCAAGCCGCGCTGCGTCTATACAATGCCGCAGCTTTGGGGGCGGTGCTCTATGCGCTGCCGCTCGTCACGGTGCGCAAGCCGTGCTGGAAGAAGCTCGAGCTTCAGCACCGCAAGTCCCTGCACGTGTGCCTAGGCCTGCCCAAAAACTCGCAGTGCGCCGCAACGTTGGCCGAGGCAGGAGCGTGGCCCCTTGAGCTCCAAGCAGCGCGCAGGGCACTGAATCACATCGACCGGCTTCACCGCGCACCGGACGGCGGCTCGCTGCTGCAGCGTATGCGCTCGCACCCGCGCTCACGAATGGGCGCGGCGCTGCTCGAGTATGAGCAATTGACCCAAGGCCCACCCCCCTACGGCTCCTGCGCGCCCTGGCCTGCTGCCTCGGAGGTACAGCGAGAGATCGTCGGCATCGCGGGAAAGCGGAGCACACCCCTCTGCGCTGTGCAGCAGCTGGCCAGAGCCGTCATACACGAGGAGCTCCAGGACCATCTCCTCGTGTACACCGACGGCTCAATGGCCCGCGACCGCTGCTCCCTTGCTGCGGCGGCCACCATCCCCGCCCTGCGACTGCACAGCCAGCAACACGCAACCTTCCTGGGCTCCTCCACCACGGCGGAGTTGATGGGGATCCGGCTCGGGCTGGACCTGCTGCTCACCCTCGGCCCTCCGCCGCCCAGGAGTGCTCTGCTGTGCGACTCCCGCGCCGCCCTCAGCCGCCTGCAATCTAACGGCCGCGGTACGCCACTAGTGCGGGAAATTCGCTCGCGCATCGAGCGCCTCGCGCAGAGAGGTTGTGCCGTGCGTGCACAGTGGGTGCCCGGTCACTGCGGCATCGCCGGCAACGAAGAAGCTGACGACCTCGCGACCGCTGCACACCAACTACCTGGCAGCGATCTGCCCCTTGCGCTGGAGGACGTGCGTGCGGCCATTCACGACCATCTCCGAAAGCAGCACCCCGACCCACGCATCGCGGGAGGTGAGCGCATCGACAGTGTCACCGGCTGTCGCGCACTTACACGGTCGCAACGTGCAATGATCCTCCGCGCGCGCATTGGCTGCGTGTGGCCCGGGGAACGACGGGTGCGGCACGGAATCGCGATGAGTGATGTGTGTGACGGATGCGGTGCAGTGGAAACACTAGAACATCTGCTCCTTCGCTGCTCCGCGTTCGCCGATGCTCGTCGCGAAATGCTCGCGGCCTATAGGGCGCAGGGCATACAACCAGACTCATTCAAGACGCTATTGTGGCTGCAGGGCAGTGCGCGCACTCGTGAGCGAACTTTGGTGAGCCTCTGTGCATTCCTCGAACACACGGGCTTGACGTCCCGTCTGTTCTCCGTCAGGTAGTTACACGCAGTGACCGAACGCTCCGTGAGTGCTACCTTGAACGATTAATAACTGGACGCCGCACTCCAGTTATAACCAACACAGTGCTGTGCGCGTGTGGGTTTTAATTCCTCTAACATGAACTAATCACGCTCACAACCTGGACACATTTTTTATTGTGTAAATAGTTTGTACATATTACTTCTCCCCATATCCTCTCTTCCTGTCCCCTCACCTCTTTCATTTCTTTTCTCCATTCTGCCTGCTATCCCTTATTTCCGCTGCCCCAGATCAGGTGCTTCAGTATCGATGGCAGATGCCGGGGCTAGCAAACATCTTTTCCTTCCTTTTTACTATTATTTTTAATAAAACCACTACCACCACCAACCTCTTCCTTCGTCGTCACAACGGTGCGTATGGCTGCGTCGCGCGTCTGGTCTATTTCAATCACGTGCTGATTCTTTTCCACATTCTTGTGGCAGGGATTGCGGCCTTAATTTAAAGGTTGTTTGGTATCATTCGTTTAATTAGCTAGGAATTGTTTGGTTCTAAAGATGACTGACTTTTGCCGCTACCGATTTTTTTTTTCTTCAAAAATATACTTCCTTTTTTTTTGACCGCGCCTTTTTTCTGCCAGGCAAACGTAAGCAACTTTTTAATTTAGAAAGATGTTAGTGCCCTGTAGATTATTTCAATTATTTCTACTTTTTTATTTACTTCCGAGAAAGATAGTGACGGGTTTACAGGCAAAAAGCTATTGCTTACAGCTTGACGGGGCCCGTGAAACCACACACGCGTACACGGCAGTATAGGCGATGGCGACTCGTGCAGGAAAGAACACAAAATGAAATTAATGCTTTGCACACATCAAATAGTTTCAGAGAAATAAGGCTAATAAGAAATGTTACAAGGTATAGAAAAAAAAGAAATGAATTGGAAAAAAGTAAATGTTTTACAACAGAACAACAGACAGCTAGAATCGATTATAATTTCAAACGATAATAATATCCAGTCATAGCAAGGCATAATGTTGTCATTTAGAATAAACGACAAAAGGCATAAAAATAGGGCGCACCATGAATAAAATCTCCAGCAATAGAATTAACAGTAATATTTCAAGGGAAAAGGTTTAGCCGAGACAGTATAAACCTGCATTGCATAATGATAGAATGCGCACATTTGCACAGATTAGAAGTCGTTCGTAAAGAAAGCTGCAGCTATTCTGCAGCTCAAGTAGTGGGTTCAGTGTAGGCTTGGCGGTTACGAAAGGCACCTTTCTTGTAGCCGTTTTTTTTTTTGCTCGCCTTAAAGGAAAGCGCGCGAAATACAAAAGCCGTCACTCGACCGCGGTGCTATTTGAGCGCTCCATAAGGCGCGGTTTCAGATTAAAAAGAAAAAGAGGCTGTGGTAAACTTCGTTGCTTAGCGCATTAATTTCTTGCGAGAGCCTACTTGAGCGCTACGCTGTACGTTGCCGCTTTGATATTTTCCTTATGCTGCAGTTCAGTAAAAAAAAAACGCACTCAGGCCGGTGTGAGGGAGCTCTCGTCGCAGGCACGCTATCAGGGCCGTCAGGTCGCGTTGAAACCACAACCGATCGCGCGCTGAGCGCGAGTACCGAAACGCGTTCCCGCGCATTTCCCGCTCTAAATCCGCCCGTTCCCTTACAACCCTTACAAATTTATCTAGACAATCCATAGACTGTCCATAGACTTGTCTATAAAATCTATAGACCCTCTGTGGACAAACCGAGAGCAGTCTATAGGCAGTACAAATCCTATAGACAGTCCATATATGGACAATGTGCAGATTTATGGCCATGCACTTTTGGTAGACTTTTGTCTGAAGACAATCTACGGACTATGAATAGACAAAAAGAAATATCAATACGAAGGCAGTAGAGACTTATAAGAAGTCTATGGACTGTCTATTGATCATTGTTGTAAGGATTATACGCTCTTCCACCTGACAAAGCGCGGTTTATTCATCCGGCTTATGGAGCGCAGCGGAGATAGAAGTCTACTGCCGTCTAGCGCTGACGTTATCCTACGGTCTCGCTGGTGAGCGGCGGCACTCCGAGCGGGAGCACAATTCCTCGCCGATTACCTTCTGGAGCTTGGCTGCAGGCGGACGTCATCAGGTGCCGTCGAAGATCCAGGCTCCACTCGCTGTCGTCTGGCGCCGATGCTCAGTTTGGTCACCGGGGGAAGATCTGCTCCCCGCTTGGCAGCGCGCATGTCGGGGTCTCTTCTGCGGCGACGACTGCTTCCACTCGTGCTGTGCGCGGCGGCTGTCGAGAGCTGCTTCTTCGTCGGCCATAGCACGGACAGAAATACGGCTGCTGGCGTGCGATGAATTTTGGGAGTGACCCAGGCTAAATTTGGAGGTCACCATCGTGTTCCCCGTACTCGAATAAGGTTGGACATCGATTTTGGTCCAAACCGGCCGAAGTCATATTTTGGGGGTTGAGCGCCAAATTTCGAGGTCGCCATCATGTTCGCTGTAGTCGAATTAGGTTGGACATCGATTTTGGCGCAAATTGGTGGAAGTCAAATTTTGGTGGCATGTGGGCCAAATGTGGGAGGGGCTCGAGCCAAATTTGAAGGTCACCATTGTGTCCGCGGTAGTGAAATTCGGTTGTAAAAAGGTTTTGGCCCATATCGGCCAAGGTCAAATTTGTCTCCTTACATGCCTTCTAATATAAGACTGACACATCATTCACACAGCCGCGGACAGATTTTCGTTCCATGAGCCTAGAAAGGCTTCCAACTTGATAATTACAGCCTTTTTTCGCCTAATTAGCAAGTGAACAACGGTATGCTTCATTGATTGCTCTAAAAGCGCGCCCAATTCGCAAAACCTGCTTTATTCTGTTTAAAATGCACAGCGCGCGGCCGTCGCTTCACCGGCGCTGGACCAAATATGGTGGTTCCGGCGATCGTTGCGGACTTTTCCCGTTCCAGTGACTTTAGGGCAGGCGGCTCCGGCGGCGCGCGCTCAAAGCAGACGACAAGCAGAGGACACAGGTGTTTGCTTCAGCGGGCACGCCATGACGTTGTATTTCTGCGCCCGTAAGCCAAACGGCAACAGTTCTTGTCGGTGTCTGTTCAAGGCCGTAATACTAACAGCGCTGCTACGCGCAGTGCGGCCTCCTTCGGAATTTGCTAGACTAAGATGGTGTTTTGTTTGAAATTGCAAAAGCGGCTACAAGTGTTGCAGGGAGAAGGTGAGCAAGGTGAGAAGTTGTAGCCGCTTGTTGCCTTCTCGGCTGACGTGGTCATAAACGCTGCGCCGTACGACACTCGAGTTCTCCTCCAGCAGATGAAACTTAGCGTGGTCACATACTCGACGAACGTGAAGGCATGTTTGCCTTCGACGAATGCCAGCAGCGCTTATACCCATCCAATCAAAGTCTTCGCGCGGGTGTCAAACAAAAGCCGGTACTAGAAGCTAGAGATCATCTTATAGCGGTCATGGAAAAGAACGCGCTTTAGTTTTGACTGTGCTCAAATGGTTGAAGCGTAGCACCAGTTGCTCTTCGGGCTACCAGCGGTAAAGAAGAGCGCGAGAGTGCCCTCGATAGAAGTCAGGCGCGCTCGGCCGAACGGGAGCAACACGCTCGACCAATTGCCTTGGCAACCGAAACGGCAGTAGTTTCTTTCCAGGCCGCCAGGCGCCGCCAGCATGATAGTGGCGTCGCGGGCTTGTGACCTTTTCTGGTCGCCGCAGACAGCGGAGTTTCCACTCCTATAGTCTTCCTCCGTGGCCGTGGCGGACGGCCATGTTGCTGTTCTACAGAAACGCTGAAAGCAGCGATGCGGAGAAGGCGCCTGTCAACCCTGAGTAAGACGCAGACCGTGTCGAATTTTGTCTCCAATTGGGTCTCCTGGGAAGAATAGCCGTGGGTCGCGAATAAACTGTTATACGATCCAATTTGCGCTTTAAAAGTATGCTACACTGAAATATCTGTGAACAAATCGCTAACACTAAACCTTTTGATGGCAGGTTACAGCTAAAACTATAGTTGACGCAAATATATAAAAAATTTGCCTTCCGGAATAAAACTTATGCACATACCAACTGCGAGTTATTAAGAAAGCGCCGAATAGTTAACTGGAATGGGTACTGCGTTCAAAACTATGGCCGCCTCGCCTACGATGCCACATTATTCTGAAACGCCTGATTTCGATATAGAATTTCATGCATTGACGTCCAGAGACCTGGCAACGATCTGAAACGGCTCCTTGATTCGGAATATCAGGGGCCAAATATAGAAATTTTTCGCATGGCAAAACGTTTCGCGTGTGAATCACGGCTCTGCCCTCAGGTACCATGATAACATGGCGGTATACAAACCAGGCGCAGGCAAATTATGGAACGCTCATACGAGTGGAAGGTATTCGTAATACGGACCTCAAATTGCGGACGCCAGCAGCAGCTATCGCAGCGCTGTCTTTGCCGATAACGCAAAATGATATTTTGTCCTTAACCATGGGTCTCTTGATACTTTCCTACTGGCCATAAGACGTCTGCGTAACACTGTGCGAAAGGTTTGCACGCCAGCTGGGATAATACACATTTGTAATGGGTACCCTTGTTCGCATTACAAAACATTGGCTTTAAAGGAGGATAAAACTAAGCCAAAAGGTAAGCAATAAGTTACAATAAATAGCTGGATTCTCCTTCTGAAACTGCATAAGTATTTTTTTTCTAGCTCGAGAGAAGGACTTCGTGCTGAGAAAATCGCAGGTGAGGTTTCAGTTTTGTTCTCATATTTACGCCTTCACGTAGCGTGAAAAATCCGCGCTATTTTTACAATCTAGGTCTCTTGAGCTCTGTGTGAACCACAGAAAGCACATCACAGCGAGGAATCCTAGCTGTGCGTATTAGCGTCACGAAATGCGGACTCCAGGCTGTCGAGGGGCCACGCAGATGTATTTCGGCCTACTTCCACCCTTGAGGCTAAGAAGCTCGGAAGCTGTGATAGCGACACGTGCACGCGAGAGCCTTCAAGATCAGACTGCCCTTCTCAGCTGTACAAAAATTTAAATATGAGCAACTTTCTAAATTACCACTTTCGATAATCGGGTAATCGGCTGCAATATCGACAAACACCGCGGACATCGTAGAAGTTGTTCAGCATGATTACAAACGTTCCAGATCTTTCTGATCACGTCTCGCATGGGAAAGTGATAGGTTGACGTGCCAGCGGCTGTATACAAAATAAGGATAAAATAAGGAAGCCTCGTTGTATTATGCACAAAAAGTGGTGGACTTCAATCTGGCTCTATGACGTAGCGACTACACGTACGGGGGGTACTCAAGCCTTTTATTAGTTCTGACTTCTTAGACAAAATCATGAGAGTTTATGTCGATATATTTATTTTTATTGTTCGCGCAACACTTTTTGTCCCGGGAAGAAGCCCCAGGGCACCGTATTCCAGTATGCTGCATCCCGGTGTTCAGCGCAATACTGGGCCCCAAATTAAGTATCGCTAATGAGGCTAACACAGGAGCCAGGTGAGTGAGCATTCTTTAAATATACGCGCTACTTGAGATACCCAACAAATGAGTGATATGCGTGTGTTGTGTATTCCAAGTCGCGCGTGTAGTTGCAGTAACAAACACCGATTGGCGTATTACATCATGCTTCTGAAGGGTAGAAAGAAACAGGAGCCCTCTTAAATATCTGCGGAGAGCGCGCAGCATAGTGAAAGTGGACGATTCCGCGAGTAGAGTGAAAAAGAAACCGTTTGGCCCGCCAACCAGACGAGCTTCAAAAAGAGCGAATTCTCCTTGAGCTTCTCTGACTTGAATTACCTTCAGTATCTGAATTTGCCACTCATGATGGTTTCACACAGACCAAGAGGGTAGAGTGTAACGCGAGCGAGACATCGCATTATTCTATGTCAACAGCGTTCCCTGCAGTGTTTTAGTCTGACTACGTCAGTAGTTTCCCGTCGATGCCGTCATGCGCGAGAAAGGGCTGAGCCCATCATGGCTGGCGAATAATACGCCTGACCGGACACGTTACACAAATTCGCGTGAGGCGCCACTACGAGCCTTGCGGTTTTATGTAATTTTTGCCTTATCCTCTGTTCTCGATAACAATTACATTACTTTGATATGTCCGGACACTAATCTTTCAGCCTGGCTTCTGTTAGCGCTCCCCTTTAGTGTCGCTGCATTGCACAGAGTTTCTGCCTCCTTTAAAGCGTGTTGTGCCTGTAAGACAAGAAAGCACAGCAAAGAAGACAACCTGCGAGCGCGTAAGGGAGATGACGTAAGGGAGAGTGATGAGAGGCAGGAAGCTTAACCAGAAGGTGATTTAAAACAGAAAGAAGAAAGAGAGGGTGGAGTAATGAGTTTTCTCTGCTGCAGTACCTGTGCGATGTGGAAGAAAGTTTCTTGAAAGTTAGTAAGTCTCGGAGCAGTGCAAGTAAAGCTTAAAAGTCGTCAACATTCTGTTGCAAAAAATCATTTTATTTTTCCCAGTCGGCTGTGAAAATTTTGGGCTGCAAGTTCTCCACATATCCATTTAGTCAGGTGACATGTAAAGTGTGCCATAATATTTTCGTTGGCATTGAACACGCCCTGCTGTAGTAGAACTTTCTGGCGGTCTAGTTGGTACATTTCAATTCAATAGCGTGCGCTAACAGGACGAACACAGGAAACTTGGAGAAGACGAAAGAAGCGCTT
This sequence comes from Amblyomma americanum, assembly GCF_052857255.1. Classification (NCBI taxonomy): domain Eukaryota; kingdom Metazoa; phylum Arthropoda; class Arachnida; order Ixodida; family Ixodidae; genus Amblyomma; species Amblyomma americanum. The sequence goes on from NC_135497.1 coordinate 267,802,651, forward strand.
CTTTCGTCGTCTCCAAGTTTCCTGTGTTCGTCCTGTTAGCGCACGCTATTCAATTGAAATGAACAGCCCCTTGCCGTTTGGAACATTGTATCTGCTAACTTTGTAATTTCAGTGCCACTTTCTACACTACAAAAAAGGTATTGCTCAAAACTATGACAACTGTCAGAGAATATGAGTTCTTCTGGGCTCAAAAATTTCCTCTGCACAATTCCTGCGTACGCCTTTCAAGAAGGAAAGGACTGGTAATGTCTTTATTACGTCACACGACCCAAATACTGCTGCATATATCTAAAGACTCATTTTCGAGGCCGCATGAAAACCTTTGGCACGACATAGGAGAGATAGACCGCATGCAGCTAGCCAGTGAAGAATTTCGCACTAGTATAGCGTACTTCGACGCACTTGTGCCTAGCAAAACTGCGACGCGCAAGCGCATCGAGGCACCCTACATTAGGAAACCGTGGCCTGATCTTTTCAAATGAAATAACTTAGATTTTTCATCAACGAATAGGCCATTTGTTTAGAGATTCCGAATTTTACGATGAAATAAACCAGACTTAAACACAACCTACTTCCTCAGCACAAAGCTCTCGACGATTTTACGCAATTGACACTGCACGAAAGGCCCTTGCTTTTGCCTCATTGCCTTCAATCTCAGGACGAAATTGGGATCAGTGTCGCAGTGAGATGCTAAGAGACAACAAGAAGGAAAAAGAACAAGGAGAATTGGAGGCACAAAATCGGTGAATTCGTGTCGGGCAGGTGCGTAGGTTTCCACGCGCCTCTCTTGTCCACACCTCATCTCCGTTGCCGTGGCGATAGTGCGGTTTGGGCGGGGAATTTATTCTCCTCGGTCGCAGAGAATGCATCTAAATGCCATTCTCAGTTAGCGAAGTTGGCAGAGTGATTGCAGAGCCTAACTGGCATGCGGGTTTATTCCGTACTGCCTTTATGAAGCACTAAAGCGTGCAAATGCCCCAATGTTGGTGACCGTACAGCTCGAGAACCTCGTTGAATAACGAGGCCTTTCGATCCAAGCGCCATCCGATGTCACTTATGTCTATGTACGGCGCGACATTTCCAAGAAAAGCAAATTCAGTGGAACTCCGACATTCTGAATACCTCCGTCCGTGTGTGGGCCGCAATATTTTAATGCAGGCGTAAGGGGAAAAAGAAAGACGCGGGGCCCTGGAAGGGAGTATAGTACTGCACGTGCTAAACAGTCGGAACAAGGCAAATCAGAAACCAGTGCAAAAATTGCGAAATGCACAAAACGCTCCAAATGCAGCCACTGCAGAGTGGGTGGCAGTCGCGATGCTCCAATTACGCTTAAAAAAAGAAGACACTTTTCTATCAAGCATCTCAAGAGGCCGATTTTTCGGTGGTAATAACAAAATTTTACCAGACGCACGATGCCGCCTTCTGTCATTAACGAGGCGTGCTCTAAAAAACAAAAAAACAGCAATTCTGCTGCGCCAAACGTCATTTTCTTCTTTTCTCACTACCACTTCGTAGCTGCAATGGCGGCCGCTTGCATCATGTGCCAGGCTTTTAAGAAGGCAGGTGTTTTACTCGAAGGCAGGACAAAGAGGCGGGAAAAGTTCCATGGGGGAAATAACAAGATTACTTTCAATATTTGCACGAGAAATGTTCTCGTAATGGCAAACTCAATATTCGAATATTCTCATAATCTGAGAAAGCAGTGCTTTACGACGGTCAGTTAACAGGTTGTGCGCACATTTTCCGACGGGAGGAGACTTCTTAGACTCTATGACTACTAAACAAGCAATTGTTCTTTTGGTCACACACTGAAAGTTCAGTTTATAAAAACACTGATAGAACTTAAGCAGTGGATTGGTGGGCCGGGGTAACGGCCACCGCTTCGATCATAACGAAATGCCTTCTGAAATCAGAAAGCTTCGCCAAACCTAGTCGACCCCTTTAATCACCACAGGTACCTTCAGCGCACCTCACAGCTCTGGCATAATGGCAGGCTTTGTTGATGAGTAGACGGAGATAATCACTTGATAAACAGCACAGCTCCCAGGTACAACACTAATATTAAGCGGTTGTCAAACAGGAAAAAGCGTATGTACAAACTTGCAAAACATTGTTCTAACTGCGAACGATGGAATGCTTATAAAACCGCTTCACGTGAATATATTACAGCGCTGGAACAGGCGAAGAACACATTTTTACACGTTACCTTTCCGTCCATGCTATGCGCTGATCCGCGAAAGTTATGGCGCATTATCAACCCGACTGATATCGATAGCATATCTCTTGTTGACAATTCTGGAACTATCATTCGCCCCGAACTGCAAGCTTCTGTGTTAAACGAAGTTCTCACTTCCAATTCTTCTATCACCACCGATCTCCCGCTTCTTAGCGCAGTGTCACTCGATTATACGCCCATTTATCCTGTCACAATAGACCTTGATGGTGTTGCAAAACTGATAAACTCACGAAAAATATCCGCTGCTCCAGGCTGCGACCTTGTTAATGCCAAGTTCCTAAAAAATGCAAGGGTTTATTCTTCCGTCATAATAACGAAATTTTTTCAGCAGTCACTTGACCAGGGTTCGCTACGTGCCGAATGGAAGGTGGGGAAGGTGATTCCACTCCAGAAATCAGGTAACAGGCACTCTCTACTAAACTACCGGCCAATTTCTATCACCAGCATTCCTCGTAAACTTCTTGAACACATCCTGTTTTCTCACCTAGCTAACTTTCCAGAATCCAACTCTTTCTTCTTGCGATTTCAAAACGGATTCCGAAAATCTTATTCATGTAAATCCCAACTTGTATCCTTTACTAACAAGTTGCATGTTATTCTTGATCGTAATTCACTAGCTGACTGCGTGTTCATAGATTTCGCTAAAGCGTTTGATAAAGTATGTCATAGCTTATTTCTATAAAAATTGCAGCAACTTAACCTGGACTCAAAGATTTTAACCTGGCTTGAAGCTTTTCTTGCAAACCGTCAACAGTTCGTTTCCATTAATGACCTCACCTCAGACCCAAGTGTGGTTCACTCCGGCATTCCGCAAGCCTCTGTGCTCGGTCCGCTTCTTTTCCTTATTTACATTAACGACCTACCCTCCTGCATTTCATCTCACATTCACCTATTCACTGACGACCGCGTAATATTCAGGGAAATAACATGCGATGGTGACATACTAATGCTTCAATCCGACCTCGACTCCACCTCAACCTGGTGTAAATCTTGGCTAATGGACCTTAGTGTTAACAAGTGCAAATAGATGCGTGTGTCTTAGGTGACAAATAACTTGCCGTATTATCACCTTAACGGCTTGTCTCTAGACTCTGTACACACTTATAAATACCTCGGTGTTCACATTACTAATGACCTTACCTGGACTGCTCATGTCACACATGTCGTTAAACACGCCAAAAAACACCGTAACTTTGGTAACTTCGCCATAACTTTGGTAAAGCACCTTCATCTCTGAAGCTTTTACTGTACAAAACACTAATTTTACCTAAACTCGAATACGCAGCATCAGTATGGGATCCTTATCACCAGAACTTAACGCACTCGCTTGAGATAATCCAAAATACAGCTGCTCGATTCATTCTCATTAACTACAACAGAAATGCCACCATAACCAGCATGAAATCTAATCTCGGTCTGCCATCCCTTGCGTCCCGTCGTCCAGCACTTCGTCTTCGCCTTTTTCATAAACTTTTTCCCCATTCTTACCTGCGCGAAGAACTTATTTCACCCTCGCAGTACGGGTCACCACGGATGGATCACGCCCACGAGGATGGAATACCATCCTGCAGAACGAAAACCTAGTTTCATTCATTTTTACCCCAGTCATCCGACGAGTGGAATCACCTTCCCGAACCATTGGCACTAATTAATGATCACCGTTTATTTCAAGATGCATTAGCTAACACTGTATGACTAGCAACCTTCTGTAATATTGTGCTCATATTTCTTTGTTTTGTTGCTTGTATAACCACTCCCCTCAATAATGCCGTATGGCCATGCGGGTATTTTAAATTAATTAATTAATTTTTTCACTGCAGCTCATGTCCTTGTCCAGTGTGCATTAGGCGTCATCCTGGGAGACGTCTTTGTTTGTGTCTGTCAGCTTTCGTCTACTGAGGCTGTCGCAAGTATGCGTGGCCAGGCGCGGTCATAACGGCCGTTTTCTCTTCCAAGACGGTGCGACGCGACTCATCTGCGCCCCGTGCATAATAAAAGGTGATGTTGTGATTTTTTGTCCAACAGGCACTGGTCTGAACGCGTTCTTGTCGTCGAGGAACTGTCCGCAAACGTTATAATGCGCCTCTGCGGACGGAATGCACGAGAATGCAACAATAATTTATCAGCTGCGCCAGCGACAGAGTTCCTGGCTTACTTATTTTCCTTATTCGCCAGTTACAGTTTTCCCGTTGAATGCAAAGCCTCAGCGTGCATGAGGAAGCCTGTTGCCGCCCTTTTCGAACTAGTAGCCAGGGCTACCACTATCACGCACTGTTGAGCTGATTGGTTGGCATATTCCAAAAGAGAACCCAAAGCTAAACGGGAGGAAGTAAAGAAGCAAGCACTCTCATAAACACTCGACAGGAAACAGAACGCATCTCTCTTTATTTTTTTGCTCCATACCTATATTTGGCTCCTTTACCTAATTCATTTAACCTCCCTGCCTTTCCTCCTCCTCCTTATTTCATTCCGTCAAGCTTTGAGAGCGCCTGTATGGAGAAGAAGGCAGTGTGCTGAGCAGGCTAGTATGCGCTCGACTTCGATAAGCAATAACGTTGCACATATACTGACACAGAGAATGCAGCAAAACGAAGCGCTTCTCGCAACCAACGTTTTTATTCAGAAAAACGCTGCAGAGTTTTGTTTCAGCACACTAAAAGGTAATCAAGGACGGTATTTCAGTGCAATGCTTGAAGTCCACTGCGCTGGAATTCATGTCATGAGTTAATTAAATAAGGCATTAGCTGTCAGGTAAAAAATACCCAATGAAAGTGATTACCCAGAAGACCTGATTATGAGAGCAAGCGAAAAAGTTGTTTAATTGATGAAATGAAAACCGCACGAGCAGCGACAGAAACGAACGATGCCGATCTGTGAATTTATCATATAATCGTCTCTGGCACGTACCTGAGAAGGTTCCCAGAGAGATATTAGCAACGCCAGGAGAAAACAGTCCAGTTAATGCCCAGTCCCAGAAAAAATGTGTGAGAGTGGCAGGAGTGAAGGAAAAGCGAGCCGTATGATAAAGCATGTTTCGCTGTTTGTTGCTTGAAAAGTCCGAGTCGTGTATAAGGTGCGTTTGTCCTGCGGGATGGTGTATATCGGCCAGACTGGACGGCGTCTGAATGTAAGGTTAAAAGAACACCACTATTTCTTGAAAAATGATTATTCTTCCCGCTATTCTTCATGCTTCATGCTTAACTCTGTCGCAAATGATGCAAGCGCTGTTGTGATCTGTTGTTTTCTGAAATAAGTGCTGTTTTCCGCAACCGCAATCAAGTGACGCGGAAGAGGGCACAAGCATTCCGTGTTATCAAAACCAGTGAATCATATATGAGTGATTCATACATCTGCTTGTCTGGGAATGAACTACTTTTTGTTGGAACGTCAGGTGAGATTTGCATGTTAAGGCTTCACGCCAACATGCGCGTGTCGTGTGACTAAACTGTGTCACGCCTTTTGTGTTTCGTTGCCTCATACATCTGTATATATTGAAGCCTTATAAACAACAATGTTAGTCGCAAGTAACGCCTCGAACTGTTGCCTTCTCTCTGTGCGCGTGCGTCCAGCGCAATTATTTCTCGAAGGTGTGAAGAACGCCCACCGTTAGTCCGCCACTGACTGCCGGCTTTTCGTCCATCGGTTACACAAGCGGGCTGTGACAAGTGAACGGCCACATCTCATCTCAAGCGTTTCTATTATATTGGTTAGTTGTTTTAAAACCCAAGTTTAAATAGAAATAACAATAAACCAGTCCCCTCAATCGCTACGCAATCTAGGGAGACAATAATTTTAAGTTCAGTTCTGAAGCTTATTTTCTGTTTTTTTTTCGACGTACACTCTCGTGGCTAAGATAATAGCAGGAGAAGTGGGCGCCGCTAGTCTCTAAACCGCTTGTACCAAAGGGCGCGAGACCCCCAGTTCTTTTGCCCGCCGCCGCGACTGCCTTCAAATGCAGCTGAAATGGCACGCGTCCACCCACTGATATTCTAATGCGTGCTAAAAACGGCAGCAGAAGTCCAAATAAATTCCGACTATGATAAGCACTTCCTAGCGTAGCCAGGATTTGCGTTTGGGAGTTACGGTTCGGAATTTGAATGCATAATCAGGTCTTTCATTATTGATCTCTGTGTCTTCTTGACACGTGCAGCGCTACACTATCTGGATAATCACGCGGTTCGGTGCGTTCGGAAGTTTCGAAGTGCAACCACTTGCTGATTAATGCACAAACAAAAATTCATGAAAGTGTTTTATCTGAAAAGGCATGACTAGACGAGTTGGCATATGTTCACGATTTGTAGCATTGAAAGACATCAGACGAGAAAAACTGCGGCCGACGTGACTGCTGAGCTAAATTAAAATGTTTCGAAACGCGAAAGTAACTCATGCGTGAGCTATCAAGACCAAGCAACTGCAGATAGAATACAACAAAACCAAATGCATAAACGGAGCACCAATAACCAGGCACGAATATTCTTTGAAGGTGGAATACAAGACAACCAGCTTTTGAAGTAATTGCTCGTTAGCAGTTCATACCAGTGTGCTTCTGAAAGCAAATGTTTTACACTCTTAATGGCAATTTCAAGTAAAAAAAATAGAAACACATCGAGTGTTGATTTTGTTCTTTTATTTTGAAAAACTTGTAATGCAGCGTAAAACGGTGCGTCACGAAAAAATTTATTGTTTCGCGAAAACATTCGGTGCGCGCACTTACAAACAATCTGCGTAGCCCCAGAAAAATAGTCACAGTTATTTACACGCAAGAAGTACCAATTTTGACTCCAGTTTGAGTACGGCTCTCGATTAAAAACAGTAGACTCCACAATTCTTGAAGGCTATATTTTTCAAGCCGGCGTTACTTCGCTCACGCATAAACAACGAACAATATATTTCAAACCTGCCTTTTATTCTGTTGCACTCTGATGACATTTATTTTTGGGGGTCTATCAATGCGCTGCGCAGAATTTTGTCTACGGTAAGCTCGATTCAAGAGCGTCCACTGAAGGCTTGAAGTAAAGTTGTCGTCTGTAATTCTTCGCTGAATTCAGTAGAGCTGATGCAAAATAGATTGTCAATAAAACTTTCGGAAGTATTGTTTCTTGAATTCCCAACCCAGACTACCATATCAATCCTCGTCATTTAGATCTGGGCCAACTTGAATACCTCAAGCATCGTGGGATCGGACCCCGGCGGCGGCGGCGGCCTCATTTGTGTGCCGGTGATGGGAAAAAAGCGACGTGCTGTGCTACGTCAGTACACGTTATAAACCCCAGGTTGCCGATACTGACCCACAGCGCTGCACTACGCCATCTCAAATAGCCCATGTGGAGCTTTTGGACGTTAACCCAACATACCACACCAGGTTAAAAGTTAGGCCCTCCCAACTTGCAATAATAAACACGCATATTTTTAATGGTTTCTCTGCATTCTCATGCGGACGGCTTCTGCTGCGGTGAACGTCGCACAACAGATCAAAATCTAAAAAGCGATTAGTATCCAAAATTACCATACATATCCTTTTGAGCACCACGCTTCATAAAGCGCATGCGATTTCTGGACAATATTTTTAAGCATTGTGTCGCCATCGAGCTTGCTCCACAAAAATTGAGAAACAGCGAATGCCTCGACAGTACCTATCAATTAATATCTTTCGTTTAACTTGGGGCGAAAGAAAATAACCACCTTCAGGGCAATAAATTAGCCTCAAGCAATTACCTTCCAAATTCTTCTAATATTAAGCATTCCGTTCTTTCCCCTTTGTGCCGTATAAGCTGATTAAAAGCCGCTTAGACAGTGGATTTTTCAATTATATTTCAGGAAGGTTTTTATATTATTGCCCCAGGAAGTAACCTAAACCTAAACGCACTTGAACAACGAGGTGCACGCCGAAAATATTTTTAAAAAAAACCTAAGAAGTGACAACAATTCTTTGGCACTACGGCGAACGCTAAATTGCCGTCATGAAATCCCTCAAGCAATTTCAAATTCCCATAAATAAGGGGGCAAAGGTCCACACTGAATGCACCAGCGTTAATCAGAGTTCCTTGTGAGTTTAGACGTCCGCACAACGGCATGCAAACGCGGAGACAAACTTAAACAGCGTGCGGTAATTAAATTTTAAACAAAGCGATTATTTAAATCACAAATGCACTACAAACAGCCTCACCTCACAAATCCTGGAGTACGGAGTAGGCTCGAAATCATCGCGGCCCACAAGTTGCAGCCATGCGCGTAGTCGAGCACCGTCCTTTTTCCCCAACGGACAGCGCATGAAGCGTTTTCCGTAATTTTGCCAGTTGAAACAGCCAACAACGCACCAAGACGGCATCCTCGTATGCTCTTGTGCAGCTGAAATGCTGTGAAGTGGGGCATTTCGTGGTCAATGCGTCGACCACTGACAGCTCTTGCAGCGTCATAGCACTGGGACTACCACAGTTGGCCGACTTAAAACGCATAAGCCACAAAATGGCAGCCCCCATGAAGCAATGGTCGATGCTACCAACTTAGTAATTTGTTGAAGTACAGCACTTGCAGCGTCATAGCACTGGGACTACCACAGTTGGCCGACTTAAAACGCATAAGCCACAAAATGGCAGCCCCCATGAAGCAATGGTCGATGCTACCAACTTAGTAATTTGTTGAAGTACAGCACTTGCAGCGTCATAGCACTGGGACTACCACAGTTGGCCGACTTAAAACGCATAAGCCACAAAATGGCTCGCGTTGGCCACGTGCGGCCTATAAAGAGAAATAGTTTTCCACTGTGTTGTATATATGGTTAGTAGTAAACATGTAGAAAGCGTTCCTGCCGTTTATGCGCTAGGCATTGAATAAAACAAGTTTTGACACTCTGCACTAGCCGGAATGATTTTACTTCGGGACAGTAGTGAGGGGAAGTGCTGGCCTTGTTTCGTCGGAGCAGACATGTGCTCATCGTCTGCTGACATACGTACGTGTCGCGCTGTGCGAAAAGTGGGGACAGCGTCGCGTCCCTCATCTCCTGTCTCGCTTAGCGCTGTTTTTAGCCGCATGACCACGCACCAGCCAGGCCGACTTGTCCTCTTGTTAAGCTGGTCGATTTGGTGAAAAGTTTTGATTTCTAGAATTATTTTCTTTCCTAGCCCTGAAGTCTAGTTTCGTGACGAAAAATTATAGCAAAATATTGAGTACAAATTTATAAATTACGTTTTTTAGAAGTGTGGTCGTCAAAAATTGTGAGGTAATTTCTTTGATTTCAGTGCCGCATTTCTTTGACCAAAGCGAAAGCGAAGATGCCATAAACGAGAGAATAAACTTTAAGGTTCCTTTTGTGACCTCTCACATTTTCTGCGACTGGATCACTCACCTTCGTAATTCGCATGAAAATCAAATGATTTCATTTGTCGCAAACTATTCCTGAGACGTTGAGGAGCGTAATAAATCTCTCGATTTTTTCCCTACACGTGCAGTACTGTGTTAGTTATTTCTTGTAAGAAACGTTTTCATGTAACTATGCACGCATAAGTACTGATCATATAGAAAAAGAACTAATCGCGTCATCGTAATGAACAGGGCTTTATGTACATGCTGGCATAAAAAAACCCCACTATCTACTAAATTATTTGAGACCTGGGGGGACTTGACGACGGTGTTAATTATAATTACCCAGAACTGCACCAGGTATAGCTATAAATAAAGGGAATTAGTGAAACTAGCGTAGGAATTTCATATTTGCACCAAGTTTAGTTACATATCGCATGCATGAGTAACGAAAACACATTTAATTGCCGCGTCCCCTCTTAATCTCGATCGCCACGTGTCTGTTAGTAGCACGCCTTCGGCTCCTTCTTTCCAAACAAGCTTCGCGATCATGTACTACCTCATGAAACATGACACATGCATGATGCAAAGTAAAAGCATATGGCGTTTAGCACACTTAAGGTACGCTATTCTAAGCACACCAACGCGACCGCGCAAGATTGACACAACTTACCAGACTTCTTTCTACTCGAATGAAATAATTACGTCGTCATATCAAGAAACAGTTTCAAGTAAATATTGAATGTCATAAAACGCGCCATTAAAACATGGTGTGCTATTAACAAAAAAACGCATTACTTGGGGGCGAGTGAACCTGTCGGCGCCCCGTGCACTCCGGCTCAAGGTGATAAGTACGTGTGCAGCTGCATATGTCTTTTTTTTCCTTGAGCAATTATCAGCCTACTATCCTGAAGTTCAGGTGAATGAACGCAGTAACTTGCAAGTTATTAAGTGCATTGAGTGGCAGTGACTATCGACTCCCAGACTTCGCGCTTTACTGCCGTGGCCCAATGCCTGTTAGCCAGTTTCTGAATGCGGCATTTATGCGCGAGAAACCTATCGAGGCTAATTTAATATTTTTTATGCTTCTACGCGGATCCAGCAGTGACGCAGCTGGTCAATACATGCTGCTTCTGCAGTGCACAGGCTTGAAGCAGCCGCCGGTATAGCTGGGGCACGGTCGAGGACACACGCCAAAAAGACTGGAAAACCTCTTAAGTGAGAAAATAAAGCCGAAAATTACGGACCGGTGTCAGACAGCCCACCTGGGACCTGGACCTGGGGGTCCCTGGCCGCCGGCAAAAGCACGTCAAGCGACCTCCTCGGCGCTGTGCGCCATATCAACGCCGACACAGAACATCACCGCCAGCTGAACTCCATGCTGCACTGATGGCAGCAGCGCCAGCGACGGGTCCAGCGGCCCCTGTAGTTGCGGCTACAGACCAGGCCCCGCCAAACAAGAGACTGCGCGACGGCAGAGCCAGCAACGAGCCTCTGACCGACCATCCAGAGGACATGGACCAAGCATCATTTACAGTTGTTTCGTACAAGAAAAAGAGAGCTACCGGTGTTCCTGTAGTTTTCAGGCCCACTGAGGAAGGAGGAAGCCTATGGAAAGCCAACCCCAACATTGTGGCTTCGCCGGTTGTAGCATCGGCTCAAGAAAAAGTCCTCAGCCATCGCATTCACAAGGATGGGAGCCTGATGGTTACAGTATCGACGCTGCCCGCCGCCAACCGTCTGCTCACGGTAACTAAGCTGGCTGGAGTGGCTGTAGAGGCCAGAGTCCCATACTCTTACATGGCAAGCTATGGCAAAATACAAGATGTACCTGCCACCTACAAAGACGAAGATCTGCAGGAATATCTACGCGACCAAGGTGTCCTCTCAGCAAGGAGGCTAACCGCCTACACTCCTGAGGATGGTGGAAAGATAAAAGCGGTACGCCGTCGCACAGTTATATTGGAATTCGCAAAAGATGCGCCGCTACCAAAACGCGTAACGCTGCGGTTCTGTAGTTACCCTGTAACTGAATACGTCGGAGCAGCAACTCAGTGCTATAAATGTCAGAGGCATGGCCACATATCAAGGCACTGTAACGGCCCCGTGCGCTGCAAAGTGTGTGCTGGCCCCCACTCGCACAAAGAATGCACTTCGAGAGCGCAACCTAAATGCGCTAACTGCGGTGGCCCACACCCTGCTTCCTATGGAGGGTGTTATAAAAAGAAAGCAGCCACAGTTGCTCGCACGGCAGAGCAAACAAGGGAAACCCCCTAAGCGCCATGAACCACCACCTAACCCCGACGTGGTTTTCACGACTACGGCAGCTCTTTCCGAGAATCAGTCAACACAGCGTGGCAGAGCAGCTGACAAGACCTACGCAGATGCGGTAAAAAAGAAGCGTGGGAAGTCCGTTGGTCCTCCTTCATCAAAGCTACTGCAACGCACTACACAAGACCCGACAAACAGCGTCGCTTGCTCTGACCCCAGGGCGCCACAACATGACAAGAAGATCAGCGGCAGGCAGCAAACCGGAAGCTCTGAACAAGATGTCACATGCCTACTGATTCCGATGCTGTTTGCAGCCATCAAGGCTCTTATCCGTGCAAACCCCTCGTCAGGAAGAGTCCCAGAAGTAGAAGCTGTCCTTGCAATGGAACCGTTGGTGTCGGTCTCCTACGCTCCGCAGGGGCGCAATACCACACTTAAGTAATCATGGCTTCCACAGCGAGAACTTCACCGCAGCTGACAATCCACAACATCTTTCGTACATGCACCATTTTCCAGTGGAACGCTCGCGGGCTACGCTCTAAACTCTCAGATTTACGACAGCTCGTGCGAGCGTACCGCTTCCCCTTCATAGTCATCTGTGAATCACGCGTCGAGGAAACTTTCCGACTCAATGGATACTATTTCCATCATTCACAACGACCGGATAACGTCAGCAGATTGCTGATAGGCTTTCGCAAGGATATCCCGGCCTCACCGGTTGATGTCCCGCCTCACAGCGACAATGAATACGTATGCGCTGTCACAGTTATTGCCGGACAACAGTACACTCTGATTGGAGTATATCTTGAGCCAGGCACGCCATTTGATGCTTTGAGACTTGAAGACTTGATAGCAAGGACGCCCTCTCCGCATATTATTTGCGGAGACTTCAATGCTCATAATGAAATTTGGGGCAGCTCACATACATGTGCCCGAGGTGCCAAGCTTGCAAAACTTCTCTCCAAGCATTCAGTTCAGCCATTAAATGACGGCAGCATCACCTACCTCCGAGGCCCGACGACTACCAGCAGTATCGACATGACATTTGTCACAAGTTCATTCGCCCACAACTTTGGCTGGTGCACTGATTTGGAGACACGTGAAAGCGACCATTACCCAATCCTCATATCGGCTTTCCATGCGCAGAGGAACCCAAAGAAATTTCTTATAAAATCTACAGACTGGGACGCATACAAGGACGCTATAAGCAGAGGAGTTACTGCGGCAACTCGCAATGAGGAATTAGCATCGACAATTGCGTATTGCCTGAGGGCGAGTACACAACTTACAGCTAAAAATGATAACCTACCTTCAAATGATGACACATTCCAAAGGCTTTGCGCTATACGCAGGCGAGCTGATAGGAAAGCTCTGCGCACAAAAAGCCTCGATGACCTACGTGCATGCCGACGGGCACAACGTCACATTCGACGCTACATGGATAAACTCAGTCGCCAAAAGTGGCGTGACTTTTGTTCTACGCTGGATGTGCGCAAACCAGTAACCAATATTTGGCGGGTAGTTAGAGGTATGCGCACGCCACTTCAACAACTCCACCCCTTCGCTGCACTCTCCCTTCACGAACAAAAATCTATAAAAGAAGTCTCAGAAGAATACTGCAAGCTGCTGTCGGCAGGGTCAGGGCATTCGACACTCTCCGCAGATGGTCAAACAGGCATCCCAAAGGCGGCAGTGCCAGCGTTAGACCTGCCTTTCACAATGGAAGAACTATCCACAGCTATCGCGGAGACTAACAGGCACACGTCTCCGGGTCATGATGAGGTGACCTATGACGCCATTGCAAAGCTACCCTACACCTCCCGTCTTCGACTCCTGGAGTATTACAATTCTTCCTGGATGGCTGGTGCGGTCCCCACGGAATGGAAGGTGGCAAAAATCGTGCCCGTTTTGAAACCCTGTAAGCAGCCAACAAGCTACGCATCATTCCGGCCCATTGCCCTACTGAGCTGCGTAGGTAAGCTCATGGAGCGCATGATCTGCAAGCGCATAACTTGGTTCCTAGAAAGCCGAAATGAGTTCCCCCAAGAAATGAACGGGTTCCGTCAAAACAGGTCTGCGACTGACAATATCATCGCCCTCGTCTCATCAATTGAGGAGTACCTTCATGCTGGGTACATCCCAACAGCCGTTTTCCTAGACATCAAGGCCGCTTTTGACTCCGTCTTTCACCATGCAATTCTCGCAGCCTTTGGCAGTCTTGGCCTTGGAGGAAGGCTATACAAGTGGATTGGGCATTATTTAAAAGAACGACAAATTTTTATTACCACTCCAAACGGTCCAACACGCTTTCACGCAGTGGAGAGGGGCGTACCACAGGGAGCGGTGCTTAGCCCTCTCCTGTTCAATATTGTCCTTATTCACATCAGAAGACACCTTCCGCGAGGGGTCCGCATAACAATTTATGCTGATGATATTTGCATCTGGACCGCGTCACGTTCGCGCTATATTACCCAGCAACGTCTTCAGAGAGCACTATTGCACATTTCGATGTACCTGGCTTCCAGAGGTCTTCGTCTCTCGCCAGAAAAGAGTGTTGCAATGGCGTTTACAAGAAAAACGATGACCCGATATCCGGCTGCTCCTAGGCGGACGATCGCTGCCATATGTACGATCTCAGCGATTTCTGGGTGTTGTAATCGACTCTAATCTGTCATGGTCACCTCAGATCAAAAAACTCCGTGCGAGGATTACTGCAGCATCGCAAGTGCTCAGGTTCATGGCGGGAACAAGGTGGGGTAGCAACTGCCGATCAATGCTTCTGCTTGAAAAAGCCTACGTTGAAGGAACCTTGCGCTACTGTCTACCAGTGCTTCAAAGATTATCTACATCAAGCAATAAGACTCTCAATGCCGCACGGAACAACTGCCTGCGAATATGTCTTGGCCTCCCCAAGGGTTCCTCTGCATCAGGAACAGTAGCGGAGGCAGGATGTCTCCCACTAGAGGTAATTGCCGCCCAGGAAACTATGCGTACCCATCTCCGCCATGTCCTGCAAGGGAAGAAGCACTTCCTACACCGTGTCCACCTAACTCACAGAAACTCTAGCTTTGGCCAGGCAGTGCAGCTCCTGCCCTTTCCTACTATTAATCAGCCTCAGAAACTACTACCTCTGGCCTTTCCTCCATGGACACTCTCTCCTCTAAAGGTGAAGAAGTCTGTTCCAGGTGTGAATGCAAAGAGCCGCATGCCACAGGCAGCACTTCTGCAAGCTACTCTCGCCTACTTAATCGAAGAATATACGCAGCACACCCATATCTTCACCGATGGTTCAACTACTAAAGAAACTTCTTGTGGCCTTTATGTGCCCTCAACAGGCCATGCCCTTTCTTACCGGCTGCAGCGGAGGACCTCCTCTACAACAGCTGAGCTTCACGGCATTAAGAAAGCTGTTTCTTACATCCTGCGCCGAACCGCCGGCCGTTGGGTTATCTTCACCGATTCAAAAGCATCTCTGCAGATCCTGGCCAACCTGCTGAAGAAAACGAATCACCAGCCAGTTTCCCTGGACATTGGGTATATCCATCATTTAGCTATTGCCGCAGGCCACTGCATAACATTTCAGTGGGTACCTGCTCACTGTGGCATTATGGCTAATGAAAAAGCAGATGAAGCGGCCCGTAAGGGCCATCAACATCACAGATACATTCTAAGTTTTCTCACGAAATCTGATGCGTCCCAAATGGCTAAAAGTTTTGCGTACGAAGAAACGTATCGGCTTTGGAGTTTGCCGACACATCAGTACCAATTTCTTCACTCAATCGACCCACATCTTAGATCAAGACTCTCACCCAGACTTCCTCGACAACTCGAAACACTTTATCACCGACTTCGTCTGAATGCTGCATATACAAATGGCCTGCGATACCGTTTTGGACAAATGAACAGTGCGCATTGTGACAACTGTGCTTCGATAGAAACTGTGGAACATATCCTGCTTGAGTGCCCTGCGTATGCTAACGAGCGTGCGTACTATGAACATTGCATGCAGAAGCTCTGCCCAGTGCCCCTAACAATGGACAAAGTTTTAGGCCCCTTAGCCTGCTTCAGGCAACAGAGACTTGCAATGAACTTTCTTTTTACATATTTAAAAGCCATTGGACATCTCGATAAGCTCTAAATTCACTTGCAGGTTACCTTCATGCATTCTTCTTGCAGTGAACTTCGTCAGCCCATTCGTCGGACTATGCACTCCATCATTCCATAGGTTACATCAATACTCGCCACTGCATCCTTAGTACCCATTTCATGGCTGCATTTTATTTTCGTTTTTTTTTCCACCTCTTCCACGCTGCTCTCCTTCAGTCTTTATCTCCCAAATTCCCCTCCCTACGCAGAGTAGCATGCCAGCGATATTGAAACGCCGGCTAAATTCTCTGTTTCTTCATTAAAGAGTCTCTCTCTCTCTGGGGCACGGTAGGCACGGGCAAGCGGAACCTCCCTATTGAAAAATCTCGTATATATGTGTTAAATGTGTCTCATATATACGCAATTATTGGATATGTGTCCACATATATGGTCGTATGAATACGTGCTCGTATGGCATACGCGTTCTCTCCACGTATGGCAAAACACATATATACGGGTGATACGTGCCTCATATATACGCTATTGGATACGTGTCTCCCCGGTCCCTCGTATATACGAGGGCCACGTAACCTTCGTACAGATACGAGGGCCTCGACATGGGGATACAATCAACACCCTCTAAATACTTTCTTCAGGCCTCTCCAGGCCCTCCTTTCCACACGCGCTACGTCACGCCAAGTGTCCGGTCAGGCTGCTCACCAAGCGCGGCTCCGCTCCGCTCGGTTGTCTCCCTCGATGTGCTCGCGCTTGCCCGGGCAAGCACAGACACGAACGCAGTCTTGCAGTGAGCGTCTAGCTGCTGCTTGAGTCTTTCAGCCTGGCGTTGGGTGCATTTCCGTTCGCTCCTCGCACGGCTGTGTCTGTTTCGTGTGGCCGTTTCTTGTGTGGCGTGCGTACCTGTGCTAGCGCACGAATGGGAAACTGATTGCCTGCCGTGTAGCGAGTGCAACTTCGTGAAACATGGGCCGGTGCTGTGTTCCCGGGTGCCGCGGGAACTACCAGAATGGTCCCAAAGTACGTGTTTATTGCTTCCCAAGAGACGAAGTACGAAGAAAAGCCTGGTTGCGAGCCATTCCACGGAAGGATTTCACACCTACAGAGCATTCGAGGGTAAGACTCTGAAATATTGCTTAATAGGCGCTGGTAATTATCTTAGTTGTGAGCTGTCGCTCCCGGAAAGGCATGCTGTCTTTGTAGGCAATGATATCACTTCTTACACTTATGTATGAATTGTCCAGGAAGCATTTAGTTCTGTGGATGTGCATAAGGCTTGTGTAAAAGCTGTGTAAATATGTAAAAGCTGTTCACTATTCAGACTCTTTTTACTTAGTGTTTTAGGCAATGGAGAGTCATGGCGAATGGCCTTGCTTCATTTTCTCGTGCAGGTGTGTGAACTGCACTTCCACGCAGGCGACTTCATTACGACGTTGTCACACCAAGATGAACTGACAGGGAAAATAATAGAGGTGAAGCGTGACAGGCTACAGTTGAAGATTGATGCTGCGCCTTCTGTTTTTCCAAACTGCCCAAAATACTTGTCCTCAACGCCTGGACGGAGTGAATCGCCAGAGACGAAAAAAGCAAGAAGGGAAAACGCTGCTTTGCAGGAGGCTATGAGGAAGTCACTTCAGTCTAATGAGCTTGAACAGAAAAGAAACAAAGTTTCATCTTACGAGGAGTTCAAATCTAAGTTGCCTGGAATCTGCAACACGAAATTCTGGACCGTTTCTGTCGATGAGCAGTGCGTTAGGTTCCTTCTCATCGAGAATGATCCTTCACCTAATGTGAAATGCGCCTTGGTAGTTCTCCCTGATCTGTCACTTTCTGTTTTCTTGAATGGAGTGAAGCTTCTGTCGCTTCCTTCAGGCAGGATTCTGCCAGCTCAAGTATGCGACACCTCCAGCCTGTCCTTGCTGCTAGAAGAACTCGAGATAGGCTTGCATAATATACCTGAGGTGACGAAAGAGTCGAAACATACTAAAGTATTGCAGTTTGTCGGTTCACTGCTTGCAGACCTCATTGAGGACAGTGATACGACGAAAGAACAGTCTTCTTTGCTGAAATTTCTGGTTGAGCAGATAGAGCTTCTCCTCGCGAAACAGCATGTGTATAGCGCAGAGCTGCTGGTATTCGCCAGTATTTTGAATTCAATTTCTCCTCACGCATATCACTTCACAAGAGCTGCATCAAGAATCATTCTGCCCCATCCTTCCACACTGCGCCGTGTTTGCTCAAATTACAAAGCTGACCCTCTTGTGGAGCAAAATCAACCGCACTGTCTCTCCTACATCCGAGAACGAGTCAAATCAATGAAAGACCACGAGAAGACAGTGACCCTGATGATCGATGAGATCCACATAAAACCATACTTCGACTACAAAGGGGGCACAATAGTAGGATCGTCGGTTCATTCAACGGAACCAGCAACAACAGCCCATGTGTTCATGGTACAATCACTCCTTTCTGCAAACAAGGACGTCATTCACATATTACCTGTGAGCAAACTGAGCGCAGAAATTTTGCACGAGCATGCTAAGAACATAATCATTAATGTTGAGAAAATGGGGCTCAAAATTATCGCTGTGATAACGGACAACAATGCTCTGAACCGCAAGATGATGTCGTTATTTGCTACAAGTCCTCAGGTGAGCATTGTCTATCCCCATCCAGCCGATAACGCTCGCCCTCTTTTCTACGTGGTCGATCCTGTGCATCTCTTGAAGTGCATTAGGAACAATTGGATTAACCAGAAAAACCCTGGAACATGCCTCTATTTCCCTGAAATGGACTTGAGTGGAGCAATGCCCGAAGGGCCTCCTCGTATGAAAGCTGCTTCTTTCGCAGCTGTGCGGCAGCTTTATTCTTCAGAGAAGACGTCGCTTGTGAAGGCTGCTTACAGACTGAACGCAAAAGCCGTGAATCCAACCTCAATGGAGCGGCAAAATGTAAAGCTCGCTCTCGACGTCATTAATCAGTTTGTTTCAAATGCCCTCAGGACACATGGTTCCGCGTTCAAGATTCCTCAAGCTGAGTCGACTGCTCTTTTCATTGACGTTATCCTCACATGGTGGCAAATAGTCAATGTTAAGACCCCTTGCAAAGGCCAGAGGCTAAGGGACAGCATGCAAGACCCTGTAAGGTCTGTTGATGACACACAGTTAGCTTTCCTGAGCGGCGTTGTGGACTGGTTGGACGCTTGGGCAAGAATAAACATCACCAGTGGCTCGCTGACGAAAGAGACTCACAGTGCTTTGCGACTGACATGCTATTCTCTGGTAGAACTCTCGCGCTACTGCTTAGAAGAACTTCACTTCAAGTACGTACTGCTGGGCAAATTTCAGACGGATGCGCTAGAAGACCGGTTCGGCCGTTACCGCCAGCTGGCAGGATCACAGTACCACATTTCCGTGCGTCAGCTCTACGAATGTGAGAAGAAGCTTCGTCTTCAAAAACTTTTGACATTTCCACGCGAGGAAACAGAGTTTGAAGACGTAAGTGAGGATCTTGTCCCATGCAACTTTTCTGTGGCTGTCAGCGACGACGATATTACACACGCCCACTCTGACATGGATGCTATTGTCTACATTGCAGGATACGCTGCTCATGCTGCTTTAAAGAAGCTTTCATGTTCTGCTTGCTTCAGCACATTGGTGATTGAAAATCGAGAGATCGAAGCGGAAAATACTGCCATGATAGCTAACCTGTCGAGAGGAGGGCTGAAGTTTCCCCAGCCATGCACAGTTCACATGGTACTGATGACTAAACTAGTTGCAGAGAAGTTGTCTTTTGGAGCAACCGCGGAAGATTTTCTCTCCTGTAGAAATCAACGTGGTGTCGTGATTTCACAGACGATTTCCCTCCTGGACGAACACGACATTGAGACATGTGAAAATGGCCACACTGCACAAACTCTCCTGCGCTTGGTAGTACGCGTTGCAACCAACGTTGTTCTAAACAACTTTTGCAAACTAAGAAATGATGCCATACAAGACAATGCGCAGCAGAAGGCCGCAGCCCGGAAAGCAGCAACGCTTAAGAAGAAGTAAGTTTTATTCCCAAGCAATAAAAATGCTTTGCGCACACTTCATTGCTGGTGTCTCGTCGTTTTTTATTGTAAGGGTCAGATTAGCTGTACAAATACTCAACAGCGCAACATTATTGTGAGTGTCATTATTGCTGTGTGTGAAAGCTTTAAGCAAAACACAATACAGAATAAAACTAACACAATGCGCAGTAGACGGTGTTTTTTTTTTCAATGTTCACGAACTTCTACTTTAACGACTAGATATACGCATGTGCGGTCTGTGCGGATGGATTTTACCGCACGGCAGACATCATGTACGTGATAGAACCTAATAATTAGATGATTAATTGAAATTAACTAATCAATTTTTTATTATAATGACCAATAATGCGAAATTGGCGGCCGTATGCTAAATTGTTTATTATAAAAAACTGTATTAGCAGCTCGAACTTTCTTGACAATAAGGTGTTCTGCAATAAAAAAAATATATAAAGCAGATAAAATGATAGCCTAAGGCGCGCACAAACTAGCGAATTTCTTTTCTGCAGCAACGACAAAAATGAAAATGAAGGAATCACTTATAAGGCAGCTACGTACGGCAGTACCCGAATAGTGCAGACGGGCGCGGCGCGCTGAAATCGCGGAGCGCGGGGCCTGCACGGTCCCTTGGCGTGACGTCACGCGGCCGGTGGAGAGGCCTTAGCATTGAGAGGGTGTTGATACAATGGCCTTGCAACACGTACTCTGGTGTACAGTTAATACCTCTGAATATGTAGGCTACCTGAATGAACTTGCAACCCTTCAGTGCAGCAAATGCTGCATCCCAGCAGTAAATACCAGGCTGCAGTCAATGAAATAATTTTTCTTGCTGCCTTTATTTTATCATTTTTATCTGACTACAGCCATTGACTACAGGGGCAGGTGCAGGCGATGATTACTTGATGTCCCTCAGTATGTCCGCCAGGTAGCAATTCAACTGCTCTGCGCATTTTCTCATCCTCGGCAGCTTGTGCAGCTTTGATGTATGCATCAAATGCATCTGAAAGAGTATGAATCATGACAAAATTGAAGACATGCAGGTGCTGTAAAATAAAGGTATTTAAGTCATGCACACTTAAATAAACAAATGCCGTTGTCAGTCAGGAAATGTACCTAAATAAAAGAGGCTTACTGCCCACAGCTGCTAGTTTTTCTGAGCTCATCCGAGGCTTCTGCATGCCACCAGCCTTAAGCGATTGCCGGCATACTGAGCCGGTGATGCTCCTTCCCTGAATGCTCTTTCCCCTAAGGCTCTTCGGGGAAGGAGCATCACCAGGAAGGAGCGTTACTTTTGTGGGGAACCCCACAAAAGTTTTGTGGCGTCCTTGCAAAACAGAAAGTCTCGACCTTGGGAAAGAAGCCAGCGCCACCGCTCTGCACTGACAATTTCCGCTCCCGAGGTGGATCTGCAATAAAACAGCTGCACATATGCTTTGTATAAAGCCCTATAACAGATTGGGGAGAGAGTTAATATTTGCCACATTAAAACTGCTAAAATCCTATTCCTCAGGACTCCTATATGTAACATTACGAAACTGGCAGTTTTCCTTGCAAACGCTACTAATGATAAAACATGACACATCGCTCTCTTCTTTGGAGTGAGCAGCACGATGGGCCACCAGGTCACGTTTATGTGCAATCATATAAGCTGCCTTTGACAACATAGATGAGCCTTTTTATCTTTACTTCAGGCTCCACTGCACCCTGGCAACAGTAATGCTGCCAAATATTCGGAAACACAGAACGAACAGATGAAAGATTATGAATATTTAAAACACAGCAATTAAATCTTAGCACAAGAGGCTGTGCTAATTAGAACATGAAAGGTGAAAGGTTGTGGTCATGGCTTAGTGATCTATGAGTTCAATAATGCAAAGCTGCCCTGAGCTGTCACAGGTTCAAATTGTGCCTGGGGCTCCTGCGCAGGCAATTTTTTTCCGCTCCACGCCATTTGGATGGAAAATTCCACGTGTCCGAGATGTGTGCACTGATCCTCAGCCCTATACGTTTCCACAGTTTCTAGATTGTTTGCCTGCAGTTACCAAGAACGAGAGCTAAGAACATTTCAAGCTTACAAACTAGTTCTAAATATGAGAAGCCATCGTACCTGGCCATTGACCTCAGCAAGAACACCTGGATTCCATGGTGCAGCAGGACCCATGCTAGTGGAAGCCTGGAAAGTGTGCAAAGTGTTCGCATTTGCAACAAGAGTAATGTACAGTGTCGGTGAAGTCTTAAGGCCAAAGGCTTTTCACTTCAGCCGCATAACAGAGCCATTACAGCAATATTAAAGACCAAGTGACCTTGAAGTGCTAGCAGGTTTCTTCTTGCGATACAGAAGCTTCCTGCTTGACTACAGTTTTGAATGATCCGCTACATGAATTATTCTAGGAACATTGATTTCACTGCAGCTTAATGCTGTAGCCTTAACAATTTGACCTAGACTGTACATGGTACATTAAAGGGACAGTGAGGAGAACTCAATCAAATTTCTTTTGTAAGCAAAATCTGATAGTTCAGCATTTCATGGCTTTGTTGCCGCTTGTCCGAGAGCGAAAGATGCATTTATTTCAAAGAAATTTGCATTCGAAGTTGAAAAAGTTTTTCCCGCCACTCCCATTCAAACTCGGGAACTCTTATGACATCACGCCGCACTCTTATGACGTTACAGGACGCAGTGACAAGAAACATGACGTAAACGCAGACTCCGTGATTTCTCGCGGCTAGCGGTGCGGTCTAGCAGCAGCCAAAATGAGAGCTACCGCCGCCACACGTTGAAGGCATCTATCGGGGGTCGCTACCATTGCTTCGTTTATGTTTGCTCCGTGATTTCTCGCGGCTAGCGGTGCGGTCTAGCAGCAGCCAAAATGAAAGCTACCGCCGCCACACGTTGAAGGCATCTATCGGGGGTCGCTACCATTGCTTCGTTTATGTTTGCACCAGCATTGCTTCGTTTATGTTTGCCAGCGTTACGATGGATCCCGTTCCCGAGCCCGATGACAAAGTTCTCGCACAACTCCGGCCTGCATTTCAGCGACCTCTGCCCCACAGAACGTGCGATACCTTTGAGGGAGCACGGTTAGTTAGGCGCTGGCGGGTCATTCCCCCTTCCGCCATGAGCAGCCGTTGCAAATTAAATATCATAACCCCAGTGCGGGGAGTCGCGAGGGGCCAGGACAAGGTCAGTGTGTCGCGCCCATCGGAGGCTGGCCGGGGCTTTGGGGTCAACAGATTGTGATTCCTTGAACGGCGCGGTTGCACGGTGCAGAAGACTGCGTCCAGGTCTCCCACGGTTGCAAGGGCGAGGTTATTTATTTTTTGCCACAAAAACGGATGGGTACTCAAGGGCGCTCGCATTTAAAGTAGGCGGCTTGAAAGTAAGGCCGACGCTTCAACGGCTTCTCCGCATTTCCGGAGGTACAGGGTCCACTGGATCGGGTTCTCTCGCCCACTTGCATGTACCTTCAGATGTGTACTGTGAATGGATTAAATTAGCCGAGAGTTCGAAAAGAACAGCACCGCTTAACGACCGAAGCTATTGAATGATGTCACAACGCGCACCTCGCCGCGGAACCGTATCAGTCTGGTCTGGCTGGCACAGCTGGCGCACTCGGCGCGAAATAGAGACATGCTCTAAGTCTCCGCCAATGTGGTCAGAGTGCGCCTAAGCTGCCGAACGCGTCACCGGTCAAGCGCAGTTGGAGTATAGAGGGTCTCGCTTTGGCCGACGTGACGGTGTGCAGTGCACGCGCATGCGTTACGCCAGGCTATAAACGCGCATTAAAGGGACACTGAGGAGAAATTGAGGTTGCCTTGTATCGATAGAATACAAGCTCCTGATCACAAAAACGCAACTCTTACAGAAAACAAAGCTCTTGTAAGGTAGAAAATAGCAAGGACCAAAACACAGGTATCGCCGCCACAGGGCA
The DNA here is from genome assembly GCF_052857255.1 of Amblyomma americanum. Classification (NCBI taxonomy): domain Eukaryota; kingdom Metazoa; phylum Arthropoda; class Arachnida; order Ixodida; family Ixodidae; genus Amblyomma; species Amblyomma americanum. Next base: position 267,826,556 of record NC_135497.1, read on the forward strand.
ATCTCGCAAGTACAAGCGTGATGACGTCATAGGACAAGAGACGCCACCTTGGAGGAATGTTCCTTTTTACATGGAAGCTGCTAAATCTCTGAGGCTGACAAAAGAAGGTTGCGCGGTTCAATATTGAAGTAAGTTTTGTTTTAAAACCGATAGCGCACTTTTATCACACCAGGAACACAGACAAAAGACAACCTCAATGTTGGAAGCAAAGAAAACCAATGCTTGGGGGCGCCACAGGCAGCCACGAGAGTTTCGATTTGTTATGGCGCTTCGCGTCTATGAGCTTTGCGTGCCCCGAGGTTTTGTTTTTGACGCACCTCTATTTACAAGTGCCGAACAGCAGAGGAACTCCATGTGCCGCTTCAAGTGCTAGTTAACCTTTGAAGGCGCCTGTTAAGGCTGGTCAAATGATCGCCACGGTCGATGAAAAACTATCATGGCACGATGGTCGGTGATCGTACAAGGCAGTTAGCAGTATAAAGAGCACTTGTGTCGTCGTACGCTCGCTTGGCAAAACATTCCCGGCTGTGCCAGTCAACTTCAAACTACTTAACAGAAATCATTTATTAGGGACGGGAGACAAGGTACAAGGCAGTTAAAAAAAATTGATGGCCTAGCTGTGTTAGGCCAGGATATACGTAGCGAAAGCGCGGAGACTTCTGCATCGGAAGAGTGCAATCACTAGACGCGCCTTTATTCATGGTTAAATCTTGAGCCGTCGTGGCGGAGTGGTAGAGTCTCCGCCTAAAACTACAAAGGCCCTTGTTCGATTCTGAGCCTCGGCACAGGTTTTTTTTTTTTCAGTGAGTGGGCGGGGGGTTTCAGTGGCTACCATAAGTGCCGCAACTGAATACGTTGGTTAGCTGTTAAGCGCAGGCTCTGTTAAGGTGCGTTTACACTCCGGAGTAATGCGAGCGCGCGCTGCATGGCGACGTCACATCGGCCAAACCGAGACCCTCTATGCTCCAACTGTGCTTGACCGCCAACGCGTTCGGCAGTTTCGGCGCACTCTGACCGCACTGGCGGAGACTTTAAGCATGTCTCTATTTTGCGGAGGGTGCGCCAGCCACCGCCGGCCCGGCCAGACCGATTCAGCTCTGCGGCGAGGTACGTGTTGTGACGTCATTCAATAGCTTTGGCAGTTGGACGCAGCTGTTGTTTTCGAGCTCTCGGCTAATTTAATCCATTCACAGTACACATCTGAAGGTACATGCAAGTGGGCGAGAGAGCCCGATCCAGTAGACCCCGTACCGCCGGAAAGGCGCGGAAGCCGATGAAGCGTGGGCTTTACATTCAAGCCGCCAACTTTAAACGCAAGCGCCCTTGAGTATCCATCCGTTTTTTTGGCAAAAATAAAATAAATAACCTGGCCCTTGCAACCGTGGGAGACCTTGATGCCGCCTGCTGCACCGTGCAACCGCGCCGTTCAAGGAATGGCAATCCGTTCGCCCCTAAGCCCCGGCCAGCCTCCAATGGGCGCGACTCACCGACCTTGTCCTGGCCCCTTGTGACTCCCCGCACTGGGGTTATGATATGATTTGCAACGGCTGCTCATGGCGGAAGGGGGAAACAACCCGCCGGCACCTAACCTAACCGTGCTCCCTCAAAAGCATCGCACGCTCTGTGGGGCTGAGGTCGCTGAAATGCAGGCCGGAGTTTTTGCGAGAACTTCGTCGTCAGGTTCGGGAACGGGATCGATCATAACGCCGACAAGACGCCGGTGCAAACGTAAACGAAGCGACAGTAGCGACCCCCGATAGATGCCTTCAACGTGCGGCGGCAGTAGCTTTCATTTCGGCTGCTAGACCACACTGCTAGCCGCGAGAAATCACGTCTGCGCGTACGTTACGTTTCACGTCACTGCGTCCTGTAGCGTCATAAGAGTGCGCCGTGATGTCATAAAGTTCCCGAGTTTGAATCGGAGTGGCGAGAAAAACTTTTTCAACTTTGAATCCAAATTTCTTTGAAATAAATGCATCTTTCACTCCCGGACAGGCGGCAACAAAGCCTTGAAATGCCGAACTATCAGATTTTGCTAACAAAAATAATTTGATAGAGTTCTCCTAACTGCCCCTTTAACAGAGCCTGCGCTTATCCGCTAACCAACGTATTCGGTGGCGGCATCTATGCGCGCCACTGAAACCCCCCACCCACTCACTGAATAAAAAAAAAAACCTGTGCCAAGGCTCGGAATCGAACCAGGGCCATTGTAGTTTGAGGCGGACTCAACCACTCCGCCACGACGGTTCAAGATTTAACCATGAATAAAGGCGCATCTAGTGAGTGCAATCTTCCGCTGCAGAAGTCTCCGCGCTTTCGCTACGTATATCCTGGCCTAACACAGCTAGGCCATCAATTTTTTTTTAACTGCCTTGTACCTTGTCTCCCGTCCCTAATAAATGATTTCCATTAAGTAGTTTGAAGTTGACTGGCACAGCCGGGAATGTTTTGCCAAGCGAGCGTACGACGACACAAGTGCTCTTTATACTGCTAACTGCCTTGTATGATCACCGACCATCGTGCCATCATGGTTTTTCATCGACCGCGGCAATCATCTGACCAGCCTTAACAGGCTCCTTCAAAGGTTAACTAGCACTTGAAGCGGCACGGAGTTCCTCTGCTGTTCGGCACTTGTAAATCGAGACGCGTTAAAAACAAAACCATGAGGCACACAAAGCTCATAGACGCGAAGCGCCATAACAAGTCGAAACTTTCCTGGCCGCCTGTGGAGCCGCCAAGCATCGGCTTTTTTTGCTTCCAACATTCAGGTTGTCTTTTGTCTGTCTTCCTTGTGTGATAAAAGTGCACTCTCGGTTTTAAGACAAAACTTACTTCAATATTGAACCACGCAACCTTCTTTTGTCAGCCTCAGATTCGCAGCTTCATGTAGGAAGGAAAATTCCTACAACGTGGCGTCTCTTGTCCAATGACGTTATCACGCTTGTACTTGCGAGATTGCCCTGTGGCGGCGATACCTGTATTTTGGTTCTTGCTATTTTCTACTTTACAAGAGCTTTGTTTTTCAGTAAGAGTTGCGTTTTTGTGATCAGGAGCTTATATATTCTATCGATACAAGCCAACTTCAATTTCTCCTCAGTGTTCCTTTAATTGGCATCTCCAGGAGATTTTAAAGCACTTTGAGTTTACTATCACATTACACTTCTTGAACCTTGTCTCAGTTGCAAGAAATAATTCTGCAAAATAATGAAATGTCAACAACTAGAACACAAACAAAAACTGCATTTCGACCACAAAGCCATCGCTAAGCAATACTGCTCCGAGCTGCCACAGGTTAAAATTGTGCCTAGGGCTGCTCTGCAGGCAATTTTTTTTCTGCTTCATATTATTCGGACAGAAAATTTCCCATTTCCGAGAGGTGTGCAGTGATGCTCATCCCCATGTTTCCGGTTTCTAGATTGTTTGCCTGCATTTATCAAGGATGAGAGCTAAAAGCATTTCAAGCTTACAAAATCATTCTTGTAAGATCGACAATTGGGCTTTGATGCCCCAGCGCCCCGTGCTGAAGAAGGAGCAAAACACAGGCGGAAGACGAGGCTGACAAAGTTCTGTTTGGCACACAGAAAACGCTTGGCTACCAAGGTGCGCTGTACTAGCAAAGATTGTGGCCGTCGACACTTCTTGTTAGCACTGCGCACCCAGCCCCTCCACAAGTATAAAGACGCAAATCAAACAAGAAGTGTGGACGGCCACAATCTTTGTTAGCACGGCGCACCCCGGTAGCCAAGCGTTTCTGAGCACCAAACTGAACTTTGTCAGCCTCGTCTTCCATCTGTGTTTTGCTCCTTTATCAGCACTGGCCGATGGGGCATCAAAGCCCACTTGTCTTACATTCTAAGTATGCGACACCTTCATACCTGGCTGCTGACCTCAGCAAGATATCCGGGTTCTGTGGTGCAGCAGGATCCATGCTAGTGGAAGACTGCAAAGTATGAAAAGTGTTCATATTTGCTACAAAAGACTAATGTACAAGGTAAATTAAACGGCAACTTCAGAGGATTTTCAAACATATTCTGTTTACTATCACATTACACTTCTTGAGCCTGGTCAGAGTCCCGAGAAATAATTTTTCCAAATAAGGAGCAAAGAAATAATGAAATACCATTAACTAGAACACAAAAAAACTTGATTTCAATCAACAGATCAAAATATGATGTTAAAGGGTTTTACTGGTAACACTGGTGACTCACATTCTGTAATGCACCAACTAGCTTTAAAGGAGTATAAACACCCATCTTTTGGGTGTGTGTTTTTGCTTTCTAATGAGGCATCAGGCATTATTATACATGGATTACCTTGTGGTATTCTCCTATTCTCAAGTCTAGCAAGAGAACAGCAGTTCACAATTGGTAGCGAGGTAAGGGAAAAGGTAAAGGAATACGTTTATTTAAGGCAGGTATCAATAGTGACAACTGATCCGGATCATGAGGGAATAACTAGAAGGATAAGATTGCGATGGAACGCATATGGCAGGGTCTCTCAGGTCATGAATGGCAGTTTACCAATATCCCTCAAGAGAAATGTGTACAACAGCTGCATCTTACCAGTACCCACCTATGGGGCAGAAACGTGGAGGCTAACAAAAAGGGTTCAGCTTAAGCTCAGGACAATGCAGTGAGCCATGGAAAGAAAAATGATAGGCGTAACGTTAAAGCAGTATAACACCTACCGTTTGGGTGCGTGCTTTCTTGCTTGTAATGATGCATAAGGCATTATTATACATAGAGTAGCAGCTAGTAATCTCTTACGACCGCTTAATAATTTATAATAGCATTTATTTTTCGTCCAGTTTCGGCTTCAACACTTGAACAAGGACAGTGACGTCAATGTGTGCTTACACGTCACGAGACATGAAAAAACAGCAATATAATCACTGCTTGCACATTTGTTGTCATTCCAGCAATTGAGGAAGGCTGATTTCAACACTGCAGTAAATTAGAACAATGAAGCAGCGATTCTATGGACATTTTTCCATGGCTCACGTGAAGGAAAAGCCCTCTTTGACGTCAGAGCCATCGTTCGGCTGTTCCAAAACTGAAACAGCATGCCAGAAAAAAACAATTATAAATTATTTAGCGGTCGTAGGCAAACATCACATGGTGATTCATGCCTAGTAGCGTCTTCTGCATCATTGAAGAAAAGAAAACATGCCACCAAAATTAGGTGTCTATACTCCTTTAAGAGACCGGAAGCAGGAAGAGTGGTTGAGGGAACATACGCGGGTTAATGACATCCTAGCCAAAATCAAGAGGAAGAAATTGGCTTGAGCGGGGAATGTAATGCGAAGGTAAGATAGCTGTTGGTCCCTAAGGGATTCCAAGAGAAAGAAAACATAGCAGGGGGCGGAAGAAGGTTAGGTGGGCGTATGAAAAGGTGGGCGCAGCTGGCAAGACAAGGTTAATTGGAGAGACATGGGAGAGGCCTTCACCCTGCATTGGGTGTAATCAGGCTGATGATGAAGATTCTCCCATGACTACTAAATAATTTATAATCGAATTTCTTTCTCGCACCGTTTCAGTTTAAAGAGCTGAATGGGGACTATGACGTCAAAGTGAGCTTATAGGTCATGCGAGGCATGAAAAACTGCAATATAATCGGTGCTGCTACATTTGTCATTCCGACTATTGAGGAAGGCTGGCTTCAACACTGTAGTGAATTAAAACGATCAAGCAGCAATTATATCGCATTTTTTCCATGCTTCACGTTACATATAACCTCTCTGATGTCACAGTCTTCACTCGGCTGTTGAAACCGAGACAGCATGGCAGAAAAATTCGATTATAAATTATTTATAGGTCCCAGGCAAACACCACATGATGATTCATTCATAGCAGTGTCTTCTGAATCATTGTAGGGAAGAAAACATGCCACCAAAATAAGGTGTCTATACATCTTTAAATCTTTAAATTATCATTGGGCTTTTTCAAATTGCCGTGCTCGGAGAGCCTGTTCGCTGCCAGAAAATTCACTCCTGACAGGAAGGTGCATCATGCTCACATGAACTAGTCGCCGCCAGAACCAGCCTGCTGGCAATCATGGCGCCAAGGCCGTCCATGGATCACGGAAGGCGAGTGCCCTCTGCTGCTTTGCTTGCTGTTGTGTCTCATTGCTCGCATGCGTACAGTAGAAATCTGATCCTTGGGAGCGAAAGAAAGGACGTTAGTTATTCAGGGCAGCCGCGGACTCTTGCACTCAGATGCATACATCAGTGGCAACAACTTGCGTTTATGTCCTTCAGTGCGTTGTGTGCTGTCGTGAAGTCTGCATGTAAGCTTTGAGATATCCTCAAAAGCATATGTGACGGGCAGTCGCACTCTAAAGACTTGCATTTGACACCACATAGGAGGGCTAATTGGACGGTGTTAATTGGAAAGACATGGGTGAGGCTTTTGCCCTGTAGGTGTAGTGAGGCTGATGATGAAGAGGAGGGAAAAACTGCGGATGCACTGCTCAAACAACATGCTGTAGTCTCAGATTATTGCATATTTGTTAACCACACGCTAATTACTTGGGCGCCAATGATCGACCCTGCCTATACTGACTCTGCTGTGGTAGTTGCAATTTCTGTTTGTGAACTAATTCCTGTGGGCTGTAAGCAGAAAACAATCAGGATATGTTCCACTCAACTGTAGTCTGCCGCCCTCCAGCTGTTAATATTGCTGCCAGCAAGTAATGCACGCATTATTTTGACAAGCGTGCATATCAGCTGGTTGAACATTTTTCTGAAGTGCGTGCACTGTACAAATTTAGCTGCACGTCGTGTCTGTATGCTATCGCTTTTACTGCAGAGCTAGCACTAGAATGAAAGGCATTACAATCTGGCCTTGCATGTCGGCCCCGCACTGTGTGTGCAGGCATGATGATCCACACTGGGAAATTTTTCTTTTTGATGAGTCAAATGCAAGGTGAAGTATGCATACGGTATTTCTCAGGTATTTTAAGCACTTGTGGCAGAAGACCCGAGCACCAAGCTTTATGGCAACAACCGAATCGGCACACGCAAGGTTATGCTTCATCTTCAGCTGTGAAATGAAAATGACCTCCGTAGAGAATAAAAATTTTGAACAACAAATTTGGCAGAGCACACATGCACGCCAGCCGGCAGCCACTACTTAAAGTGCCCCGACCACCCTCTGGCTGAAAATGTCTTCTACCAAGGTTGTTGTGAGGCACCGTCCCCGGAACACACAACCGCAAACAATCTTTAATAAAAGACATTATATTGGAGTTACATATATGGCAAACTAGCTACTTTTCCATGCTCCTCTCCTTCCATTCCCTCTCAGAGGTTTTTCTCCCTTCTGCTTGGACCACTAGCTTTAGTCCTCCATCCCTGCTTGTTCTGTGTGGCTGCCCTTCCGTTTACAAGAGTAGACAGCACCCCTTTTGTTTGAAAGTGAAATGGGGAGCTTTTGGTGGCGTCCGCGTTGGGCCTATTATGAACGGAATGCACACCAGCCGAAGAGGATTAAGGTGCAGATCCCATCGACAGGGATGACCACGGTGGCGCAGCAACAGCAGCGGCAATTTCGACAGCGTCATCAGGAGGCCGACGACTGCACAAAATGAAAGGATGACTAGCTGGGAAGGAGCCTGTTCTTCCCACGCTCGGCTCGATTCAAATGACCTTCCCCCTTTGACTGGTTCCCTGCAAGAAGCGACCGACGATGAACAGATGACGGGAAGAGGGGAACGGTGCCTTCCAGTAATTAATCGTGTCTTGACAAGAGCCGCCCCGACCGGAGAGAGCCCACCGCAGTTGTAGCCCACAGCGCAGCACCGGTGTTTTCGATAGACACGTGAATAATAATTATCACCCCTCGTGAATAATAATTATCAGAGGCCCTATCCGTGTCTCACGTGGCCCGATTCGCTTTGGTATGCCGCATAACCGAAGATTAGCAGGGCTTATAAATTTCCAGCAATACATATATTTAACCAGTATCATGGCACTGAGAAAACAGGCCACCGAGTTGCAAGCCGAAGCTAAGACAACGTGCTGCAATGAGAGAAGTGCGCTGTCCCGCAACGCCGTATCGGTGGGCTCGATACAAAGCTCTCTGTTGTTGAAGGCAGCCTGGCTGCTCCCCCAAAAAATAAATATTTTAGACAACAATGCGAGGAGGCAATACGAAAAATGAAACTGTGACCTGACATGAAGCACAAAATATATGAGAGAACAAAAAACAGAACGATGCTTCCATTCCACATGCGGTTCTCTAGTGTCCTACGCAATCTTTTACAATGGTAGCATTTAAGCAATATCTCTATACTACAATTCAAAGATCTGCTACAAAGCTCTCTGTTGCTGACGGGAGCCTGGCTGCTTCCCGCAACCATAAATATTTTAGACACACACAAACAGAGACGCCTGCCTGGCTCTGAAGTATGCTGCTATGTAATGTACATATTGCGACTGGTAAGCGTGCGAGTGGCAGTAGCAGAGGCATCCGCAGTAAAACTTCGCCCAGTACATACATGTATCTGTGCAACTGTTGTTGCTGGCTCAGACTTTTCAAGGTCCATTGCAGTGATTTTTCTCTTGGACACCCTCTGGATAAGCTCCGCTTTTGTTACTGGAACACAAGAAATGAGAGATAAAATAATGAAAGCGACAGCAAACACAGGGCAAGCTACGGAAACGGATCAGTTAGTGTGTCGCGTTCATTGCTTTCCAAAAATCATATGATGCGAAAAATTAGCAGATCTGAACACAGCCGATTTCCCCCTGCCTCATACAATTACTTGAATTCATGAAAAAAATCACGATATATTATTTCGCTCAGAGTGACGCTTACGTCGAGACCTGCTACAACGCGACCACGCAGTTTTTCCCTTCTTTGGGAAGCATGCGCTGGGCTGCTGTGTGCTCGGATCGCAAGCACAGAGGAAGTGGTATCGTAAGCGTTCTGCAAGTGCTCGCAACAGTAAAAAAGCATGTGCATCGACTTTATGTAAAACGCCACCAAGCTTTGCTAAAAGCGTTAGGCTTGACTGTACACGCATCACACGTTTGGCACTTCTGAAATCTGATCAAGTAGCAAAGTAACTGCAAAACTCACCTCCAAGCTCCATTACTTGGGCGGAATAGAATGCCTTCTCATCTTTTCCGCCGCGCCAGTAGACGTCCTTTTTTTTGCCAGGTCGCTAACGCCAGTCGGTGAGGCATCATGGATAGGTGTAGCGCAAAGGAAACAAGGACGACATAGAGACGTGTACGATAGCTTTTGCGCCGTCGGTCGAAGTATTTCACGTACGCATAGCTCGCCGCAGCTGACGAACCCATAGTGGAAGTGTCACATGTGGCTGCAAAACACACAATCTAATAACTGTAACAACCACACACACCGACACGAGTGACGACGCAAACGTTTGTCCGCCTTGCGTTGGACGCGAACGACCGCAGACTTGGATTGGCTTGGCGACGCGCACCGCACAGGGCACTGCATACGATGATGATGATGACCTCTTCTTTACAAACCAGAATAATAAATACGTTTTATTCGTTCAATTTCGTATGTTTGTTTCCTGCAGCAGAACTTGCGTCTCCGACCGTGATCTCTATACCGCTCCATGTCGCAGCCTCCTCATGCAGCGCATCCGGCCATCCAGTTGACTGCTGATTGACCGCATGTAGTAGCAGACGACGCGGGGCTCTACACACCATGAAATACTTATAGTTGAAAAGTTACAAATACTACTTTGAAGGGGAAATAGTTATGAGTTCCGTGCCAAGCTGTGCCACAGAGCGTTGGTCCAACATAAGCAGAACCAACTGCAGAACCAACTAGCCCCTCAAATCGGTCTTGCACCTGTGACTGCCCGTGTGAATAGGGTAGCTTACTCTGTGGGCTCTATCATGTATGAGCTTTGTGGTACCGCTGTAACCTAAATGTTTGAAGTGTTCTGCGATTTCTGATCGCCACTGCATTAAACAAAGTAGTCGCTATGTGACAAATCGCTTTCGGTTTCGGTTTCAAAGCTGGAAGTTATAGTGGCGCGCGGTGCCTGATTGTGCTTTGCGCTTTTTACTTAGTGCTTTAAGCAGAAAGTTTTGTGTGGCTTACGACAAACAGGAAGCACCTATAAAGTCTGGGCCTAGCCGTCAGACGACGCTAGAACATTTTCAGTTTCGGTTTCGAAATATAAAACCTCCTGTTGCGCGGCTCTTGATCATAAATAACGCTGGGCCCTTCCCTGTTCTCTGCGCTGTAAACAGCAACTTCTGTGTTATCTACGATAAAATAAACACTTCTTTTAGAACTCCCCTAAATGCAGCAAGTGCTTGAAAAGTCTGTAATTGCTGCAAAAAAGTATTTTCTGGCACGGTGCGAGGTAGATATCATAAGTACTATATTGCCACTGACCTGAAATCAGCGACTTAGGACCAGCAGAGGGGGAAATATAGATTGCTGAATAGGTAAATTGGTGCACTGAAAGAATTTATGTTAAGAAATCAGAAGTGTGCAAGGTACGAGGAGGAAGAGGCTCTCAAAAATAAACTGCTAGTGTGCGCTAGAACACGGAACTGGGTAGCACAACCGCGCCCTCGATCGAGGTACTTCGATCGAGGTGATCGAGGACCTCTATAATTATAGTTTCGCAGTGTTCTCTGGCACACCGCTGTCGCGTCCGGGTCGTGATGGCAGCGGGTGAAGGTTTGGGCTATGCTCGAGACAATTAATAATAGCCAGGGACTCCGGAACTCTTTTTTTTTTTTAGTGGGAGGGCAGGACTTCGAGCTTATTTTATTTATTTTTTAATGCTCATTTACATTATATATATATATATATATATATATATATATATATATATATATATATATATATATATATATATATATATATATATATATATATATATATATATATATATATATATATATATATATATATATATATTCAATGTTCAAAGCTTGATGCAAAGTATCACGATGCAGTGACGACACTCCAGCTGTCAGGAAGACAACGAAAAGGCTTCCAAAATTAACTGTTTAAGGGGCTGACTCACGCCCACTAAGAACTGAATTACTCGGCGGCTGCAATAGGCTTAATCATGCGTGCTCGGCGGTCATCGACCTGAATGCCATGCAGTTCTTGGTCGTGCTGAATTTAAAGCTGGCAAGGAACCTTCGAGATAGAGAACCAAAAGCAGCAAGAATCTGGAAAAATGTGGAATCATTTGCACGTGGCCATGATCAACGGCATAAGTCTGGTCGCACCTCGCATTCCAAAACAAAATGATAAAGCCGCGTGCCGGAGGTTGTGAGTGCGAACGAACAAACGGTGCAATGATTTATGGCAATATAAAATTAATTGAAATGAGGAGCTTATAGGTGGGAAGCTGTACGCACGAGGAGTGATCAATTTTATTAAAAAAGCCTGTGCATAGTTTGTTTAAATTCTGCTAATCGTGATCATGTACGCGGTCAGGTCGATATATAGTCGATCGAATTCTGTAGGGACATGACCGGTTCAGGTTACTCATATACCAAATGTTTTACAACTGGCTACTAAGCCAAGCAGCTCATGCAGCCCCATTGTGCTTTGAATTAAGAGGTTAGAACTAATATGTGTTTCAATTTTCAGAAATCTGATCCAAGTAGAAGCAAATGGAGATTGGGGGGGCACATCCCCCCTGAAAAATGTGGGGGGGGGAGGCGACCTTCCCCATTTCCACCCCCCTGTTCCGTGCTTCTTGAGTATAGCCCCACCTGAACTCGGGTAGGCAGCCCTATAGGTACGTGATCGGCCCACTGGAGTGGGTATATCTCGCATATTTTATATCTGATATTGGTCGCAAAGCCGATGTCTATTGGTAAACAAGTTTAAAACATCCAAGGTGTTCTGAGAGATGTTCGATCCAGTGAAGCATTCGGTCAGGAAAGACCTTTGAAGGCAGTTCGCAGTGTATACCGGATTGTTTTTTTCCGAATATATAGCTTTCGTTGAACTATAGGAACTTTTTGGAATTCTTTTATTGACATATCTCAAATAAACCCTTCATTTCTGCAAGAAAAAAAAACACAAACGGGTAAGCGGCCCTATAGATACGTGATCGGCCCGCTGGAGTGGGTATATCTTGCATATTGTATATATGTGATATTGGTCGCAAAGCCGATGTCTATTGGTAAACAAGTTTGAAACATCCAAGGTGTCCTGAGAGATGTTCGGTCCGACGAAGCATTCGGTCAGGCAAGATCTTTGAAGGCAGTTCGCAGCGTATACCGGATTGTTTTTTTCCGAATATATAGCTTTCGTCGAACTATAGGAACTTTTTGGAATTCTTTTATGGACATATCTCAAATAAACCCTTCATTTCTGCAAGAAAAAAAACACACACGGGTAGGCGGCCCTATAGATACGTGATCAGCCCGCTGGAGTGGGTATATCTTGCATATTGAATATCTGATATTGGTCGCAAAGCCGATGTCTATTGGTAAACAAGTTTAAAACGCCCGAGGTGTCCTGAGAGATGCTCGCTCCGACGAAGCATTCGGTCAGGAAAGATTTTTGAAGGCAGTTTGCAGTGCATATCAGATTGTTTTTTTCCGAATATATAGCTTTGGTCTAACTATAGGAACTTTTTGGAATTCTTTTATTGACATATCTCAAATAAACCCTTCATTTCTGCAAGAAAAAAAACACACACGGGTAGGCGGCCCTAGTAAATAGAATGGTTAACAGAATAACAGAATGGTTAGAAAGGGCCAATGCAACATATTTTTACTAAGAACAGAAATTATGTGGACATGTCCTTAGTGTTCCTTTGAGAAGCAGTATTTTCTTTTGTGTGTTGTGTAAACTATAGTTGAATACAACTCAAGAATGAAGAGGCAAATGCTTTTCTATAATTCCCTTCGCAAGATGTTTGCATGGAAGGTACGACAACCTGAGCCAATCAGTATGGCGCACACTATATAATTCGGTTGCTGCATGCCTACCACACCCGTTGCCTTGTGACAGGTAGCTCCATTTCTGTGAATGAAGGTGTACTAGTGTTTCGGCTGTTTATTTCTTCAGCAGGTGACACTTCATGTCTTTTTATTTTATGTTTGTTTTCAGATGGGCGACATGTTCACACAGTGAAGAGGGCATATATGGCCCACTTTTCTTTTTGTCATTACCTGTCCATATTCAGTTCTTTAGTTGTCACGTCACAGTTGTTTGGATGGACATTTATTCACTCCGTTGTGGTCTATGCCCAAGGAAGCTGAGTCAAATCCAGGCGAGAGCAGCCACATGTTGATATAGGTGAAGTGGAAAACACGCCTCTTTGCTGTGCTTTGTCAGCGCATATGCAGTTGAAGTTAATCTGGAGCCCTCTACCATGGCGTCTACAATAGCTCATTAGAGACATTGTCATTCTCATTATTGCTAATCTCATTGTGGCAGTGCTCTATGTGCTCGGCTTCTATACGCGGACATTTAATGGATCACATTGGCCTGTTAACGGGCTCACATCTCATCGTCATCATCAAAACTCTCATGCACTGCTGGTTGTGTCCTCCTCCTCCATGCTCATTACAATGCCTGGTCCTTTGAGAGGCATCTGCCACTTCATTCTTAAGTTGTATTTGAGTATAGTAAATATGGAGAAATGTAACTAATATTGTATGTCACTTGCTGCTGTGTTGTTCATGTGGTCTGTGTACAAAACTCTTACTCTTGTTCCATGATATAGTATATATGTAGTGTTTTTGTGTATTATGTAAGTTTGTTTCATTAAACAGATGGTATTGGTGGATTCTGTTTATACGAGGGGAGATCAGTATATTTTTGCCTCCTGGTCTGTAACACATTTATCACCTCGTGAAAGGGAAAGACGTTACAATGAAAAGAAAGTTTGATGTTCCCACTTTTCATATTTTCATTTTGCACATGGCACCACTGATATTGAAGTACTCACAAGGAAAATGTTAGTATACATCAGTGTACGGTTATAATAGTTTTTCGAAACCAAATTTTAGATGGCAGAAGGTGTTCTCCCTATCATTATCCACCATCGAATGAGTCCAATTTATGGTAATGGGTATGTTATGTTTCCACTCAGAAGGTGGGTACAAACTGTACGTACATGCAAGATCCAGCTGTGTTGAGTGTGAAAGACGAGGAGTGCAGTGGATGCCCACTGTCTGCATCTCGCATCTGAGCTCGTGGCAGATGTGAATGAATTTATTTGTGATGATTGTCACATTAAGCAGACGGTTATTGTGGGCATTCTTGAACTTGAGGGTGCTGAAGGACCGTGCACTTTTTCTTAAAGTTTGTCCTAAAAAAATCCATCATTTAATGTGACAATGCTTGGCATGACAACAAGTTAGGTGGCAATACCGCCGTGTTGAATAAGCTGCAGTTTCGGGATGTTCTTGGTGCCTTGTAGCTACTGGCTATACCGTAGCTGAAGAAACATTTGAAGATCTTTAGTGTCCAGTTGGGGCCATCAGCCTCATTCTTCTCTGAGAGCATGTAAACAAGAATAATGCATCGATGATGCAAGGGCATCAGTGTAAGTGGAGGACGATATCAAAAAATGAATTACACCTGTGAAAAAAGGCATCTGAAGCTTCGTTTATAATAATATCTTTCACTTTCAGTAATTAGCATGTTATAGACAAGGAGGCAAATTATTCAACACACCTCTCAAGCTTGGGATATATGTATGGAAATTTTTGCATCTGTATAGTCACTTCCTTATTATTGGAAGCTACTTGAGTCATTTATCCCATGGACCAATGTTTTGTGGCCTCATTATCTATTATGTTTTAGATGGTGTCCTTGGCTTAATTTTACTTTTCCTGAGGGTGTTCTAAACTTTTTTTTGAATGTGTGCACTTCAGCTGAGATGTAGCTTTGAAACAGGACAGTATTGGAATGCCATATGCTTGTCCATTCATGTGCTAAGCTGATACAGCGTAAAATGGTACTATACTTGGGATTTAACATCCCACCACGTTAGAGGGATCTAATTTGATCACCTGTGTTCTTTAATTATGAGCTCAAGTGCACCGCGTGAAAGACAAGATGAAATGTTATCCATTTAATTTCATACGTCGAGCCTTATAAAAGACATATATTGTTACGTGACGGCAAGCATGGTGAAGAGTACTACATAACAAATGGCGATGGAATGATTTAATGGCAGTGGGCCTAGCGCGAGAGCTCCGTGCCGCGCCACTGCCCACTTTGTCGTCTTCGAGTCCGTGACACTACCCGGGGCTGCCGAGCGATCGTCCCGATCGCGCGAACTGAAAGACCGGCAGTGAAGACGAAACGCAGTGCGTGACGATTAGCGTGACAGGACGGATGAACACAGAAGAGAAGAAGATGCAGGGTTTGCCGTCACGATGAAAGAGATGAACAGATGATGATCAGATGAGCGCTGGTCCAAGAAGCTTCCGGGCCGTAGCTAGCTAGGTCACCTTGAGCCGACAGCCGAGGCCCATGAACACACCGAACGGCATGGGCAGGGGCTGTGTTCGAATATGTTGGCGACTTCTAGGGTCGGTGGGGTCATAGGTTCGAGTAGCGGCGGCGTCGTCAAGTTGTCGTGTCTTCTGGCCGGGGCTGGGGTGAACGACATGGTCGGTTCTGGTCTGGCGGGCTGGGGCACAACCGGGCGGTGCGGGCAGGAACACACGACCGACGACCACGGCACACGCAGGACACCGAAGCTCCAGGACCAGGATGGGGATGAACTCCGCACCTCACGCCAAATGTTACGCGACGGCAAGCAGGTGAAGACAGTACTACATAACAGATGGCGATGGAATGATTTAATGGCGGTGGGCCTAGCGCGAGCGCTCCGTGCACGCCACTGCCAACTTTGTCGTCTTCGGGTTCGTGACAATATCAGCTCACTGAGACACGCAGTTCACCCATATGAGTGATACGAGAGCTGCATTTGCCTCAAATGAGTGATACGAAAGACACATCGGCCCATTCGGGTGATACGAAATCTATATTTCGGCTCAAACAACTGATACGATAGACACGTATCAGTCCATAGAGGCATACGAGGGACACATATGCCCATACGAGGGATACGAAGGACACATATGCCCATACGAGGCATACGAATGACACATATCAGCCCATACGAAACACATATTGGACACATATCAACTCGTATGACCACATACTAGACACATATCATCTCGTATGACCACATACTAGACACTATAAATTCATACGAGACACATATGCATCCATATGAGATTTTTCGATAGGGTAGTTATGCCGTTTCACTTACTGCGAATGGTCACCGATCATACTTCTGAATAAAGCAGTTTAAAATAAACTACTGATCGTTTCGGAGGAAGTCGGGACAATAAGCGACAAGTGCCAGTCGTAGGCGATGTCAGCAGCCCGGCTGTCAAGTGGTTCTCAGGCGAGCGATCGTATCGGCGCTTCCTCCCACAGATTTTCGCACTGCGTTAACAAGCACGGATGCAACCGGTACAAAAGAGATGAGCTTATTTAATAGAAATAAAGCGCAGAATGAGTTTTAAGTCATGCAAACGAGCGCTAGCTGTTTGTAGGCAGCGATGTAAACAACAGTATGAGTACAGCCGTCCTCATTGGCGCACTGCTGGAGAAATTTCATGCTCATGTGGTAAATGTTCATTGGTGTACTATTACTTTCGAGCACTTACGTAGACATAACACGAGCTATTTGCTAAGCAAAGAGCAGGAAAAAGCGAGCAGCGGGTATTGACCCGCCGCGGTGGCTCAGTGGCTAGGGCGCTCGACTACTGATCTGGAGTTCCCGGGTTCGAACCCGACCCCGGCGGCTGCGTTTATATGGAGGAAAAACGCTAAGGCGCCCGTGTGCTGTGCGATGTCAGTGCACGTTAAGGATCCCCAGGTGGTCGAAATTATTCCGGAGCCCTCCACTACGGCACCTCCTTCTTCCTTTCTTTCACTCCCTCCCTTATCCCTTCCCTAACGGCGCGGTTCAGGTGTCCAACGATATGAGACAGATACTGCGCCATTTCCTCCCCCCCCCCCCCCAAAAAAAACCAATTATTACCAATTATTATCAAAATGAGCAGCCACAGAGCCGAAATCAATCGCGCGGCTATGGGTGGGGCGAAGCCATGGCGGCGGCAACGTTTACTGACCGGTTCGGGCTGTGTTCGCGTTTCAAAGGCATTCCAAAATCTGGAATGTCTCCGCGGAGCTCCGTCGACTCGAATGGCATCTGAACCGAATGCCGTCGAAAAATTTCGTGTAGCAGCGTAAGTTCGGCAGTCGAGCCGAATGACATTCCCTTGGAAGGAATTATTATAACCCTTGGTGACCACCAGGCTGAATGCTTTCAAGAGATCGTTCCAGTAACAAAACTACAATGAAAGTTAATCAAGTTATTCAAGCTTGCAAGTTATGCTTGTGTAATAATGAAATACCGTTAGTCTTGCGAGTTCGCTACCAAGCAACTCTCAGACAACTCCTAAGGCATCGCAATCGGAATTTCATGCTCATGCGGTAAATGTTCATTGGTGTACTATCACCTTCAAGCACTTACGTAGACATAACAAGAGCTATTTGTAGTGTAATGGCACGATGGAAGTGCTGCAACACAGCGATAGCAATGCAATGTACACTTTAAGCAACGCAGTAAAACATGAGCTTTTACCCTTTATTATGAGAACTCGTGTGCTTGAAGTTCTGCTTCAGTTAGGTGGCGGTCCGCTTGAGCTGCTGCAGCGACTGGAGAGCACGCGGACGACTTCTTTCACCAGGTCGGCGCGGTTCACCACCAAATCATCCCAGCCAGGCGTTTGGGTCACTTCTCGTCCATGCGCACAGATGAAGTCCATGGCACTCCCGCGGAGCACGGCGGCGTTGTGTTGGTCGGCTAAGATGAGGGCGGCCGGGGCATTCTCGACGTCCAATCCCTCGATTAGCGCCTCTTCACAGAGGTTCCGAAGCTGTAGAATGAAGTACTTGTCAGCTGCAGCAAAAAGGGGGCCTGCCAGCTGTGCTAGTTGCGGCGTGCGGCCGGTGTAAATGAAGCGCAGCAACGCGCCTAAAACGTCGTAATCCATATCAGTGATTTTGATGAAACCTTGCGCTTCATATACCTCATGGGAAAACATTGCTCGAAACACCGGCGACCGGGCGGCCAACACCGCCTTGTGGGCGCGGTGCGTTCCGCCAACGACCTGAATGGTGACATCGGCAAGGTCGCCCCTGTCTAGAAGCGCGCCGAGGTCGTCGGAGAGTCCGTGCTGAAATACTTCGGCGTTGGCGCTCCCGAATCTTCCAGGCGCACTTACGTAGCCGCGAATGACTGTCAATTCACAGCGTATGCGGAGGTTGCCTGCCAGCAAGAAGGGAGAAAGGTCGATCTCCAGGGCACTCATCCGGATAAATTGGCAGAAACACCAGTTTCGTTCACCTCTGAACACTCTAATGCTCATGTACTGTTTGTTGCTCTCCTGCCCACTTGCATTGACGATGAAGACTGCGGCTTCTGCGCGAACATCACGGGCGCCTGCATATCCAAGGCCGAGATAGAGATAGTCCTGGCCATCGTCGGCCGTGCGCTGGATCAGGTTAAGGCGCCATTCTTCATCGTCTTCTTGTGAAGGGAATGGGGAACTATATATCCCTTCTTCCAACTGCGCCAAACATGAGTTAAAGTCTCTTAACTCCCAAGAGAAGGAAAGTTTTTCGGTGTTCATCTCTGTCATACAAGTGAACTCGATAGCGGACATCGTGGCTGTTCACGAAAGATGGCTGCAGGCGGCAGAATGAGCGAGGACGTGCGAGGACGCGCAGTGCGATGAGTTCCATGTAAGCCCGGGCGATGTGGTCTGGCGTTCCGTGCTAGGGCGCTTCGATGCCAGCGCGCGCGCCGCAGACGAAGAACGCGAGCGCGCGTCGCTCTTGGTTATAACCTGCCTCGAGTCTCGCCGCACCGCGTCTCTCTCAGCTTGCACGGAATAGGGCCTCGAAGTTCGAGGCACGTTATTCCGTGCAAGCTGTGAGAGACGCTGTTTGGCGTTCGAGGTTTGCCAAGTACAGCGCGTGCTCGCGTTGTCTGTCTGCGGCGCGCATGCTTGGAACTTGTGTGCCCTTTCCCCTCTGGGGTATAAAACTAGCACGAATAAACGCCACGTCGACGTTCTTGTGCGGAATTGGTCGCGACTGGCACTCTGCCGACACAACTAACGATCAGAAGAGCGTGCTGTCGGGCAAGTTGGCGTCGCACGATATAAAACAGTGGGCGCTGTTGTGTGCCCGCGGCGTACCGAGTCTAGTAACGTTGGCGTACCGAGCGTGTGTTGGCAACTGTGGACACAAGCTGCATGCGTGCGTATTGACGCCTGTTGTTGTGCCGGGGGCATGGCTTCCTTGTTGTGTGTCAGTATTGTACCATGTTCTTAGTTGTGCAATAAATGAAGTGCAGACACAACAAAGGGCGACGAGGACCGGATCAAGAACGCTCCAAGAACGGCCTGAAGATCACCACATCAAGCGACAGTAACTGGCAGCCGCAAGAAGAGCATTGACAAACACGAAGTGTCAGGCCTAACTCTGCGAGCCCGACGCTGGGCGGGAGAACAATAGCAGCTCAAGCAGCGCTAATCTGTAAGCTCGACAGTTTCGATGACACTGTTGAAGACTGGTCGTCGTATATAGAAAGGGCAGACGAATACTTCGCGCTCAACAGCTTACCGGAAGAGAAGGTAGCGACTATAATTACAAGCATGGGAGCGAAAACTTACGCTATCCTTCGCAAGCTGACCACGCCGAACAAACCCTCAGAGAAAACGTACGCAGACATTAAAAAGTACCTGGGAGACTACTTTTCACCTGTGCCTCTTGAATTGTTTGAGCGACATCGGTTCTACAAGAGACTTCAGAAAGAAGGTGAGTCTGCTAACGAATATATGGCAGAACTGCGGCGGCTTTCACAGAACTGTAACTTTGGGTTATTTTTGGACCAGGCACTGCGGGATAAATTTGTGTGCGGTCTTCGCTATGTGCAAGTCCAGCAGAGATTGCTAACCGCAAAAAAGGTTACGCTAGAGCACGCCCTTGACGAAGCAGTAGCACATGAACTTGCCGTGAAGGACATCGCCGAATTCAAAAGCAGGGAAGAAGTGCCGGCTTCCGTGGCTCATGTCGAGAAGGAAGCACGACGATGTTACAGGCGTGACCGCAAAGGGCATCCACCGTCGAAATGGAAGTTTCTCACAAGTGTTTGCCACAAGTGCAATAAAGTTGGCCACATAAGTAGCGCGTGTAAAAGCAAGTCAAGTGACGCCAATAGAGCACCACGCCGGTCAAGCCTTACTTACAAGAATAGGCAGGCCTCAAAAAGTCAAGTGCATGCCATTAAACAAGACAGTGATGCATTTGAACTTCTGGCACATGTCGACGATGGGAACAAAAGCAGTCCAATCTGGCTGAAGCCACAGATTGAAGGCACACATTGGAAATGGAGATGGACACTGGATCCAAGTATTCTCTTGTGCCAAGAACCACGTACAAAGCGCATCTCTCTCATCTGCCTCTGGAGGGAACTTCAGTACGGTTCAAGATGCTGACTGGTCAAGCCTTCAGCCCTAACGGTGTGGCAACAGCCAATGTCACGTTTAGGAAGTCAACACAACGCGTGCAGTTCTTTGTAGTCGACACTCCAGGACCTCCGCTCTTTGGAAGAGACTGGATTAATCGTTTCAACCTTCTCGAGCTGAGCAGTGTATTGAGGATCGACAACCAACTTTGGCCACGTGCAGATCAACTGAACAAGATCCTCGCAGAACACAGGGACGTCTTTGATGATAGCATTGGAAAACTCAAGCACATCAAACTGAAACTGCGTCTTCAAAGTGGTGTGCGACCGAAGTTCTGCAGGCTACGACAAGTGCCCTATGCCTTGAAGGAGAAAGTGAACACTGAGCTTGAACGGTTGGAGGCAGTCAGCATCCTGACAAAAGTGAATCACAGTGATTGGGCCACGCCCATAGTGCCTGTAGTGAAAGCAAATGGAACTGTCTGCATATGTGGAGACTTCAAAACCACAATCAACCATCACTTGGTGGTGGAACAGTATCCCTTACCACGCATTGAGGACATCTTTGCAAAGTTAGCAGGAGGACAGAAGTTTTCAAAGATAGATCTGAGACAAGCCTACCTACAAATGGAAGTAGACGATGAGTCCAAGCCGCTCTTGACCATCAACACAGGAAAAGGGCTGTATCAGTACAACAGAATGATTTTTGGCATCTCCTGTGCCAGCTGTGTGGCAGAGAACAATAGATCAAATCCTGCAGGGAATCCCAATGTGCCATGCTACTCAAGATGACATTCTTGTCACTGGTGAGTTAGAAGATTCTCATCTCAAGAACCTAGAACTAGTGCTCAGACGACTGCAAGAGTGTGGGCTCAGAGATAACCTCCAGAAATGTTTGTTCTTTGAAGACTCTGTAACATACTGTGGTTACAAGCTCGATGGAACTGGGCTACACAAGACAGAGGACAAGATCAAGGCAGTGATACGTGCTTCTACACCTAAGTCAACATCTGAGTTGAGGTCATTCCTTGGCCTTGTGAACTATTACGGGAAGTTTATTCCAGACAGTGCTACTCTTCTCAGACCACTGCATACACTTCTGGAGAAATCATCACCATGGAAGTGGACAAAAGAATGTGAGGTGGCATTTCAGCAAGCAAAGAAGATTATAGTCTCAGAAACTGTCCTTGTGTATTACAACCCGAACCTGGAAGTACGTCTAGCATGTGATGCTGGCCCCCACGGACTCGGAGCAGTCCTGTCGCACAAAATGCCTAATGGGAGTGAAAGACCCATCGCATTTGCATCTCGAACCTTGAAGGGTTCGGAAAAGCAGTACTCTCAGATAGATAAAGAAGCACTAGCCATTCTCTGGGGTATACAAAAGTTCTATGCATACCTGTATGGAAGACACTTCAAGCTGATCACAGATCATCAGCCTCTGACACATATCTTTGGCCCAACTAGCAGTGTTCCTGCGATGCAAGCAGCACGCATTCAACGTTATGCCTTGTTTCTAGCTGGGCTCGACTACGAGATACAGTACTGCAAGTCATCGGACAATGCCAATGCAGATACCTTGTCACGCCTTCCTCTTCCAGACAGTCCTGAAGACAAACCAGATGAAGCTGAACTTTTCTACCTGAACCAAATGGAGCAACTACCTGTAACAGCTCATCAAGTCAGACAAGCCACAGAGCGTGACCGTCTGCTATCGAGAGTCCGCTACCATGTTGTGAACGGGTGGGACTCGTGCAAACAAGACAACGAAATCCTTCCATTCTACAGGCGTAGAAATGAACTCTCTTTACACCACGGCATCATTGTTTGGGGCATAAGAACTGTCATTCCAGCTGTATTACGAGAAGCAGTCCTCAACGACCTGCACTCTGGACATCAAGGCACTGTGAAAATGAAAGCGCTTGCACATTCATTTGTGTGGTGGCCATCTGTTGACACCGATATCAAAGCCGTCACTAAGAAATGTGCAGGGTGCTCCAAAGAGAGCAACATGCCAACAAAGGTCTCTCTACACCCGTGGGAAGTGCCGAGTGGACCATGGCGCCGAGTTCATTTAGACTTTGCAGGGCCATTCCTGGGCAAAATGTTTCTTATTGCTGTTGACTCATTCTCAAAACGGAATGAAATACATGTTATGAGTTCAACTACGGCAGAGCACACCGTGGATGCACTGCGCGTTATGTTTGCATCTCACGGCATTCCAGAACGCATTGTCACGGACAATGGTCCTCAATTCACATCGGAAGAGCTTCGGACCTTTCTCATGCAGAATAGTGTGCGACACACATTTAGCGCGCCATATCACCCGGCGACGAACGGTCTTGCAGAAAGGTTCGTGCAGTCCTTCAAGCACAGTATGAAGGCCATGAAAGGAGAGGGATCCATCATCAAGAAGTTGACAAACTTCCTTTTGGCATACCGTACGACACCCCACTGTGCTACTGGTGAGACACCAGCAAACCTTTATCTCGGGCGCGAGCTACGCACTCGACTGGCACTATTACGCCCACAACCCAGTGGACGTACGTATGAGAAACAAGGGTCATCTCAACCAAGTAAGCCTCAGCACTCCTTTTCTGAGGGGGAAGAAGTTTCTGTGCGCTCCTATAGGGGTACGAGTAAATGGGTGCCCGGAACAATCACAACCAGAACACGGCCTCTATCATATGAAGTGGAAGTTGGAGGAACAACCTGGAAACGTCACACTGATCAACTGCGCAAGTGTTACACCGATGACAAACGCCATCTGGATCCGGAACCTAAATTTCTACCCAGTATGCAAACCTCCCCGGACAACGAGACATCACCTGCTTGTGTTCCAGATGAAAACAAATCTGCATCACCTCAACGTGATGTGAGTGCACCAGAAGACAAACTTAATACTCCTCGGGTAGCAGTTCCCGTGAGCCTCCCTGATCCTATCACAGGTCACCCAGTGAGGGTACGTCGACCACCATCGAAACTGGACTTGTAAAAAAATTACAAGGGAGAAAGTGTTGTGTGCCAAAAGCAGCGGCGTACCGTGCGTGTGTTGGCAACTGTGGACACAAGCTGCATGTGTGCATATTGACGCTGTGTGTGTGTGTTGTGCCGGCGGCATGGCTTCCATGTTGTGTGTCAGTATTGTACCATGTTCTTAGTTGTGCAATAAATGAAGTGCAGACACAACAGGCGCAAATCATGGACAAGGACCGAGAAGAAACACAAAGTGCTTGTCAGTCGTCGGTTGTGTTTCTTTTCGGTCCTTGTCCAATTTTTGCGGCCACTTCTTTTATAACATCTAACGATACAGCCCACTTCTCAGAGCTAAGGGGCGCTGTACGACCACATTTTTCCGCATGCGCACGCGTCGTTGCGACCATGCGCACAGCCGCGTGGTGCGTTGCAGACGAGGTGTTGTACGATCAAGCATGCGATCAAGTTTGCTGCATGCGACCTAGCGGACGACTCCGGCGTTCTGACAATTGGCGCGCTCGTCAGTGCCGCACGGCACTGACGAAAACACGAAGCTATCTTGCCGTACAAATGCACAGACATTGATATGGTGGCTCACCCGAGACATGTTTAGCTGTGAGATTTTTCGTAGCAGGTAAAACCGCGATCGGCTGTGATAGCCATGAATCTCGGCGCGGCCAATTCTGACGTCCACGAACGAAGTCGCAACAAACTTTGCAACACCGCCGGCGAGGTTCTAAAACTGCGTCGCGGGGAACGATTAACGTTTGTGCTATTTCTACTTCAGAAAGTGATAAAAGGCATCACACCGCGACCGTGACACAACTCGTTCGACCGCTAGTCGGCTAGACTACGCTGAAGACCACCCATATATGCAACCGTTCTAACTACGATATAAGGTTTTTGCCTCCTGATATTTCAAGGGTGCCCCCATTGAAAGTTACGCTATACCCTAACACGCAATAACGATTTCAGAATGACGACGCGATTTGTATCACGAATTCTCGGAACCAAGGATACGGGACTAGAACAAGCTATAGGTTAGCAGTACATATTCAATCGTTTGTAATTATAACAGGGAAATTCACATAGCTGAGACCAGGTGCAGGTTAAATCATCAATTATTCAAACTAGCATAGTGCAGTCTTTTTACATGTATTTTAATTGCTTTTATTTTGTAGCTTTTCTGTTAATCCATGCACACTTTAGTTGACAGTAACAATGTCAAGTAAACAGGCCCCCTTGCTGTCTCCCCACTTAACTGCTATTGCAAAAGACTTATCTGTTCGTCGATATATGTAGTGTGTATCTGAATTGTGTATGTATTAAAAATTCCATATTTTAGTACTCTGCTATCGAATACGAACCCAAATACACAAGAAAATTATGACATTCCCAATAATTTGAAATATGTAAGATCAGTTGTATCTGCAACAGTTGTGCATTTCACAGAAGAGTGACCGTGCAACAGTACTGCTTTCTCTCTCTAATGTTATTCGGTCCGTTAGAAAAGGCAAAATTGGAATAGCACAGTGTGGTGACAAAGGGGCTAAGCCATGAATCTATCACTGCGCTGAACTGCAGAGCTTTGTTTTTTGCAGTGACAGTGGGCGACCAGTTTTATTTTACCAGTCATTCCTCAGCTCATATTGCAATGACAATTGCACAAGCTAGAATGCAGCAGTGCAAACAAGCCTGGAGAGTTGTGCTCAGAGCCAATCAATGGTGACACATGCAGAAACAAGCTGGCATGTTATCTGTACAACTCTAAAAAGTTCTGAAAGTGCCCATTTGAATGAGAACAAAGTGGTTGCTTAGTACTCAGTAAAAAGCCATGCATGCCTTTTACCTTCAGCGTAAACATAACATGATGTGGGCGTTGGTAAACTGGCTTACATCTGGACGGCTCCTGGTTGAGGTTGGGAAAGAATACTTCATATATTCAGGGAAACAGGATGCACTGACCATGCATAGTGGTTATCTCGAGCAGAATTTGTAGAAATATATTTACAAGGTGAAAGCTGTGTTGTTGCAAAACACAATGAAATAAAAAAAGCATACAAGTGTGTGCAGGGCATACAGGCGTATATCCTATCATGTAGCTTTACAGTACAGTTTAGACTCTCTTCTGAGCAGAAAAAAAATGAGGGATTGTAGCAGTGATTCTGGTTCCCAAAACAGCAGTTAAAAGTGGGCATTTTCTACACAACTTGCCATGTATAAAATTTTTGACCGTGCTAGCTGTTGTTATTAGCAACATCTTTTGCAAAGCAAAGCTTTTTTCATTGCCACTTGGTTTTCAAACTGGCAAAGTTCCCTTTAGGCATGCCTTACGTTAATACCTAACTGCTTGAAGATCTTTGCCTAGGCTATGCCTACTTTTCGGCTTCATACAGGGAGTGTATGTGAATTTCAACAGCCCTAGAAGGACTGCATTGATTAGGCAAACAAATGTCTTGTTTTGTGGCCTTTTAAAATTTCAAAATAATGCACTAAAATGATAATCCTCCTTAGGGCCATATATGAAAACTTGTTACTAAGGTAAGGAAAACAGCAACTCCATAAACAAATTAACATTGAGTACAGGTTTGTGCCTTTCTGTGCGTTTCACTGCCATCAATGTAAGAAAACCACATTCACACGCAAAATTCACAGCAGCTGTAATCTCGCTCCATTCATGACAACAGAACTGCATGTGAAACGTAGCTTTATTATAGAGGAGCAGGAGGCACCCTTTTATAAACACTGTAAATAATGGCCCCATAACATAACTGGCTGGCCATTTCAGATGAGGATAAGGACCAAATGACACAGGCACATAAAACTCACATGCGTAAACACAAGCACCCAGCATTTTAACCGCATCACATAATGGAAGTCTCCATGTTGCTTTGCTTGAAACAGGGTACGACACAAGCACAAAGGAAATACTTACACATATCAGCTCGCAATGGAGACGGGTATGGCTGACATTAAAAGCTATTATTGCAGTCCTATTAACACTCCCAAACAAGCCATTCCAGAGCACGCAGACAGCTGTTCTGGAGGGTTGGAATGTTGATATTGATAGTGGGATGGCAGACCATATAGCAATCAATGAAGACTACTTAAATGAAACAGTGAAAGGAAGCAAGGCAGCAATGTGGGCTAGTTGGTTGCACATTTGATGGGAATAATGCGCTACACACGGACAAGAACCGACAACTGAAACGATGGACACAGGACAAGCGCACGCTAACAACTAAAATTTATTCTGGCACAAGGGCAAATAAATACATTTCATGCACATGCTCAAAACAATGAAATTATTTCCACCGGCTGTGTTGCATGCTCTTTCGTTTCTTGATTAGTTCTAACTCCTCACTTGATAACAACACCGAGGGTGTGCTTGCGCTCTTGTCTTCACCGGCCTCCTATATCTCAAAGGCTTGTTTTATTTTCTTTCTTTCTTGTCCCTTGCACAAGCTAAAATTGTAGTCCAATCAAAGTAAGGTGAACATTGGTGATTTGTACAAAGGGGGGGCTTATCCTGTGTCCGTCGTTTCAGTTGTCGGTTTTTCTCCGTGTGTAGCGCGTTATTCCCATCAAGTGAAAGGAAGGTCATTAGTCATTAATGAATGTAAGAAAAAGGGAAGGGCCAAGCATAACACATTTGGGGTTGACCGAGATTCCAAAAAAAGAAAGGCAGGATGAACAAGAATTAGCATGGGCCAACTGCTCTTAACTGGCTAGGATCACTTAAATCCCACTCAGAACGGTACGATGCAAGACATTATTTAATAAAGGATTTTATTGCATGCTTTCTCAAAGAGACTAAGGAGCAAGTGTATGTCACGAAGAACGAAAATTGGCTATCACAGGAATGCTTTTCAAAAAGCGTACCGATCTGGAAGGAACAATTTAATGGGCCATAGCAACCTAGCAGTGTGAGAGTATATAGTGTTTTTCACAATTAAGAACCCATGCTAGTCAGTCATAGAAATGGTGCAATGATTTGGTGCTTGCGACATTATCAGAACTAAAAAATTTACTGCATTCTGCTGTATGCAGCCATGCCTCGTTAATATCCCCCCCCCCCCCCCCCCCCCCCCCCCCCCCCCGTGATATGATGGGTTGAATTATGGACAGTTTTTCTGGGGATGAAACTTTATCAAAGCATGCATGCCTTAACATGGAAACTTGCTGTTTGGACAAATGACAGGGCTTAAATGCACAAAGCCAATTGGGACCAGGATATTTTTGTCGTGTAATATAGACTGCGATGCGGAAGTCTGGACTGTGGTAACCAGATACTATAACATAGTACAAGGAGTGCTAGAAGTGTTTGGCGACAAATACAGACTGGATCATATGGCTGTTGCACCCTGGAATTGCCCTCATACCACTTGCAGCATAGCATGCAGTTTTTGTTAAACATTGAACTGACAGGCACACTGACTCTCTCCGCTTGCACTTTCAGACAGGCAAAGCACTACTCTTTCTGGTGTCAAAATCATTGGGACTGAAAGGCTCGGCGACTCATTTCCTGGCGCACCTTGTTCACTGCACAAATTAATTAATTAAGCTGCTCGCTGACTGTATAACCTTTTTGTTCTAATCTTACAGATGTTTACTTGCAACACTAATTTAATGTTTCTTTTTAAACTGAGCACAGGGCAAGAACAACAAAAACTACTCGAGTTAAAGCATGTCGGCCACGAGGAAAGCTCAGCACAGGTGCAAAGCAGAGAATCTTCAAATACAATCCAAGCAGTAAAGAAATGGGTTGAAATTAAATGTGATCTCAACCTCGACAGGTCGATGGCTGCACCGGCACTGTAGGACTTTCAGAAACGGCTCAATGTCAGCATTGCAGGGCCAACCACAGTGCAATAGCGCATAGCACATTTTGAAAAATCAAAATAAACCTTGTTAACATGGTTTTGGCAATATGCACAAATGTGGCCCTGTCACGACCATACGACAAATGTGAACAGATGCGTGTCTACAGAAACCTATAGCAGAGCATTGTGGAAGGTGCAAACAAGCATCTGCATTCAAGCAAACAAATTTAGAAATGCAAAGAAGGCGAAGGAATTCTAGGAAGCAATCTACATTTACGACAAATACATTCTCATAGGCCCACCATCGCCTTCATCCTGCAGGCAAACAATGTTCACTGCAGGCAGTCACAGGTAAATAAACATAGCAGATGCATGTGCATTGATGACATAAGTTACTGGAAATGCTCTACAGCTCTAAGAATATACAGGCGGCTCCATTATGGGAAATTTTGAGCACCTGGTTATCCTTGAACTGATACCTAGCTTGGTTTGCGATAACACAAGGCTATGAAGTCTTGTCCATGATGACATGAGACGGTGACAATTCCGGACGTCTGGACAAGCTCCTTATGCTATCGCATAATATGTGTGACAAGTGCAACTGCTTTCAAGCTAGTTTTCATCTAATATCCTAGTCATTTTCAACTGGTTGTCCCCTTTCTAACTGGAGAGGCCTGCATACAGGGTGCCATAATTTAAAAAAAAAAAACCTAAGTGGTCTTCTGACCTGAAAGGAAGTGCATGTTAAAAGCTGTGCAAAGTATTTAAAGCCCTTCAAACACTGCCCTCACCAAACCAGACCAGACCAACATCACTCCGCCTGCTGAGCAAAATACAATAACATATTACACATCGCTGCCCTGTCCTACCTACCTCACTTCCCTGGATCATATGCAATTCAAGCGCTGTGCACCAGCGAACATGAACAAACTTGCTCAACTTTCTGCCCAGTTGCAATTAGCCTCTACACAAGCCATACAAGCAAACTAATTTCCTGGTTGGCCCTGGATCTACTACAAGATCAGGAAATAACGCTAACGGAACAAGCTCGTTCTCTCCT
Organism: Amblyomma americanum; assembly: GCF_052857255.1. NCBI lineage: Eukaryota > Metazoa > Arthropoda > Arachnida > Ixodida > Ixodidae > Amblyomma > Amblyomma americanum. Next base: position 267,855,962 of record NC_135497.1, read on the forward strand.
CGGTGACGATAGCAAAGTCATCAAATCAAGTGCTTCCTTTCTCTATAAACAAAGTGGAGCATAAACATCACAATTTCTGCATCTTGCACAGGAAAAAAAAAAGAAACACCGCAACAACTGAACATCATCCGAACGGAGATACAAAAATACCAACGGAACACCATGTGCTTAGCCCGATGTGGGTGGCATCACTTGGTTACGAGGCAGAGTGATTGCTGCCACAGAGGCAGGCCGTGACGGCTCTCATTTCCCGCACCGAGATTGCAAGCTATCGGCAGCTGCACCTGTCCGCTCCCGTCTATCGGCAGTTGCTTCTGTGTGATGATTCATGGTTTTCTGCTATTTTCTAAAGAAAATAAACAGAATCACACGTCACTCGGTCATCGATAGGCGCCGACCGGGAACAGACTAAAGTTGTCTTCGTCGATTTTCGAGCCGAGCGCTCCTTGTAAGTTCATCTCGGCAGGCCCGTAGCATTCACTGCCTTCAATCAGATTTTTTTGCGCACTTAAGACATCCGCAAAGTACCTTGATTTTAGACGACACGCAAAAAAAAACAGGAACTAGCCATGGAATCAGCTGTTTTCTTGCAGGCCGCCATGGGCGCGTCTATTTGGAGAGGAAACCGATAGGGACACCATCCCCTTAGCGCAGAAACCTAGCGCCTTATGGCCCCTAAGCATTTTAGGCGTTTCAGAAATCTCTAGGCTGCGATATTTACGTGTCAAAAAGTACCTGGTCATCTCGCTTTCCTTTCACGCGAGGTAACCCCGCGAACTTCGAGCGGGCGACCAAATTGGTGGTTCGTTTCCTCTCGCTGTGCTAGCTGTCGCTTCCAGCGTTTCTTAGTGCCGATTTGCAGTGGCGTTGCGCGGGGCACGCGTCAGCGACATCCAACTGAAGCTAACAAAAAGGGTTCAACTTAAATTCAGGACAACGCAGTGAGCTATGGAAATGAAAGTGATAAATGTTACATTAAGAGACAAGAAGAAAGTAGAGTGGGTCAGGTAGCAAATGCAGGATAACAACATACTATATAGTTGAAAACAAGAAATGGGCTTGGGCAGGGCATATGTAATGTGAAGGCAAGATAACCGCTGGTCCTTAAGGGTAAGATAAGATTCCAAGGGAATTAAGGGAAGCACAGCAAGGAGTGGCAGAAAGTAGGCTGATGAGATTCGGAAGTCTGCGGGGAAACGGTGGCCGCAGCTGGCACAGGACAGGGTTAATTAGAGAGATGTGGGAGAAGCCCTTGTCTTTGTTGTTGTTGTTGTTGTTGACCTCACACAATGGCACATACCCACAAGGGGGATTGGCCATAACCAGGCGGTGACTATTTAAATGACCACTTCCATGTGGCAAGCATGGGATGACCTACCAAAATTTGTCTTCAAGTGGACATAGGCTGATGATGTTGATGGCCATATCATTAGAAGAGTTAACTGCTGGACTAGTTGTTGATCATACATAACAAAAAGATTTTTGCGCCAAAACAGCACACACAGGAAAGACGACGACACCACGGGCCAAATCACAATTTGCATGTTTCCTGAATTTGGCCTATTTCTGAGCAAATTCTGTTTTCTTTTCAGCTTCGTTTCTTGGATGCAGCAAAAGCGCAGAAGACGCAACTTTTTGCTGGTGACGGGTACAACCTGTCGGCAGGCAAAGGAAATGAGGAGCCAGCCAAGGCGGCTGGCTCCTCAATTCCTCAAGACGGCTGGATCAGAGGCCTGGCAAAGGTATACGTAGCAGGCATTCTTGCACCTTCGCCAGCCAGGCAGTTCGTTTTGTACTGCCATATCACTGTGTTGCCAAGGGCCGCCAGCACGGGGACTCCTTTGAGTACCAGAGGTTGTAGAACCTGAACTACTCCCTGCATTACTCACAGCAGTGGATACTGCAGTGACAGTGAGGCCTCTTTCTGATGTGTTTCTGAGCTGTACATATATACTGCTTGGAATTTGTTCACTTCACTTGGGCCCCTTTAACATGCAGTGGCATCACACAGCACACAGGAATGTTTGCATTCGGCAAACCTGCCGGCATTTGTGACCAAAATCAATCCGGAGCTCCCCACTCCAGCATCGCATGTAGCCCATGTGGACCTTAGGGACGTTACAGCCCATGTGACAAGGATTATTCACATTGACTTATGTTGTGCTGTCCTCCTTCAGAATTTCTACCAATGGCAAGTTAGAAATCTTGGGTGGGAAGAAAAATTGTGAAGGACATGAATTGTGTGTGGACCTTTACTGCTCTGTAAGCTGCGTCCCTGCAAATGTCAAGGTTTTTTTTTTAATTTATGGTGCAGCCATGTCTTTGTTTAGAAATAGCAGCACCCCACAGGCTTGTAGCGCTGCGTGTTGGCACTAGTTGGATACTTTTCATGCAGCCATAGCACTCGCAGAGCTTTGCGGTGTCCCTTCGCCAACATCGTCACCTCTGTATGTGGAGTGGAGCCTTCCTGCTGGGCATTTTGCGCCAGTCTACTGGTACGAGTCCAGCCACACACACAGAGCGCTTATCCTCGGTCGTCACCTTCGTCACAATCTGCACGGACCTTGGCCTGGCTCCCCATTACATACAGTCTCGGTGAATCTGCAGGCCATCCTACTCGTATGAGCCATCATAGTAACAGCCATGTGAATGCCCCTTTCAGCCTTGTTTGCTCAAGGTGATCAGTTCTGAAGTTTTCTTTTAACTGAAGGCAATAGCAGACATAGCCATGTACCTCTGCTGCACTTCTCTAGTCCACCAAATCACCTCAGCACCGTGCATGTGCCTCGTGCTATGAAGTAAGCTTGCTGCTTAGCCATTTCCCAGTTTATCGTGCACAAGCTTTTTCTCCAGGCCAGTCTTGATTGACTGACACTGTTTGCATCAGGTGCCATGGAGAGGGTTGCCTAGCATCTTGGTTCCTAATGAAGCATTGCACAACGACAGACTGGTCCCGGAAAACATGTTGTACTATGTTGGCCATGTAAGGTGCTGTGAACATAAAAAGACATTCTGAAGTAGAGGCCTGCTGCTTGCATTGTGAATGCTGATGTACTCAGTCATTTACTGGTGACGTCATCTCCAACTCTGGAGTCTGTCCTGCAGAAGGGTTCATGCTAGAGGAGTCCTACCCAAGGGTGTTACCTGCCTGTGCTCTGGTTGAGAGAACTGTAAACATGCAAACCCTAGTGAAGCTTTTGGAACATTTTTTCCTAATGCAGTGACTCATTTGATACAGCTTTGAAGCAGTATCCAAGGGAAACGTAGCCGTGTTCACGAGAACTGAGCCAAATTGCTCCATTTGTACACCATGCCATCCTGCAGTTGTGTCACAAAAGACAATGTAGTGTCATTAAAATTAATCTTACAGCTAAAGGCATATCGAGTGCTCTTCTGTCGATGAACATACAACTGTCACAGTCTATCATTGGCTAGTATGCCAGGACCATCACAGACCGACGTTCCCTTAGCCATTTCCCTAGCAGCTGCAGTTGTGCCTTCTTGTAGAATTTGCAGCACTTCTTACAGGTTGATATCACATTGTCATAGTGAATGGCTTTGCAAAAAGGTTTAAATATTTTCAAGTGCACATTTGCCCATCACAAGCCATAATTTGGAGTCTATTTCATGTTCTATAGTCATGGCTTGCCTGAATTCATTGCCTCTCACTGAGGTCCAGCATTTACTGCTGGTTTCAAGATATTTCTGCACCACAATGGACCTGCATAATGGTGTTGCTGCAGATTTGGTCTGAACACCTAAGTCCACACTCAGGAAAGTCACTGATAAAAATCAGCTAGCTCAGTCAGATACCGGTGAAATATGCGGCAAGTCTTTGACGAAACAGGGTCTTTATGTGCACAGCTGCTGGTGGACTGGAAATTGAAGGTAGCATTCATCGTGCTGCACCCGGATCTCATTTCGTTTGTCCTGCAGAAAGAAGTGATGACATGTGACATGTCTGGTTCCTCCTTCATGACCACATGAGGCAGTTTTTGTCTGAAACCGCCACCCAGGACCTTCCAGGTGCATCAATATCATCAGCCTGACTATACCCACTGCACGACAAAGGCCTCTCCCTAGTTTCCCCTATTAACCCAGTCCTGCACTAGTCGCAGTCACGTTATCCCTGCTAACTTCCTAATCTCATCTGCCCACCTTACTCTCTGTCTCCTCCTGCTATGCTTGCCTCCTCTTAGAATCTATTCTGTTACCCTTAATGACCATCGGTCCCATGCCTATTGCCCATGTCTATTTCTTCTTCATTTCGACTAGGATGACATTAACTCGCATTGTTCCCTGACCCACTTTCTTCTTATCTCTCAATGTCACGCTTATCACTTTCCTTTCGATAGCTCGCTGTGTCACCCTCAATTTAAGTTGAACCCCTTTCATCGGCCTCCAAGTTTCTGCCCCATAGGTTAGTACTGCTGGAATACAACTATTGTATATTTTTCTCTTGAGGCATACTGGTAAACTGCCCTTCATGATCTGAAAATGCTTGCCAAACTCACTCCATCCCATTCTTTTTCCTCTAGTTACTTCAGTTTTGTGGTCTGGATTTGTGGTTACTACCTGCCCTGGGGACATAAGTGAGAGTAATTGATGCACAGAATATTTTAGGTGTCAAGCTGCCGGATAGTTAGTACTGTTACCTTGGTACCCAGCTGTGTTGGGAAACTAGGGGTCTGTGCCTGTGAAAACCTGGGCCACCTTCGGATGGGGAGCCCGAGATAGGAGAATTTCTAGAGCTCAAAATGCATCAAGTTCAAAAGCATTGTCACGTGCACATTCTGCTGTAGTGACTCACATGTCACTGCCTGGATGGAGCTGTAGCTGCTCTTATAGGAGACTGGTTGTGCAGCTGTTGATTGCATTTTGTTGAAAGGAGAGGTGGATCACTTCACTCATTTTGACGTAGCTAATGTGACGTATTATGATGTGATGTGTACAGAGTGAATTTGAGTGCTAATTGAATTTCCTCTTTCACAGATAGTTTCCTAGTGTTGTGCGTGCATTGTGAATTTCGATAAGGCTTAAAGAGTACAAGCGCTGTGGTATGCAGTTGTTTCGATTTGTACAAAACATTTCAGCTCTGCACATTTGTTTCCCTATCCTCCGCTCGTGTCTTTTTTTGTAGTGCAGAGATAGGAACGGTAAATTATCTGGGTACAAGTAGTGATTACGGAATGGCAATACGTGTAGCGTTGGTTTAATGGTCCTACCTGTTGTGGCTTGATGCTCGTGTCTGTTCATCGAAAGAAGCGACTCTAATTGGTTACTGTATATATTGGTTCTGTCTCTGTTCTGCTCCCGCTCCTTGCAGAGTGCCATCCAAAGATAGTGCTGAAGAAGGTTGTTATCACATGCAACCATTCTTTGTCCAGTGGACAGCCTTGTCACATTCCTAGTTCTGTCTGTGTGTTCTTAAAGAGAAACTGCATTGGAATGTCTACGTACTTAATTGCTGTGCATTAGCAGCAGAGCCGTGCACAAAGAGGTAGTAGTGCACCCCCAAGTGGCATGATGAAGAGGGCACAAATTTTGTCCCCCCATATGGAGAGAGCTGCGCATGCTTATGGTTAGCATTTAGAGTAACCGCATGACTCACAGAGGTGTTTTTTGATGCCTTACCTCCTTGCATCTCTTGATTACAAAATTCTGCTTACAATGTAAACAATCTAGTAAGTTTCTATGCTGTTAACTTTGGTGTGCCTCTTGTACCACCCTCAATTCTGCATGGTTGTGCTGACTTCTGGGAAAGGCCATTGGCTAGACTTCTGGGAAATGCCATTGGTTACCGGGAGAAAAGAGACTGGAGCATGGCATCATCTGCTAATCATTGTCACACTTTCATACACTTCTATATTTTGCAGGCTTCTTTCAGCTTTGCAGTGAATCACCTTTTAAGTGGCTGGTATTGCATCGCAATTGCTTTTTCAATTATACTTATACTGCAATCATGACTAATTACGCCATGGCAATGACTGCTCTTGTTTTTACCTGCCCACATTCCGACATGCTCTCATTGCAGTCATTTTCAAATCACATGGTGCCTGTCAGTGCAAGCGCAGCAGAACGGCCCTGGACACTGCCCATGCTTTCTGGAGGTACCGTATTTACACATAAATAAAGCGACCATAAATATAACACGAGTGTGGAGTTTGAGACGTAACAAAAATGAAAATTTTTTTTAAAAATTATAACGCAATCCCAGCCTGCTCATGTCAACTACAACCGAGAGCTTGGAAAAATGGAGGCGGCACGCAAAAATACGAAAGCGATGTATTGTCTTCACATGAACATTACATAAACATTATTTCAGAGACAACACTCCAGAAGAGCATGCAATATCGTCGAGCGCAGCGAAGTCTTCTATGAGTTAAATGCAGTCTCCCACACAGTAGCAGCCGCCATCAGCACCGTGCCACCATTGCAGCATGTTTTATGCCGCCCAGTCCTGTGTCCTTCCGCCCTTCTTTCTTTTCGCTACTCCACCCATCTATTTCAGTGCCCTCTCTTTCTTGGCGGCCTGTGCAGCTTTATTTCTACAAATTTTCACCCTATGCGCTCAGCATGGCCCCAAGGTCGTCGCGAAGTTCGCTTTTTCTAGGAGCTTGGTAGTCTTGCGGTGAAGCTTGCTGTAGCTAGCTTCAGGAGCAGCGAGAAAAAGAAATAAAATCACGTTATATTTGTCCTTGCTTTCGAATATAACGCGATATGCATTCTGAAACCAGTGAAGTGAGGAAAAAACTCGTGCTGTATTTGCGAAATGGCGGTACTTTTTGCGAGACTGCTCTCTGAATCTAAGTTTTGCCAAGAGAGTTCTAAACAGGTCCAGAGTCCATTGTGGCACAAACAGTCAATGTTTAAATTCCATCTGTTGTCGCTCCACGGCATAAACATGAATTCTGTATTACATGCTATATGTAGTCTGAAATATTCATAAGTGAACATTCCTTTGGACTGCAGAACTGTATCGGTGTTGTGTGAATGAGGTATTGATGGCCTGGCATCATAGAAAACATCTATCGAGCTCTGTTAGGTGCTTCCTTATGTAGCTAGGACAGCATAACTGGGAAGTGGAAAAGAGAAAGAGGGCATGCCCTATGCAGAGTGGAAAAGATGCAGCTCACATTGCAGCATGTCATATCATAGAACATGTCAGAATGAGTCAACACTTTTATTGTGTACTTGACGTATTGACAGTAGGTGCCGTAAGGAAGTCAGAAATTTATTACAGGAGAACTCCTCCTCTTTAACTGCAATTTCGCGCTTCTCAGCTCTGAATTTTGCATTTATCAGGCTAGCTTCAGAGCTTCCAGTGCACATTAGGGCATTGATTGCGTTGATCTATTAACGCTTCCTGCACCAAATGTGGCATCTGCATACACATGAATGCCAGAAAGGCTGGGCCAGTCTTCTGTTCCCAGTAGATATGGTAGAGGGTAGGGTAGGCACCACAAAAGAGACATTTATTTGAATATTGGGTAATGCAGTACTGCCTGTGCATTCCGGTAAGGATGTGTTCATATGTGCTTGTTGGTAGCTGCCACCAACAGTTTTGTGAAACGATCGTCAAACAGGGCAAACTTAGCAGTGAGGGCCACAAGTTCTTGGCTACTGCGGGCTTGACTAGCCAGTAATTCACCCAACATTTTTTTCTGATCCCGACTTAACACCATGTTCGAGGGTGGTCCAGGGTTAGCCTCAACATCCCCAGAAAGAAGGAGCAAAATTTTTGCAATCCCTGATAACAAACAACTACTAGTTTCAGCAAGCACAACAAACACAGTGGGGTCTGCCAACAGCACTAGAAATTAATCGCTTCTATAGTAGTTATTTATGAGATTCACCCACCTGTAAAGCGAAGCAAAAAAAACCTCAGGCAGCTGTCCGTGCTGCCGCGAGACCCTGAAGCAGTTCATGGAGGGTGATGGCCTTTGAGAGGTGTGTCAGCATCAAACCACACATTAAGGCTAACAAATTGTCCATACGAAGGCTGCATGCGGGTCCTTGCTTGAAGCAGGATAAATTTTCCGCATATTTTATGCACTGCTCGACAAAGCAGGTAATGCGTGGCAATTAGAGTTCTGTGCACAAAATTGGCATGGAAGCATTGGGCGTTGTTAAAAACCATTACACTTATTGTCAATTGACCAATGCGGTTCATTGGATGTGCGTTATATGCCACTGCACAAAAATTTTACTTTGTAAATATGAGATGTCAGTTATATGGGCTTATATGGGAGCTTCCAAGGGGAATAGCCAACTCCTTAATTATAACCATTATTTCATCGCAAACCATTTCGTTATAGTGAGGTTTGACTGTACCTGTCTTTTTGCAGTCAAGGTACCTAAATCTCCAGCGTGGAACTGTGCATTTGGAAGAGCCCTTATTTTCAACATGAATCCTGTACTTCATGTCGCAGATCTCTGCTCAAGTCAAATAGTGTCCGATCCATCACTACAGGGGGAATGTGCGTTTCCAACAAGAAATTTGTACTTTATGTTGCATATGTCTTTTCCTGGTCAGAGCATGTCCAGTCCATCTTCACAGGTGGATGTGCATCTGCAATGATTTTCTTAATGGGGGCTCATACACTCAGTTTTGCTGCTATGGCTTCCATCTGAGTGGCTGACAAGTGCTGGTGCTTCATACTCTTCTTGTGGTCACAGTGCTCAGCCTGGTACTCCATAGTTATCTTGCTCACTTTCTTATGTGACGACCATAGTTGCTAAACAATGCATGGTCCTTAAACGCTTGTTCTCAAACTACATTTATATTGGAACCAGTCTTTATGTTGGAATATCATTTCCTTTCCTTTCATAGTTGCTCTTTGGCTGCAGCCTGTCAGGTTGGCATTGACAGTGCACACATTCCAGCTGTCCCAGGCCGCTCCGGTGGCTCAGTGGTTATGACGCTTGGCTGCTGACCCAAAAGACGCGGATTCAATCCAGGTCGCAGCGGTTGAATTTCGATGGAGGCGAAATTCTAGAGGCCCGTGTACCGTGTGATGTCAGTGCATGTTAAAGAACCCCAGCTGGTTGAAATTTCTGGAGCCCTTCACTGTGGCGTCCCTCATAACCTGAGTCGCTTTGGGACAGGAGACCCCCAAAAACCGCATTCAAGCTGTTCAAGTACACTTCGCCCTGAGAAATATTGTTACATGCAAAATGTTTTCGTACGCATAAAATGTATTCCATTGGGTTATGTATCTACTGTATCTTAGTGTTCAGTTTTGCTTTGTTATACTGAGATGACTTGGGAGTCAATGTACTACTCATAGACGGCAAGTTTTCAATCTGCCAAAAGAGGGGGTGGGGTCCAATTAGCACCCTCTCTCTTTTTAATTGTTTCCCCTCTCTCTCTCTCTCTCTCTGTCTCCCTATCCCCCTCCCATGCATGCTCCTTGGCAAGCACTATATATGCGGCTATACATATAAATATCAGTTTTGTCTCTAGCTGAGCGAATATGCTAGACAGAATGACCCCATGGTTCTTAAAATACTAAATAAATAAATTAACAAAAAGACATAAAAAATACTAACCTCTAGGTAGACATCCATAATGTCCTTAGTTGAAGTGAAAGGAAACACTGGGCAACACAAACATTTCCACAACAAGCTAACAATTCATATGTCACAGACTCATTACAAATTATTCATTTGCAAAAACCACTGGGCAATGCAAACATTTCCACAATAAGCTAAGATTACAAAAACTAAAAAGATTTTAAACTCTTTGTGTCTAAGGAACACTGGGCTCTACAAACATTTCCATAGTATGGCAATGATCCAAAATTTAAACATGGAATAAAAAACTGCTTGTCTATCAAAACTGTAAACCAAATGCCAAACTCTATACGAAACAAAAGACAGAAATTGGAATCAAAGAGCAAAGGTTGTAATGAGGCAGTGGAAACACAAGGAATTGAATGCTGATTTTATGGGAAGAGATAATTTGAACTGTCACAGTTTGAAGAAAGCTGGCACAATTTACTTTGATGAAGTTCACTGTCGTTCGTTTCAAACAAAGGCTACTGTGAAATCAAGATTATGTTTCTTTTCGCAGTTGATCTCCGAATAACATTGTCCGCGATCCCACTGAGATTTATTTTTCAAATCAGCTCTGTGTGCCCATGGAAAAGGGCTACGTGAATATGGTTTAATGAAATCCACAACGCACTCTCTCAGGTTTCTGTTGCCCCTGAATTCCATCACTTCTTGGAAGCACCCACTAGTTATCTCGTTGCGTAGAAAGGTTATCCATGCCCATATATCAAAACTAATGTTGTGGTGTGCTCTCTATGTAAAAAGGAAAAAGCAGAGTTAAAGAAGAGTGATTTTGAAAGGTGCGCTCATAGCTGATATTTCGGATCAAAACAAGATCCTAATGTTTGGGGACAGTTCTAAGTCTTCAAAGAGACTATATGTTCAAGCACAAAAAACCGCACTTGTCAAGTGGCCAGTCATTTGATTCCGCATAGAGACTTGGAACAGGAGACGTTCGGTGAGCTCCTGTTGCCAGTCAGATCCTTGATGGTGAACGGGATCTATAATCGCAAGTGGGAAACAAATCTATATGTACCCGTGGCAGTTTAAGGCCATGCTGTTCTCGCAGTGTGGTTAGGCAACTTTAATTCTTTAGAGAATTTGTTGCTGGGCTTGTTGGTTTTGGTCCATTCTGAATTATTTAGGGTGCCAGGACGTCCTGTGTTTTTCTACCTTCATCCTGTCCTTGCGCCCTAAATAATTCAGAATGTAATTCTTTAATTAATTTGTATAGAACCGTACGAAACAAGATATGCTCCCCCCTAACCACATCATGCAACCTCCGAGGGGGACACATAAAAAAAAGAAGGGGGCTCCGGCCCATAAGCCCCATCGCAGTCGGCACTTATGGTACTACTTGCAGAAGCAAAGCTGCACAACAGCACCCGCTGGGCTAAGACCTGTGGAATTTGCGTATACTGCGTAGACCTTTTGCATGACTTTCAACAAAACCTTCTTCGTGACAGCATATGCAGCTCGTTCGGTCGGAAAGCTGTCCGCACTGTGCGCCGTAAATAATCGGGGGCTGAGTAAAAAAAAATGTAACATTGCCGCACAGTGCTTTGGATGGTGTCATGCAGTTCAGTGTTTCGTGCAGCATAAACTTTCTAGGTATATAAGTTAGACCCTAGCTTGTGGCAGGGGTTTGAACAGACGACGTATTACCGGGGGGGGGGGGGGGGGGGGCTGCGTAAAAAAAAGTTAATCATTTTTTTTGGGGGGGGGGGGGGTCAGTTGTGGAGTGGGCAGGGGGGAGTTTAATCTTGATCTCTTTCTTGCGCTACAACCACAGCCCAGTGTTCACTATGGCAGCGCCCTTGGACTTATTTTGAAAGGGGCTATGCAGAAGAAATTTAGGCCTCGCTGCGCGAGAAAGAATGCGCAATTTATCTTAATTTCTGTTGTTAATTAATATAAGGCTGCTTCTGTATCAGTTTGTAAGCAAAATACACTTTCGCATCAGTTCCTACTTCACGAGTTTGTATCCATTTCAAGTCAAAACGAGCCTGTAGCCTAGCACAACTCGGTGAAACGTAAACAAATATGGCGGAGTGCGTGCGTGCGACGTGTAGTGTACTTCAACATAAATCCGCCTTGCTTCAACCTGCATTTCGACCTGCTTAACAGGTAAAGCCATCGCGAACGTGTAGAATATTAAGCGAGAGCGATAACTGACATTTAGCTAGCGATTCCAGGGAATCAGGGTGCCAAGAGGATCGAATGCGAGTGACTGATGGTGGCGGCGTTTTTAAAGTGAGTTGTTTATAACGCAAGTAACCCTTCTTAATTAGCATGCCGGTACTCAGTGTGCGGTGTTTGTTTTCATTGCTTATTCGAGGCGGGCTATTCTTTCGTACAGATGCGGTCATAATATGGAGCACGCGTTATACACAAACCAGCGATTGCTTGTGGTGCGATCTCCTAAATACAAGCACAAGAAAATAAAAGCTTATCTTCTATACAGTCACCGCGAGAAAAGTTACACGTTGAAGCGTGGACCTTACTATTTCGGCCGCTGCTGTGCATGAGCCTTAGAAGTTTTCGGAACTCTAAAAACACGAAAAACGTGCAATTGCACATCGCCGAGAGGCCCAGCCAGGTATTGATAGTACAGCCTGCAAGCAAAATGGGCACAACCATCTTTCCCGGAAAGCTTGGGCTCCTTTCCATCTTGTTTTTATTGCACGGTGCACATTGCTCGAGCGCTCTGCACAGGGGTGACGCAGACTGCATTTTGCAGGTGGCACAGGGAAGTACAAAGCATATCCTTGAGTTCGTGACCGCTTACTTGTACTGCATAGCGTCGGGCTTTATCGTATTTCCGTGTTCCGAAAACCTCTGCACTATATTGTTCACCAGTGAGGAGTCTGCCTTCTAAAATGGAGCAAGACGACACATCTTTTGTCCTTGGCGTTGGTCTTCCGTGTATCTGTTCCTTGCGTGCTGCAGTCGATTGTCGCTGTGCGCGCTATCGTTGCTTGTGTGTAAAAATTGTGTGTAGTTGTGTGCGTGACTTGTTGAATTGCTTGGGAAAAAAACTATAGCTGTGCTTTTGTCTGTAGAGTGTCATTTGCGCATGGTGGTGGTGGTAACTATATTTCGTTGACAGAACGGATTTGGTTGATTCTAGTGGGCTTCCAGAGTACAAGAGGTGGCTGTTCGATCAGGCCTTCCGGTTCTGCATGTTCTGGTCGTGGGGTCCGGTCTTTCCGTTCCCAGTTCCAAAGCGCAGTTGCCTGCAGTTGAGACGGTGGGTCCAAGCTGAACGCAGCATCCTCCCACTCTTGCTCGTTTGAGAGTTGCCAACCTTTCTTCGGTTTCAGATTGTTGCATTCGAATGAAATGTGCTTTAAATCTGCTTTTGTGGCCCCGCAGAGCTTACAATGGCGGGTGTAGGAAGCCCTGGAACATGGGGGTTTGGAAATGTGTTTATTTGCGGTTTCTGCCATGCCACCTGTTGATGTATGCTAAGGCTTTTTTCAGTCGGTGGGAGCATCCTTCTGTTGTTTCTATAATGTGCAATTCCATGGTAGGTGGTCAGGGTCTCTCAGGGCGACCGCAGGACCGGCTCATGCATTGCCAGGTTAGCGAAACTTCGGGCTAAGTTGCAGGCCACCTCATTCCCAGGATACAACGTGTGGGCTCGAACCCATATGATTCTAATGGGTTTTGTGTTAAGGTATTGCTCTTTTAGGATTTGTCTGGCGGGTTTGTGGATCCTCCCTTTTGCAATGTTTCGAACGGTTGTCTTGGAGTAGCTGTAGTGTACTGGACTAGTATTCTTGTAGTATACTATATAGTTCCTGAAAATCGTCTTGGCTTCCGTTTTTATAATGTGTAAGGCAATGGCCGCTTCTTCTGCTTCGTGTACCTTTGTGCTCCATACGGAAGCAGCTGATATTGGTTTTACATCCGTGTCCATGATGCCTCTGCAAAAGGCATCATGATCGCAGAGCTCTGCAGTGCCCATGCATACTGCCTCCTTATTGTTCGAGTGTTGCCTGTGGAGGGCTTTAGCTCTCTCCTTCCGTCTTTCTGCGTGACATCCAGGATGCGTGTTTTTTGGGATTGGATCTATTCTTTGATGCCTGTGTATGTCTCTTGGGATTTCTGCAGTATTTGTCCCTATGCAATTCTTGCTTTATATCTAATGTTCCTAGAATGGGACTTCCCATTGGTGCTTTTGTTGGTCTGTTGTACTGCGTGGTTCTATGTGCCTCAGATTGCTTGGGAAGCGTGTTGTGGATGCCTAGCTGCAGCAGCCTGTACATGTGTTCTTAGGGAGATGAAAGGCTGCCTTGCATGACTGTGCTGCGAGCCATTCAACCTTCTCCTTATCTGCTGCCTGAAGTTTGAGAAAAGGAGAGGGAGTATACTATACGGCTGAGCATTAGGGCCTGCACTAGCCTCCTTAAATCTGCTTCCATCTTTCTCTGGCATTTGTCATTTGTCTTATGAGCCTGTTGATTTCTCCAATGTATGCAATAAGTTTGGAGAGCATTGCTGTGCTTTTGATCCTTGGCTGTAGTGTATCTGACTTGATGCTTACAGAAGTGATTTCTGCCTTTAGGGCATTTGTGATGGCAGTGTGGGTGACATTATCAGTCTTTCGTGAGGTCGAGTGCCAGTATTGCTTTAGTGTTGGCCTTAGTCAGTGTGCATATTACATCTTCAGAAAGCTTGAGCATTATAGCTTGCATACATAGGTTCGGTTGGAAGCCTGTCATCATGTGCGGGAAGAGATTGTGCTTGTCCATGTAGTCCTGTAAAGTAGATAGTGCCACACGCTCCAGAACCTTCCGTAAACATTAGGCTAGGAATATGGGCGTGAGGTTGGTTAGCGAGTTTCTTTCCAGGCTTAGGTATGACTATGAGAAGTACCTTGGCGTGTTTCCAGGTGTCTGGCAGCCGTCCATCTTTCCAGCAGTTGTACTCTGATCTCCTGAATAGAGTCCTTTTCTGGGTTTTGGAGTGTTTTGTTGGCAAGCTCCTCTGCTCCTGGTGCAGAGGATGTGGTAGTTTTCTGCATGGATGCTATTACCTATGGTATTGTTTTGTCTTTATCATTTTAGGGTTGAGGTTGCTGCTGTAGTTGCGAAGAGTTTTTTTTTTCATGCTGTGTAGGTGCTTCTGCATTTTCTTGATCATCTCTTCGTCATTGGGTGGGCTTCCATGCTCTGTTTGTGTTAATGTTATCTGGGTCTAAAATATATCTTAGATTTGTTCTCATTATTGTTTCTCGAGCATGGCTTTTGATTTGTCTGTCTAGTTTGGTTGTTATAACCGTTAGTTTTTGTTGTGTTTGTTTCAGCCATCTCTTTTGTAAGCTATTATGTGTCTGACACATGTGTAATAACGTACTATCAGTGGCTTTGTTTTCTGCTTCTATTCCTATAGTCTTTGTGGTGTGCTCTGCATCCTTCAAGGGTCAGTGCATTCGTTTTGTTTTTCAATCTTCTTGCCATCTGCATTGCCTTGCCTTCTTTCTTATCCCAGTTTACCACTCGTGTCTCCCTTCTTGGGTGTGCTGCTAAGTAATGGTCGCTTCCTAGGTTCTCATTTATGTTTCTACATTGTGCATGTATCATGTTTTAACATAGGGTCAAGTCTGGGCCTGTGTTGGCTTGCACACTATTTTTTATCCTAGTTGGCACTAGCAGATCCATCACATGTGTAGCCATTGCCTCGAATGTGTTGCCAGAGGCTCATTCCTTTATTTAAAATTGTTCTGTAACCCCCTGCCATGCGTTTTGCGTTGATACTTTTAAGGGATTCGTTTTGCTTATTTTTCTGGATTCGTTGATGGCTTTCATTATTATAGGACTCCGCTTTTGGGGTTGCTATATATATCTAGAATGAAGAATGGTGCCTTGCTTCTTTTTTTGTGCTACAAGCTCAATCGGGAGGTAGTGTGCACAGTTTCATTGTGTGTCGTGCTGTATTGTCATCATATTTCTGTGGACCAAGACGGCCGTGAGTGGTCTTCGTTCCTTAGCATTTTCACGTTTTATGGTCGTGAACTTTTACTTTTTAGCCTTAAAGCACTGCTTCACGAGCAATCCAAAAAAACCTGAGGGGACTATGAAGCCACAACTCTTATTTCCCTCGAGGTATACTGGTAACTGCCATTTATTATTAGAGTTGCTGCTAGGTGAAAATTTGCTTGGCCCATACCCAAAATTGGATTAGGGCATTATGTACATTGACTTGGAGTTAAGTATTAGACAAATACTATTTCCACATCTTTAGAGACGTCAGTAGCCCTTACAGGCTGCCACGTGATGTGGTTGACCCTTGGTCTAGGATGCCGCACCTGGTTGCTGCCGTATTGGCTGGCAAGTATGAGAAACCTCTGTACATCTCCTTCCCTGCTGGGCAGCAGGTGTTTCCACTGTGTCACGCTTGGGTTGTCTTTTCAGATCCAACTGCATGCGGGCAGGTCCATGTTACATGTACGATTGTCGGTTAGCTTGCACCACGGGCATTTGTCAGTGTATTGTGCAGGGCACATCTTTTGGAGTTCATGCAGGTGTGAGCAGGTGCCTGTCTGCAGCCTTCTCTAATCTACCACCTCTCTTTTGGTTAGTTTTTTGTGCGGGGCTGAGTAGCACTTCCATCAGCCCCTGTAATAATCTAGGATGTCTCAATATGTTGGAATGGCACGGTATATGCTTGGATCACCCCTCAAAATTAACTTCGCCCAAATCAATTGAGTCAGCCCACTTTCGCACGTCTTGATCGGTTTTGCTGTTTTATATCCTAATCATTTTTTACCTTTGTGTCTTGTAGGCTCTTTTCTTTTGAGAGGGTTTCATTGTGGAGCTGTAGGTTCTCCCATTTTCTGCAAAGTTCCTACAGTTCCATTGCCATATCTCCACCAAGCCCTGCCCCATAATTGGTTTTAAGGAGGAATATGGGCTGTGCTGTGGGATGACATAAGGCTAATTGAGTACACCGTGCTGATGGGCAACTTCAATACCAGGGCAGGCAAGAAGCAGGCAGGCGACCAAGCAGGGGGAATGGTTTGTTAATATGCACAGTACACAGGCCTCTACCATTTCACCTCCGTTGAAATGTGACCGCTGCAGCCAGGGTCGAATTAGCGTCC
Source organism: Amblyomma americanum (assembly GCF_052857255.1). Lineage (NCBI taxonomy): Eukaryota > Metazoa > Arthropoda > Arachnida > Ixodida > Ixodidae > Amblyomma > Amblyomma americanum. Next base: position 267,872,625 of record NC_135497.1, read on the forward strand.
AGCTGAGCTACTGCGGCTTTATGTTGCTGTAGTAGCTTGTTGGTTGCATTTTCTGCGTTTGCAAGGAATTTTACTTTTCTGCTAATGCGTTACCCTAGTCTCGTTTTTATGTTTGCTTCTATTTCCTCAATTCTGTCAAATCTGCTTGCTGCAAGCACGGTGCTACCTTTGTCATTAATGTAGTATGGTGGTTGTACATGTGTAAATCTAGTCCATGGAAATAAATGGAAAGTCATCCCCAGAGTCGTGGATTTATGCCTAATGCTTCTTTTTATTTCTTTTCGCAGACTGCAATTTTGCAAGGTTGCATGCTACAGGAAGGCCCCAGTAAATAAGACGGCGAGACCACAATTGCAGGTTTATTAAGCACACTCAAGCGCTGTGGTAAGTTTTCACACTCCAGGCACGCAGGTCTACGTTGTCAATATTCAGGCTTTTGTAATGCAGTCATTTAAAGAGCACACGAAGGCGCTCTCTCCCCAACAGTATAGGTCAACACATAAAACTGCAATCAATGTGACAAAAGAAACGTATTAGGGAACAGCAATTTATTTTGTGGGCCAGTGCCCTCCAGTACCATGACCTCTCATAATGAAGCAGTTCACCCGCAGGAATTTTTAGGCTGTTTTCATCATCCACAGTTGGACAGCAGCTTTCACGTATTGCACTTGCAACACGTTGAATGCTGAATATTAAAGAAGTTGCTTCCTTGCAGCAGACGAACCACTGGCGATGCCATGCTGCAGGTCTTTGGCGCGCACATGTAAGAGAGCCAAACAAACACGCAGAATTAGTTTAGCTGTAAGAGAGGTTCCTTTCCTTGCAAAACCACAGTGCAAAGACGAATGCACTGGTTATGTATGTGCCCTTTCTATCTCCATCCTTCAAAGCTGGCCTGCTAACTGCATATTAATGACAGAGTCACTATTTTCACCTGACTCAGCTTAAAGGGACACTGAGAACAACTCTATTGCTAGCAAAATCCAATATGTGGGCATTTCAAAGAGTTGTTGTTTGTCCAACAGCAAAAGACTAATTTATTGCAGAGAGATTTGGATTCTGAGTTCAGAACGATTTTCCCACCACTCTGATTCAAACTCTGGACACTGATGATGTCACTTCCAAAAAGTGACGTGAACCATGACGTAAACGCGGACTCTGTGATTGTTGACTGCAAGCGGGGCTAGCAGCAGCCGAAGGAAAAGCAACCACCGGCCAGACGTTGAAGGCATCTTTTGTATCTTCGTTGACACCGGCAGCTGGTATGGATCCCGTTCCCGATAACAAAGTTTTCGCAATAAACTGTTAGCTCCGTCCTGCATTTCCTCAAACTTAGCCCCAGAGAGTGCACAATGCTTTTGAGGACTTAGGAAACTGGACTAGCTGGATACCAAGAGTATTGGGCACTGACGAGTTGGCAGCAAACGAGCTACCGCTTCGACCTGCAGAGTGCGGTCGTATGTTACTGCCGAGTCTCTCTCTCGACAGTGTCGCTCGAACCTTGGAACCCTTGTGTTCAGTAGATAGATGGATGTCGTTGCATGTGCCGTCCCTAGCGCTGCTAACCATGTGCTCTGTGGAAAGAATCTGAAGGAAGGCTTCTTGTGAGCACTGCGCAGGTGCGTTAAGTGGCGGCTGTGATGTGTCGGCACCGTTGATTGACAGGAATACAGTAAAACCTTGTACATTTTTTTTTACTTGCGGGAAGGAACATTATCCAAACCACCTCATTTTGAGAAATGTAACTGCTGAATTGAGGTAAAAAACATTTATTGGCAATTTCACTTTATAAAAATGTCGATTGGCATTTCTTGGCACAAGAGCTGAACAGATCCTATTCGAGAGCTCGCTGAATTCAGTCCGCGTTCGTGCTTTCTTTAGCGCAGAAGGAAATTCGTAACGCGTACGGTCCGTCGATGGCAGTGACGAAAGTAACCAAAAAATCTGCCTTGCAATTTTTAGATGCTTCACTCCTTTGCTCTCCAGTACTGTGGGAAAGCCACTGCGGCAGCTAATTGTCGCAGGGCTTCTGCTTTTTAAGCTGCGTGTCCTAGACCCGGCCAATTCATATATAAGTTGATCGCTGTAGTTGATAGAAGCTTCGCCTCGTTTCTTTTATGCACCGCGAAGAAGCCTCAGCGTTTCTCCTCTTCATATTGTGACCCCGCAGAAACAGCCATTGTGAACGCTAGCACAGTTTTTATTTTTTGTGCTTGATGGCGGCGGTGGTGCTTCGCCTTGTCGCATTGAGGCACTGCAAAGAAGCCACCACAGTGGGTGACTGCCGCAAAAAACACATTGTGTGCCCTCTCGTTCGGCCCACTTCTATATTTGCACATGTGCAGTTGGTCAATAAACGTATTATACGAAGTCTGAAAGTCTTAAGCGGCACGGCGCCTCGCTATCCCTAACGCGCCGCGCCTGCACCTCTGCAATGCAGCGTCTGACGAAGCCCCTGCAGCCCAGACTCACTGATGTCGCCACCGCGGGGCCTACTCCAACCGCCCACGCCACCGCGCAAAATCCTGTCGCAACCAACACTGTGAGCGACGCTGGGAGCTCCAGATCGACAGCCGCGGCGCAGCCGGCAGCGGTCGTCGTCGCCGCAGCGTCCACTGCTAGCCAACTCCACGCTCTAAGGGACGCCAACACCTTTGGGCCCATAGACGCGTCGCAGCCGCCTGCGTTCGTCGACGCCGCCGGTGCCGCCGTGCCTACACCAGCCACATTACCCGCTGACACCAAGACCTGCAGCCCGGCACCAGCGTCACAGATTGCGCCTCAGGCTGACGATTCGTCGGCAGACATGGACTTCATGGCGTCCCCGGTAGACGACACTCCATCCCCGGAAATCGGCTGGAGCACCATCGGTGCCAGCCGTAAGCCTGCTTCCGCCACCCGACCCCGCTCCGAGCTCATCACTGTTGGCATACAACTCCCTCCTGGTACCCTCAATCCCAAGCTGCCTCTCTACGACGTGCTCGCTGCAGTCACCTCCACTGCACAACTTTCCTCCAAGACCTGTGCAGACATCACCCTTCAGGCCAGGCCAGCCCAAAGCCTTGTGTTTTTAAAAACTCATTCTCCTCTCACCGCCCACCTCCTACTTTCTATCACGCACCTTCACGGTAAGCCTGTCAGCATCAAAACTTATTCCCCCCATCCTCCCATCTCATGCCTCGGCGTCATCCATAACGCCGGTGGTCACTTCACTCCTGATGAGCTCATGCATGATCTAGAATCTTTCAAAACAGATATTCTCGCTGCTCGCATGATGGGATCCACTCAATCAGTGCTCATAACGTTCGCTGGTACCGTCATCCCCCACTTTGTATATTTCAAACGCGTTGCCTTCCGGTGCCATCCTCATAAACCTAAGCCTCCCACCTGCACCCGTTGTCTCACTCTAGGCCACCGCGCCCACCAATGCACCCAGCACAGCGTTCCGGCAAAGTGCCGTCGCTGTGCTGCTCCTCTACCCGCTGACCCTTCCGCTCATGTGTGTGCCCAGCCCTGGTGCGTTCATTGCCAGGTGAACACCCACCCCTCCCTCGACCCCACTTGCCCCTTCCTCCTTGCTAAACAACGCGAGTGTGCTAAAGCTGCTCATCTCCGACGCCTAGCTTTGCGCCGGGCCACTCAACCCACCACCCCCTCCTCCTCCTCCTCCTCTAATCATGAATATCCGTCAGCTCCGATCACGTCACCACCACCACCATAGTTAAAGGATCCTCGGTGCCAGCGTCTCTCCCTTCCACTACACCACCCTCCCCATCCTTGACTGACGTGAGCCGCTCCTTCGACCTCCGGCTCGCAATGCTGGAACGCCAGCAGCGAGAGCAGCAGCACAGTTCCCACGATCTACAACAGCAGATACATGCCTTGACTCAAACCCTCCAGACAACCACCTCCTCTCTTACCTCCCAGCTTAGCAAGCTAAATGAGCACCTTGCCACGTTCCCCACTCCCTCCTCCAGCGCCTAGGTCGCCCCTTTGGCTGACCTTGTCGAAACCACCACACAGGCACATCACACTCGCTTGGTTCAGCTGGAAACTTCGGTTCTCCAGATTCTTACCACCCACCAAGCACAATCAAAGCAATTGGAATCTTTCACATCTATGCTCCAATCCGTCCATGAGTCACTGCCCCCGGCAAAAAAGAAGGAACGCATACCATCGCGTTCCTCTTCACTCTCATAATGGCGTTTGGCGAGGACCTCGAAATTGTGCAGTGGAACTGCCGAAATCTTTGCCACAATAAGACCACCCTCCACCAGTTTCTACTCACCCGCCCCTCTCTGCCTCATTTTCTCCTTCTCCAGGAGACCCGGACGGCCCGCAATGTCCCAGGCTACCGCGCCTACCATGCCACTACGGCCACACCACTTGCGTCTATTTATGTACGCAGTGACGTGCTCGTGGAGCAAATTGACATCCCCTCCACCCTCCTTAAATATTTAGTTTATGTGGTTTATTACCACCCTTCTTCCCGCATCTCACTCGTCCTTTTGTCTTTTTACAACCCCCCGGTCACTTCCTCTTTATTCTCTGCTCTGGGCAAATTCCTTCACTCTCTTCCTTCTACCTCCCATCTCCTCTTTGGTGGTGACTTTAATGCCCCTCACACACTCTGGGGCTACCCACAAACCCTCAAACCCGGCCGCCTCCTGCATTGTCTGGCCCAGGAACGCCACCTCACCCTTCTTAATACTCCTGGCTCTCCTACTCGAGCGGGCATTGCCTCACAACGCCCCACGACACCCGACCTCACATTCTCTCGGGGTTCACTTTCCTTTCACTGGCAGGTGACAGCCGAAACTCTTCTAAGTGACCACTTTCTCATCCATATCACCACCTCTCTTTCCCACATCCCTCGCTGTCATCCGGTTATTCACACTGACTGGCATGCTTTTCGCACTAATCTCGCCTCGGACTCCTTTCAATCCTACGACGACTGGACGTCGCGCATCTCTGCAGCGCTCACGTCCAGTAGCCGTCGCGTTCGCTCTCGTTACCCAATCCAAGACCCAGATCCTCACCTTATCCGTTTATGGAGTCGCCGTAAACGTCTTCAACGCTCCTTTCGCTCCCAACCACACAATGCCCAACTTTCCTCCCGGATCACTGCTCTGCGGGCTGAGATCGTCGCCCACTGCGCCTCCCTCGAGCACTCTCGTTGGAGTGCTCTTTGCGATGGCCTTGATTCTGCATTGCACTCGCGATCTGCATGGTCTCTCTTTAAATCCCTCCTTGGCACTAAGCCTGCCCTTGCTCCCACTCTAGCTAAAGCCCTCACTCAGGGGACTCCCTCCGAAGTTTTTGATCAACTCGCCTCTCTCTACCTCCCGCCCCCTCTGGCACCCTCCTACCCGGTGTACTCAGGTGGACCTAACCCCGATCTGGACCAATGCTTCACTCTCCGGGAGCTCGAATCTGCTCTGGCTGCTAATGCTACACGCTCGGCTCCCGGTGAGGATGCCATTACATACACCACACTTCGTAACCTTCCTGACTGCGCCAAAGAATTCCTCCTTCAAACCTACAATGAGGCCTGGGAGAGCGGCTGCTTGCCGAGCTCCTGGACATCCTCCCTTATTTCTATGATTCCAAAGCCGGGCAAACCTCCCTCTCTCTCTAACCTCCGCCCAATCTCCCTGACGTCGTGCGTTGGTAAGACCCTTGAGCGAATGGCTCTGACTCGCCTCTGATTTTCTTGAGGCACGGGAGTTCTTCCCCCATTCTCTCATTGGCTTCCGACGCCACGTCTGTGCACAGGACATGTTTCTGATTCTCCAGCAAACGTTCCTGTCCCCTACACCCACTCAAATTTACGCACTTGTGACTGTCGATGTTCGCAAGGCCTTTGACGGTGTTTGCCACAATCACATCTTTTCTCAACTCGCCTCTTTGGATTGTGGCTCCCGCATGTACTCCTATATCCGCTCATTCCTCTCTAAACGTGTGGCTCTCTTTCGAGTAGATACCCACTTGTCTAACCCACACCACCTCACCCGTGGCACCCCTCAAGGTGCTGTTCTCTCTCCTACCCTTTTCAATCTCGCTATGGCCCCTCTCGCCTCCCAGCTAGCTGAAATTCCCAACCTGCATCACATATTTTACGCCGATGACATCACTCTCTGGTGTTCATCTGGCTCTCCCGGTCACGTACAGGACACCCTGCAACGTGGCCTAGATCTCATCAACTCCTTTCTCACCACCGCTGGCCTCTCTCCTGCACCTGAGATATCCGAGCTTCTCCTTCTCAACCATTCCTCCTACCAGCGCTCACACAACCACTTCGTCTCTCTCCACCTTTCTGGCTCTCCCATTCCTGTCGTCACACAGTGCAAAGTTCTTGGCTTCCCTTTGCATGCGGCTAAGAATGTGCAAGCCCTCCACCGCGCTGTCACCACCTGCCACTCTGTAACTCACCTCCTGCGGCGCGTGGTCACTCGACGCTCAGGTCTCCACGAGGCTCACGCGTGCCGCGTTGCCCACGCGCTGGCCCTCAACAAGGTCTTGTACTTTGCACCCTACGCTTCCTTTACCCAGACTCAACGCTCTTCAGACTGCCCTTGTGGGCCTCTACAAGGCAGCTCTCAACCTCCCTATCACTACCTCTACCACTAAGCTCTTTGCCACAGGCCTCCTCCATCCTCTTCGTTCTCTTCTCAGTCTCCATCGTGACTCGCAGCTTGCCCGGCTTTCCCTTACCCGTCAGGGTCAGTGGTTATTGACTCAAGCGGGTATCTTGCCCATTCCAATCTCCCCGTTTACCTCTCCTATTCCCACCCCCGCTCCCAATCTTCGTATCCTTCCCCTCCCGACCAACATGTCCCCCGTCCTGCACACCGGACGTCGACATGCGGCCGCACAGCACCATTCCCCGCTCTTTGATACCCAGGGTGTAGCTTACACGGATGCCTCCTTCGTGGCTCCTCGAGGTTCCTGCGGCTACGCCCTGTACCATCCACACCTCCCTGCTCCTGAAACCCACACCAGCGGGCCGTATCTACACCCTCCAGACGCATTGTCCCTCGAGGTCCTCGCCATTGCGCATGCCCTCCAGTCATTTGCCCTCCTTCCCTCTCTCCAAGAGTACACAGTCTATTCAGACTCACAAGCCGCTATACACCACATACAGAAACGCACCCTGACCCCTTCTCTCCAACAGGAGGTCGAACGAGCGGTCTCCGCACTGCAGCCTTCCATCGTTTTCCTCCGCTGTGTCCCTGGGCATTCAGGGATTGACGGCAATGAGCTGGCCCATCAGCTCGCCCGCGACACACTTTTCCGGGCACCGTTGATCCCCTGGCCCAAGCCCTCGGAGGACGGTGGGAGACTCACCCTTCGCCGCACCATAAAAGAGGTCTACCTTGAGCTCCGCCTCAACAAATGCCTTTACCCTCCCTCTTATCCATCACTCACGGTGCCAGAGTCTCGCCTTCTTCGGCCAGGCACACGTGAGGGTGCAGTTTTAGTGCCTTTTGTATCCATCTGCCAGTGACTGCTGGCTCTGCGAGTGTACTGTTCAATATTTATTGCTTTGAGCTCCGCATGCACAGTCATGCCATCTCAGGAGAAGGGGTGTTATGCATCGGCCTGTATTTGCAATCTACCTTTTCTTTTTACCAGCGAACAGTGCGAGTTGTGGGGTTGTTTTATACGTGCCAATGTAGGATGTGCACATAATTTGTGCACACCCTTTTGGAGCTTTAAATTACTGGGAAAAGTGCGCAAATTACGCAAGGAAATATGAAACATTGCCTTGTTTTGCATGCCTTAAATGACGTAATGGCACGTCGCAGCTGTTGTTCAGTTGATGAAACTGAAACAGCGTGAGAGAAGAAATTCGACTATAAATTATGTTGCAGTCATAGGTGAATGCCACACGGTGATCCATGTTTTGTAATGTCTATCACTTGATTTGAAAGAAAGCATGCATGCAAAACTTGGGTAGCTTAGTCCTTTAAAGGGCAATTCTAAGATTTTCTTGATCTTCAGGAAATCCAGTGAAACATTTACTGTACTGTGGGCTTCCCTCCCCACCCTGAAGTATGGCAGCCAAGCAGCAGTTCATTCCTGCACAATGCGTTTTAAAGTCTTCAGATTTCGTGGCCTCTGTTCAGGTGTTTTCTGCACACAACACCACATTTCAGTGTCACAAACATCAATTGCATGTCACTGCCCACTCACTGCTTGAGCAAGTAATTTTGAGGGCCGTATTTGGTCGCATTGGGCCTTTTATAAACCGAGAGCACTTCCAATCACTATTTCAGCCATACAACATGCGTACAATGTCTGTGTTGCCATCGCTGCGCCAATCAAAGCCTTGTCACTGGCCACATGCCAAGGTCCAGTTTCAGTTCGCTGCTTTAATGCAATTCCACTCAGTATCCTGAAGAACAATTTGTTGCGTTGGAGATGTGATGCAAACCCCCAGATTTTCCATTTGTTATAATTTGGTCCATTTGTTCCCATTTTTTATATAATTTTGATATAATTTTGATATAATTTTTAATATATATTTTTATAGTTTGTTTCCATTTGTTATAATCCCGTTGACTGCACACGGTGCAGCTTTCAGGTGACACTACTTAAAAACTCTTGGGGACAAGAGCCACTTTTGAGAACAAGGGCACAGGTTTCAAGGTCAATTTGTAAAGCTGTCCGAATCATCTTTCTCTCTTGTATGAAAACAGTCATCCATGTATAGTCTGTAGTCTAAAAACAGTCATCCATGTATAGTCTAATTTTTTATGCTACACCAGAACCAATATCACTGCTGAAAAGGGGGGCCTAAAGCAGGGCCCTGATGTAGTCAAGAGGACATCAGCATGACGGCTGCTTCGACACCCTTTATCGCTGCTTTCTGTGCATGACCAGTGAAGCAGTTTTAGAGGCAATGTAGTATATATTTCGACGTGAGCCAGGAGCATAGTAATCTGTATCGATGGCTTTCTGAAACTAAAGCAGAAATGCATTCACTCTCGAGACCTTTATGAAAAGACCGAAAAGTGCCCGTTGAGAAGGAGAATTCATCGAGTTTTATACTAATAACACAGGGCATTTAGGATCTAGAACCATGATGGTAATCAAAGTTATATGTGGGTACAGATACTTGTGTATACTGCAAGCATAATCATTTTCTCACTGAAAGCTGATTAAAAAGTTGAAAACAACAGTAGGACGGGTTTGGTTTTATGGGGCTTAATGTCTCAAAGCGGCTAGGGGTACAAAGAACATCGTAGTAACTGCCTCCAGATAAGTTCACAACAAAAAGATAAGATCATATACACAGCAGTGGCTCTACCATGTACTGCATGTGCAATGCAAACCCGTGCCCTCCATATGTCGCATACATTGCTGTACCAACCAAGCTATGCAGGGGACTATGTAACCTATGTTGAATGCAGGAATGCATTTAAAAACTGTATTTGCATCTCTCTGCATGCAGATTTTGTCCATCTATCCATCAATCCACAGACTATCTGAAACGTGCGGCTCAAACCTGCGCCTTTCTAGTAACAGCATGGGTAGTGGGGTCACAATGCGGCACACTGAGGCCATTTGCACCAAAGCGAGCCAACGGCACTGCTCCTCCTTTCGCCTGCCATGTAGATCACATAAGCTTATGCTAATTACACTTGCTAATAGCTACCTTGCAATAAAATGCATCAAGAACAACAGCACTGCTAAATGCTGACGTTAATTTAATACTTAGCCAAGCACAAACCGAAAAACAAAGTTATATCAGACACAGTAAGAGAAAATTTTATGCATTTGTGATTGCAGAACGTCGCCATGAGATGAGCAAAGAGAGATTCCCCGAAAAACATTGTACTTTTTTACACCGAGAGCCACATATGCAACGCCCCCTGAAAAGCTGCAGGCTGTGCCTAAAACATTGTACCATCTCAGTAAGATGCGCAGAAACACTTCAAAATGCTTTTAGCATGGCCCAGCATTCCAGGAAGTGCGAAGCAAGAGGTGCAGCATGGCTGCCTGGATAGGATACATGGCAGCGCCTGCTGGCTGTGAGGCGCAGCCGCACTACATCTAATTCTCGTTATCCTGGGCGAGTGTGCCAAAGGAAAGCAAAACGACGTGGGTGCATCCAGGCTTGTTTACTTTGTTTAATCATTGAAAGTAAACATGCTGCAGTATTTACGAATGTATTCCCGAAGTGGAGTAGCCTAGGCGCAGCGCAGACTAGACCACAAAAATTTTAGTGTATGTTCTGTGCAGCCTAACATTGATAGTGCTCGCTCTCCATTCTCTTATTAGGAGAAAAACCAGTACTTTTGGTTGTGGTAGTCTTGCTGCCATAGGTAGCATAAAAGGGGTTTCACAAAGCTGCCGCCGTCCCCATTCGATCACATCTTACTATGGTTGGGGGGTGGCACCGGTTTGACAAAATGTGCACGGCTCCAAAAATATTTCCGTTCTCCAATTTTTCTCCAGTAAGGCTCTCTGCATTTCCTTGCTACCAATCTGTAAAAATATTGTACTGAAAGCTTCACAACTGTGAACACTTAGGTATAATCTGCGGGCCATAAGCAAGGTGCTGTCATAGCCATGCCTTGTGCTGCAGTTCCTTTAGTGATTTGAATATATCTTTTCATCATCATCAGCCTGACTACGGCCACTAAAGACAAAAGCCTCTCCCATAACTCTCCTATTAACCCATACCTGTGCTAGCTGCGGCCATCTTGTCCCTGCAGTGCAACTTCCTAATCTCGTTTCCCCACCTAACTTTCTGCCGCTTTATGCTGTAGTTGCCGTCTATCTGAATAGAATCAGTTACCCACAATGACTATCAGTTATCTTGACTTTTCACTACATGCCGTGGCCATTATTATTTTTTGGAGACCGTTAAAACGCAACTTAGTCAACATTCGCTCCCTACATCTACAATATTTCGGGTTGCCCCTACTTCAATCATTAGTCATTACACATTTTCAGCATACCAGAGACATACTGCTGGAGGCTTATACCAACCTACCTTACCTGGCCGCATGCATGTCACTGCACTTGCGTGGGAGGCATCCGGTAAAGCGGTGTACGTATCCGGTAGAATGTCTCTGGTTTTACTTGCAGCTGTCTCGTACAACATACGCAGTGCATAAATATACACCCAGGTGACACAGGCTAGAACGCTATGAACATGAATGAAAGTTTCATAAGAACTGCAGGTCCACACTTTTTTAAAAGAGCTAAAATAATTTGTGTAAAATCATGCGAATGTTTAACACAAAGAAACATGTATTTCAGTAGCTGTAAGAACGCAAATTTTCTAGCAAGACGAGCATCATGCAGAAGCTGTAGCACCACCGGATCTTGATTCACCTCTGAAATACTGCGCATTTGTGAAAGCACGAAAATGGGCTAACTGGTCACTGCTTGTGGTGTCTATACAGAATTGTGCATCAAAAATTACACACACAACAGTGCAACAAAACACAAAGTTAAGCACTGGACTTAGATTCATTCCGAAGTGGCACTTTATATATGCAGGCACTATCACTGAGCCCTCCAAATGAGCAGATAAGCATGGAAGCCATGAAAGATCATTCAGTGGAGAACGATTCCTTCCACACTTCTATTTATTTTTCTTTGGCAAGACTGTTCCATTGCTCTTTGGCAATACCGCCTTTTGAGTAAATCATGAGCTGAAGCCCACAATTTGCTCATGCTCTGCATGTAAGTTGGAATGCGCTCATATGTATACAGACGTGAGATGACGTCTAGAGGGCTGCGATCTGGAGACCCAACACTTCATGCTATTGTCTTTCTGCAGGGAGCTTTTTAAACTAACATTCTTGCTATAAAAACCACTGAATCTATAAAATTTCCTTTTTGTTTTTGCTCTGCACAACACAGCGCGAGTGCTTCAGACAAACCTCTTTGCCTGTACACAAGCCAACATATTCCTTCATGCGTGCATGCACAAACAAAAACTGAACACGTGATCCTTTCTCACCTGCAATGGAAGAGAACTGAACCGTGCTGTGTCTCGCCACAAAGCCATGCTCCTGCTCGTGGTGCTGCAACAGTTCACGACTGTGGAGAAAAGCATTACAACAAAGGTCACATGCGTAAGTTTTCTCACGAGCTGATGAGCTCGCAGATTCGGGACGCTTATTTCGCACATGCCTTCCTTTGGGATTTCTGAACAGCAAATTCAGCTTTGCACACAGCACAGATACCTATCTCGTGCTGGTGACTCAGCAGGTGGTGAATTTGGTCCTTCCATTCCAATGAGGCCACGAGGCGGCAGGCACAATGCTCACAGCACTGAAAAGAAAACTTTAAACAAAGGACGCGCAACTGTGCAATCTGGCGAGTGTAGAACGAGAGAATGTGACCCAAACGCAATTAGCGTAACGGCTAGAAAACAATCCTGGTGCACCTCAAGCGCAATTAATGGCGATGTCCTAACCCATTGTTTTAACGTAGCCGAGGTAACGTGGCTGCGTAAGGGCAGTGACAGCGTGTCTCTGCGGTCCGACAGATTCAAATCTCCGCCTGCGAAATAAAAGTAGTCACGTGATTGGATGCAACTAATACCAACATATCAACAAATTCAATTCATATAGAATCAGAACATAAAAAAATGTGTTTATAAAATTCATAAACTTTGTATTGCAAAAATATCCAAAATTTTTATTTAAATGAGAAAAAACAAACAAATGTTGCTAGGGACAGAATTCTAGGGAGGGACTAGAGCTAGGGACTGCTGGGCATGGACTGAAGTAAACACAAAGAAAAAGGCCGGTTCCGGGCTCTGCCTAGACGCTTCGGCCCGAAAGTGAAGCCACCGGAAGTTCGGCAGCGTGTCCCGGAAGTCAGCCTTTGGCAGTGCATGAAATCGGACCTGAGCACGGTTTTCCTCTTTTTGTTTTCATTTTCCACTTAGCACCTTGTCTTTTCGACGTTCTCGTCTTTTTTTCATGACAATGCCTACCTGTTGCGCCTTCAACTGCATGAGGAGAGCAGCAAAGTCCTCGGGAAAGACGTTTCAAAAATAAGGTGCCATTGCATCGTTATGGGACGACACTGGCAGACGACAGAACGTCGCTACACACAGTTCGTACGGAGCCTTGTGTGCTCAGCTTTGTGTCATCCCGTTGCGCTTGCGTCGCCAACTCTCCTCTTTGTTGGGATGCACGTTGTCACGCTCTAAGCCCAAGTTATACCATCAATGATTTATAAATTTAAGAAAGAATAGGTGGAAACCTTCATTAGGCAGCCGACATTGCAGTCCTACATTTTTCAGCGCCAATCTCTGAGGCTGACACAGGAAGGTTGCACGGTTCAATATTGAAGTTTTGTTTTAAAACCGATAGTGCACTTTTATCACGCAAGGAAGGCAGACAAAAGACAACCTGAATGTTGGAAGCAAAGAAAACTGATGCTTGGCGGCGCCACAGGCGGCCAGGAGAGTTTCGATTTTTTATGGCGCTTCGCGTCTATGAGCTCTGCGTGCCCTGTGGTTTTGTTTTTGACGCGTCTCGATTTACAAGCGCGGAACAGTAGAGGAACTCCAAGTGCCGCTTCAAGTGCTAGTTAACCTTTGAAGGAGCCTGTTAAGGCCGGTCAGATGATCGCCATGGTCGATTTAGAAACTATGATGGCACGATGGTCGGTGATCGTACAAGGCAGTTCGCAGTATACAGAGCACTTCTGTCTTCGCGCGCTCGCCCGGCAAAACATTCCCGGCTGTGCCAGTCAACTTCAAACTACTTAACGGAAATCATTTATTAGGGACAGGAGACAAGGTACAAGGCAGTTAAGAAAAATTGCTGTTGGCCTAGCTCTGTTAGGCCAGGATACACGTAGTGAAAGCGCGGAGATTTCTGTATCGGAAGAGTGCATTCACTAGATGCGCCTTTATTGATGGTTATACCTTGATCCGTCGTGGCGGAGTGGCTATAGCGTCTCCGCCTCAAACGCCAAAGGCCCTGGTTCAATTCCGAGCCTCGGCACAGGATTTTTTTTTATTCAATGAGCGGGCGGGGGGTTTCAGTGGCTACAATAGATGCCGCCACCGAATACGTTGGTTAGCGGTTAAGCGAAGGCCCTGTTAAGGCGCGTTTATGCTCTGGCGTGACGCGCACGCGCGCGTGCTGCAAGGCGACGTCACGTCGGCCAAAGCGAGACCCTTCCAACTGCGCTTGACCGCCGACGCGTTCGACGGCTTCGGCGCACTCTGACTGCACTGGCGGAGACTTGGAGCATGTCTCTATTTCGCGCCGAGTGCGCCAGCCGCTGCCGGCCCGGCCAGACTGATGCGGCTCCGCGGGGAGGTGCGCGTTGTGACGTAATTCAATAGCTTCGGCAGTTGGGCGGAGCTGTTCTTTTCGAGCTCTCGGCTAATCTAATTCATTCACAGTACACATCTGAAGGTACATGCAAGTGGGCAATAGAGCCCGATCCAGTGGACCCGTTGGATCCAGCGGAAGCCGTTGAAGCGTCGTGCATCGGCTTTAGTTTCAAGCCGCCACCGTTAAACGCGACTGCCCTTGAGCGCCCATCCGTTTTTTGTGGCCAAAAATTAATAAATAAATTGGCCCTTGCAACGATGGGAGACCTTGGCGCCGCCTGCTGCACTGTGCAATCGCGCCGTTCAAGGAATCGCAATCCGTTGGCCCCAAAGCCCCGGCCAGCCTCCGATGGGCGCAACGCGCCGACCTTCTCCTGGCCCCTCGCAACTCCCCGCACTGGGGTTATGATATTTAGTTTGCAACGGCTGCTCACTGAGGAAGGGGGAAACGACCCGCCGGCGCCTAACCTAACCGTGCTCCCTGAAAAGCATCGCACGCTCTGGGGGGCTGAGGTCGCTGAAATGCACGCTGGAGTTTTTGCGAGAACTACGTCGTCGGGTTCGGGAACGGGATCCATCGTAACGCTGGCAAGACGCCGCTGCAAACGTAAATGAAGCGACGATAGCAACCCCCGATAGATGCCTCCAACGTGCGGCGGGGGTAGCTTTCATTCCGGCAGCTGCTAGACTGCACCGCTAGGCACCAGAAATTTCGGAGTCTGCGTTTCCGTCACGTTTCACGTCACTCCGTCCTATGGCGTCATAAGACCTCTCCGTGACGTCATAAGAGTTCCCAAGTTTGAATTGGAGCGGCGGGAAAAACTTTTTCTACTTTCAATCCAAATTTATTTGAAATAAATGCATCTTTCGCTCCCGGACAAGCGGCATAAAAGCCATTAAATGCCGAACTATCATATTTTGCTAACAAAAAAAAATTGAGAGTTCTCCTCAGTGTCCCTTTAAGACGGTTTCCTGGAGTAAAGATAATTCTACACCGAACCACTTCCTAGTCATGCTGAATTTAAAATTTAGCAAATTATTCTTTACTCAGAAATATTCTGCATTGCCCAAGGCGCGCTAGCGGGAGGATTGACAGCGTTGAAAAGAATAAGTCATTGCTACTGCCCACTTGATCACGGTAAAATCAGTGCTTCTACTATTCGCTCTAAGTAATTAGCATAAAGGTTCGTCCTAATCCGGTATTCTCGAATTTTGATGTGATCAGTTCGTCTGGATATGTAATGCAGTTGTTTGAGTAAATATCTTTATTAATTCTAGTCATTTTTTGGAATTCTGGGAACAACAATTTCTCCCGGAGTTTTTTGGACCAGAAAACAACACTTGCCATTCGAATTCACTTTTCATTTTTAGAACAGTTTTGTCCTCGTTGATACCGTAGCATCGCAAACATTAGTTTAACTTTTAAAATTACCTTTTTGATATTGTATGTTTAAATGTGATGCTGATAAAATAGTGACTATAAAACAGCTTTACATATACTACATGACCCTATGAACATACGTTTGCATAAACGTGCGAGATATCGAATTCCTACAGCACATTCAGAAAATTGCATGCTTTTTCTCTGCAGCTTAGCCGCTTTCGATATTACGGCGCTGGTCGAAGCTGTTTTCTGCGCACGCTTTTTCTTTCACGACCACCCGCCACACTTCTACAGGGCTACAACTATTAGGCGCGAACCACCTTGGTCTGATTATTAGGTGAAGACCTAAGCAGCCACCTTATGGCGCCACGCCAAATATTGCGCCGTGTTGACATTCCGCATAAACTGCGGCGGCGGAGGATGCTCTCCAATCTGTCTGCCCGGCGCTCTTAGCACTACTTTTACATGCAGCGCCTTCTGGTGCCGCGCTGAGATCTCATCATTGAAACGACCCGCATACGACCCACAATTACCAGTTCTAGAACACCATAGTATTCACATTCGTCAGTCGGCGCCACGTTGCCTGTGTGATTGTCTTTCAGTTGTGTCAATCGCTGTCAACACGTGTGCCACTCACCGTCAGTTCGAGGCGCACTTTTCGCGGTGACATCCAATTTAGGTGACATTGAACATAGAGTTTTAGGAGCGCTATTCTTGGTGCCTGTGCGGTAAATATAAGTGATTGTGAAGCCCAAAAATTATGCCGCCACCATCTGGAAGACGTTTAAGTAACGAGCGTTAGCTGTTTAGAAGCGCAATCTATCGTCCATGCGATCTATTACCACGTAATTAGGCTACTTTTCCATACCTCACAGCGAGCGGGCGCCTACCGCCTTGGAGCTGCCGAGTGCTGACGTCACGGCCGCCATGTTAAGCCTAACTAGAACTAAATATTAACCTAATTAGGCAATAATGGTGTATAACGTGTTCTACTAATCGAGCCTGTTACGAATATGCCTTTATTAGATCATGACGTCCTCGGTTAATTAACTGTAAGAAATTAAATTTAAGCCTAACCATAACAAAATATCCTGATTAGGCGATAGCTGTGTCTAATATGTTCGACTCATCGAGCCCATTACGAAGTTAGATCATGACGTCATTGGTCAATTAATTGTCAATAATTAAATTAAGCGTAACCATAACTAAGCATTAACTTCGTTAGTTAATACTGCTGTCTAACATGTTCTACAGATCTAGGCGATTCGAATATCTAATTTGTTTTATGACCTCATTAATTACTGAGTTATAAGCGATCAAACATAGTCACGTGACTAAATTATGACGCCACAATAATCAGTGACCTCACCAATCAATCACCAGTTGAATATACTAATCACGTCACGAATGAATTGCCAGTTGGGTTGCTATATCGATTTACTTGGGGGCCGCTATCTTGAATTCCTCGAACTGAAAATTTCACACCAAAGGGAGGTGGGAGTAGACCCCAAGAAATCAAGAAACGTGATAAATAAGAGCTAAAGTGCCAACTCCAAGGGCACTTCCTGAGCGTACGCGTCCAGTGTCAGCGCTCTTGGCGTACGCCGGAACGGGCGTCGCAAAGGGATATGCATCTCCATGTTCCTGGCGCTGGCTTGCTTCCCCCCTGGAGCCAAGAGAGAAAATTTCAAGCCGTGAAGAGAAGGAGTGGGGGGGGGGGGGGGTGATGAAAGGACAACTTAAACTGCGAAGAAAAGTTCAGGGAACCTGAAAGAGCTTCAAGCCACGAAGAAAAGAGTCACGGAGAGCCCAGGGATCCTCCTATTGTTATAAACCGGACCCCTCTACCGATGCGAGCGCCTGCGCTGACGCCGATATCTAGCACGGACAGATATCGGCGCCTCTCCGAGGCTCGCTGGCATCTTCTGCAGTGCGCATGCGCAGACCGGCTTTGGCTTATGCCAAGAGCGCCGACGCTGAGCGGGTACACCGAGGAAGGGGCCTTGGAGTTGGCGCTTAACGCTATTAGGCCGTGAAAAGCTAAATACCAAGGTTAAGAGAAGCGCACCAGCTGTCGGTATTCCACCACACGTCACCTCACCGCAAAATTTTTTACGCCAGCCTCACAAACACCGAAGATATCGGTGATTAAAAATGATGTTTCTTCTTTCCCCTCTTATCTCCCCTCAACTCATCACTGCCGAAACTCCATAAAAAAAAAAAACGGCGGGACTATGCCCCGCTGGCCAAACGTCACGTCGGTCGGCCCCACGGATCTCCACTAGGGGGCTGGATGCCGCATCGGGTGCCCGAAAGTGAAGCCACTGGAAGTTGGGCAGCATGTCCCGGAAGTCAGCCTTCGGCAGTGCATGAAATCGGACCTCAGCACGGTTTTCCTCTTTTTGTTTTTGTTTTCCACTTAGCACCTTGTCTTTTCGACATTCTCGTCTTTTTTCATGACAATGCCTACCTGTTGCGCCGTCAACGGCATGAGGAGAGCAGCAAAGTCCTCGGGAAAGACGTTTCAAAAAAGGGGCCATTGCATCGCTATGGGGCAACACTAGCAGACGACAGAACGTCGCTACACACAGTATGTATGGAGCCTCGTGTGCTCAGCTCTGTGTTGTCCCATCGCGCTTGCGTCGCCAACTCTGTTCTTTGTTGTGATGCACGTTGTCACGCTCTAAGCCCAAGTTATACCGTCAATGGGGTATAAATTTAAGAAAGAATAGATGGAAACCTTCATTAGACAGCCGACTTTGCAGTGACCATTTTAGTAATAATAATAATTGGTTTTTTGGGGAAAGGAAATGGCGCAGTATCTGTCTCATATATCGTTGGACACCTGAACCGTGCTATAAGGGAAGGGATAAAGGAGGGAGTGAAAGAAGAAAGGAAGAGGTGCCGTAGTGGAGGGCTCCGGAATAATTTCGACCATCTGGGGATCTGTAACATGCATTGACATCGCACAGCACACGGGCGCCTTAGCGTTTCGCCTCCATCGAAACGCAGCCGCCGCAGTCGGGTTCGAACCCGGGAACTCCGGATCAGTAGCCGAGCGCCCTAACCACTCAGCCACCGTGGCGGGTGCAGTGACCATTTTGCCGAATTATGTTTAGACCGAACCGGAGTGGTGGCGAGGACACAATCTGGTGGGGTGCCGTCGGTGTTCTCCTGGTACACATTAGCGCGTCCAAAAGGTATATGGTACTATTTTTTCGAAGGAGCTTGTGTATCAAGTACTGTTTCGTACTGTAGCAAATTATGCCTGAATGGGCTGTTATTCGTGATGCTTGGTGCAGTTGACTTCTAACAGCGCTTGTCACATGCGCTGCAGCATTCGTCTTTCTCGTCAGTCGTTTCTCTCGCGCTGTGTAGATGAAACATGGCTATTGAGTTTGATTAAAAGCACGTTTGGAAGGTAAATGACACCCTAAAGCGATAAACATCAGCTGCCGTTGATGAGAAGAGACATCTTCCACAACCAAACCGAAACTGAAACAGCGGCAATTCGAGTGTCAGGATTGCCGCGCCATTGCCTTTTCTTTGGTACACGAAAATTTGTTTTTAAGATTGCCTAGACTGATAGTCATTCCACTACTTACCCTAAGTACGCTCGTAAGAAAAGAACCAGATCAGACAATAGTGTTTAATGCACGTACCCCTTTGCCGCGGCATGGTGGGACCGGCATGCCTGTTTTCTTCGGTTTCTCTGAAGTTACAAGGTTTCCTGAGCAATGCACACATTTATCTCATTGAGCTTATTCGTTTGATATTACAGCAGACGTTACACAAAAAACAATGCGAAAAACTGAGAATGAAAGGGCGAAAGACGCGACTTTTTGCATTGAAGCACACAGCAGACAACGAACTTCCGGGACATGCCCCCGAACTTCCGGTGGCTTCACTTGCGCCTACTTCGGAATGCGGGAATGGCAGTGACTGCTGCAACCAGGTCAAAATAACGCAAGCATTATTTCAACCCATGACGTCGCATCTGGTGTGAAGGAAAGTCGTCACGTCCGGCAGTTCGTTTGCCGTTCGAGCCATGTTTGAGCGGAGCCGAGCATTGCTTTCAGTAACACTATGGCCGGTCGGCGGAAAGGGCGCGATCCTGTTCCACAGGAGTAATTTGTTCTTTCTAGCTTTTGGTATGCACATACTGAGTGATTGCCTGTTATCTGACACTCGGCATTCCGTTGTCAACTTCCTTGCGGCCGAATATTTTGTGTTAGCAGATAACCCAGGACTAGCACTGAGCCCCTTGCCAGGCAGTGGATCCGAAAGGCCCGGAGGGAAGGACTCATCTGCTTTATCATAAGTACTGCTCAAAAGCTCTGTGCAGGTCTACAGAAAAGAGCTTGCGCTGAGAGTGCTTTTAGATATTTCGTCAGCGCAGCCCAACGTAGCTCATGATCATGTAAAACACGCATAATTACCAGCTTTTGCGTGTTCCCGAAAAAAGGCAAGAAACTTTTGACAACGCTCCAGTTGATCCACGACCGGGTTTAATACTAATAAATACTAATAAAGCCGGTTGTGAGTTGAACAAACCGTTTGTGCGATGAGTTTTATACACGGTCCGATTTTTTGTGGCCACGCAGCTGGGAAAGACTGTAGAGTGTTACCTTAATTATACTTTACATTTGTGTGCTGCTGTTACAATTCGCTTTCTAAAACAGGTGCAAAAATTGCGGCGAGATAAGCGATTACACTTTGGTGTCTGCAGAGCGAAGCATGTTCTTCTTTTAAATTCATATTTATTTCAAAAAACAGCACTTGAAAAACTGGCGGGCAGTTATCTGGTATGCACGGGCCTTCCCGATTCCAGCTTCGAGTCCGGCGTTTGCTTGCTGGCACAGAGGTTGAACAAATGGGACGTTAAAATGCTGAGGCAGCAAAGGCTTTAAGGTGCCACAAGGTGAGCCCTCCACCTTCTGTGAGAACTTTAAAATGAGTGCTGTGCCACCTGCATTGAGCATCGGTTTTACGTGGGCAAGGTGTTTGTACCCAGGTGGCCAAATAGCATGGACCGCATGAGGCAGCTGGAAAAGCAAGCTTCCTTTTAAGGCCTCTAATCTTAAGACCTTTTTACAGCTGATGCTGTAAAGAGGCATTAAATAGATGAACATTGTGGACAATATGCTTGACGTCCTTTCACTGTTTGGAAGCTTGTGGGGTGCATAAAGCTCATAAGGCACTGTTGCAGTGTGTGACAGTTCATTGTGGTGATATTAGAAGAAGACATAGTACAGCACAACTGGACAGAAAAGGAGCACACAGGATAAGCGCTTGTCGTGTGTGCTCCTTTTATTTGTCCCGTTGTGCTGCGCTATGTCTTCTAATATGCTATACCAACAAGCCCAAACTACCCCTTTAAGATTGTGGTCATGATAGGTTTCTTTGATTTGACTGCACTCTCTGCACTACTTCTGTGAAGTTCCGCGATGGTGCCGGCAACCTGCAGCGTCAGTTCAGACAGTTCAAATGCAGCTTGGCACTGGCCGCTTCCAAAACGAATGGTCGAGTGCAGGCCTGATTGTCTGATAGCCTTGCTGTCGTCACAAAATTGCACCCAAGTGCAAAGCGACGACACCAATTACCACCAAAATCCTGAAACACTTGGAAGAATTTTCAAGCAGCAAATCGCAAAGAAGTCTTACCATGAATCTGCTCTAAGAAATGGTCATTTCAAGGAAAGAAAAAAATATTTTACATGTATACACACAGGCGACTTACCAATTAGCGCTGAAATGCTGCCCATGCGACTCGACTTGACAGCTTAGGTTTTCATTATGACGCCTCAAACAGTCACTCACCTCTTCCATGTGTAGGTCAAATAAGCAGAGAAGCTATGGCACGTTATTTAATGAAATGATGACAGTTATTTGCTTAAAGGTTATGGTTTATGGGGGTTTAACATCCCAAAGTGACTCAGGCTATGAGGGACGCCGTAGTGAAGGGCTCCGGAAACTTTGACCATTTGGTGTTCTTTAAGGGAGCATAGACACCTAACTTTTATGTGCGTGGCTTCTTCTTTTGAATGTAATGACGCCACTGCGGTGGCTCAGTGGTTATGGGGCTCGGCTGCCGACCCGAAGGACATGGGTTCGATCTCGGCTGCGCGGGGTCGAAATTTGATGGAGGCGAAATTCTAGAGGCCCGTGTACTGTGCGATGTCAGTGCACGTTAGAGAACCCCAGGTGGTTCAAATTTCCGGAGCCCTTCACCACAGCGTTCCTCATAGCCTGAGTCACTTTGGGATGTTAAACCCCCATAAACCAAACCAATCTTTTTTGTAATGAGGTGTAAGGCATTATTACTCACGGGTTACCACGTGGTATGCTTCTACGGCTTCTAAATAATTTTTAACTGAATTTCTTTCTCGTGCTGTTTCAGTTTGAACAGCTGAACCATGACTATGACCTCAAAGAAAGGTTGTAGGTCTTGTGAGGCATGAAAAACATCAATATAATTGATCTTTCTACATTTGTTGTCATTGCTGCTCTTGAGGAAGGCTGGTTTCAGCACTGCAGTAAATTAAAACGATAAAGCAGCAATTACATCGCAGTTTTTTTATGCCTCTAATGACCTAAAACCTCTCTTTGACGTCACAACTCTCATTCGGCTGTTGAAACGGAAGCAGCATGACAGAAAAATTCGATTATAAATTATTTACCGGTCATAGGCGAATACCGCATGGTGATTCATGCATTGTGGTGTCTTCTGCATCATTAGAAATAAGAAAATATGCCACCAAAATTAGGCCTCTATGCTCCCTTAATGTGCACTGACATCGCACAGTTCACGGGCCCCTAGAATTTTGTCTCCATCAAAATTCTAGAGGCCCGTGTACTGTGATGTCAGTGCATGGTAAAGAACCCCAAGTGCTCAAAATTTCCAGAGCCCTTCACTACCGCGTCCCTCATAGCCTGAGTCTCTTTGGGACGTTAAACCCCCATGAACCATAAACCTTTCAACAAAGAACTGTCATCCTTTCATTAAATAACTGGTGCCATAACTTTTACGCTTCTTCGACTTACACATGGGAGCCGCCATATTGCTGCACCGCAGCTGCGCTTCCATTTGTGCGAGTGCAAGCCAGCCTAGAACTCGTGCTACACTTTTTGAACTAGTGCAGAAAGTGCAGCCAAATGGAAGAGACCCTATGATTATACGGTTATTTCCTTTGCATTGGGTGGGTGACAGTTTTTTGTCCTAGCCATTGGATAGAAAGAAGAAAAAAAATGAAATGTGGAACCATTCACTATTAAGACAACAGCTTTCACCTGCAGACCCTAAATGAACAAAGCCTGCCTGTATAATGAACAAAGCAACTAGTCTGTGACGGATCTAGCAAATTACAATTTTGAAAGTAGGCCTCCTGCTGTGAAACTGGCAACGTTTGTGCCCCTAGAGGCAAGCAGAGGCAAGAAGCCACAGATGAATGTAGGTAGGACAGGTAGCTGAACGAGGAAGTAGTTCCCATAATTGAAGAATACATGGAAAGACAAGGACGAGACATGTTTATGTTCTTCCTTCTATGTTTGTCATTTTGTTTTCACAAGTTAGGAGTAGATGTTTGTTGTAGTTTCACTTTTTGAGGAAAGTGGGGAAGGGGGTTGTTCATCTTGAGACATGTAGTCCAAAAGACAGAGCACAGGAGTGACTCACACAACATTAGTGTTTGTGTTTTGTTCCTGCTGCTCTGTGTGGTTGCACCCCTTGTCCCCAAATGAGGCATTGGCATGATCTTACGTGGTGCTATGCTGGTAAAAGGATGTCTGCTGCATGCATATGGATGTGTGGCATTCAGATTCAAGCACCAACACACGGCTTCTAGTGCAGTAGGAATTACGGGAGGAAAAAAAGCCTCAAGGATGTAGATGAATAGTTTAGTTCTTCAGTTTGCCTTTTCTGAAAAATTCTGTGGCAGGAGGTTTTAATACATGTCAGCCCACCCTTCATGTAATACTCCCTTGTGGGCCTTTGAGGTACAAATAAATAAAAAAAAGTAATGCCCTTTCAAACAGTATAATTTGCAGCTTTGGTGCAAGATTTTCGGTGGCCACTTCAGGGAATGTTTGCCCAGAGCTTGTAGTGATTGCTTAATGGCGCTTGGTTCCAAGGACCGTACTGTTAACCAATTGCCCTTGTGCCTCTTGGTGAGAAAATCTGAGAGGGCAAAATGACAATTTACTGTAGCTGTGAACAGTAATGAGCTGGATGTATTGCCAAAGAGAACCGAGGTCATCTGCTTGACAGTGGTAAGAATTTTGGGTTGGTTAGAGCATAGATGGCTTAACACCATCTTCCATATCTTAATAGATGTGGCATTGTTGGCATGTGTAATTAAAAATTTGTTTCGATATGTGTGGCTGGTGAGCTGTCAGCTCTGGCATGACGAAGTTGTAAGCTCAACCAGAAGTACCTGTGCTATTTGAGCTCAGGGCAAGAGCTTTGAGCGAGGCCACTGCACTACGTCCTTGTTGTACATTTGGCTTTCACGGTGCTCCAACTTCCTCCTTCCCATTCTGTTAGGAATGTCGCCATGGGGCCGAGCGAAAGTGGTGGGGTGTAATTAGAGCAGTGGAATGGCCATAAGGTCCATCCGAACAGCACTGCGTGAGACTTGTTTGCTGGATTGGCCCCGCTGTCAGAACTGAGGTGAGTTATGAGAGGGCCACTGTGGAAAAAAATAAAAAGACAGTAGACCAGTGAAAAACATGCCACGAATGGCAGAGAGCTATAGTTTGGAGGCAACCTTTGATGCCTTTGTTGCCCTTTGATGCCTGTGTTGCCATTGTGGTCAAAGTTATCTGTGAGACCATCAAGGGCAGCACCTGCTCTGAATGCATCGCATGGCAATAGATCAGAGCTTCAATTTTATATTTGGATCATGGGCCTTACTGCAGGAGGTGTATGAATCGGTTCAGATTTCACATTGAGACGCATCAAATTCAGAAACGTTAGTACTCACAGGTACAGTAAAACCTCGTTAAGGCATACCTCGCGGCACTGTGGAAAAACTGTGCGCAAAGCGGCAATATTGTCACGAAGACCACGAAGCTGGCAGTGGCGCGGGAACAGAAAGGTCACGCTATAGGCGAGCGGCTATTAGAATGATCTCACCGCCATCGTTCATCGCCGCTTATTATCCGGCTGGTCGCCACGTAACAATATGCCCAAACTGAAAGCAGCCTGAGTATATCCGTTGACCTGGTAAAAGACGATACCTGAGGCATTTCAAAGAATGCGCAGGTGAAACCTTTTAATCACATAGCTACGAGTGCAGCCTCGAACGTATGTAAGCCAGGTCCCGTGTCCCAGCTGCTCTATTAGGCCGTATTTGAGTGAACAAGCAAGTGTCTAGCATGCATGCAGTTTTTTCCAACAGTACAAGTTTGTCTTCAGCTTCCATGTAGGCGTTACTTTCATTGGATGGCATTTTGCCAATGATGGAAGCAACAGTGTCTGTACCAAACTGTGTTGAAGAAGGCTTGGACTGCAGTGTCTAATACATCACCAATCATACAAAAAAAAATGAGTCTCCGCAGTGCGTCCTCTGCAACAAAATACCTCCTGTAAACAGGAGGCATTTAGGAATACCTGCTCTATTCCGAGGCCTGGATTGGGAACAGTTGGGATAAGAGTTAATGGAGAATATTTTAGTAAGCTGCAGTTCTCAGGTGATATGGCTAAGTCGCGCAGCAGATGAACTGCAAGGCAAGATCAGTGAGCAGAATGGTGGGTCTAAAGAATTAAAGCAGTATAGACGCCTAACTTTTGGGTGCGTGTTTTTTGTTTGTAATGATGCGTAAGGCGTTGTTATACATGAATTACCACTTGGTGTTCTCCTATGACCACTGAATAATTTAGTCTAATTTTTTTCTCGTGCTGTTTCGGTCTCAGTTTCAACAGCCGAATGAGGACTATGACACCAACGTGTGCTTACAGGTCACGTGAGGCATGAAAAGACTGCAATATAATCGCTGCTTCCACATTAGTTGTCATTCCGGCTCTTGAGGAAGGCTTGCTTCAGCAGTGCAGTAAATCGTAATGATGAAGCAGCGATTATATGGGCGTTTTTTCATGCCTCACGTGACACAAAAGCACTCTGACGTCACAGCAATTGTTCGGCTGTTGAAACTGAAACAGCGGGGCAGAAAAAATTCAATTATAAATTATTTAGCGGCCATGGGCAAATATCACATGGTGATTCATGCATAGTAGTATTTTCTGCATCGTTGTAGAGAAGAAAACATGCCACCAAAATTACGTGTCTATATTCCTTTAGCACGCAGAAAACCAAATGGAAAATGCTCTTGGCCAATCCCTCCAATGCAAATGCTGTGTGGTGTATAATATTGTTACGTGATGGCTGTCCAAAGAGAGGCGCGATGAACGATGGCAGAGATATAATTTAATGGCCGTTGGCCTAGCGCGAGTGCTGTGTAACGCACCACAGCCAGCTTCGTCGTCTTTGTCAGAATATTCCTTTTTCTCATGGACATTGTCACATATAGGAAACTGGGTGGTGTGTCATTCTTTGCATAAGAACTTAAGGACACCGAGAAGTTCCCTAGGCAGCCGCTGACCACATGCCATACGTGGCAAAATTACTTTTGAAAAGTAATTAAATTTCATTACTGATTACTTTCCTAGAAATCACGGAAGTAATTAAATTACATTACAAATTACTGGTCTCATTAGGTAATGCCATTACAGTACAATTACCTGCCTTAAGTAATGAAAATTACTTAGTTTCGATGCTAAAATGTTGCACATTGGTCATAGTTTGTGCAAAATTTCGAGGGTTTTTTGTTTGCACCGCCACTGAGCTTGAAAACGGGCGTCGGAAATTTTGCCCCTCTTTAGTCAATTTGAACAGCCAGTTTGCTGATGTAGATGAGGTCTTTATCATATCACTCTTCACTTCACTTCACTTTATTACCTTAAAGACCGCACTTTGGGGGTGTTACATAAGGGGTGGGAGTACATCAGAAGTACATCGTTCAATGTGTAATATGGTCCCACCATTCTGATTTTGAAGAATTTGTCATCCGCGTAAACAGCGGGAGTGCATTGACTGCTTATCCACGCATCGTCCCAGAAGTGCACAGGTGCGCGAGAAGCTGCAAATTCTGCTGTTCAATTGATTTGTTCTGGAGGCAAGTTGGTGGAAATGCATTGCATGTCGCTGGGACGCTGTTGCCTATCTTTCCCTTGAGTTAGAAATAGGGCCTCAGATTAGGCCACAAAAACCCGACTACTCATGGCCAACTTTCTTACACATGTCAGTTGAGACTTCTTGTCAGTGTGGCGAAGTCAAAGTACTTGCTCAAGCACTCGCAGTGCGTCTGCGCGAAGGTGCCATATGGCATGCCTTGGTCATCGAGTTCTCCTGGTGGCCATGCAGTGCGTTTGTGTGTGAGACCTTATGCAGTGCAGGGAGGTACGTAGCAGTCCTGTGACTGATATGCAGACTCTTCACCAAGGCAGTGCTGACGCCTGCGCACACATCACCTCTCGTCCGCGTGCGCCGCTTCCCTGGGGTGCTGGCTATTACTGCTTGCGCGCTTTTAAGACACAAGCCTTAAATGGCACACTCTGATCCCGTCTGTGGCAGTCTCATTTCGGTGGAGGCGAAATGCTATAGGCCCGTGTACTGTGCGATGTCAGTGCACGTTAAAGAACCCCAGGTGGTCAAAATTCCCGGAGCCCTTCACTATGGCGTCCCTCACAGCCATAGTCGATTGCTTTGGGACGTTAAACCCTCATGAACTGCATCTTTGCTTTGTAGATGCTCATCTCCACAAACGCGAGGCTAAAGAATGGCAGATACGAGGAGAAGCATGGCCTCGTTATGCAGCAAAAGTAATTTCGTTAGTAATTAATTACTTTCCGTGAAATTACTGCTTGAAAGTAGTTCGTTACATCACTTAATTTCCAGGCCACTAAAGTAATGAATTACATTAGAAATTACCGAGAAAAGTAATTTAATTACTGTAATTATATTACAGTAATTTAATTGCTGGCTAGTCTGCCATGCACTGATTGCACACTGCTTTTCAATGAATGCAAAATCCTGACATGAAACATGATAGCTTCTGCAAATGGTAAGAAACAAGGCCTTTTGCATTTTTAAGGCAGAGGTTTGTGCCACCTTCACTTTTATTTTTTTGTCTTGCCCCCCTCCTTTTCTCCCTTCATATTTTTTTTGGATGTTATGAATGCAATGTTTTAGCAACAAGCTTGAATTAGCCCCTATGAAAATTTTTTTGCTGGTCTTCACGTGACTGTCTCTATGTCCAGGTTTTGCGCCATTTCCTAGTCCCTGGCATTTATTGGCACTTTCACTTCATTAAAAACTTTGTGAACGTGCTGGCACAAATTTTGAAAAGTTCCTGTCTGGCGCTTGCAAGTTGTTTCCTTTTTTTTTTCCATGGGGGTGAAGTTTCATGGCATGTCCAGTCCGTCAAATATTTCTTACCGTTCTCAGATACTTTGTCCCGTTACACTTGTGCATTGTGGAAGAGCCGCAGCTGCTCCTAAGATGCTTTGTGTCCTTGCCTCTGTGCAGGGCAGCAACGGCGTCTTCTCCGCAGTGCTCAAATGCATGTGGGCAAAGCATTCAAAAATGACTAGCTTGGCTGGCATTTTCTCTTGGTCTCTGAATGCATCATATGGTCAGAATTTGGCAAAATTATGGACATGTATACCAGGGAATCGTTTCAGAAAGTTAACCAGGATTTGTATTGTGAATAAAAATAGCACAACACGCATAATTTTTGGTTTTGTGATCCTGCAGATGACACGAACCAAGAACAGAACAGCAAGATTCTACTGTATTTCTTTGAAGGGCTGTGACGGTCTTAAAGGGTGTCTAGCAACCTAGAATTGTCAAGACGAATTTCGTTTACCTGGAAAAATCGGGGAGTTGTGAGGGATACCATCAAGAAAGTGGTCAAGTCTCGGAAAACGATGGGCTCAAATTAACGCAGAGGTCAGCTGCAAGTTTTAACGATACTGTGAGTGTCCAGCACATGGTCCGTTCTTATTGGCATGACATATTTTTGCTTCTAACGAGTATTAGGCATGGAAGCCTGTCTGTTTTAGCTGTCTTTTTCTTGTCTTCAATTGAGTGAGCATTGTTGGTTCTGTACAGGTTGGTTCTGTACACCCCGCAGGGGGGCGCCTGCAGCTTGCAGGCGTCGCGACGGTGAGTGGCGACACCGCGGGTTCCCGAGCATCCGCAGGGACATCCCTGCAAGGGGATGATGGTGAACTGTGCATCACCACGGACCCGAGCACCCGCGCCTCACCGTGCGTGGCATCGCCGTGTCCGGGGAAAAGGGGATCCTGGTGGTTGAGCCGATGCGCGTTTGGACCCTTAAGGCCCCTTGGCGGAGGCAACACACCACTTTGGCCCCAGCTTCCTGGCACTGGGGGGAATCGGCAGTCGCCTTTTCCTATCCTCCTCTCCATCTTTCACTTTCCTATCTCTGTCTCACAACTTTCCTATATCCTACTCACTTCTTGGTTTTTCCTGTTTTCCTGGCGGCGAGGGTTAACCTTTTGTGACCAACTACCCTGAGTTGAGTCATATTTGGTTATAGTTAAGGTGTACAGCTGGCGTGGGCAGGACTTGCTTTCAAGTTCCTGTCCCGTCCCCTTGTTGGACTCCGTGGTGGGTGGCTGGCACCATGACCGAAAAACTAAATTTTTTCATGGCTCCACCCTTATCCAAACCTGATCGCTCTCTAAAAAGAGGGCGGAACGAAGCAGCTGATTTTTTTCTCAAAAAAGAGACAAACATTTTCAAAGTTCCGCGTAATCCACAGTGAAAGTGACGGAATACAGGCAAGAATAATATCCCCATTCCTTGTGTCAAAATGCTTAACCGATACCTTGGGCCCTGGCTACAAGGTCTCAAAAATGTCCAGCGGCGACTTACTTCTTGAGCTGCGCGACAGCATCCAGTGTTCAAAACTCTCCAGCATTGCGTCTATAGGGGACATCTCTGTCTCAGTAACCCCCCACCGATCTCTAAACACAGTCCGAGGTGTAATCTCGGAATCAGACTTTATCCATATCACAGAAGCTGAAATGCTTGAAGGGCTTACCGACCAGAATGTAATCGACGTTCACCGAATCAAGATCCGCAGGGATAACAAAGAAATAGATACCAAACACATGGTCCTCACATTTAATACCAATACCTTGCCCGAAACGATCGAAGTTGGATACTTGAAAGTCAACGTCAGACATTATATACCCAATCCCCGCCGATGTTTCAACTGTCAAAAGTTTGGCCACGGCTCACAAAGTTGCCGCGGCCGCAAAACCTGGGCGAAATGCGCTTCGAAAGACCAGCATTCTGAGGAATGTGACGCAGCACTGCGCTGCGCAAACTGCGAAGGAGACCATGCAGCGTACTCCAGGGCATGTCCGTCCTGGAAAAAAGAAAAGGAAATAATTATCATAAAGACAAAAGAAAACATTTCATTCAAAGAAGCAAGGAGGCGTTTTGCGCTTACGAACACATTCTCTTTCACAGCAAAACCCAACTTCGCTGATGTGGTGCGCGGGGGCGTAGCACCACACAGCTCTACGGCACCTGCCGAGGCTGCTGTCACAGAGCCAGTGGCAGGGCCATCCACGCCCCAGGCAGGGACAGCGAAGGCTGCTCTGCCACCCTCAAAGCAGGGAGCGCCGGTCCATGGGTCGGCATCCCGCAGGACCTCCCCCCGTCGGGAGAGGCCTGAAACTAACACAACCGCGGGCCCTCCGCGGTTCTCCAGCACCTCGGTTGAGGTGATGGATACAGCACCCACTCCGCCTCCACTACAGAGGCGGAACAGCTCTCTTGAGCGGAAAAAAGCCAGGCCCCTCATAACGGGCCCACCACATAAGTAAATCTCCTTTCATTTTCTCTCAAAAACACAAGCATGGCTTTTTTAATTCAATGGAATTGCAGAGGACTTATGCGGAATTATAGTGACATAACACATATTTTAGGGTCAATGTTACCCATAGTTTTATGTCTTCAGGAGACCAATCTTGGTCCACAACATGTACATATCCTGAAACATTATCAAACTTTTAGACGCGATCGCGAGCAGGCAAATCGACTCTCAGGAGGCGTCGCAATTGTCGTCCAAAGCGGCGTCCCTGCTCGAGAAATCAAGCTCAATACAAAACTTGAGGCGGTTGCAGTCAGCATCGTCAGCTATAAAACACTAACAATCTGTTCCGTATACATTCCTCCACATTTTACATTAACAGTCCATGATCTAGACGAATTGATAGATGAACTTCCAGAGCCATATCTGGTAGTTGGGGATTTTAACGCTCACTCCCCTTTTTGGGGAAGCGAGTGCTGCGACTCTAGGGGGCAAACAATCGAAGATTTTATCCTCTCAAATAACATCTGTCTTTTAAATACAGGAAAAGCAACTTATTGTTGCCCAAGCTCGGCAAAAATGAGCTTTCTCGATTTAGCTTTCGCATCACCATCGCTTTTTAACGATTTTAAATGGGATGTTTTAAATGACCCCCTGGGAAGTGATCACCTACCTATTATTGTCAGCCTCTCATCGTCTACTGCAGTCATCCCCACAAGACCACGGCGCTGGAAACTTCACCTCGCCGACTGGTCACTTTTTACAGAAAGTGCCACACTAGAAAAAGAATTTTGTGAAGATCTCAGCATAGACGAAATTAATGGAAAATTTACTACATGCATATTATCGGCCGCTACACTAGCCATACCACAAACAACAGGACTCGTACACAAAAAACATAAAGTATGGTGGACACAAGAATGCACATTGGCAAAAAAACAACAAAATAAAGCTTGGGGCTCTCTGCGTCGGTATCCCACAGCGGAGAACTTGATTGCCTTTAAGAGGGCCAAGGCCAGAGCGCGATTCGTTCGGAGAAATGCCGAGAAATCCTCGTGGCAGAAATATGTGTCCTCTATAAACAGCTCAATAACCTCAAAAAAAATGTGGGAAAAGGTTCGAAGATTGAGTAGTGACCATACCCCTTTCACACTTCCTCTATTGACTACACCCGGGACACAAACATCATTAGAAGAACAGGCCAACATACTAGGTGAGCATTTTGCTGAAGTTTCCAGTTCGTCCAATTACACAAACACGTTCCAGAAGCACAAAGCAATAGCAGAAAAACAAAAACTTCCATTTGCAGCAGGTATGCACGAGGACTATAATCAACCCATCACACTCCAGGAATTGATTAGGGTATTATCTTGTGGTAAAAAGACAGCAACAGGCCCAGATAATGTGCATTACGCTATGCTCGCCCATCTCTCTGAGGCTGCCGTGCAGGCATTGTTGAACTTCTTTAACAAAATATGGACAACTGGGAATATACCTGAGGAGTGGAAGAAAGCAATAATAGTACCTTTTCTGAAACCCGGAAAACAACCAACAAGTCCTAACAATTACAGACTGATAGCCCTCACCAGCTGCATCGCTAAATCTTTCGAAAGCATAATAAACATTAGACTGACCTTCACACTTGAATCTCGTCGACTCTTAGATTTACATCAATGTGGATTTAAGAAAGCATGCTCGACCACTGATCACCTTGTCCGCCTAGAAAACACCATCCGAGAGGCGTTCATCCACAAACAGCACTGTATCGGTGTCTTCTTCGATTTGGAGAAGGCATATGATACCGCGTGGAAGTTCGGCATCCTCCATGACCTAGCAGATCTAGGGATCCGCGGCAGGATGCTGAACTGCGTGAACGACTTCCTGACTAACCGCACATTCAGAGTCCGTCTGGGAGCAACTCTATCAACGACATTCACCCAAGAGAATGGCGTACCCCAGGGATGCATTTTAAGTACGACACTCTTTATAGTAAAAATGAATTCTTTGGCCAAAGTAATACCTAAGTCCGTAATGTATTCAGTTTATGTAGATGACATACAGATAGCATACACTTCTTCCAACATACTGTCCTGCTAGAGACAAATACAAATCCCACTAAATAAACTGGCTGCTTGGGCAGAGAAAAATGGATTCAAGTTCTCCCCTCAAAAAACAGTAGCTGTTTTATTCTCATTACGACGAGGCCTACAGGTCGATCCCAATCTGTGCTTGAATCAAACCACACTACCAGTCAAACAGGAACATAAATTTTTAGGCGTCACTTTTGACAAGAAACTTACATTTCTGTCACACATTAACAACCTGAAAAAGAAAGCATCCCAAGCCCTCAATGTATTAAAGGTACTCTCGCGAAAACGGTGGGGGTCCGATAGAGCATGCCTATTGCAAATATATCGCTCTTTGGTGCGCTCCAAGCTGGACTACGGGTGTGTGGTATATGGTTCGGCAAGAGCATCCTACTTGAAACGACTGGACCCTGTTCATAATCTTGGTTTGCGCCTATCAACTGGAGCTTATAGAACATCCCCGGTAAAGAGTCTTTACGTTGAAGCTAATGAGCCCACACTAGAGGATAGAAGAGTCACACTAACATGCACGTACATCCTAAAAACCCGTTCTCTCCCTAAACATCTCTGCTATCCCATTGTTACCAAGTGCCCATCTAGGAGATTATTCAATAATAAACCACATTTTATCAGGCCACTAATAATGCGCTTTGAAGATAAATGTGAAGACTTAGCAGTACTGGACGCCCTACCTAATATTGCACAAAGACATGAATATCTACCACCATGGTACAGCCTTCCTTCAGTGTGTAACTTCACATTGACACATGTAAACAAAGAGAAAATACCACACGAGCACATACTGCAAGAGTTCTTTTCACTACAAGAAAAATATAGCACTTACACCGAATTTTACACTGATGGCTCAAAAACAGAAAGTCATGTCGGAAGTGCAGTAATTCAAGGAACAAATGAAAAAATGATATGATTGCCACAGTATGCATCAGTATTTACTGCGGAATGTTATGCCATCTTTGTAGCTGTAGAACAAATAGTAAAACAAAACATAAAAAATAGCATCATTTACACCGATTCACTGAGTATGCTAAAAGCGCTGATTTCTACAAACGCTGCTGAACCCATAATAGGAAAAATCATACATAACATAGTTAAAATTACAAAGCAAAAACATAACATTATATTCTGCTGGGTCCCTAGCCATGTTGGAATTTTAGGTAATGAGAGAGCAGGTGCTTGTGTAGCACAAGCTAGAATTGGCCATATAAAACAAGTTAACATACCACAGAGGGATTTTTCTAAATTACTGCACAGTAAACTCAGGAATAAGTGGCAGATTGCATGGGACAAACAAACAAACAACAAACTACATTCTATAAAACCTGTTTTGGGAGAATGGACATTATGTACACATCAGGAGCGTTTCATAGAAGTTATTTTGTGTCGACTACGCATTGGACACACACACCTTACTCACAACTTCTTACTGACAAAAAAAGGCAAACCTCTCTGCGAAATGTGTGGTGATGAACTCACGGTAAACCACATTTTAATTGTATGCAAAAAACTGGAACAACTGAGGAAAAAATATTTCACAACATTGTACAATGAATACATCCCACTACACCCCATGTTACTTTTAGGAGATCAAGCACTGGTTGATTTTTCCAGCATTTTTAAATTTCTCAGAGAAGCCAATGTTTTATACAAACTTTAGATATAAAAAGCGTAACCTTTAACAAAAGCTCTAACCATGTGTTTGGCGCATCATATCCTCAGTTGCTTTTGCGCCATTAAAATCAATATAACTAACTAACTAACTGGTTCTGTACAGGTTGCCACACTCCTCATTAAATTTGGGCTGGTGCATATGAATACACAGCTACGTTCAAAAGTATTTTCTATGGAATAAGCCGTAGACATAGTAATGTGCAGAATTCATGCACATTCAGTATACTGATGCAAGGTGCCACGCCACCCCAGTGTGGCATCAAAATCGATCTGTAAATCTTGCTCTCAGGCCTCGTCATTCTTGTAGGCTATTGCGGAAGCAAACAAATAAAGTCTAGTTTCTCTGCGGTTCGAACTGTGATGACAAGGTCGTAAAAAGCTGTTACTTTTTGTGGAAATCGCTTGGTGCTTGTCCCGTGGCATTGCTGCTATCGAAAGGGATGCCAGAGTGTGCCTTCATTGGAAAGACAGTAAAAGGCAGTGCTTCTCAGTGATGAGCAAACCAACCTTTGTCAGCCCTCTTGTTCAAGGGTTCCTTCTTGAAAGCCTGAAATATTCTTTTGCAGTACAATGAGCAGTGTATGGAGCCTCTGAAAGCATGCAGAGTGTTCCGTTTAGAAATTTTCCAGAATTTTCTCAAAGTAGAGTTGTTTGTTTCTTTTGTGAAAGCACATGTAATGTCAGCACATATGGCGGTCACTCTTATGAACCATTAAAAGAAAGGAAAAACTTGTGAGCATAATTTTAACAAACTTCCAAATCTAAGACTCCAGATCACACAGGCACTTTTCATCTAGTGAGAAGGGAAACAGCTGCTGAAATTCCTGCACAGATCCCTAGGTGAAATGTGCCAGCATCTGTAGGTCCGTTACGGCCAGGGATTCCAGTGTGGTGAAACTCGTACACAAGAGTTAAGCGGGCCATTTCCCATCAAGAATGCTGCATCTGGGGCAGCATTCCACAGCTGGCGGTGTCGCAAGGGAGTGTGGAAGAGGTCTTGCTCTCACTTTTGTTGTAGCTTAAGCTGCTGTTCATAGCTTTTTTGTGTCATTCATGTTTCTCAACAATGCCACATCACGTCATGCGCCTTTTCAGTGTCTGAACTGTGACAAGAGCATCTCCACCGCAGCTGTGGCCTCGTGCTTAAGTGCTCGCTTCGGCTACGGGAGGTCGTGGGTATGATTCCCGCGGCCTCCAGTCCACCAGCCAATTAATCCAATATTAACAGGCGGTCCCCCGGCCTAGTGCTCGGCTCTCCAGGGGTGCACTGCATGGGAAGGATAGCCTGCGCCTCATAATTCCCATCAAATGCGGGCACAAAAACGTCTCCACGTGGTTAAAACCTGCAGTCCAAAACTCTCGCCTTGTGCCAGTTACAAAACTTACGTTCACTTCTCTAGCCTCAAGAGAGATGTGCCATAGCTCTCTCCGCTCACAAACTGCCTTCGAGCAAAGTGCAGCGGTATTTGCTTGCTACCGTTGTGGCTGGCTGGCTCACACGCATCGGCAGGTGTGCATGACGGGTTAAAAAAAAAAAGATGGTCTTCTACTGCACAAGGTGGATTTAGGGTTGCTTGACGGCGGAACTTATGTCTGATCCGTCAAGGCAACGGTTTGGTCGAAGACCCTTCTCCCAAGCATCTCACCCTAGATGAGCCGAGCACCATGGCGGGGAAATCTTAAAACCAGTGGGTACCCGGCGTCACTGGGAATCGAACGCAGCACCTCCCGAATTTGAGGCGGATGCTCTACCACAAGGCCGCGCTTCGGTGCTATGATCTTCGCCAAAAGGCTGAGAAATGAAAAGCCGAAAGATTGTCGTTCGGCAGCTTACAAAGTCAAGCTGTCATGTTTTTTCCTGAACACAGTTATGGCTCAGACTAATTGTACCATTCTACATGATTTTCCCTCATTCATTGAGATGCTCAATAAGCTTTAGGATGCGATAAATTATGAAGAGGAATGAAATGTTTCTTTTCATCACTGCATTTTGTGGAAACATGTTTGTATTGTAATTTCAAATATCTGTTTTATAATTTGAACTACTCGAAAATAAAGCATATCGCAGTACTGGCCGGCATTTGGAAAGGCCCTGATAAGCACAACATGTGTACGAGAGCAGACGATGCAGTGGTCCCTGTGTCACTACTTTTGGAGCCCACATGGCCAGGGGAGTGACGTCATAATGCACCCCGACACACAGAAACCGAAATCGCTCAGTATGAATAATGCGGTAATATTTAATGTTCATATTTGAATTGCGGAGCACGTATCACACACCGGGTGGGAGTATGCAATGTTTGAAACTAAGAACACTCCCACCAAAAATTTGATGTCTCTGCCCCTTTAAGGTTTTGGGTTTAGCATATGGAGCTTGTGACCTCCTGTGTGCCAGCGTCAGAAGCCTTTCAGAAACCCTTTCGTTGTTTGTCTTGACTGTTTTTATTCATTCTTGGTCTCTGCTTTGTACACACTTCTTTTTGTGTGTGGTTTCTCTGGCACATCTTGAACAATGTTACTTTTATTCTTTTTTTTAAGGGTCTTTCTAATGTCCATATGCAAAGCCACTACAGGAGTGCATGGGCTGCTGCTGTAGCCTGTTGGGAGATGTCCTTATCTTTTTTCCCTCATATGCATTCCATTTTCGGTTTGTTTGTGGGTTTCTCTTAGTGGTTTATTAGTTGCATTTTATTGTTGTGAGCTTGCATACTTTTTTCTCTTTTCATGGCATCCAACCCTGTGTATGACTGACACTAGTGGAGGGACTGCAGCAGCCGACCTTGCATGGCGCGTCATTCTCTGGTCCAAGGCACCTATTCCCCGTTCCAGGCTACTGGCTCAAGATTGTGCCCACAAGTCTGCACCTTGGCCTACAGGCAAAGTCGCATTAGGCCCACATTGGCCAGGACTTCCTTGCCAAATAAAGTGTTCCTACCGACACGCCTTGTCAGTAATTGATGTAGCGTGTGAATAAATGTGTAACAACTTCGTTGGCTGTATAGAAAAACCGTGTTACAAAGCAGTTTTTTTAAGGCCATTCCCAGCCACCACATTGTTTCCTCTGAGCAACCTACTCATCTTTGAGGTAAGTGCTTGCCGTGTGTCGCATCACAGTCTGAAGTGTTGCTGTAGAACTGCATGTTGCCTTCCTGTTTATGCCATTGCAGCAGAAAATGCTCCACAAAGGGAATGAAAAAAGAAATTTCGCCAACATACTGCTTTGAGACAACTGCTAAACGTGTGCTGAAGCCCATTGAACATTGTAATTGAGGCCCTTTGAATTGAATGTTCTTTATAGGTATTTTACAAAGGCAAGATAACAGTCCTAGCAGTGCTACTGGGATTGCTACTCGCTGCAAACGAGGCGGATTCTGTAGCACTGGGCTCTTGCTGGCAGTTTTTGAAATTCGCATTACCCGAAACTGCACTGTAAAAGAGCATAATGAAAACGATGTCTTCCCTTGTAATTCATGCCATGCAACATGACATGGAAACCATCACATGGCCAGTTTATCCATTGCCTTCAGGTTCAAGACATCTGCCAGTTTCTATACGGTAGCTTGCGACTGTTGCACTGGAAAATTACATTTCTCTTGAAGGCACTTTTTGAGCAGGAATTGGGTTTACCCTGGTTTTCGGGGTTTATGTTTTGGGTGCACAAACTGCGTAATATCGGACTTTAAGTGCCAACAAGAGGCCCTAAATATTTGCTAAATTTGATTTATAGTCTTCTCTTACTGTTGTAACCTATCTTTTCTCAAGCAGAACGGTGGCTGAGTGAATACGCATCACCTGTTAATGTCAGATTATTTTTTTGTTTCTCAGCTGCTGAGGGCCATTATTGCCACAGGGGTATGTAAGGTGTGTACTGTAGACAGGGAAATCGCTTAATTCAAACCGACGGTATTTACAAACTGGCACTTCGCTCCCGTCAAAATTGCGCATTTCAGTGCGACAAAGCATACGCAACGGCCGTACAGCTTACCTGTCCTGACCGATGAAGCATGGCAATGCAGCGCGCTGCATGTGGTCATCGTGGAGAACCACTCGTCTACTACCCCCGTCACACGGTGCTTTCGAAGTGCAGTTTCTCTCCCCAGCTGCCCTCCTGTTCCTGCCACGACGTGGGACCAGTTTATTTTACCGTATGCGGGGCCTATCGTGTGCAATCTAAGGCGCCGCTGACAGTGCTGATGAGCGGTCGCATAAGAATCAAAAGACCCGTACCAACCCTTGTGGTCGGGCTCTCTTTATTCCGAACTCTGTGTAAAGAACTATTTTTCGGTCCTCTTACCCTTTGTTTCTAATCAACATAGTTTGAACAAATTTTCGGTCACTTAATAGTTTTAAGTATCGAGGCGTAGAATGCCTGACCATTGGTACGTGGCCATTTATATATTTCCCACCCATGGCGAGCGCACAATTTGTCCCTAAACGTAATGACCGTTGGATATATTGTCTTCATCTTCAAAAGACCTGTCGAAAATCTCAAAAGTCATTATAGCGACAAATTTATATATGAGACTGCTCAAAGGGAGCACGACTAGAAAACCACCGCCGCACACACGCGCTCACTCTTGGCGCTCTTAATTCAGTTCCAATAGATTGACCGAAAGTTTGTGCTATAAAAGCGAGCACGAAACGACGAGAATTCACTGTGTGAGCGTGTGTTTGAGGAAGGATCGCGCATAAAAGGTTTTACCACTAAACGCACTGATTATAGTGCTTGCATGAGGCACAGCCAAACGGTGATATCAATATAAGATGGAATTCCTCATCTGGCGCTTCCAGCCCTCGCAATGAAAAGAGGTAGGATTAATTTTTCCCTTTGCAAAACAAACATCTAGTAGAACCAGCTGTTACGTTCGCGGTTGCTGCGTTTTTCCTGGTACGTTTTTTTTTTCATATTAGTCAGATAGTCCAGCTGCCACAGAAGCCCCTACAACTGAAACTCGATCGCCTATATCTGTTACATAATGCAATTGTTGCATAATTCCCTTGTCGTACGTCGCAAAAGTCATCTCACGATGGTAGTTTACACCGTCCCGGAATTCGTTCAATGCGCGCGTAATGGCGACACCGGCCAGAAAAAGCGATACTATACACGTACTCTATATAGGCACTTGTTCGCCGCTGCGTTCGGCGGCGTCTGGAAGCACCCAGGCCAACGCCAACATACTTACAGACCATGTGATTTTTGTGCGTCTGTTGGCACAGTTACATCGACGCTGCGACGCTAGCGCAAACGATAGCACAAAAAACGAAACTATGCCGCGGCAGATGGCACAAACAGTGCTGTACGAAATGCGCTTGCGTGGGTTCGCTCCGACAATTTTGTTTCTGCCATCCGCTTTATTGTCGCCTGCACCTTAAAATACAGAATTTCTAGATTCCAATATAGCGATGATTCTATGGGATTTTTTATGCGGCCACCGCGATAGCAGCGAAGAAGCGCGCGCGTACCGCATCTTCGCACGCTCCAGGCATGCTCCCTCTTCATTGCTTTACCTTCCACAAACAGCTGCTAAGGCTAACCGAGACTCATCGCAGTGCGTTTCTGAAGGACGGTATTTGCTTATGTCAGCTTTGTTCCCCTTTCCCTTATATATCGTGTTCATTCTACTTGATCGCCATTGGATGTGCCATACTGGGCACATCCAATGTGCCCTGTATGTCCCACAAATCCTCTTGAATAACGTTGCCGTAGGCTCGCCTGATATCCAGAAATGCTAGCCATAGAGGCCTGTGTTCCTTTTCAGCAATCTCTATATAATGCGTCAATGAAAACAGATTGTCGATAGCTCCAACCTCCTCTGCTTCCGGAACCCATTGTGTAGCTCCCATAGCACCCTCTCGTTCTCCACCCAAGCCTGCAGTCTGTCCTTTATAATCTGCATCACCACCCTATAAACCACGCACCTCACTGTTATGGGACGGTATTTGCTTATGTCAGCTTTGTCCCCCTTTCCCCTATATATCATGTTCATTCTACTTGATCGCCATTCATCCACTATCATTTTGTTCACTACCTCTATTAATGTTTGCTTGGATTTCGGTCCTAGCTTCTTTATTAACGTAATCGGAATACCATCTGGTCCTGTCGACGTGCCACGTGCGACGTGCCACGATTTGGGGCAGGCTGGGAAGAGGCAACAGGGTACTGCTACCCGCCTGCGGCCCGTTTCACATGCATGCGATTTTCGCCTGCGACACTGCGAATTCTGTCGGTCTGCGACTGGGGAGGGCCGTCGGTCTAGTCGCAGACGGCTTGAGATCGAGTTCCGTCCGGTTGGAATTCAGTCGCAGCGTCGGTGTGTTCGCTCTGCGACTGACCATTGGGGAGCGCCGAGACGGCGTGCGACGTGCGGTCACGTGGGAACTGTTACCGCGGTGGAAGCAAAACTGTTTATCCTAATCAAAACATACGGAATAATGCCTTGAATCTAAAAATACGCTGGTCATAAAATCATCAACACATTCTGTGTGATGTTTCTGTCGCGTTTAATAATAGGTTGCCTATGCAAACACCAAGGAACCTTGCCGGTTCTTCCGAGCGAATTCGTTGTGTCGGTGTCGCATATGAAAGCAGTGACCAAAAATCGCACTGCGGCCTCACCGACTACAGCGGATACGGGCCGTCATCGCCCGGATTCGTCACCACTTCCCCTTGCCAAGCTACACAGGGTTCAGGCTCCCTCCCCTTTAATCCGGGGTAATTGTCGCTTCGCTGGATGCTGACCCTTTTATCACATATGTCTGGAACCCTGCGAATAGTGATGCATGGCAATGACCTTTACTTTTATGGTGGCCAAACATGAAATGGTGTTCAGCGAGCACGAAATCAAGCGATTTACTTCGTCACTCTTCTGTTTTGTGTTAGTGCTCAAGAAAAGACATTTCATTCCTACAAAGCGTTCTAGAATATTGCGTGTTGCGGAACTTGCATACGAGCAGGCAACAAAGTTCTTAAACTAACCATGAACGCTATAATACTCATTAGGAAGCAGTTTCAAATATGTCTTGAAGAGACATGCCTAGGTAACAAAGCACTAGAAGGGAGGCAAGCTGAAGCGGCAAGTTTGTTCGGTTTGTGTAGAACAGTTGTTTTGTTTGTATGCTTGGTTGTCTTAGTGTTTGCATTAAATGCCTGTGCTCATTCCAACTCAACCGTTTGTTATATCCGCCCTGCTTGACATCGCACGGAATGTTGCACATCAATGAAAAGAGGATGCTAAAAATAATACGCAGACGCTCGTGCTGAGAGGGCGAAAACAGAAGACCAAGTAGATAATGTAGATAGACCTTGTTGCCATGTCAGTGATTATAATGATGCAACATAACGAGTCTATAAGGGCTTGTTTATTGACACCACTTGCTGTGTATGCATGAGAACAGAGCTCGGCACAGCACACATGCATTTTAGTTAAGATAATGCAGGTGTAGCACTGATCAGACTGCAACTCTTGTTCCTGTGCTTGCTGAGCTGGAAAATAAATTTGAATTTGCAGCCTACTGCTGCTACACTTGCATTGTGTCGCTCGTTTTACTTCAGAGTGGGACTGACTGGCACCTCTTAGCTGTTTTCAAAGTGTAGGAACATTACTGCAGGCTCTCAAACAGCTTTATTTTAGCCGCCGTCTCGGCCACTGCCCATGTACTCC
Source organism: Amblyomma americanum (assembly GCF_052857255.1). Lineage (NCBI taxonomy): Eukaryota > Metazoa > Arthropoda > Arachnida > Ixodida > Ixodidae > Amblyomma > Amblyomma americanum. The sequence continues at coordinate 267,914,678 of NC_135497.1, forward strand.
CTCTTGCTGGCTGTCACTCCTGAGCATTCCACCTTTCCTTTATTGTCAGCTGCCTTGCTGTATCTACTGGGTGCGAAGGGCTGCATACGGGAGGCCCAGGCATTGCTGAAAAGAACTCACTCCACCGACTAGTGCCCAAGACATTTTGCCTGTCAAATTTATCATCCTAGGTGGTCACGTTTGTACTCTTGCTGTGCAGGAAGACAGATGGCCTTACTGGCAGCGGGCACGACAGATGGCGTAACGGCTCGAGGTGGCAGGGGAGGCCGGTAGCTGGCACCAGACGGGCTGCCGGTAGAGGAGGCGAGACACTGACCCCAGGGAAGCGTTGCCCTCCGAGGGACACCTGATCCCCTTCGACACATCCCCAACGAGGCCATCGGCTTTCCCATCGTAACAGCCGCGGGTTCCTAGGAATTTGGCGGGTGCCCTTGGTCAGCTGCATGAGCAGCGACGGCAGAAAACCATTGGGCGAGGATTACCCGAGAAAGAGAAAAGAAATTCCAGGAGAAACGCGGCGGAGGCAGAAGGGACAACGGAAAAAACTTCGACCAGACACGGGCGAGGCGAACGGATGCAAGATCGCGTCGGTCTACAGTCAGCGAAGCCGGACCTCGGGGACCGCAGCAAACTGACCGCCAGCTGAGACGCCCAAGAATCCTGAGGCCTTGACCCATCACAGCACTGCCAGCCGAGACGCCGGGAAGAGAGGCAGACCACGGGAGAGCCGAAGCAGCCGCGGCCCGCTGATGCAAGACGAGCGGAGTGGAGCCCCAACCTGCCGGACCGACAGCCAGGACTTCTAAAAGCCAGCGGTGAGCGAACCACCAGTTTCGCCTTCAGGCAGGGAGGAATAAATAATGTTTTTCCGGGTTTTCGCCTTGTTGGTTCACTTCTCCTTGCTTCCGCAAGACCCGTAGATTGTGTGACCGACCCCCGACAGGCGAGGACGTCACAGGTGGTGGCAGCGGTGGCATTTTGCTGAAGTTGTGGCGCGAGACATTCACCCTTGCACCGAAGGAGAAAGGGCCAACATGTCGCTATCGCAATCACAGAATTCTCATGACGGAATGTTAGGAGCTAGTGCACTAATGCTGGGCAGTATGACTCCAAAGTTCACATGGGATGACACTGGTCCCAAAATCAGGGACTTTCTGCAAATTTTTGAACAGTTGGTGAACATGGGAGGATGACAGGAAAAACAAACGATTGGGATGGAGATGTGCAAAATGGTGGCGGTGGCTCAGGATTTCGCATGGAGGGATGAGGAAGTGGATAGCGCTGCCACATACAAATCTTTCAAAGCGCTTGCATTGAAGTGTTTCGATAAGGAACCGGTGAGCATGAAAGTTGTAAAGTTCTTGAACGCGCACCAGAACCTTAGTGAAGATGCACGCTCTTTTGCGAGCCGTTTGAAGAGACTCGATGTGGAGGCCATGAGGGACGTTATGGCGAGGACACGTTGAAGAAAAGTGCAAGACACAAGATCCTAAATGAACAACCTCTCTCCCAATTCCTTAATGGCTTTCGTGGTTATGAGGGGAAAGTCTGCAGGTTCAGATTACCGCACGTTTAACGGTAGATGAAATAGGTTGAAGAAATAGACCAGGCGGCATGTGGAAAAAAAACGTAAGCCTTGAGAGGAAAGGATTCACTAACACATGAACAGGAAAGCAAACAAAAACAACACTCGCATAAGACAAAGAAGAGCTTGAGGAAAAAAGGAAAGGTTCACTCAGCGTTCAATGTTCAGCGAAAGTATGAGCTTGGTAGATGGTGCTTCAAGAGAGGAGGTGTGGCGTGGGGAGTGCAGTCAGTGGGCTCCGGTCAATGCACTGATAGAAGCGTCGCATGGATGGTGGTGGTGGAGAATGGATGGCGGTCTCCACGGCAGGCCTCAACACTGCCGTAGGAATTCGCCTCACCTGTGGAACGCAGGCGCGGCCCCCAGGTCAGGTAGCCCGGGGAAGCAGCGGGGCTATGGAGGCGGCCCGCTTTCAGAGGCTGCCGGCCACGTGAAAAGCAGGAAGCACCGGCGCCTGGTTTTGGTGGCTCAGGCTGTCGACGGCAGCCTGTCTAGGTCTGGCAGCCCGGACTTCTGCAGCGGAGGCCCAAGCCTGGGAATTCGGGGAGCCAGCAGCAAGAGTCCCCGTTCGTTGCCGACTGCATTCCTCCTGTTCTGCCCCAGCACGCGCTCTAACTCTAAGCCACGTCTCACTTCTCTTCTTCTCGTCATGAGCGTCTTCGCCAGCCGCAGTGTGGCGCCGGTGCCTTACAGAAGAGCCCCCCCCCCCCCCCCCCCGCGAAGAGTATTTTCCAGGGAAAAGAAACTTTATCGGAACAGCGGCGCACTCTTGACGGTTGATGAGGTCGCTGACAAGCTGGAGACATTTCACCGCAAAAGGCACACCCCACAAGACACACCACGCACCACACACATACAGCACGCACCACCCGCTGGGTCACGCTGGTCCACGGTTCACCCCACATGCGCTTGAAACGCAGTATACATGCAAAAGAAGTGAACAAATCAGTCAACAAAGCAGGTGGGCAAAAAGCGTTCAAGACCTTATGCACAATATCACACTGGTGTTGTGCCTAAAGTAACACCTCCAAGTTCACAGCTGGCTCAAATAATCCGCGCCAACATTTGTGGATCCCTTACTGTGCTCAACTTGGAACAAATACTTCTGGAGCACGAGGCTCCATCGGAACACGCGGCTGTTAAAATGTTTGACCTGGAACTAATACTTGAGCGACTGATGGTCGGTTTGGATCCTAAACGTTCGTCCATAGAAAAAATACGGTTCCCTTTCCCTTCCGGTGGTAGCGCTTCCCTTTAAATGAGGATGGGGATGAACGCCCGATAATGTCGACCGCCACTCGCTCAAGTGGTATAGAAGTGAGAGGTGTTCGGCCCAGTGGAGCGATCCTCAGCTTCCCCTTTGGCACGGTGCGTTGGCACGCATCACAAGACCTGACAATTTTTTTTTATGTCAGCCTGAACCCCAGTCCAATAAAAATCACTGAGTACCCTGGCTGTAGTTTTTCGTATGTCCTGATGGCCGAAGAGTGCACTCTCACGCGCCAGCTTGAGGACGTGAGTGCGCAAGCACTTCGGTACCGCTGCTTGCTCGATTACTTGACTGGGACCTACTTGGTATGATCGGAAAAGAACGCCGTTCTTTAGATGAAGGGAATGGGCAGTCTGTCCCTTTCCAGGATAGTGTTGCCCTAGATTCTTCTGACAGACCTCTAATGTAGCGTCCTCCTCCTGATGCAGACGAAACTCTGGCTGTGACAAGTGGAGCGCGTTACGAGCGGGGCTTTTGCTACACTCCGAAACGTTCATTGCCACAGTAGGGGCGATATCAGCCGAGCCTGTGAAGTGTCTCGTGGACACAGGTTCCAGAGTCAGCCTGTTAAAGCGCAGCGCACTGACAGGTATAAACTCCAACTAGGAGAAGGTGTTCTAAAGGTGCGAGAGCCAGATAACCCTTATCGGCATCACCGGAGACTGTAAAGGCACGTTCAGCGTCTACCGCATGCCTTTGGCACTTGGCTGCCACGTATTCATTAGCAGTTTTTTGTTGCGACGACAGTGGCGTGCTTCCTGTAGCCGGCATCATCAGACAAGACACCTTAAGAGACCAATGGATCGACAGGCTGTTCAGCCAGGGTAGGCGGGTAGGGTACTCGGGTATTCGTGTAGGCGGAGCTTATATCCCAATCGATAACTGGGTGCCCAAAGGCCGGCGATACAGAATCACGCGTGCGATGGGCCCGAAGGGAACCTACCCGTCACGCTGATCGAGACTACGGTGCTTCCGGCGATTAGTGAGTGCCTTCTATCTTGTAGGCGTTTGTGACCCTTATCAAGGGGACAGATGGTGGTGATAGAGGTGTCTCGACTGGAGGTTAATGGACTTGTAGGAGCGCCCGCCCTCATTACAACATGCGAAGATGAAACTATCCCGTCAGGGTGGCCAACCTAACCCTTCAGAACATACGCCTCGGGAAAAACAGGGTACTCAGGGATTTGATAAGACGTGGCGGTAGACAAGCCGATTCTAAATATTAACTCTAAAAGAACGGGAGTTGCGGGCACGGTACGCATCCGAACATGGCCTCAAATGTGCTCATCTTTGCCTGCCTGCAGGTTCCGCTACTGACCGGTGCATTTACAACGCCATCAACTATGTTCAGCGAGCTGGAGTACAAGCCGATCGCCGAGCCTTATCTTCAGCCGCCCTCAGTGACGGCGAGGTGCGCTGTCTACAACGGAATCTACCACAGGAGTTTTCACCAATCACCGTCGACCACGGTCCTGCCGATTGTCTAAATAAGGAAGCACCTGGATCCTCACAAACTCAGTTGCGGGCACGGTACGCATCCGAACATGGCCTCAAATGTGCTCATCTTTGCCTGCCTGCAGGTAAGACAGAGTGCACGTTCGTTTCGAAGCAACCATTTGTCTCTTATTGTCGTGCCGTGCCCCCGTACACTGTTTTTGATTTTGTGTGATTGCTGGTCTGTATTTGTTAAGCTTGTGACAAGTGGGGATGTTGAATTGAACCCGGGTCCCCCTACCGTTGATGAGAAGCTGGAACAAATTCTTCAAACACTAAAGAACTTACGAAAACGCTTGGTGATTTTAAGCGCGACCAGCGAGCAGTACAAAAGGACGTTAAAGAAAATGGTACTGCTATAAAAATTCTCGAAGACCGTCTAAATAATCTTGAATCTGCACTTTCCAGTGTAAGTAAGACACAAGAAGTAGTCAGCGAGTTAAGAAAAGATATCACTCAGCTTTCGAAAAAGGTAGATTTGGAAAATCGCCAGCGGCGTAATAACTTGATCGTATTTGGACTGCCCGAAGAAGATGAAACCCCTGATGATCTGTCAAAAGCTGTAAATGAAAAATTATTAACTGTGGTTGGTGTCTGCGCTACGAGTATAGAGCGAATGCATCGCATAGGAAAAAAAGGAGCATCGCGCCGGCCGGTGATTTTCCGATTATACGACTTCAAAGAAAAGATTGCAATTTTACAAAACTGCAAAAAGCTTAAAAACACGGGCATTTCTGTTGGGGAAGATTTTTCAGAGGGTGTGGTTTATCGCAGAAAATGCCTCAGGGAAAGTGCCAAAAACGAGAAGTTGAATGGAGCACGTGTGCGTCTAGTGCACGACAAGTTATATGTCAATGATAAGGCGTACTACTGGGACGATGATGCTGCGACGCGTGTGGCTTATCAGGTAGCTCGTCACAGCTCAAACGATAACACCCCGGAGCAAGCGGAGTCGCCTTACTGACTTGCTAACCGTAATAAATTTGAATGCGCGAAGTTTAGTGAACAAGACTTCAGATTTTGAAAGCATCCTTCTCGAGCATGAACCAGACATAATCGTTGTCACTGAAACGTGGCTTAACGAGTTTATGGATAGTACAGAACTTCTCCCACCTAATTACACAGCTTTCCGTAAAGACTGTGGAACTAGAGATGGAGGTGTTGCCGTTGTTTACAAATCCAGTATTTTCTGCATTGAAATACCGTCACCACCAGAACTAGAGTGCGTCTTGTGCAGTATGAAAATCCGTACTATCTCTTTCACAGTCATTGCGGTCTATAGACCTCCGGGTACCACTGAAGATTATATACAGTCACTAAATGATTGTTTAATACCCATGTTTGCTAACACAACAAAGAAAATTATAATGGCTGAGGATTTCAATCTGCCCCATATAGACTGGGTAAATTATAAGGAGGGGACGGTTGATGTGGCAACATCCCGTGCCTTTTTAGATCTCGTATTTTCCATAAATTTGGTTCAACTGGTCAGCACGCCTACACGAATGCATGAATCCGGAAAATCCCTACTTGATTTAGTCTTTCTGAGTCAGTCAGCAACACAATATCATTCACGCTGTAACGTTATGAGTGGTCTTTCCGACCATATGATGGTAATCGTCCGGCTGGCCATCAAGTGCCAAAAACTCAACCCCGCAAAAACTGCGCTAGTCCCTGATTTTGCTAGAGCAGACGATGTAGGGGTACTGGATTGTCTAGAACAAGGCTTCGACGGTTTCAGTAATTTTGTAACTCTTGAATCAACATCTGTAAATCAAGCATGGGAACTGTTTAAAAAAGTAATTCACAAATGCATAAAATCCTTCATTCCTATACGCATCAAGAAAGTTTGCAAGAGAAATCCGTGGATATCGCGGAATATTATTCACATGAAGCGCCAGTTGAAACGTATGAGAACAAGATGCGCAAATACAACCTCAAATGCAACAGATGAAAGGGTTAAAAACCTTTCCCAGGCATTTAAAGCAGAGATTGCGAGAACAAAACAACGGTTTATGAATGAGTCATTAACTACGTTCATTAAAACATCTCCGGGAAAATTCTGGCGGTACCTGTCAAAACAGAAATCCCCCATTCCGTTCTTAAAAAATGCTTCTTGCACAGTTAGTGATAGTAGTGAAATGGCATGCCTTTTCAACGAATATTTCGAGTCCGTATTTACCTAGGATGATGGTACAACACCGCATCTAGAAGACTCGCCAAACATACCGTCTTTACCGGATATAAAAAATAGTCACGACGGAGTTCTTAACCTTCTTCTTAATCTGGACACGAAAAAATCCGTGGGACCGGACGAAATTCCTAATACCTTCCTAAAAAGGTACGCAGAATGGTGTTCCTACTATCTTGTAGAAATATCTAACAAGTCTCTTCTATCTGGTGACGTCCCTGGCGACTGGAAGTATGCCAAAGTAATACCAATACATAAGCAAGGAGCAAAACATGATGTAACAAACTACCGACCAATATCTTTGACGAGTACGTGTTGTAAAACATTAGAACACATTTTAACTAAACACTTAATAGAATTTGCTGAAGCAAATGGGGTGCTGGGAAGCCATCAGCATGGTTTCCGGCGCGGATATTCCACTATTACCATATTAGGTGAAGTTGTACATGACATTGCCAAATGTATCGACGAAAGAGGGCAAATAGATATCATCTTTATTGATTTTAGGAGAGCGTTTGATAGAATATCCAAAAAACAAATACTACAACTTCACAACTTATTGAAAAATAATATTGTAATAAAATGGATTGAGGCCTACCTAACGCATAGACAGCAGTTTGTTTTTCTTAATAACGTTGCCAGCTCAAATAAAAATGTACGATCAGGTGTTCCACAAGGCCCTGTGATAGGTTCTTTGCTTTTCTCTTTGTATGTTAGCGATATGAGCACCGGCTTTTCACCAGAGATAACGATTAAACATTACGCAGATGATACTATTATTTATTGTAATGTAAAATCTTGTGATGATCAGAAGAGACTGAATGACCATCTGGACATAATCAGTAACTGGTGCAAACGGTGGCAAACGGACATGAACACAGAGAAGACCGTTTGTATGCATATGACACGTAATAAACACCCCTTTGTATTTTCTTATAAAACTCATGAGGTCATTCTAAAAGATGTCGCTGAGTTCAGGTACTTGGGCTTGTGTCTCAGATATGATCTAAATTGGTCATCGCATGTAGATCAAGTTTGTGATAAGGCGATCAGAAAGCTTTGGACGCTATGGAAGAAGCTAACTGATGCCACGCCAGATGTCAAGTTGTTAGCATATAAAATGACAGTCCTACCACTACTTACCTATGCAAGCCCCATTTGGGAGCCATACACTGAGCAGAATATTTTGAAATGTGAACGTGTGCAGAACAAGGCTCTTAGGTTCATTTATAATGCTTATTCTAGAATGCAGTCAGTTTCAGAACTAAGAATAAAAGCTGGATTAACCCCTGTTAAGATAGAAATGGAACACAATAGGATTGTTTTCTTTTATCATATTTTAGGTGGCTATTACAAAGTAAAACTCGAAAGGTACATTGTAGCAGACAGTTCCATCCACTCAAGGACAAAACACACTAAACATATCAAACCATTGACTTACAAGACACTCTTTTCATTATTCTTTTCTCGTGAGGACAATAGATGACTGGAACAAACTACCCAATGAAGTTATAAATTCTGAGACTAAGGGCTTTGAAGCTGCACTACGGGAATATTCTATGAGTGCGTAAAAAAAATGTATTGTATACTAGCCTTGTCACCTGTCACCCTCTTTGTCATCTATGTACATTGCTCTCTGTTTTCTTTTATTTAACTTTTGCCAGTCGGACCTACTCTTAATTATAATTGCTGTACTTTGCTATTACGGCCACGCGCCTATTGTTCTTCACATTGCACCACAGCGGTTGACGTTTTTGTGCGCTATTCAAATATTTTCTTTTTTTTTCCTGCCGTCAGTGACGTGCAAAAATTCCTAATGTTCAAAGAGTTTCTTTTTTGTTTTTGATTGTATTTTACGTGCAAAAGTTCTAACAAGATGTGTACTTTGTAAAACTGCAACTCATGCCTTGGCCTGTGCCGGCAGTATGAATAAATAAATAAATAAATAAATAAATAAATAAATAAATAAATAAATAAATAAATAAATAAATAAATAAATAAATAAATAATTTACTGAGGGTGTTTGAGTGCTCGCACATTGGGGAACCACAGAGGATCGATATCGAAAGTCTGGTTTTGGAGAATAGCTCAATATTCCGAACCAGCAGAACCAACCTCGAGCTTTGCCAGGCCATTAAGCAGCAGATACCCACTGGGGACGCTTCTCCTGTCTACCGTCGAGCCTAAAGGATCCCTTTCGCTAAAATGGAGATGGAAGCACAGATAGACCGGCTTAGGGCCGGCGTCATCTAACATTTTATGTCACCGTAGGTTGCACCAGCCTTACTGGTAGCGAAACTTGATGGAAGCTACCGTTTCGTGGTCGACTATAGAAATCATAGGGTCACTAGGGTGGACCCCTATCCATTGCCAAACATTCACGAGACCCTGTCGCAGCTTGAGAAAGCGAAGTATTTCACTGTGGTGGACATGGCGAGTGGATACTGGCAGATAGAGATGGATACCCGTGAAAGAGAAAACAGCTTTCAACACTCCTTTCGGGCACTACGAATGGGACCGTATGCCAATGGGACTCGTAAACAGTGCGGTAGTATGGCAGAGAACGGCTGACGTCATACTAGCAGGCCTATTGGGAAAGCTTAGCTTTGTGATGTGTACCTCGATGACATCATTATTTACAGCAAGTCCTTTGAGAGCCACTTGCGCGATGTGAAGAAGGTGTTGAGTACTATTAGCGATGGGGTCCTTAAGCTGAAACCGGCCAAGTGCCAGTTCTTGAAACCACAGGTTAGGTACCTAGGACGCGTTGTCTTGGCTACAGGTGTCCGGCCTGATCCAGAGAAGTTGAAGTGCGTGAGTTTTCCATGACTGAAGAGAGAAACCTATGTCCGCCAGTCCTTGGTCTTGCCTTCTATAATAGATGTCGCATTCTCAGTTTCACTGCAGTAGCCAAGCCACTGACCGCACTAACGAGCAAACAACCTTTTCTGTGTTCTTCTCAGGGTGAGAGAGCTTTTCGGCAACTAAAAGACAGACTTGTGGAAGCGCCTGTTCTTCGCTTCCCAGATTTCAGCCAGCCGTTCATACTAGCCACTGATGCATCTAAGCATGCTCTAGGCGCAGTCCTCTCACAGATGCATGGCAGCGAGGAACGTCCGGTAGCTTACATGAGTAGACAGCTTAACGCAGCTGACCAGAATTACGGTGCAACCGAACAAAAATGCCTAGCAGTGGTGTGAGGAGTGCGCCACTTTCGTTGCTACCTCTTCGGACGCGCTTTCAAAATTATTACTGACTGCCAACTCCTGAAGTGGCTAATGAATGTCCAAGACCTGAACTCTAGACTCGCTCGCTGGAACCTGCAGCTCCGGGAATATAGCTTTCAAGTCTTTCATTGGCCGGGCAAGACAAATCAGAACGCTGATGGGCTCAGCCACTCTGCTGTAGCTCGCATAACAGTTTTTCCCCTCGGTGGAGTGGGCCCCTCCACACGATGAGCAGAGGAGGGACCCGTAAATTAGGAAAATTGTAAACGAGTGTTTTTGGTTTATGGGGGTTTAACGTCCCAAAGGGACTCAGGCTATGAGAGACGCCGTAGTGAAGGGCTCCGGAAATTTCGACCACCTGGGGTTCTTTAACATGCACTGACATCGCACAGTACACGGGCCTCTAGAATTTCGCCTCCATTGAAATTCTACCGCCGCGGCCGGGATCGAACCCGCGTCTTTCGGGCCAGCAGCCGAGCGCCATAACCACTCAGCCACCGCAGCGGCTGTAAACAGGTGTGAGAACTCTGAGGGAAAGGATGCTGGCCGATTTTGTCTGGATCAGCAAGGTATTCTAAGGTTCAAGGAGAGGCCACACGGAACGGGTTGGAGCGTTGTTCCGTCGTCTATGAGAGGGGAAGTCCCGTGGTTGCATCACGCAGCGCAGGCCACCTAGGCTTCCGAAAAACCTGTCAGAGGGTCAGCAAAGGGTATTCTGGTCTGCTCAGTACTGTAGAAACTGAATTCTGCATGTTTCCAAAAATCCTGAAAGGAAGGAAACCCGCTCCACTGCAGGTTTTTTAGGATTTACACAGACTGTTCGAGAGGACTGCCATGGATGTCGTAGGGCCTTTGCCGAGCACGACTTCCGGCAAAAGCTACATTCTCGTATTTGTGGAACCCCTGACTCGGTATGCCGAAACGTTCGCTCTGGAGAACCAAAAGGCTGAGACTGTTGCGAGGGCATTTGTCGAAGGGGTGGTATTGCGTCACGGAGTTCAGTCACAGCTACTCACCGACCAAGGAACTAATTTAACCAGAAAGCTGATGCAAGCTGTTCTGAATGCAACGGGGCCGTCGAGAGGTTGAACCAAACGATGATTAAGATCCCTTTGCTCTATGTGCGCAGAGATCAGCGTTATTTGGATCTTTGGCTGCCATTCGCAACATCAGCTTACAATTTTGCCGTGCACGATGGAACTCAGGCAAGGCCCTTCTTTCTACTTTACATGAGGAAACCAGTGCTCCTTGGGGTTGCATATGAGGAACCGAAAGGTCACTATGGCACCCTAGACGACTACCGGGCTGAGCTCGCGCAAAGGTTAAGTGACACACACAAGACGGCGAGAGGGGCCCTCCGGTCGGCCGCAGAGTCACAAGTAAGGCGTCTAGAAAATGCTAGCAAGGAGGTAGATTTCAGGGCAGGTGATAGTGTATCTGCGCGCCCAGGTCCCATCAAAATGGCTCGCGAGGAAGCTGTCACCACGGTGGGTCGTTCCATATTGAATAGTGGCGAACCTGTCCAACATGACCTCTTTCATCCGCCACACGCAGTCTGGAGATGAGAAGGTAGTCTATGTTAATAGGCTGTGTCATGCCAGAGGTGCCGAAGCCTCCCCTATGAAGTTCGGCGCGACCACGCCTGATGGTGAATTTCGGGTCTCCACCACCCGATGTCTTCTAAAATGGTTTGCAGAGCGTTACACCAGAGGTATTGTTAGAGCTCACCGCTCGCTTCGAGGACACCTCTGCTAACTCACGACTACGCCATAAGAAGTCGCGAGCCGCCTATATACCCTCCATAATCACTTATAAACTTTGTAATACGTTTTCGGGATCTAGCATATTCCTATGAGCTGCTGTGATCATTTCTTTTTCATGCTAATAGCCAGCTAGGTCTTGAAAAAAGAAGAGAATGAGGAAGAGCGTTTACTTTACTTGTTCTCGTGACTTTTCTGCGGTTGCATGTTTTACGTGAAGGGCGAAGTTGTCCGCCGTGTGAAATTTACTCCTCTGCCTGGGGCGGACTGAGGGTCCGCCCACATTGTGCGTGCCATGCAACTGGTGCCACTTCAGCTCGAGGATGATGTTTAGCGGATTTGATGTACTCGCACTGTGACTATTGCTAAAAGATTGAGTTGCGAACTTTTCAACGTACTGCCGGTTGTGAAAGTGAGGTGTCCACAAATTTTTCTTAGAAAATTTCTCTATAAGAGGGGGTTGTGAAGGGCTGCATATGAAAGGCCCAAGCGTTGCTAAAAAAATATGTCTCCGCCGACTAGTGTGAACGACATTTTGCCTGTCTTCAAATTTATCGACCTAGACATGTCGGCAAAGACGGTGGTGTGGAATGCGGCGGGCGCTACAGAAAACAGACGGGCAGTGACAGCCAGACGGCTAAAGAGGAGAGGCCGCGCGCAGTTCCCAACGCTATCGAAGACTTCCCTGCGGCCTGTTGTGCGGTGTCCCCCCACCGGCGCACGCAGACGGGCACGTTAGTGCGTTTGTGTGTGCAGGCCGACAGGCGGCCTTACTAGCAGCGGACACGACAGACTGCGTAAGGGCTGGCTGGAGGTGACTGGGGAGGCCGGCGGCTGGCACCAGACGGGCTGCTAGCAGAGGAGGCGAGACACTGACACCAGGGAGGCGTTGCCATCTGAGGGACACCCGATCCCCTTCAACACATCCCCAATGAGGCCATCGGCCTTCCCGTCGTAACGGCCACCTCTTCCTAGGAATTTGGCGGGTGCCCTTGGTCAGCTGCATGAGCAGTGACGGCGAAAAATTATTAGGCGAGGATTACCCGAGAGAGAGAAAGGGAATTTCCGGAGAGATGCGGCGGAGGCAGAAGGGGCAACGAAAAAAAGGTCGGGCAGAGACGGGCGAGACGAACGGACGCAAGATCGCGCTGGTCTACAGTCAGTGAAGCCGGACCTCGGGGACCGTAGCAAACTGACTGTCAGCTGAGACGCCCAAGAATCCTGAGGCCTCGACCCGTCACGGCACTGCCAGCCGAGACACCGCGAAGAGAGGCAGACCACGGGAGAGCCGAAGCAGCCGCGGCCCGCCGACGCAAGACGAGCGGAGTGGAGCCCCGACCTCCCGGACCGACAGCCAGCTCTTCTAAAAGCCAGTGGTGAGTGGACCACCAGTTTTGCCTTCAGGCAGAGAGGAATAAATAATGGTTTGCCGTGTTACCGCCTTGTTGGCTCAGTTCTCCTCGCTTTAGCAAGACCCGTAGATTGTGTGACCGACCCCCGACAGGCGGGAACGTCACATGCGCATTACACTACTTTTCTTTTCAAAATACGTTTTCCAACTACGGTAACCATTGTTTCTCTTCTTTTGAGGCCTGTCCTGAAGGAATCACTTGGCTGATGTTGTGGGGCCTTGTTGTTGCCTGTTTTGGCATTTTTTCCTCTAGCTTTTCGAAGAACTAGGAGTTCCTTTTATTTTTTGTTCAACTGAACTGTTAATTCTATGTTATTGTGCTGCCTGTGGCTGAGAGTGGCGTTTATGAACGCCTCTTCCCATCTCATCGCAATGGCAGACTCTCCAACATGTGAGCAGCGGATGTGATGAAACGATCAGGCACCTACTTTACGACTTCCCTCGTTTTAAGCGAGAGCGTGCCATCCTGGCTGCTGCACTTCGCCGCTTGGTTCTCTTATAGAAGCAAATATTCTGGTATCTTGGACAAAACCTGCATCACAAAGGAAAGCGATGAAGGCGCTCCTCAAGTTCCTAAAGGACTCAGGGTTGAATTCCAGACTGTAAACTTTACTTGTGCACCCTCTGTCCCCTTATCACAGTGGTCAGTGGACACGTGAAAAACTGATTTTGTTGCCGCTTTCTTTCTTTTTTCTCCCTTTGTTTCCCTCCTCAGGTGTAGCGTGGCCTACTGGGCGTCGCCTAGTTAAGCTCCCTGCCTTTCTGTTCTTCTGTTTTTCTCTCTCTCGATACGGTGCATTCCTGTTTGTCTTCAGAATCGGTGGCAGCTTCAGCTCATTTTTCCATCTTCCTTCGTCAGCGTGAGTTGATATCATTTTCAGCAAGGCTCGGTTTATCCGCTCCACCTACCCACTGGCCTGTCGCTGATATTGCATTGTTTTTCACTTGGATTTCTCGAGACTAGAAAGTCTTTGCTCCTTGGATGTAAAAGGGCCTGTCGCCTGGCACGGCTTCTTCTGGGTTTCCAACAACAGCATGTATGTCATTCCTCTACGTTCGAGTTGTATTTGTTCTGGTGCTCTTAGTCACTATGGCTTCTGCCACCACATCCCGGGACCAGGGCTGCCACGAGGTCTCTCCAGAAAAGGGGCTTCATATGTGTACTGCCACTTTCATCAAAGGGTTTCCTGGCAGCTCTATTGGTATCAGATGTTCTGGCTTAGAGATTGACTGACCAGCTGACATTGGATGTAGTTCATGCTTTTCCACAGCTGTAGGGATTGAGGGTCACCATGTTTTATTTCTAAGGCATTTTCATTATGTGCTAATTAGCATGCGTTTTGCAATGATGCAGGCATAAGTACAGTTCTGCTTCTCAATACTGCCCGTACAGGCATATAAAAGTTCATAGCATATCTCTGCGGCACAAGACAGGCTAAGGGACCTAATACGCAGTCCATTGTTGGAGGCACTTGGGCAGTTCTCGCCATGCAATACTCATAAGTATGCACATTCGTCGGCGTATGCAGTGTACTCAAACAGGATATGCTCCACAGTTTCGATTGAGCTGCAGTTGTCACAGTGGAGACTGTTCTCTTGACATAAAATGTATCGTAAGCCATTTGTGAATGCAGCGTTCAGAAGAGGTCGATGGGAATTAGTTTCCAGATCGCGATAAATTCCGGTGGAAGTCTAGATCTTAGATGTGGGTTGATTGAGTAAAGAAATTGGTACTAATGATGTGACTGCAAGCTTCACACCCGGTTTTTTTTCTTCAGAAGGAAATTTTTTCGCCAGTTGGGGCGCGTTAGATTTCGTGAAGAAAATACTGCAACGACAAAGATGTGTCAACGTGGTAGCGGCAGTGCTATCGTTGAGCGCAAGCTGCTGGCTGGCTCTAGAACAACCGCCGCCGGGCAGAACACCGTTCAGTGCCAGGCGTTCAGCCGGTTCGACGCATCCAAGGCATTCACCATGAATCAGGGTCACTGAAGATTATAGGGAGTTGCTGAAGATGGGACGAGCGCTAGCTGACGTGTGATCTCGTCTTTGATGAACTGCTGAATATCGTGCCTGAGCTGCGGCCCTCCTGTGATCACGGCAGCAGTGGACGGTGTGGCAAGTGAGGACGCGTAGCTTGTGGAGCACCTCCTAGCTCTGGCGCAAGCTGATAACGGAGGCCACGGTGTCCGGCTGCTTGGTCAGAAGGATTTGGAACGCATCTTCCTCGATACCCTTCATAATATTTTTATCTTATCAGCCTCAAAAATATCACTGTTCACGCGTCTGCAAAGATCTACCACGTCCTCAATATAGCTAGTGAATGTCTTGCCAGGCTACTGAGCCTGCTCTCGTAAGCGCTGTTCGGCGCGGAGTCCATGAACAACTGGTCGCGAAAATCCGACAACTACATCACTGTGCCATAAATAAAGGGCACGACATTATCTACCAATGGCTACCAGGGCACAGTGGCATAGCAGGCATTCACCACGCGGATGAGGTTGCGGGGACTGCTCACCACGACGGCGTTGTATCGATCCGTTTTTCGAGATCAGACGCAGCGGACAGGCTTCGCGCACTTGCGAGGGACATCACGCTTGCCACGTGGAATTCTGGCCAATTTTCCAATTCATGTTTAAAAGCCTTGGACCCAGGTTTGAATAGCCGGCTTCCATTTGGCCTACCACGACGTGAATAAACTTCGCTGTGTCACCTGTGGCTTGGTGTAGCTTTCACCAACCATTACTCGTTCTTAATCGGTACGGCTGATAGCTGCATGTGCCATCTGTGGGTATGACTAGACTATATCCCACATTCTTTGTGACTGCCCTGCCTACAGTGCCAAAAGGCAGTCGCTCTGCCGTGCTTTGGAGCGTCTAGATCCACGCCCACTGACAGAAATGGAGTTTCTTGGCCACTGGCCGCGGCGATCATCGGCGCTGAAGGCCTCCAAGGAACTGCTCCGCTTTTTGCGAACTTCTGGCATGCATGATAGGCTGTGACTTTAACAAACGCTGAATTTTCATAGTGACTCTTCTTTCTCATTCATTTTTTATCCCCTCACCCCTTTTCCCCCGTGTAGGGTAGCAAGCAAACCGATTACACTTCTGGTTAACTTCCCTACCTTTCCTCCTCCTCCTCCTTGTACCATTGTGCTTCCAAAGTAAGCATCTGTTTTTGAACCATATCAGCTAAAAGCTGTGAAAATACTCTATTTTTCCACGAGTGCAGGAAATTGTTTTATTATAGCTTGTTGTGGAATTCGTTTTTTGCGGAAGTGCGTAACAGTGAAATCATAGATTGCAGAGAAAGTGTAGTATGGAGGTGGCCGATCTTGTTTTTAAGCAACGCCAGGTAACGTGTAGTACGCCGATATTTTGGCATTTTTGTCAATTTTTGTCAATGAGACCTGGCTATTTATCGAGGAAATGAAACTCTTCCAAGATGCTTTTTCGGCATTGCGACGTAGGTACCGAGCTTTAGCTCCTGCGTTTTTAAAGTTTATAAGGTTCTCCTGCGTGAGGTATCTGCGAAAGATGCCCCAAGCTTTTTGTTATTTTTTTGCTTCTGTGCAATCTCGTGTCCCCAACACTTTATGGTTCTGTTGTACTACTCCTGAAGTCTTAGGGATAGCCAAGTGTGCGGCAGCAAGAATACAATTTGTGAACTTTTCATTTATATCATTAGCATTAAGGTTTTCTAAAAATATTTTTGTAAAGTGGCTCCTTTTCTGAAAAGTTGCCATTCTGCTAAATGGAGCTTCCAATGCCGTGGTTTTGTCGGAGTGACTGATGGCGGACATTCCAGGCAGTTTTCAGCAAAGAGATTTTTGCTTCCATAGGGGTTGTCGAAAACATCCCATTTAAAATCTATAAAAACCAATGGAGAGCTAAAAAACAAATATAAAACACTCGTTATTCCTTAACTAGGAGAGCAGTAATTAGCTTTACAGGTGTTCAAGAAACAAATATTGCTGGATAGTACAAAATCCTCAATGGCCTGACCTTTGCTATCGAATTTCTCACTGCTCCAAAAACAGGATTGCGAATTAAAATCTCCAACTACCATGTATGGCTCAGGTAGCTGTTCTAAAATGTTCTCGAGTTTATGTTGTGTTGCTTCGAGGTGTGGTTGAAGATATATGCAACAAAGTGTAATGGTTTTGTAAGCAACCACAGTGGCTGCTACGGCTTAAGCTGCTACTCCAGGTTGCACAATTATGGCTACACCTTCCGAGAGTTTGCTAGCCACCTCTCGGTCACGGCGTCATACAGTACATTTTTTAGCACCTTTGTGGGCTGAGGACCTAAATTGGTTTCTTGCACGTATAAAGCAACAAGAGGAATTGTATTTAAAATGACTTTTATGTCATTACAGTCATTTACAATTAATCTGCAGCCCCAATGTATTATGAAAGCCATCTTAATGTTGTGTGTCCGTGCAGAGAAAACTAGATTAACCTGGATTTGGCCCCGTGACTCGGAGCCTCAACTTTTTTGATCGATCCAAGTTTTCGGGCAGGCTGCATGACCGAGAAGTGGATTGAAGCAGTCCGGACAGTCAACATCCTGTGCCACGTTCAACGTCAGTCGTAGTGGCGTGCATTTAAAGCTACATTTTCAAATTATGCATACGTTAAAACTCCTGCGGCATGCATTTAGAATTTTGATAGCATTAGAGCTACTAGCGCTCGTCCTGTGTTGTCTCTGCACTGTCCTGTCTTCATGCGCTATCTCTTTTTAAAATGTTATGCACCAACTAGCCCAAAGTTCTACCTTATCACTTTCTTAATCCAGGCGTCTAACCAAACTTTTGGCATTTGTGCAGCTTCTTGCCACGCTTCAGTTCCTTTGACGTCAGTGATCGTCTGAAACACGCACGTACCGTCGCGATCAGGAGGCAACAGAATACGAGGAGGGGGGGGGGGTATTTTGGCATTGTCTCGCAAACATATCACCTCAAAATGTCTGAATGTATGACAGGGCATGTACTTACACTCATAATATTACCTTGCAACTGGGTTGAGAGGCGGTGCTAAAACATTTTTTTTTAATCCGAGAACTCACATCTCGTAAGCTTTGTTGCCTATAGGACGTAGTGATGCCCACAAAAGTTTTCCGAACATCAAGATCACAAAAAAGCTGGATTTCCTCGCCTGCTGGAGGTGAAGCCAGGCATTGAGGGGTGCACTGTGCAGGTCGTGCAGGGAAGTGCAAATACTCTCCATTTTGTGGCTGCATGCTTACGTCGAGTGCCAAACAATCAGATTTTTTTTTACGATTTCTGTGTCCCATAAACTTTTGTGTTCGACTGTGTTCCGTGGCGTGCACACACGTCGTCGTTGTGGAAATTAGCTGTTGTTGATTTATTTTACGGTATTTTATAGTCAGAGTGACAGCTGCGAATTCGTGGAGAAAGAGTCAACAAGCATCTACACTAAGCACCTCGCGAACGTATACAAAAAACACAATAGAAACGCATGCCAATTACTATAGTTAGCCGAGTCTATGCAACCAAGAGGCCTTCAAGAGATAAAGAGCTTTCATACACCATAATCGTCCGATAACAACCGTGGCATGCATTACTCATTGAAATGCTACTTTCCAATGATGCCAAAGGGTGAATTTCCGCAATAAAATAAAACGCAACTGATTAAGCCCTTCAGAGCGGCAAGAACAACGTATTGCTATAAGCCTTTAATGTGCATAAAACCAGAAAAGGCCCCTTCTTGCGACACTGGAAAGCAAGCACATGATGCAACCCAAGAGCATAGCTAGCGGTCGTACACAAAACGCGGCGGAAACTTGGAGCAGGTAGCGCGGACAGCGCATTCCCTTCCCCAGTGTCGTCATACCCGCCACGGCGGCGCTGAGTGCGGCGCTGCTCCGCAGCGTCCTGTGGCCACTGTACGCAGCCACGACTCATGCGCACGTCGGTCAGGATAACTGCAACGCAGTTAGGCATCCAGTGCGCTCCACTGCGTAAGTTAACGAGCATGGAGCCTCCAGAAAACTCCTTTGTGCCGTGCGGTTTCCTTACCGTTGCTAACGGTTGGAAGAAGAAGCCGACTTTCAAGGTTCCTCACTAGATCCCGCTGGATACATACATGGAGAAAAGTGAAGCACGATTCTCGCGGCAAGCCTCGCAGGGAAAGTACCACGAAGAAGGGTACATACGAAACGTGATGTTTAACAACTTGTCGCAGGACCTCTCATGCCCTCCTTCGCAGTGTTTGACTACTATGTGTGAAAGGCGGTTTCTGTGAAAGGCGGCGTGCCATTGTGGAAAAGGCAACAAGGGAAGTACTTTCTGGCCTCTACCTATGCCACAGCCTTAGTGGAACCGGCCAGCATGTGATTGGTCTGTTTTAACGGCATCTGCCGCAGAGACCCTCCAAGGTGCCACGTGCACTGATCTTCTCTGCGCGTGGATCCAAAGGGTGGGGGGCTGGGGGTGAGGGGGGTATTTCAACATTCTGCCTCATAACCGCTATAGAAATACGTTTTCCTTTCTTGCTTCTGCTTGGTTAGTAAGAGAGTTTCAATGCGGGTGTGAATCGACTTTCTTTTTGTCAAGGCATTCGTGACGACGTTTTCTGAATATCCCATTTGCACTTCGTACTTTGTGCATAAATTAAACTGAATTAAATGCACGCATTAAAATTAATGCTATGTATAAGATTTGATTTATGATATTAACACATGAATTAAACATTTAATAATTCTGGCAACAGCACTTAAAATATAAAAATTAACTGGCAATATTTTTATTAGGCTTTTGATTACTTTTAACTTTGCCAGTTATCATTATTTTATGTTATAAGTACTATGATGCGCAAGGTGGGTGTGGGCACCCAGGGACGAGGGGAAGAGAAGTGCGTCAATTGCGGAGGCGAATTGAGCGGAAAATATGCAACGACTATGAGGCTAACACCTGTTACGTTTAGCGATAGGAAAATATAAATTCAAGACGGCCAAGGCGCACGATGAATCTCGGTGGTGTGGCTCCGATATGAAAGTGAACAGCCAGTTTGATTACGAAGAGCGAATTTTACTGTTAGTTTAAATGCATCTTGGTTTAAAATGTCATGCGAGTATTATTTGTTCAGAGAAAGCCTTATTAGGAAGCAGAAACGAAGTGTTAGACTATAATGAAGTAACCACATGGTTATATGCCAGTAACATGTTCCCTTCCAGACTGCCATCACCTGTACCTCTGGAGGAGAAACAAAATGGGCCCGTTTGATACAGAACTTAATTTATTTTTGTATGAAAAGATGAAATACAAATTTAATTTGGAAGGACGTAAGAAGTGCTGACAAGTAAGCGACCATGTACGTGGTGGTCATGTTTGGAAGTTTATATATGTGATGCTGTTCTCGTTAGCAATTAACTTCATCGTCTTATGGTTGCCAATGTAACAGCATTCGACATAATGGCGTTCTGTTAGTAAATCGATGCTTTGTTGTGTTGTTGTTCGTACATTTATACATTGACACTTTGATGTTCGCGTCTTTTGTTTTCTTCGAACTATGGATATTTGAATTTCACGTTGTTCGTAAAAAGTGTGGATCTAAAAACACCATTAAACACATTTTTGAGGTCGCGATCCGTGATTCTCGTGGTGTTGTGATGCAAAAAAAAAATGAGTAAGGGGATAACTCGTGCTTCGTGTTCACAACTTTGAAAATTTATTGTATCGTTATCTGTTATGCCAGCACATGTTTTCTGCTGCGTGGTGCCATTGCTGTCTTATTTTCCGTCACTGCTATTGCTTGTTCAGTCGTGGATGGCAGTAGAAATGCACTTTGAGCCCACCAGGATTCGATGGTGGAGCCGCAGGAGAGACACATGCGTTACGAGCGGACAAGGTTTATATGGCAAGTGCTGCACTAATTTTTGCCACTGCGCACACGATGTTCAAACATGCCCGTAAAAGACTACTTTCCGCGCCAAGAAAACAGAGGTTCCCGGAAAAGTCCCAAGTGTGATATATCTTGCCTTTTTATCCCAGCAATTACATGGTGCGATGTGTTCATGACGTGCCAATGACAGCCCTTGACGTCACGGGGCCCAATCAGAGTTGAAAGGCGGAGTTAGCCTTAGGAACTGGCAGTAGACGTCGCCATGAGTCGAGGGGAAAGGAATGGCAGAAAATTATTTTGCAAATAACATACCTCGCTTTTAAACACTGAACAGCCTGTAATCTACACGTTATGCGGGCAGTTAACACCCACCTTGGAAAAACATTTCATAGGCCGTTCCAGAACTACTATCCAATTTAATGTTCCTCGGGCACAAAGCATTTCGAGTTTCATGCCTCAGTGCGTTTCCAGCACGCTAGATTCTCTGCGTGGCCTCCTATACCAAAACATCAAACTTATCACAAATGCCAATCGCCACTTATCCTGATGAAAAGAAATTTCTGGCGATTTTGCCTTCCTAACGGCGAAATATTGTGCGCAGGCAGGTTTTCAATCAGAACAAAAACATGAGGCGGGACGAAAAGAGTACGAATGCCCTCGGAGCGCTGCAGGCCCGCAAGCGCGCTGTGCGACAAATCCCTCCAAGTTCGTGCGTACAGATTTCACAAATCATAAAGCGCTCTTCAAAACGTCGCAAAATGTAAACACAGTCGCCGTTCTGTAACGTAAGCACCGTTAATACGTTAATCATTTCGCATACCAGCGAACACTTATAACTCGTCATATACCCTCCGGGTAAGCGCTTCGTAATTTAATTGTCACGCTTTCCCCTACAGATATACACCAGGAATTGTAGTGTCTAGATGGCTGCGGACAACTACTTCATCATAGAATATGGCTACATTTGCTGCCTAGTGTCAGGAACAATATGACGATTTGGAGAGTGCGTGGCCGCTGTACAGGCGAGGTACTGGATAAAAAATTCGTAGTACATCTCGTCGTCAACGTGGAATGTTTTGCAGGAAATGGCGTAGGACACCCTACAGATGGCCTTAGCGGCACTCGAGTGTCGGCCAGGTCAAAAGGCTGCTGGACAAGCCGCTGCGTTCACCTGCTTGTAGTCATCGACGTGGGCAGCGTGCATATATGACCCCCCTGGCTACTTTCGCAGCTTTAGGAGCCGCCGCCCTGGTTCGTTCCTCTTCTTGCTGAACAGCGCTGAAAGCGTTCGTCGCTGCTTCTAGTGCTGTTGGGGATGGGTGTCCAAGCCCATCGCAGGCCACCATGTACTGTTGGGGCTTGCACTTCAATGTCACCGGTGACACCAGAGTTGGAGACGGAAGGGCCCTTGAGTAGGCTGCCTCGTTCAGCACCGCAGGTCCCGTCTCCGAAGGATGTTGTCGGACTCCGTTAAGGAGGAAACTGTACAGTAGGTTTGTTTACATTTTTACAAGCGTAAGAGCAAAACAGGATCGATTCGAATGCACTCGCTGTCGAGTTTTATAGCGTTCATCTTCCCGAGATTCCCCAGGACGCCCTCGCCGGGGTGGGAGTGGCCTGAATCTTTCACAATTGTTCCCACAAACTCACACCACCGTACATATGGACACGCCCACGTCACATGTTGAGCCTGGGAGAGAGGACGATTCCGTCGGGTTCACGTCGACTGTGGAAGATGATGTTATCTTGCCAATCGAAGGTTCCCACGTGCTGTCCACACCTGTTCTTTATTAGATGGCGGCGGACGCGCAACGTTAGACCGCAAGGTCGGGAAGAGGGGCCGAAAAGTGGTCGTTTGTCCTGCGATGCCTGTGATGGTTGGGGCCGATGGTCGCCAGCCCGCCGCGGTGTTCACAACGCCGGAGAGCCACCGGAAATGGGCCCCTTTTGTTCTCCGACATAGTCACGACGATTGGGGAAAATAACGGCCGCTTGCTAAATGCGGTGCCGTCGGAGACATCAGAACGGGGCTGTGCTCAAACTTCAGCTCTCTACTCTTTCGGGTCCACACTCCGACCGGGCAAAGCTCGGTAATTGGAACCAGCTGACACCTGGGTCCATTCTGCGTAATCCTTGACGGCAGGCCTGGGAATGATCACCATCGAGTTGCTCGGAGCCACCCGGTAGAAGCATAAGTGTTGGCTGCCAGCAGGCGAGGCTTGCTGTCACCGTTGCTAAACCAGACTGGCTGTTGCCGTTTGTAACACTGCTTTAAGGGCCGCCCAGTTCATCCGCCTATATTTCCCGCGCCGCTCATATCTCTCGCTGCTTTCGTTGCTTGATGCATGGCGACCCCCCGCCGTTCTTTTTTAGCCTTAACGATGTGTTAAGCCCCCGTCTCGCCTTCGTCTGCGGGTACATAAAGCTGCCGTTGGCATAGTTCACTCTTTCTATCTCTTAATTGAACTGGCTCCTTCTCATGGATACGGTGGCAGCGCTGCCGCGCCGAGTATTTGGAAGCGTTAAACGGATAGGGAGGATGGAAATTTACAATAGCTGGAGAAACTGCGACTGTAGCTACGAGGTGGACGACGTCGGAAAAAAGAAGCTGCAGTTTGCGCCGGAGCTACTTCGTTCACTTAGGGCTCGCTTTTTTGTTGCGAGAGCTGTACGTGCGACTTTCCCGAAACAGAGGCGGGTTTCTACTCTATCGCGTGATCACACCGTGCACGTGTTTTCCTGCTACCTTTGTTGTGTGGCTTTTCCTTCCATTGAGGTGACCACCTCGTGTCCGCAGCCACGCCTTGCGCTTCGTGCAATCTTCGTGGACGCCCGTTTTTAAGACGCCGTCAAACGCTTCGAAATTCCTCTAAGCAGCAACAACCTACCTTCGGACCCTCAGAACAAGAACGCTACTTCCCAAGGAAAGGAGAACTCCAAACATATCCAGGTGGCGCAGCACGAGCCTCAGAACAAGAACGCTACTTCCCAAGGAAAGGAAAAGAACTCCAAACATATTAAGGTGGCGCAGCACGACAGCAGCAACAATACCAAGGTAGGCTAGAATCAGGTTGCTGCCTCCTCAGCTCAAACACATAGTAATACACAGTGCACTAGCTGTACCCATTTAGAATGCGTTAACCGAGAGCTCAGCTCCCAAATAGCCGCGCTTCATGAAAGACTCAAACGCTTAGAAAATGCCAATTCCGCATCTCCTATGAACCCGGACACGGTTCAGCCCGCAGCATGTGTCCAGCCGCCACTGCCGTCAACGTCCGATGCAAAAAGCGTCGCCACTCCCACTTTCCCTGAAAAATGCGGCGCCTTCCACTACTCCGACGCGGAGCGTGGCCGCTGCCGCCCAGCCTCCATCAGACACCCCTCAATATGTCATCATCATCATCATCATCATCATCATCAGCCTTACTACACCCACTGCAGGGCAAAGGCCTCTCCCAAGTCTCTCCAATTAATCCTATCCTTTGCCATCTGCATCTACCCTTTGCCTGCAAACTTCTTAATCTGATCCGCCCACCTAGACTTCTGCCACCCCCTACTACGCTTACATTCTCTTGGAATCCACTCCGTTACCCTTAAGGACCAGCGGTTATCTTGCCTTCGCATTACGTGAACTGCCCAAGCCCATTTCTTTCTCTTGATTTCGACTAGGATGTCATTAACCCGCGTTTGTTCCCTCACCCACTCTGCCCGCTTCCGATCTCTTAACGTTACACCTATCATTTTTCTTTCCATGGCTCACTGCGTTGTCCTTAACTTAAGCTGAACTCTTTTCGTTAGCCTCCACGTTTCTGCCCCGTAGGTGAGTACCGGTAAGATTATGCTGTTGTACACTTTCCTTTTGAGGGAAATTGGTGAACTGCCACTCATGATCTGCGAGAATTTGCCATATGCGCTCCACCCCATTCTTATCCTTCTAGTTATCTCCCTCTCATGATCCGGATCAGCTGTCACTACCTGCCCTAAGTAGACGTATTCCGTCACAATTTCTAGGCTCTCGCTGCCAATTGTGAACTGTTGTTCCCTTGCTAGGCTGTTGAACATTACCTTGGTTTTCTGCATGTTAATTTTTATACCCATCGATCTGCTCTGCCTGTCTACCTCGTTGATCATGATTTGCAGTTCACCTCCTGAGTGACTCAGCAAGGCAATGTCATCAGCAAATCGCAGATTATTTAGGTATTCTTCATTTATTATTATTCCCAACTGTTCCCAATTCAGGCCTCGAAATACCTCCTGTAAGCATGCAGTGAACAGCATTGGCGAGATCGTGTCTCCTTGGCTGACGTCCTTCCTTATTGGAATTTTATTTCTGACTTTATGGAGGACTATAGTAGCTTTGAAGTTGCTATATATATATCTTCCAGTATTTTGACATCAGGCTCTTCTACCCCCTGATTACGCAATGCCTGTATGACTTCTGAGGTTTCCACTGAGTCGAATGCTTTCTCGTAATCAATGAAAGCTATATATAGAGGTTGGTTATATTCTGCGCATTTCTCTATCACTTGATTGATAGTGTGAATATGATCTATTGTGGAATATCCTTTACGAAAGCCTGTCTGATCATTTGGTTGATTAAAGTCTAACGTTGCCCTGACTCTATTAGCGATTACCTTAGTAAATACTTTGTAGGCAACGGATAGTAAGCTGATCGGCCTGTAATTTTTCAAGTCCTTGGCGTCTCCATTCTTATGAATTAGGATAATGTTTGCATTCTTCCAAGCTTCTGGTACAGTCGAGGTCATAAGGCATTGCGTATACAGGGTGGCTAGTTTTTTAGCACGATGTCCCCTCCATCCTTCAACAGATCTGCTGTTACCTGATCCTGCCCAGCTGCTTTTCCCCTTTTCATTGCATCTAAGGCTTTCTTTACCTCATCTTTCGTTACTGGCGGGATGATGCATTGCTGTGCACTACTGTCTTTCTCATTAACGCTCTGATTACATTGGCTACTGTACAGGTCTGTGTAGAACTCTTCGGCTACGTTAACTATCCTATCCATATTGCTAATGACATTGCCCTGCTTGTCTGTTAATGCATACATCTGGTTTTTACCTATGCCTAGTTTCCTCTTCACTGTTTTTAGGCTACCTCCGTTCTTCATAGCATGCTCGATTCTCTCCATATTAAACTTCCTTATGTCGGCTACCTTGCGCTTATTTATTAACTCAATATGTGCCCATAACTAATTTTGGTACAGTGCAAGAAATCGTTTAGAATATAGTTACACAGCAAAAGCAAATGTTTACGCAGTTGCAGCAATTCGGCTCTCAACTGCAACAACTCGGCACCGCTCACGATGATCTCCGCAGGACTGTATATGAACTTGAACACGGATCGCGAAAGCGTTCAGCCACGCTTGAAAATACAAGAATGAAAGCCTACCGTCGCTCGACCGTCTCAGGCGACGTAAGCGATTCCGAATCAGTCCTTAGTCAGGATGGCGCAGCATAGAAATACCTACCATCAAAAAAGTTTAGAGATATGGCAGTGGAACTGTCGTAACATCAACCGCAAAAAAAACTCCCTAAAATTCTTCATTCAAAACGCTATAATAACTCCGGACGTGATCTGGTTACAAGAAACAGGCACACAGCCTACCCTTACGGGATATTAGTTCAGGAGCGTAAATTGCTGGGCTAGTTGGTTCATAATGTTGTTTTATCACGGATAAAGAATATAACTTTCTTTTATCTTAATACAGTTGTTCCCTTCATCCAGAGTGTGCGCTTGCGCAGGGAATCCTTTAAATGTGGTGGTTTTCTTCGAAATAAATCAGTTGCAAGTCCAGCGGTGTGGTGTGTGTACCTCCTTTTCTAGTCCTGCGTGTGTGTTCCGCTGGTTCCACCCTGACAACGGGATATTACACTGTTATAAATGACACATCTCCTAGGGTCACCACCTTGGTCTCAAAGACGATCACGGCTGTGCAGCACACTATGCACTATCCCAATCTCCATCACGTCCTGGTTGAGATCATCCCTCAAAAACGTTGCAGGCCAAGCACTTTTATACTAAATCTGTACAGCCCACCTCGCAACACAAGAGAAGATTTCAGACCAATTATACTTGAAACTATTCATATAGCAGGCTCAAACCAACTGGTCATACTCGGAGATCTGAACGCTCCCCACAGTACTTGGGGATATGCGGTAGACTCCCAAAAGGGCAAACTTCTCCTGGAAGCGGTGGATTAAGAAGGATTAAACCTCCTTAGCGACGTTAAAATCCCAACGAGAATTGGAAACAGCGTCAGTAGGGACACCTGCCCAGATCTAACGTTCTCGAAAAACATTGCAGCAGCTACTTGGACAAACCTGGGGGAACAACTAGGCAGCGACTACTACATCCTTAGTACGTCAGTGCCAACGTCTAAACTTCGCCGAACGCTCGGTGAAGTAAATATTACGGGTTGGGAAGCTTATCGCAGGCGTCCCGCACCCGAGGAAGGCATCCAAGACATAGCAACATGGAGTGAACACATCAGGGAAGCTCATAAAGCTAGCACACAGAGTATACCGCGCACAACGAAAAACCCGGAAGTAGATCGTCACCTCCTACACTTGTGGGAGGCTCGTCGTAGTCTCGTCCGCAGATGGAAGAAGCAAAAGTTAAACCGCAGACTCCGACTTAGGATATCAGCACTTTCCGATCAAGCCCAGGAGTACGCAACGCAACTCGCTCAGCAAAACTGGATAGATTTTTGTGCCTCCCTCAAAGGCACACTGAGCACCTCTCAAACTTGGACCATACTAAGAAGCTTAATTGATCCGGGCAAAACTAAAACCACAGTAAATCGCACGTTGCAAGAAATTGCTTACAAATTTCAAGGAAAAGATCAGGAAATGAAACAAGCCCTACAAGACCAGTACATTGGCACTCAAACAATCCCGCCATGCAATCTTCAATACACAGGAGCTCTGAACACCGATCTAGACGAGCCCATCAAGGTGGCTGAAGTATATGCGGCACAAGAGCCGCCAAACGCAATACAGCCGCAGGAGCAGACAAAGTGACCAACGCAATGATAAGAAACCTTAGCTCAAAACATATTGAGAAAATGATCGACTACCTTAATGGCCTGTGGGAGGAAGGACGAGTCCCAAACGAGTGGCGACATGCAGATATCACAATTCCTAAGGCCGGAAAGCGGCCCACCCTTGAAACATTAAGACCGATCTCCCTTACATCCTGTCTCGGGAAGCTCTATGAGCGAGTTATCCAAAACCGCCTCGTGAATTTCATTGAGGACAGAGATCTCTTTCCACAGTCCATGATTGGCTTCAGGCGCGGTCTCTCAACCGAGGACGCCTTTCTCTTGCTTAAGGAGGAAGTTCTTACAGGTATCCCAAGAGGAAGCGAGCATCTGATCCTGGCGCTTGACCTTAAGGGAGCTTTTGACAATGTCTCACACGAAGCTATCCTCCGCGAACTGAACTCCCTGGGATGTGGACAGATGATTTTTAACTACATTAGAGCTTTCCTCACGGACCGCACTGCCACAATTCGAATGGGAAATACCAGATCAGATACCATACCAATGCCAAACAAGGGCACTCCGCAGGGATAAATCATCTCTTCCCTCTTATTCAATGTTGCCATGACAGGATTGGCTCGTCGGCTGCAGGAATTACCCGATATAGGATTTACACTGTATGCAGACGATATAACTATCTGGACGACTAAGGGACCCCTTGCACAGAAGGAACAAGTCCTACAGGAAGCGGCATCGATTGTCGAAACATTTGCCGCTACTAGTGGCCATCGCTGTGCACCGGAGAAGTAATCAGGGTGCACGGTCAAAATTACAAAAACTCTGAACCAATAGATCTCTATGTAGAAGGCCAACAGATTCGAGAGGTCTCGGCATTAGAATTCTCGGGCTTTGGATTCAAAGTAACCTACGCGCAGGACATACCATAAAAACTCTCAAAACAACCGCCCACCAAATTACACGTATGATTCGTCGTATAACACGCCACAAGAAAGGCATGCGCGAGGAAGACACTCTTCGTCTTGTACAGTCCTTGGTTATCTGCAGAATAGCATACGGCCTTCCGTATCATCATCTCACAAAGGGAGAACTTAAGCAGGCCGACACTGTCATTCGCAGCGCGTACAAAACAGCTCTCGGCCTTCCTCCAAGCACCTCGACCGAACGTCTAATCAAGCTTGGAGTCCACAACACCTTTGAGGAGATCAGAGATGCGGTCTTAGCATCACAGAGAGCCCGACTCCAACAGACCACCACCGGAAGAGCCATTCTTCAGCGCATTGGTACACCACGAGATCTACAAGAGCTCTGGCGACACACTTCCCTACCTGCAAAAATAATAAGACAGATCTCGGTGGCTCCGCTTCCAAAACATATGCATTCAGAAATCCACAAAGGCAGACGGGAGGCTAGGGTCACTCATCTACGCCGGCATCTAGAGTCAGATCGCAAAGCAGTCTATCTAGACGTGGCGGCATACACTGAACCGAGCATCTTTGTTGCAGTCGCCCTTGACCACAATTTTCAACTACTTACGAGTGCTTCACTCCGGGCTGAGGATCCTGCCGCGGCGGAAGCCTCCGCCATCGCCCTTGCCATAAGGCATTGTGACATGGCGGACAAATCAGCTCACATAATAACTGACTCGAAGCGAGCCTGTCAATATTACGTTACAGGGAGAGTCCCAAAAATGACAGCGGCTCTACTCATACCGTCGGGCCTCTCACCTACACTTCAACGCCCCCATAACATTACTTGGACTCCTGGCCATTGAGGTCTTGAAGGCAACGAGGCGGCAAACGATCTAGCTCGTGAGCTAACAAACCGAGCGGATCCTTGCCCGTACCTCACCCCTCTACCATCAAACTATGGGGAACGGCTTGAGATGCTTAGATTAGATCGTAGAATATATCCCCCTCCCCATATTAAACTCATCACAGAAGAAGCCACATTTTGGAGGCGAATACAAACGAATACCTTCCCTAACCTGTACTTGCACAGCTTTATTCACCCTTCCAAATTCCGCTCCTTCTGTCCATGGTGCGGCGAAAAGCTTACGCTGTTTCACATTTCCTGGAATTGTCCCCAAAAACCACCTCATCTAAAAACATTACAGACATCATACGAGCAGTGGGAGGCAGCCCTGACCAGCAATGGTCTGGAGGACCAGTGTCGCATCATCAGACTGGTCCAAGCATCCGCCCAAGCCACCGGAGTCCTGAACTGAGGACTCCGCCTACTTGACTCGTAGAACACTTCAATGAAATAATAAATGTTTTATCTCTCTCTCTCTCTCTCTCTCTCTCCTCTAAGGCGCCATCTGCGCTTCTAAAAATGAAAATTGAATTTGAGGAAATTAAAGTTGCAATAACTGTCTTAGTTCTCCAGCGCGCATAGGAAGTTAAAGAAGAAAGAGAGAAAGAGGTGCTGTAATGGAGGGCTCCGAAATAATTATTTTAATTACCTGAGTACAGGTGAATAGCCACCCGATTCTTGGCCCATCCCACAGTGTGGGTATGTGCCATCTTTCGATATGATAACAACATAACACCACCTGGGGATCGAAACGAGAACCAATGTCGCACAGCACACGGGCACCTTTTTGAGCATCTGGCGCAGTGGCTTAGTAGGTATAGTGCGCTCGGCTACTGAGCCGGAGTACAGGGGCTAAACACGGCCTCGTTACGATAGCGGCGAAATGCAAAAGGTGCCCGTGTGGTTCGCGATGTCAGAGGCGTTTAAGATCCCCCGGTGGTCTTAGTTTACAGCCCTTTACTACAGCTCCTTTTTCTTTCTTATTTCGCTCCCATGCCCCATCCTTCCCTCACAGCGCGTTTGAGGTGTCCTGGGCGGCTCAGCGGTTAGGGCGCTCGGCTACTGATCCGAAGTTCCCGGGTTAGAACCCGACCGTGGCGGCTGCGTTTTTGTGGAGGCTAAACGCTAAGGTTCCCGTGTGCTGTGCGATGTCAGTGCATGTTAAAGATCCCCAGGTGGTCGAAATTATTCCGGAGCCCTCCACTACGGCACCTCTTTCTTTCTTACTTCACTCTCTCCTTTATCCCTTCCCTTACTCAGGTGTCCATTGATACATGAGACAGATACTGCGCCATTTCCTTTCCCCAAAAACCGATTATCATTATTATGTCCAGCAAGAAGTTAAGCAGTCACTGCGCCTTTCATTTCCTTCCAACCAACCTTCTTTTTTATTCTTTGCGAACCTGTGTTCGGGTTATTAGTAGTTAAGAGGGAAGGTGCTAAAACATTATTACAGTTTGTGGTAACCTACACCATACCGCTGAGGGATCACCGAATGGGTAAAAGAGACAAAATTAAAAAGCAGATGATTACGGCTGCTCTCGCAGGCCTTTGTGGCCTTCGTGGCATAGTGTAAGCGCAATAAATTTTACGGCGAGAGCCTTTACTTTGATCCCATCCCGAGTGTACTCACGTGTAGCTGAATGCCATTACAGTCATTGTCGTAGGAATCCATAAGCCAAGAGCGATAAAGCAGAACAAAAACTATTCAAAGGAGACGAACAAGGAGAAGAAAGAAGACGAAAAAAGCACAGAAATTAAACCCGGTTAAGAGAGAGAGAAAGATGAAAGGAACGTTAGTTGAAAAACATCACGGCTCTAGCCGAATGTTTCAGCAAAACTGTATCACAGTTTAGCCTTTCTTTTTTTGCTGAGATAAGAATAGCAAAATCATTCCGCAAAATCGCGGTATTGTTTCTGTGAAGCATCGGCGAGTATGAAGCTTTCACCCGGCAAGCGTCACGCGCAACGTACCTTGGGGTATATCTGCAAAGATATTTTTTTATTTCCTCGAGAGGTACATGTGCGTCGCCTTGATCGCACCTCAGAATGCACCGGTTAGGAATGGCATCAATTTGTGCTGATTTGCCACCGAAACTGGTGAAGTTTTCAAGTATATAAGTTTTGTCGGAAGCGGGGATATTTTTTTAGAAATGCCACCTGGGTTATGGAGCGGAAAGGGCAGATGAGAATCTGCGCAAGTAGTTGTCAGTTTTCCTCCAGATTTTCGTCTAAGAAGAGGGAGCTCAGTTATTGGTGCTGTAGTTCTGCGTCAGGTCGTATACGGAGGTTGTAGTGCCTGTTACAACATAGCACGCGAGGCACACACTGCCATACAAACAACTTTTCTTAATCATCCACTCAGGAAGAAAGCTTCCGACACTTACCTTGGCGAGATTCTATACGTGAGCAGGTGATCTGCTGTAAATCATGGCGTAAAACACGCCATCTAGATTGCATGAAAACTGAAAGCAAGATCCAGCTAGATTTTCTTTTCCGTCTTTGGTGTTAGTCAACATTGTTTCTTAACTATTAGCCGCGGCTTTGTTCAAGAAAAAGTTGTATAAATAGCTCATGCGTGTTGTTGACATACTGGCGGTCAGATCTATACGTTATGCTGATCAAAGAGCATGTGCTTTTCTTTTTTACTCACTTGTTATTGATATTGCTGTTTGTAGAAACGCTACAGGGCGAGTTAGAAACAAAAACGCAATATACAGCTCAAAAAAGTGTTCCTAACCACAACCGTAAGCAATAGTAAAAAACTAGAATAAAAGCTCAAATGCCAGGCGCGCCGAAACTCGGTTGCATTGTCAAATACAGGAGCTACAGAACATAGTACAGCGCAAGCACACTGAACATCGATTGCAAACAATAGTGGGCTGCGCAACGAGAACAATACAATAACGGCAGCATGAGACAGACCCTTTCTAATGAAGTGTGAAACAAGAAAACAGTGAACTTTCAAAATGATGCAAGATGAATTATCCTGACCCCCCCCCCCCCCCCTTCCTCTCCGCATACTTTTTGGCTCATGCATAACCACGCCTTTTAATGAAACAATGAAAAGCATCACTTTCCAAGCTGCACAACAGAAACAGGACAAAATCGAACAGAATGGAGTCAGTTTATGGGCAAGCACTACAGCATGAAGCCGCCTATAGTCGCTGTACCTCATGGCGCCTTCAGTGTGGTTATGACGCACATAAGTGTTAGAGAGCTGACTTTGAATGCAGCACGAGGCAAAAATTTAAGCAGTCACGGTTGACTGAGAATTTACGCTAATGAAACATTCGTGCAGGTTTTTTGTTTTGTTGTTCTTTAGAAACCTCAGTGCAGCACAGATCACTGCACCTCAGGCAAGTGCATTTTTTATGGCCTGTTTTAGTTTCTCTGTATATTAATAGATCAATTCGTCACGGAAAATTTTTTTTTGAGTTTTTGCCGAAAATCACCAAATTAACGTGTTCGTTGAAAGAAACTATTATTCTGCCCTCGCGTGTAATCGACCCTGCCGAGAGATCGCAACGCCGCTAGCTTTAGTTGTAGGTCCTCAGCATTCTGCAAAGTATACTTAATTGCTCCCCAGTATTTGCATATGATGAGTTAGGCTTGTTGTGGGGCTGGTTGTTGTAACTTGCGAGAACGTATTTTTAGGCAAGTTGGTGCATTACTCGAATTTGTTTTTAGCGCAGATAGACAGCACAGGAAGAAACGAACTTGACAGGGCAGAGCTCTAACTAACAACTCAGTTTCTATTCAGAGATCTCTTGCCTTTATACAGCAGCTGCTCGTAGCAACAAAGTGGAAGACAAGAATTCGCACACAGACATATCATATCAACTGAGATCCCGTCATCCCTCGAGGAGGACTGGAGTGAATTCTTTTCTTTCGTTTTGTTGATACGAGCAGCTACTGTATAAAGGCAAGCGATCTCTCAATAAAAACCGAGACGAAAGTTAGCGCTCTGTACTGTCAAGTTAGTTTCTTCGTGTGGTGTCTTTCTGCGCTAAAAACAAATTCTAGTTAGTGTATTCTTCGCAGATTCTCCTTTCCTTGTTTGTTTTACACTGCTTTCACGTCGGCTCTGGATACGACTGGCGTACTTCCTCCCTTCCTCCCTTTTACATCCCTTCACCTGCACTGAGTCCCTCACTCATCGCTGCACAGGTCTTCGTTATCCCCAGCGTAGGCGTGACATGCGCGCACGTGTCTTCTCATGTTGGCCATGTTCACAAAGACTTTCACGCAGTGCAGGCAGTGCAGCCTATACTGGCGACCGTGCACCACCCTCTCATTTCTCACGACGTCAACCAGTCGCGTGAACCTCTTGCCACACTGGGAGCAGGCGTGCGGCCTCTCCCCCGTGTGTGTCAGCAGGTGCCTGTAGAGGTGGCCCTTCTGGGTGAACCCCTTCCCGCAGCGGGGACACAAGTGCAAGGCAGCCGCGCGGTCCACACCGTGCTGCACCCTGCGGTGAGTAGCCAGGTTAGACGCCTGGCCGAAGCGCTGTCCGCACTCCGGGTACTCGTGCGGCCCCTTCCCCGAGTGGACCACCGTCGAAGAAGAAATTAATGGCGCGTTGCCCTTCCTGGACGTATTGGTAAAACGAAACAGTGGAAAGCTATCATTCAGCGTCTACAGGAAACCCACCCACACCGGAATATACCTTAACTTCAAATCTGTGCACCCGGCTAATCAAAAGAAATCTGTTGCCACTACCTTGTTCAAACGCGCAGAACGCATATGCAGTTTTTCCTGAAGATCGGGCAGTCGACTTTGGTACTGTACGACAAGAACTCGCGCGAAACGAGTACCCAGCTGCTTTTGTGGCATCCGTTGAAAAGCAGTTATCTTGCCCGACACGTGAAACTCCCGTGTTGTCCCCTCTGAAACGTGCCGCTGTTCCCTACACACCTGGAATAAGCGAAGCCTTGGCGCGTATTCTGCGCACATTCCAAGTTCACGTTGCCCATGTCCCCACAAGGAAACTTCGGCATGCGCTGGTTAACGTCAAAGACGTTCTCCCCAAAGAAAAGTACCCTGGCGTTGTTTACAGCGTCCCGTGTTCTGATTGTGACAGCGTCTACATCGGCGAGACTGGTGATTTTAATAGACGCCTAAAAGAACATTGTAATGATGTTAAAAACAAAAAAGTGAACTCTAATGCTATCGCCGAACACTCCGTATCAACTGGCCACGATATTGACTGGGGTAGGGCACACGTGCTGGCAACTGAAAAGAATCTGTACCGTCGCTTTCACCTCGAATCATTATTCATTCAAACGACTAATCGCACCCTCAATCGCAACACTGGAAATCTAACTCCTGTATACGCACGCTCCCTGCGCCCTCTTTTCAAACGTATTTAATCCTGATGCACTTTCTAATCCTTCTCATTGTGAACAAGGCTCCCGTACGGGAGCCGAAACGTCATTTTGTCGTTTTTTTTTTACTTTTGGTCGGCGTCCTCCTTTTAAGTTTTATTATGATTGTCCCCGACCAGACGAGTTTTCGTCCAACTCTCGACTTCATCGTCCCAAATGCCGGTACGACGGCTACCACGTGGAAAAACACGTCGGCCGACTTGGGGAGTGACCACATGATCGTCGAAATTCACGTACAGACTCCGGACAAGGCGCAGGGCAGTAAGCGAGTGCTCGAAAGCTACTTCATACCGCGGCGGCTGGCACACGTCTCGTGCTCGTGTTGGTATTCGCCGGGCTGGGATAAACCTGTCTTGTTGACGTCTCAACAATTACTATGTTCTTAACCTGCACCTCGGAGGACCCCCTTTGGTGAGCGATCAGGAAAAAACGTGCGAGAAAAAAAATAACGGAAACTACTTACTGCGGGCTTGAATGACGTCGACCTTCGGCATCCTGTCTTCTCCGAGTTGATCAACGAAGAATGCCTAATCCCCTTGCGCTGACGCTGCCTAGCCCACAACCAGCGGAGGTGGTACCATGCTCGATGTATAGACGTAGATGTCAGGTACGCGCAGCCGCTGCCTTAGTCGTCGCTACCAGGAGCCGCGTTGGACTGGGAGCCAGACGTCTAAACGTTGGAGCACCGAGAGAGTTCGAACGGCCACCTGCGCGAGATAAAATAAGTTCGAAGTCGGAAGCTCGTTGCTTTCAAACATCTCTTCAGCGGAACGAGGACAGAATCAAATTTCAAATGGACCGGTTGGGAAGATTTCAGAAATAAACGAGACCAACAAGAGCCTTCAGGAGATACGATCACGGACATCGAAGCCTGGACCCGCTCGCTGGTTGCAGACGTCAAAGCGTCAACCAAGACCGTCAAAACCGAGGTTGAAACTGACCAGGTGGACAGCCGCCTGGCGCATCTCATCGAGGCCAAGAACTCTGTCCTGGCCATGTGGAAGGGACAAAGTCTCAATCGGAGACTCAGGAAAAAAAATAGCGGAGATCAACCGCAACATCGAGGAGCACTGCCGAACGCTCAACCGCCAGCAATGGGATGGGTTATGCAATGCAGTCGACGGCCAACTACACAACGGGAAATCGTGGAACCTGCTTAGGCATCTGTTGGACGAAACGAAGACCAAGTCCCACCAGAGGAACCGCCTCGCACGTCTATTACACAAGGAGCTCGAGAAGCACGGTGAAGATGCAGTGACCGTCCGGATACGAGCGAAGTACTTGCCGCACACTTCGACCGCAAAACACGGCCCATATGAGGGGAATCCGAACGCAGAATTGGATAAGGACTTTAACGTAGAATAGATCAGGACGGCGCTGCACAACCTCCACAGCAGATCGGCGCCGAGTCCTGACGGGGTGCCTAATCGCGCCCTAAACAATCTCGACGACCGATCCGTGGAACAGTTAACGGCATTCATCAATAAGTGCTGGCAGCGCGGCAGCCTCCCGCAACAGTGGAAAACTGCGAGAATGATACTAATCCCAAAACCCGGAAAACCGCCGAGCCTCGACAACCTTCGCCCCATATCTCTAACGTTGTGCGTCGGCAAGACCATGGAGCACGCACTGCTTAACAGCTGGAAGCCCACTTAGAGCAGAAAGGGGCGTACCCACCATCCATAATAGGATTCCGCCATCAATTATCCACGCAAGACTCAATGTTACAACTGAAGCCACAGGTGCTTGACGGCAAGACGAGAGGCATCAGAGCAATTCTCGGCCTCGACCTTGAAAGTGCGTTTGACAGAATCGCGCACTCGGCGATCTTACACAAGATATCGCGGCAACACCTACGTGTACGCTCGTACAACTACGTTAAAGATTTTTTGACAGACAGGCGAGCTTTTTTAGTGGCAGGGAATATCCAGCTAGAAGAGCAAACGCTGGGAAGCTCCGGCACCCCTCAGGGCTCCGTCACCTCGCCCACGCTATTTAACCTCGTCATGATCGAGCTAGCAGAAAAGCTACAAGAACTCGAAAACGTCCGGCACACCATATACGCCGACGACATAACACTCTGGGTGCACGAAGGCAGCGATGGTCACTAACGGCACTGCAACTAGCAATCGAGACAATAGAGGAATACCTTGTGGGTACGGGATTTTGATGTTCGCCTACAAGGTCGGAACTCCTAATCTACCGCCCTACGCAGAGGGGCAGACCACCCGGGTGTGGTCGGAATGCGGCAACGACCAGACGAGAATACTAAGAGATCAGACTACGCACGACCAACGGAGCAACCATCCCGATAGTGCACAGAATTAGGGTTCTTGGCATGATAATCGAAGCCAATGGCGTCAACGGCGAAACTTTCACTAAATTACAGCACAACACGACTAACGTCATGCGAATCCTCAAGAGGGTCACCAGCAGAAGAAACGGAATGAGGGAGGCGAGTCTCACACGACTCATACACTCTTTCGTCATGATCCATATTGCGTACGTCGCGGTATTCCACAACTGGTACAAGGGAGAAGAAGCCAAGATCAACGTTCTCATCCGCAGGGTGTACAAGATAGCACTGGGTCTACCCGAGTCCACCAGCACGCAACGCTTGCTCCAGCTCGGGCTTCCTAACATGCTTACCGAAATCGCCGAGGCGCAGCGCACTTCACAACTAGAAAGATTAGCGGGCGCGAGAGCAGGACGCCAGATCATGGAAAGTGTCGGCATCCGTTACCATGCACAAGGCCAGAAAGTCGCTGTTCGGGACGCGATCAGACAAACCCTATAAGTCGGCCCGATTCTACGGAACGTCCACCCAGAACACAACCGGGGAAGAAGAGTGGCCAGGGCCAGAGCTCTCCTACACACCCACGGAGACGAAACGGGGACAAGGTTCGTTGGCGCCGCGGAATACGCAGAACGCTCGCGATTCGCGGTTGCGGTCGTCGATTCTTGTGGCGAAACGCGCATAACGGCAAGTGTAGCGTGCGACCGCGCAGAAGAAGTGGAGGAAGCGGCGGTGGCCCTCGCCCTCACGGATCAGACGGGCAACACAGTTCTGAAGCGTGAATTGTTGGGCGAGTTGGTACATGTTGACGTGAAAAAAAACAGCGAGAAAGGACGCAAGACCAGAGGAAGACGCACACAGACTGTCGCCGGACTTTCAACTGAATTTATTAAGGTTCCACTACGTATTTATAGCCACTACTTGCGCAGGCGCACATACATGCCACATTCAACAAAGTCCGGACGTCATTGCTAGCCAGATAAAAAATTCCATTCTTTGTCAGTGAGAATAACAGATGGGTCGCTAATACAAACACGCTCGTTCTTTTTTATTAAAAACGCTTCTAACAGCTCGCGCTCGTGCCTGGTCTTCCCGCGGCCAATAATGGTAGCATTGTTCAGCAAAGCTTAGCAATTTTGGCACTCCTTGACATGTATGGCCAGGTTGCTCCCTGTACCTAAGCGCAGCGTTCTGCCATGTTCCCTGAGTCGCTCGTTCAAACATTGCCCCGTCTGCCCAATGTAAATTTTTTCACAAGAGGTAGGGATAGAATATACTACCCCCACAGCACACTTCGTGAACTTTGTTTGGTGCTTAGTTTTGCAGGCAGGTTCTCGCTTGGAGCCGGAGATGCGGACGCAAAGGCTGGAAAGCTTTCGGGGGGCCGAAAACACCAAGTTCACTCCAAATTTTTGGGAAACCTTTTTTCAGTCCATGCGAAATTCTATGGTAGTAAGGAAGCACCTCAAAGTTTCTTGTCCTCTCTGTTGGGTGCTCGGTATTGGCAGCATGCTTCTTTATTTTCTTGACCAAGGTTTCAGCGACCGCCAACAGCAAAGAGGAAGGAAACCCAGAGGCCTCTAGTCGAACCACCTGCTCGGCAAGACTCTCCTGCATGGCATGCGGGCAACTTTTTCTCAGTGCATTTGAGAAACACAGGTTGGCAATGCCACGTTTTACCAGCTTCGAGTGAGCGGAAGCATAAGGCAAAAGCACCTTTTTAGACCGAGGGGAAGTATGCCCGCATGCCATGCAGCAGAGTCTTGCCGAGCAGGTGGTTCGACTAGAGGCCTCTGGGTTTCCTTCCTCTTTGCTGTTGGCGGTCGCTGAAACCTTGGGCAAGAAAATGAAGAAGCATGCAGCCAATACCGAGCACCCAACAGAGAGGACAAGAAACTTTGAGGTGCTTCCTTACTACCATAGAATTTCGCATGGACTGAAAAAGGTTTCCCAAAACTTTGGAGTGAATTTGGTGTTTCCGGCCCCCCGAAAGCTTTCCAGCCTTTGCGTCCGCATCTCCGGCTCCAAGCGAGAACCTCCCTGCAAAACTAAGCACCAAACAAAGTTCACGAAGTGTGCTGTGGGGGTAGTATATTCTATCCCTACCTCTTGTGGAAAAATTTACATTGGGCAGACGGGGCAATGTTTGAACGAGCGACTCAGGGAACATGGCAGAACGCTGCGCTTAGGTACAGGGAGCAACCTGGCCATACATGTCAAGGAGTGCCAAAATTGCTCAGCTTTGCTGAACAATGCTACCATTATTGGCCGCGGGAAGACCAGGCACGAGCGCGAGCTGTTAGAAGCGTTTTTAATAAAAAAGAACGAGCGTGTTTGTATTAGCGACCCATCTGTTATTCTCACTGACAAAGAATGGAATTTTTTATCTGGCTAGCAATGACGTCCGGACTTTGTTGAATGTGGCATGTATGTGCGCCTGCGCAAGTAGTGGCTATAAATACGTAGTGGAACCTTAAAAAATTCAGTTGAAAGTCCGGCGACAGTCTGTGTGCGTCTTCCTCTGGTCTTGCGTCTTTTCTCGCTGGTTTTTTTCACGTCAACACAGTTCTCTGCGACTCGCAACAAACGGTCAAAAACTTCGCGAAAGGATGGATCTCACAGACAGCGGCCCGAATCCTGAGCAATCAAAAATTCCAGTGGGAGGAAGCTTTTCAAACCAGAATCAAGTGGTTCCCGGCGCATATGAGAGAAGTATCGGACACATATCGCAACCGAAACGAGACGGCACACGCCAAGGCGCGCGAGCTCGCGAACCGCGCCGGCGACCGTCGTCCATGGGACAGCACCAAAGACTGACCACCTACAACGAAATTACCAAGGCCCTCTGCCTGGCCCGCCGAACTTTCCCTGCTCCCAACGA
Source organism: Amblyomma americanum (assembly GCF_052857255.1). Taxonomy (NCBI): domain Eukaryota; kingdom Metazoa; phylum Arthropoda; class Arachnida; order Ixodida; family Ixodidae; genus Amblyomma; species Amblyomma americanum. The sequence goes on from NC_135497.1 coordinate 267,954,874, forward strand.
CAAGCTGGACAGGGCGCACGCGGTGGCCCTCCGACAACTGCAGACGCTCACGTACCCCAACCCGGCACAATACCAGACTCTACCCCGGAGCATACCCGACAAATATATGCAAGGTCTGCCACACTGCTATAGCAACTTTACCCCACATGCTCTGGGACTGTAGCAAAAACCCTGACGGTGCTAACTCCGGAACCCTCCCGCCACGGTGGGCCGCTGCCTTGCGCAGCCCCAGCCTCGGTGACCTACTCTGGGCCGTCCAGCAGGCCCGCGAGGCGACGGCGAGGCAACACCTCGACGTCCCCACGTGGGAGACCTAAGGCCCCGTCGGCGAAAGCTCTGCAGGACTTTTTCATAAAGTTGTTACCAACCAAAAATCTCCACTACGGCACTTTCTTCCTTTCTTCTTTCACTCCCTCTGTTATATCTTCCCTTACGGTGCGGTTCAGGGATCCAAGGATATATGAGAAAGATACTGTGCCATTTCCTTTCCCCGAAACCAATTATTCTTAGTGGAGAAATCCCCCAAGCATGGAAAGAAGCAATCATAGTACCCTTCCTAAAACCTGGCAAGCCACCAACTACTCCCACCAGTTACAGGCCAATAGCACTCACTAGCTGTATAGCAAAATCATTCGAAAGCATTCTAAACATCAGACTAACCTTCATACTTCAGTCCCGGCAACTTTTAGATATACACCAGTGCGGTTTTAAAAAGACATGTTCCACAACCGATCACATCGTTCGCTTTGAGAACACAGTTCGGGAAGCGTTCATCCACAACCAGCACTGTATCGGGGTCTTCTTCGACATGGAGAAGGCTTACGATACCACGTGGAGGTTCGGTATCCTCCGTGACCTAGCGGACCTAGGTATCCGCGGCAGGATGCTGAGCTGTTTGAATGACTTCCTAACCAACCGCACGTTCCGAGTCCGCCTAGGTGCAACCTTCTCCAACACTTTTACACAAGAAACTGGCGTACCCCAGGGGTGCATCCTCAGCACGACCTTATTCATCATCAAAATGAACTCAATAGGAAAAGTAATCCCAAAATCCATAATGTACTCTGTTTACGTAGACGACCTCCAAATAGCATGCACGTCATCCAGCATACCCACCTGTGAGCGACAGATACAAATAACAATAAATAAACTGGCTACCTGGGCAGATAGAAACGGATTTAGATTTTCCCCTCAGAAAACAGTAGCGGTTCTGTTCTCTTTGAGACGAGGCCTACAGGCCAACCCCACAATATATCTAAACCAAACCCAATTACCTGTCAAACAAGAGCATAAATTTCTAGGGATAACTTTCGATAAAAAGCTCACTTTCTTGCCACATATAAACACCTTAAAGAAAAAAGCTTCCCAAGCCCTCAATGTGCTAAAACTACTGTCAAGAAAACGCTGGGGATCTGATAGGGCATGCCTATTACATATATATCGTTCTCTGGTTCGCTCTAAGTTAGACTATGGGTGCATAGTATATGGCTCAGCAAGACCGTCCTACATAAAACGACTAGATCCTATCCACAATCTTGGTTTAAGGTTGTCTTCTGGTGCTTACAGAACTTCACCAATAGCAAGTCTGCATGTGGAAACGAATGAACCTTCCTTAGAAGATCGAAGAACTGCACTAACTTGTACATACATCCTCAAAATCCTTTCTCACCCCAAACATCTCTGTTACTCAATCGTCACGAAATGCCCATCCAGAATACTCTTCAACAACAAGCCTCACGCAATTAAGCCGTTGCTCTTGCGCTTCGAAGAAAAGTGCCAAGCACTAAACATACTAAATGAAATTAAAAATATTGCCCCAAGATGCGAAGCGCTACCACCGTGGTACACTCTTCCCACAGTGTGTGACGTCACACTAACACGCCTCAGGAAAACTTGTACACCACACGGCCAGATAATACAAGAATATCTAGCACTACAAGAAAAATACAGAAATTACACTCCATTTTATACTGACGGGTCAAAAACTCATGCTCATGTAGGAAGCGCAGTAATACAAGGAAAAAATGAAAATGCAGTACGACTTCCCTCATGTGCTACAGTTTTCACCGCGGAGTGTTATGCTATTAGTGTTGCGGTGCAGAAAATAACAAATGAAAACATCAAAAATAGCATCATCTATACAGATTCACTGAGCGTCCTTACAGCATTAAACTCTAAAAATGCCACGGAGCCACTGATTGGAAGCATCATACATAATATAGTAAAGGTCACAACACAAAAACATGTTATAAAATTGTGCTGGGTTCCCAGTCACGTTGGCATTCAGGACAATGAGAGAGCCGACATGTGTGCTGCACAAACCAGAACCATGGAAATAAAACATGTGAATTTGCCTCCTAGGGATTACATGAAGTTAGTGCATAGCAGACTAAGAGACAAGTGGCAAGCTTCTTGGGAAAATGAAGGACACAACAAGCTGCATACCATAAATCCCATTATAAAAGAATGGAAATCATGCCACCATAAAGAGCGTTTTATCGAAGTAATTTTATGTCGTTTACGCATAGGTCACACACACATCACCCATAACTTCTTATTAACAAAAAAAGACAAACCTGTGTGTGAAATGTGTGGTGAAGAGCTCACAGTAAATAACATTTTAATTTCTTGTTCGCATCTCGAAGAACTTAGACAAAAAGTTTTTAGGGTATTTTACAATGAACACATTCCATTTCATCCCGCATTGCTTTTAGGCGAGCAAACACTCGTCGAATTTTCACTTGTTTGTAAGTTTCTAAAGAAAGCCAGTGTTTTAAATCTATTATAATGTAACCTCTGTACACTTGACATAGCATCATCTAACCTTGTGTTTGGCGCATGATAGCCATAGTTGCTTATGCGCCATAAAACCCCATACAACAACAACAACAACAATTATTCTTATTTACCGCGAAAGTCGACTCGCCTTTCTCGCGCTCGACTACTGATCTGGAGTTCCCGGGTTCGAACCCGACCGCGGCGGCTGCGTTTTTATGGAGGAAAAACGCTAAGGCGCCCGTGTGCTGTGCGATGTCAGTGCACGTTAAAGATCCCCAGGTGGTCGAAATTATTCCGGAGCCCTCCACTATGGACCTATTCGTTCCTATCTTCTTTCACTCCCTCCTTTATCCCTTCCCTTACGGCGCGGTTCAGGTGTCCAACGATATATGAGACAGATACTGCGCCATTTCCATTCCACCAAAAACCAATTATTAATTATTACTTTCTCGATCTACATCTGCCTTGTGATAGCCTATTGTTTCAGGAGGGGTGACGACGTCATTCGAGGGCCGCGTTTCTGCCACGTGTGCCTGCCACGGTTTTCTGGTGACGGCAGGGTTTCCGCTCAATGGGCCAAATTATGCTCCCTCATTAAAACCGTGCTTTCGCACAATAATTCAGACTTCAGTGCTAAACTTCCAGCCATTTTTAGCCACATTTTTTTTAATTGAAGGTTAAATGTCCCTACAATATTCTATTTCTAAAGTCTTATCCTCTTTGATCTCCTCCTTTTGAACTCGTGAAAAGCCATCTAGCAACCCTCAGTTATGGCCGGGCTAGTTTCGAGCAACATATATTTCCAGCATTCCAGAGGTTCCATTCAGATGGGCATATTCTCGTTTGACACTCGTTAAATAAACTTCAACGCCTTTAGATTTAAAACTTTGTACTATTAGGAATACGCAATTGATTCCTTCATTAGTTTACCCCTTAATTATAGCTCATTAGTTTTAAACTTTGGGCTATCAGGAATACGCAATTCGATTCATTCATTAGTTTGCCCCTTCATTATATACCCGGTGGTGGTGGTGAAAGCATTTATTTCAAAGTTGCAGAGAGGTTGCGTGGGCAGCAATCCCTAGTGGGCCGCTCCCGTTACAGCACTAGGTGGAGTCCCTTATTCAGGGACCCCATTGGTCTGGGCCGCCACCCGAGCTCGCTGAACTAGGGCTTGTTGGGCCGGTAGGACCAGGCAGCTGAGCAGGGCCGCCTCCCAGTCCTCTCGGGTAGGGGAAGGGGTTAGGGGCGGAAGAGAAGGATTGTGTTGACATGCCCACACCATGTGGAACGTGTCAGCCACCTCCCCACAGAAAGAGCAGAGGCCAGAGAAAGAAGTGTCGAAATGTTTGAGCACTGCCGGGCACAATAGAGTGTTAGTAAAAAGCCTAAGCAGGATTCTCTCGTCCGCTTTCCCTAGTCCCCTGAGAGGAGCCGGGTACTGACGGTGCGAGTCCCGGTAATAAGCGGAGATATTTTTGAAAGTAAACAGAGGATAGGAGTTCTGGTCCAGATCGGTAGGGTCTACGTCGGGGGCCCGGTTAGTGAGTGCGCGGGCGACTGAGTTGGCGGTCTCATTCCCTGGTAGGCCATGGTGGCCTGGAGTCCAAATCAGAAATCGGGTCGTGGGGTCCTGATCCCGAGCTGCTCTCCGAAGTATTCGTTGCGCTGTTGGCGTTATCCAGCTCCGATCATAATTCTGGCAAGCCCCTCGCGAGTCGGATATGATGAATTTAGATTGAGCGTGGGAGGCTGCTAGGGCGATTGTCACCTCCTCCGCATGGGTTGTGCTCAGTGCCTTAAAAGTGAGGCCGTTCACCTGCCTTCTCTCGGGAACGACTGCGACCGTGTACCATCCTCCTCTAGAATGATGTGGGCCCGCAACGTCTACATCAAAAAAACGCTGTTTTTGGAGCCATAATGGCGGTGTAGGGCATTAGCCCGCGCCTGACGCCGTCCATTGTGGTTCTGTCTGTCCATTTTGGTAGGAAGAGTTCGAACACGGAGGGCGCCTCTCCATAGTTCTGGCACTCGTACCCTTTCCTCAATGTGGTAGTCATGTTGTACATGTAGCCGGCCCAGGAGGCGACGACCGGACACGGTCTGGGCAAGATGCGTGTATTGATTAGTGAGGTGTGCCTCGCGCAGCTCCCTATAGGTGTTCACCATCCCCAGTGCAAGGACCCTCGCATTGGAGGTAGAGATCGGGAGGTCGAACGCCCTTTTGATCATCTTGCGGAGAGTAACCTCCATGATGTCTTCGTCATGCTTGCGAAAGTGCAGGTATGGAGTCGAATATAGAATTCGACTCGTCACAAAAGCATGGGCGAGTCGCATCGCATCTCTACTTCTGAGGCCCCCGTGCTTGTTGAAGACGCGGCGGACCATGCGGCCCACTTGATCGCAAACATTGCGAAGCTTGGCTATGGTTGTGTCAGCGCGACGGTTCTGGTGAATAAATAGTCCCAGAACTCTAATCTCAGTGCCTTCGTGTGTGGGTCCGCTAGCTAGAGATAAAAGTATTGGGGTCTTGCATCTCTTTAGTGGCGGAAATGTACGAATTCTTATTTGTGAGGAGAGAACTGGAGACCACAGTACATAGCATAGCGTTTAACTACGCCCGCCGCTGTTTGCAGGCGGTCCTCCAGTTGACCAATGTTGCCCTCTGTTGCCCAAATGGTGATTTCGTCGGCATACAGCGCATGCTGTACACCTTCAACCTCAGCCAGTTGGGCAGGGAGATGGAGCATTGCGAGATTAAAGAGTAGTGGGGACAGCACTGCGTCTTGTGGTGTGCCCCATGTACACATAGTGTAAGGACCGTATTCCTTGTCCTGAATGCGGATAATGGCTTCGCGATCCGTTAGGAAATGTTTAATGTAATTAAAACTGCTGTGTCCACAGTGTGTCTTGCTGAGGTGAGAGAGAATGACGCTGTGTTTGTCTTGTGCTGACTTGTGAGGCCGGAATCCAAACACCGTGTCTGCGCAAGTGTTACGGGCCTCCAGATATTGAGAGAGGCGATCTCGAACCATGGCCTCCATAAGCTTGCCCACACACGACGTTAAACGGTTAGGTTGGAGATGATCGGTTATGATGGGCTTGCCTGCCTTTGGGATGAAGGTGACAAGAGCCGTTTTCCATTCTAGGGGGAGGGGTGTATCGTTTTTCCAGATTGCGTTGATGTATTCTAGCAGGGCCTCATGCGCCGGCTCAGGAAGGTTGGCCAAAAGCTTGACCGTAACCTTGTCCCTGCCCGGCGTGGTACCCCGTCTCATTTTAGTAAGAGCCGCCCGCAGATCGTGGAGCTGGAACGAACGATCCAGATCCGGATTATCTCTGCCTGCATAGAGATATTCCGGTCCACAGAGGTCTAGGACTTGACACAGATACTGATCCCGTAAAGTCTGTGCAAGTTGGTCCGTATTACCTTTTAAATTATGAATCGCTCGTTTCAGATGTTTCTGTGTTTCTGCGCGGGTCTGAGTTGGATCTATTAGGCTGCAGAATAGCTTCCAAGTGTTGCGACTAGACATTTGTCTAGCAAAAGAGTTACAGCGATCCACCCAGTTGGAATCGGAGAGCTGGGCAGCATACTCAGCCGCCTTCTGGGTGAGGTCGTGAATCCGAAAGCGGAGTTTCCTGTTATGTTTCTGACGGCGTCACCTCTTAGTGAGGCTGCGCCGCGCTTCCCAAAGATGAAACAGATGGTTGTTCACATCCGTCAACTTATCTGTCAGTTGTATTTGCTTCTCGTGTTTGTGCAGCGTTCGGAAGAGGGTGTGGGCCCAGGAAGAATAGTCGTTTTGGAGCAGACTGTACGGGGACAGGGATTGCCGGAAAGCCGTCCAGTCTGGCAGGTGGGCCTGCGCTATGGGGCGGTGTAAGGGGCGAGTGTAAATGATAGTGTCGATAATGCAGTGGTCACTGCCTAGGGTGTCCTTGTTGTTGACCCAGTCTGCGTGTCTTATGTTGCGGGTGAGAGTGAGATCGGGACAGGTGTCTCGAGTTACGGAGTTACCCACACGTGTTGGATAGACAGGGTCAGTATGAAGAGTAATGCCCAACGTGGAGATTAGTTCCGCAAGCTTTCTGCCACACGACTCTTTCTTGCGATAGCCCCACAACCGAGTGGGGGCGTTGAAATCACCCACAATCGGAGGGGGTCGCGACCTGCTATCTTTAGTGCTTTACAAAAGATGTCCGAGAACTTAATGTTCTTAAGTTTAGAGGGGCAGTATACATTTAAGATGTGGACGGGTGGGTCAGTACGACGCAGGGGGAGGACTGTCAGCATCACGTACGAATAGGATAGATTTAGTTGGAGCTCGACCTCCTGCGCGGTAAAGCCTTTGTGGACAAGAAGACAGGTGGACGGGTCCCATTGGAAAGTGTTGTAACCTGACAGCTTCACCGCCGCCCGAGGTTCCTGGAGTGCGACTAATGCTGACGGATGCTCAAAAGTGTCGAGATATAATCTCAAGTGGGCTCGTTTTTTATGGTTTTTGAAACCATGGCAGTTCCATTGCTCGACGGAGAAAGCCTGATGTTTTGGTGGGCGGGTGGGTCTAGTTCCCACTGCCATGTTGAATTTGGGGTTGAGCTGAGCTAGACTCCGCAGCTACGGCTCCCAGGCCCTGAACTGGGAGGGACTGCACGGAATCTTCGGCAATTTCGCTCAGGTCAATACTCCTAGTAAACTTTGGTGGACGGCTAACGTACTTTAGTGGGCTAGGCCTCCGGTCAAGGCGCGGGCCAGTCTCATTCATCCATGTTTTAATGTTACTGGTGACCGCAATGGCCACCTTCTGAGTGATGTGTTCCACTAGCTTACCAAAGGTAGAAAAGCTGGCCTACCAATTCGTCTAGGGTGTTTTCTACAGCCGTTAAACGGCTGTCCATCGCCTTTTCCTGAGGGCTCTCGCACATAGGCTCAGATTCCTCAGGGCGCACCACTGGGACCGCCGGCGACGACGACGACGATGGTGATTCTGCCTGCGCAGAGCGTAAAATTTTGTTTTCCGAAGCTAGCTGAGCTACCTGCGCTCGAAGTGCCGCCATTTCGCGGCGCATCTCAACGATTTCAGGGGGAAGGGAAGGAGGGTTAGAAGCGGAAGAGAAGGCGACCCCAGCCCAGCTGCCTACCTTGTTCGATGACTTCTTGGAAGCCGCAGTCGTTGACGGGCCGCTACCTCCGAGATCCGGGTACTCCCCGGCCTTGAAAGCCGGAGCACCCTGGTCATGTGACGTCTTCGGTGTTGTCCTCGTTGACGGCTTCTTGGGAGATAAATGTGGCGTCTTCGGGTTGGCCGGCGCGCGTTTGGTAACGCCGCGTCGCAGCGCGTCGTTGGTCGCCGTGCTGCCAGCCTTGACGCCGGAAGCACCTCCTTGCACGATGCCCAGCGACTCGGAATGCCGTGTAGCTGGAGGCCTCTTGAGGCACTGGGCGGCGGGGGTTCCCGGAGCTTGCTGGAGCCGGCGAAATTGTTTATTGTGATTTTATTGTTTTATTGTGATACAATGTGTACAAGCTGGTTCCTGGCCTGGTGCTCGGCTTATCTGGAATGAAATTCTTGGGAAATGGGTCTCTGACCTCACCTTGAGTAGACGAAATTAACTTGTGCTAAGGCACCCTGGCCACAGATGCCCTTCTGCCATTAAAATTCATCATCAAATTCATTCCGTTGCCCTAAGAGACCATTGGTGATTCATTCGCTGCATCGCATGCCCTGGCCAGGTTCATTTTCTTGTTTAAATTTCTGCCAGAATAGTAACAACTCAGGCTTGTTCTGAAATCAGTGTTGCCACAGTCCAGTGTTACCGCTAACATTTTCATCTCTGTGGCCTCCTACTCTTCCTGAACTTAATCTCAAACCTCTTTATTAGCCTCCAAGTTTCAAGATGTGGCTTTTCTTTTCGGCAAAATCACTAGGCTGCTTCAAAACACAGAAATTCCCACCGAGTTCACTGCAGGTGATTCTGAATCTCCTGATAATTTCTTTCTCATGGTCTAGCTCTCGGAACTCTACTTGGCTTACATAGAGTTTCCTAACCACTTTCAATGTTCCTTTACTCATCGTAGGCTGTTGGTCCCTTTGGGCACTATTGAACTTCACTTGTGGTTTCTGCTTACTCTTTTTATGCACGCAGTACTTTCTCTGCTTAGGCCCTCAAGCATGCTCTGCAATTCATCCTCGTAAACACTTAACAGCACCATCAACATATCGGAGCTTACTTGCTGTCTGTCTGCCACTGTTTATATTTCGCTCCTGTATACTCTCATTGCTTGTTGCTGGTTTTAGGTTTCCTTCATGATTTTCTGTTTGCTAAATCCTGGCCTTGGTATATTTTCTTCTGCTGCTTAGTTTCGAATAATTGGTTAGGTTAGATGGTTCTGCGACGAGGTTTGAGAGATTCATGCTTTGTTGTTTCTTTATAAGCATATTTGTCTTCTTGAAGTTGATTGGCAGTCTGGAACAGAGCGTGCATGCATCGTTTATGTTAAGATGATGATATGATAACCTAACGCGTCGTAACGTTACCATTCGAGCCTCCTGTGTACTTGCTTCATTCCACTGGGAGAAAAAGTTTGGTGGAAGTCACGATGAGGCACAGTTTTGATTAGACTAGTGGCAAAGGTTTACTGTTGCTTCGCAGTAAAGCGCCCCCAACTGTCACGCACGACAGCATTTAGACTGCTATTAAATACTACTATCAAGGATTTAGCCGCTGTAGCATCACAGGTCTTGCGTACAATTTCAGATCATGGGCTTGCACTGTCACCAAAGCCTGCTGTATGTCAGTCACGCCACTGTGGTGCTGTATTTCTGTCCAGTGTAAAAAATATTTTTTTGTGATTATGCTACGTGCAAGGGTTCATGTGGAAGTAAATATTTTGTGTCGCTTCAACCGGATGATGCTGCAAAATGAACACATGCACAAGTACATGCTGCGAAAGCCTTGGCTTGTGTAACGAAGTGTGGGGAGAATACTATAATAACAGGGAGCCTTGCATTTCAGCCTTTAAATTCCTTTTTCGTAAAAAGAATGATGAGAGATTTCATGAGCTACAGCTCTATTTCGTTGCTTGCTCAGAGAAGCGTTCTTTTTTAAGTACGCAGTAGTCGCTATTTTCTATTGTTCAAGTAGCAGCGTCAGCATGCCTCATCATTTTAGTCTTGAATGACTGAAGGTGTTTCCAGAGCATTGTCTTCTTTTTTTCTTTTTGCTTACTCAGCATGCAATATTGTGTCTAGATCTCACTTTAGCATTTTTTGTGTTCTCCCAAGCAAATTTTAGGTGACCAAATTCTGAAGTACCTTGTATTGACCTTACATGCTCACTATTAATGCAGAAGTATTTATATGCCTGGCTAGACATGAAATCTCCATTCTTCAAAGTGTGTCTAAAAGCTTGTCTCCAGACTCTTGCCTTCAAGGAGTTATTCGAGGTTTCACATATGTGCTTGGTGTTGTAAGTGACAGCTTTCACTGATAATGATATGCATTAGAGACATGTTCTGCATTTACAGTCAGGCTGGAACGAAATGCGAACATACATGTGGTGTACTTTTCTACTTTGCATTTAGAAATGGTTTTTAAATGTGTACTTAGGTAGATCTCTTGTCCTGAAACAGGAATCAGGCTAGCTGCATACTCAAGCTGAAAGCACACAGCTGAAATAATTTGTTTTGTTCATAGGCGCTCTTTACATTTCATTCCAGCCTGATTATGCACTACTGCCATAGCAGGAACCCCATCTAAACGAGACACTCTCTTGTGGCAAATCGTGCGCATATGTTTTAGACAGATGCGTGAAGAAATGAGCAGCTACAGACATTGCATACTTGGTTATTCCTAATGCTATTTTCTCTCTCAGGTGCTTAGAACGCCGTTCAGCTACATTGCATGCTTTATGTTACTAATTCTCTGCTAATATTACACTACAGTCGAATCCGGGTATATCGAACCCGCATATTTCGAATTATTGGCTATATCAGATACAAAGATTCTCATCTTGAAAATCCTATGTAAAAGAATTGGACAGTTGCATAGTATTTCGAACACCACACTGGGGTCCCTGGAAGGTGCGCCTTCCAAAAAGATACGCAGCACGGAGGCGAGCGGCGACGTTCGCAAGCCATGCCTCCTTGGGAAAGAGAAAACCGGTCAAACCGCTCAAAAGTGAAGGCAGCGCCTCCTCACTGATGAGGCAGACAAGAGAACTGGAAAGAGCCAGGCAGTGGTTGCGCCCGCAGAGCCACAAGTGGCACAACTACCACTAACGGCACATTTCCGCTGAGTTTTCTCCCTCTCTCTCCTTCATTTCCTTTTTTGACTTTGTCATTCCTTCGCTGACTCCTCGACTTCACCGACGCCAGTCGACTCCATTGGCCAGTTAGGGGCTGTCGCATTTTTCTTGTGCGCGTCTTTGTTTTTAATGCACCAATTGTAGCGTGTCTGACTGCTGTCGTCTAGTGAGCTTACGGACGTAAAAAACAGAAAGAATGTGGACTTTGCTACAAGGCTTGAGGTGACCCGACGCGTCGAGAATGGCGAAAACAAGTGCTCAGTGGCACATGCATTCGGCATTCAGCGGAGCACTCTAAGTACGCAGTTGAAAAATAAGCAGGACATAATGCTCAAAGCAGGTAAGCAAAGTCACTTGAGCGCATGTCGCTTACGCGCTGCTGCTTTCGACAAAGTTAAGGCGCAGTATGCATGGTTTCTCAAAGTCTGAGCGGAAAACATCCTCATGGATGGAACCATGTTAATGGAGAAGGCCAAATGGTTTGCCACGGCTCTTGGCGAAGAAAAGAGAGAGAGAGAGAGAGAAATGGTAGAGGAAAGGCAGTGAGGTTAACCAGTAGAATGTTCTGGTTGGCTACCCTGCACTGAGGGAGAGGAATGAGGGGGGCATAAAAGAATAAGAAGTAGAGAAATACGGTCCGTAGCAAGCACGACAGGTAATGACACAAGCACTGTAAGTCACACGCCGCCGCAGCTGTAGCCTGCACATCTTGAGGGCTGCCGACTGCTGCGACCCGAGTGGAACAGATCGAGAGCCCTCCATCACAAGGCAGCGCAGATGTTTCAGTGTCAAAAAAGGCTGCTTGCCGTTCAGGCTGATAATGTTGATGACAACGTAAGCATCGGACTTCTCGGAAGGATGAGGCTGGGGCATGCGTTGTGCCAGCTATTGGACAGCTGCAAACACTGGATTCAACAAATCCAGCATCTGGAGTGCATTCTGTGCAGCTGGTATGTGCATGCTGGAAAGCAGCACACGCATGGCATTCACGATTGGCTTTAGCATTGCAATCACTTGCTCGTCTGTGACCTGGTCTGGTTTCTGACATACTACCCGACCAGTAGTAGGCTCAACAAACTGGGTGCGCGGTGCTGGGATGGGTGCTGGGTACTTCGGTAGCGATGGCCAAGTCACTTGGCGGTCCCGGTCTTGAACCGGAGTTGTGACTTGTGCTTGAATAGCAATGGGCTCGGGACTCTGAGTACGCAATACCTGTTTGGTCTCTGCGGGTGTGTGCAACTCAGGGAGGGATGGCCAAGGCCCGTCTGCGACAACCGTCTGTGCCTTGCCAGTCATATTGCTCCCATTCCTTAAAGTAGTATGCGGAGGGGGAGGACAAGTTGGGGAAATTCTTGTACGATCCTTTCCAATGCTCGCTACACATTTAGAAGGTCTGTGACGAGGGCGACGACGTCGTCGCATCTTTGCGGCAGCTTCTCTGTGTGTGGAATTGTCTCTTGTCATTTGTTTGAGTATCGCCCTTTACCTTTTCAGGCAGCGTCATGAGGGCCGCGGCAATTCGCACACGTAAGGACTGTTGCCCGGCAAGAATCGCCGCTGTGTGGCTGAGTACACCGTGAGCACACGATGGGGAAATTGCACACACTACTCGCATGTCCTATCTTCATGCATTTCCGGCACTGGAGAGGCTTCGGGACGAATGGCCTAACTGCATGCCGAAAGTGCACAACCTACACGTACGTTGGAATGCAGTCCCCTTGGAAGGTCAACTTGATGCACTTTGTCCTTCCAAGACGCTGAGCTTGCAATATGGCTACACCGCCGGTAGATGGTTGAATCAAAATGGGCAGATGGCTACGTCGACGTCGCAAATGACGCCTGCCGTAGTGCCACTGCCGAGAAGGACAAGGGAACGAACGCTGATGCCGCCGAGCGTTCTGATGTTGCTCAAACTCTCCAGCGCATTCCGGTCCATGACATCAATGGCGACGACATTCCTAAAACGATTCACCCTCACATCTTTAATTGCTCCCGGGACGCGGGCCTCCAGGAACGCAGACGTGGCTTGCCTATTGATGTGGTTGAGATTGTCGGTGGGAGTCTGGCATAAATAGGACGGTATGTCCTGATGATTCTCGCTCCGTAGTAATCGTGGACGTACTAGACGACGACGAGTCCTGACCTTTGTGCAGTCTCCGTTTGGCCTTCTTACGACTCTGATGAAGCCGTCGTCAGCCGAAGAGTCACCACTGGTGGCCGAGAACACCACGTTGGCCTGGCTGCTTGCGTCATTCGGGAGACCAAGACGTTTCCTTTGGGCGGCAGCGGCTGACCGACCGGACTGAAGTTCAACAGCCTCCACTTCCATCACCGTCACCAAAAAAGAAACAGTGCTTTCAATATAATGTAGTAAAACAGGAAAAAACTGAAGAGGCGAAGGGACGGCGTTCTACTCTAGAGCCACTTCATAGTCTTCTTGGCGAAGAAAACATTTGCGGGGGCACTGGTTGGCTGCAACGGTTTAAAAACTACCACGGCATTGTGGGAAAAGTTATTTCAGGCGAAAGTGGGGCTGCTAGAAGCCAGGATATGCAGCAGTGGCTTTCAGAGGAGTGGCCGAAGATCGCTGCAAAGTTTTCACCTGCCGATGTCTTCAGTGCAGACGAGACTGGTCTCTTTTGGCAAATGTTGCCGAATAAGGCACTTGATCTTCGTGGGAGTACGGCAGGAAATTGAACAAAGTGCGTATGGCAGTTCTGCTTGTGGGAAAAATGGATGGCCTGTGCAAGCTACGTCCATTTGTTTCTGGAAAGAGCACGTCATCACGCTGTTTCAAGAATCGCAAGCAGCTTCCCATCCACTACGGCTGTAATAGAAAGGCCTGGATGACACGCCAAATTTTGTTGAATGGCCCCAGGCTCGGGACGCCGAGTTGGGCAGGTCGGGACACCAAGTATGCCTTCTGTTAGACAACTCCTCAGCCTATCTAATAACATGCATGCTGCAGAACATTGCACTCAAGTTTCTCCCGCCGAATACCATACCGAGACTGCAGCCCATGGACCAGGGCTTTCAAGGTAGGTTACAGAAGGCAACTTGTTCAGCGGCTCCTCATAAACCTCCTCATAGAAACTGATCTCAAGTTTGACCTGCTCGGCGCCATCCAGATGATTACTGGCGCTTGGAACGCCATAAAACAGGCCACGGTAGCCAAATCTTTCGGCAAGGCAGGCCTTGAAGGGGCTGGAGATGAATGTCCTGAAGCTTTGTATGACGGCAATGAATGCTTGGAGGACACGCTTCGCGACTTGTCCCAATTTCTCGGCGTTGTCCCATCGGAGCTTACTGTTGAGGACTTATCAATGTTGACAGCGAAGTTCAGGCTGTAGCTGACCTCGCTGATGACATTGTGGTCGGAATATCTGGCGCCCAAGAAGGCGATTTCAGCGATGACGAGGACTACTGTGTTCCAGAAGAGATGCACCCGTGCACAGCCGCTGAACTGGCGTCAGCATTCAGCCTCATTCAGCGTTGTTGCGGCGAAATGGAAGGTACTGGGCTGCCGTGCCTGGACACTGTCGAGAAGATCGACACTAGCGTTTTCAACTTCATTACTCACAGCAAAAAGCAGTCGAAAATTAGTAATTTTTCTCCGTGAAATAAAGTGTTTTAACGTTCCGTGCCCGAACTTTGTGGCACATGACTCCTGTGACCGCTAAGTCACAATTTGTTATGCTTTTGAGGGTGGCTTAAGCCTCTATCTGTGTATTGAATTTTCACCATATCAATCTTTTTTTGATCCTCTTAGAAATCACTATATCCTGGTTCGACTGTATTAGTCTCAGAGATCTGTTGTTCAACTGAATGATACTGCGGTCTCCCACTAGGAAGGCACGGGTCGCAGGCATCACGCCTATCGCTATCTGACCGCCCTTCATCCCTGTTTTTGTTTCACTCGGTTAGTTATGACATAAATAAGTATAATCACTTTATTGCACAAGTATATTGAAAACATATCTTGGACTAAAATATGTCATTTTCCGCTCTGCACACTTATCTATATGAATGTTCTTGTATGTCTCTACTCCGTGGTGACGTGGTCATTCCCCGCCATAAATGGCCCGCTCGCTTCTTTCTCCCGGCCGCCGGCACACAGATCGTTCGGAGCATTACGTAGCACATGCTCTTATGGGCCGAGATAAGCGTGCACAGCATTTCCAGTTGCGAGGTGACGCTTGTGCAGTTCATGCCTGCGTAGAAACTGCGAGAACGCCTGGGTGCTGCGCCTTTGGGTGCAGCCGTCGGCGAGAAACGGGCAAAACGCTGTTTGCCATTCCCAGCGGAAACAAAAGGCTACAAGCGACGAGCTGTATGGCTCCACAGAGTCCGGCGGGAGAAATTTGTTCCAACGAACAATACTCGCCTCTGTGAGGTAAGCGCTTCTCTTAATTAGGTTGGACATCGATTTTGGGCCAAACCGGCCGAAGTCATATTTTGGAGGGTGAGGGCCAATTTTGGGAGTCATCATCATCAGCTTTACTACACCCACTGCAGGGCAAAGGCCTCTCCCAAGTCTCTCCAATTAATCCTATCCTTTGCCTTCTCCATCTACCCTTTGCCTGCAAACTTCTTAATCTGATCCGCCCACCTAGACATCTGCCGCCCCCTACCACGCTTACATTCTCTTGGAATCCACTCCGTTACCCTTAAGGACCATCGGTTATCTTGCCTTCGCATTACGTGAACTGCCCAAGCCCATTTCTTTCTCTTGATTTCGACTAGGATGTCATTAACCCGCGTTTGTTCCCTCACCCACTCTGCCCGCTTCCGGTACCTTAACGTTACACCTATCATTTTTCTTTCCATGGCTCGCTGCGTTGTCCTTAACTTAAGCTGAACTCTTTTCGTTAGCCTCCATGTTTCTGCCCCGTAGGTGAGTACCGGTAAGATAAAGCTGTTGTACACTTTTCGCTTGAGGGAAATTGGTAAACCGCCACTCATGATCTGCTGGAACCTGCCATATGCGCTCCACCCCATTCTTATTCTTCTAGTTATCTCCCTCTCATGATCAGGATCAGCTGTCACTACCTGCCCTATGTAGACGTATTCCTTCACAACTTCCAGGCTCTCGCTGCCAATTGTGAACTGTTGTTTCCTTGCTAGACTGTTGAACTTTAGCTTTGTCTTCTGCATGCTAATTTTTATACCCATCGTTCTGCTCTGCCTGTCTAACTCATTGATCATTTGCAGTTAACCTCCTGAGTGACTCAGCAAGGCAATTTCATCAGCGAATCACAGATTATTTAGGTATTCTTCATTTATTCTTATCCCCAACTGTTCCCAATTCAGGCCTCGGAATACGTCCTGTAAACAGGCGGTGAATAGCATTGGCGAGATCGTGTCTCCTTGCCTGACGCCCTTCCTTATTAGAATTTTATTGCTGACTTTATGGAGGACTATAGTAGCTGTGCAGTTGCGATATATATCTTCCAGTATTTTGACATACGGCTCTTCTACCCCCTGATTACACAATGCCTGTATGACTGCTGAGGTTTCCACTTAGTCGAATGCTTTCTCGTAATCAATGAAAGCTATATATATATATATATATATATATATATATATAGAGGTTGGTTATATTCTGCGCATTTATCTATCACCTGATTGAGAGTGTGAATATGATCTATTGTGGAATATTCTTAACGAAAGCCCGCCTAATCATTTGGTTGATTGAAGTCTAAGGTTGCCCTATTAGCGATTACCTTAGTAAATACTTTGTAGGCCACGGATAGTAAGCTGACCGGCCTGTAATTTTTCAAGTCCTTGGCGTCTCACTTCCTATGAATTAAGATAATGTTTGCATTCTTCCAAGCTTCGGGTACAGTCGAGATCTTAACGCATTGCGTATAGAGGGTGTTGTTTTTCTAGCACGATGTCTCATCCTTCAACAGATCTGCTGTTACCTGATCCTCCCCAGCTGTTTTTCCCTTTTTCATTGCTCTTAAGGCTTTCTTTACTTCATCTTTCGTTACTGGCGACGTGACGCTTTGGTGTGCACTGCTGTCTTTCTCATTAAGGCTCAGATTACATTGGCTACTGTACAGGTCTGCGTAGAACTCTTCGGCTACGTTAACTATCTTATCCATATTGCTAATGACATTGCCCTGCTTATCTCTTAATACATACATCTGGTTTTTACCTATGCCTACTTTCCTCTCCACTACTTTTAGGCTTCCTTCGTTCTTAAGAGCATGCTCGATTCTCTCCATATTATACTTCCTTATGTCGGCTACCTTGCGCTTATTTATGAACTTTGATAGCTCCGTTAGTTGTAGGGTTAGACGCCCTCATGCCTTGGCGCCTCTTAATCAGATCTTTCGTCACCTGAGATTGCTTTCTGGTATCCTGTCGAACTGTCCTACCGCCTACTTCTACTGCGCACTCCGTAATTATTGATGTCAGATTATCGTGCATTGTATGAACATCAATATCGCCTTCCTCAGTTAAATACGAATATCTGTTTTGCAGCGATATCCTAAACTCCTGTACTTTCCCTCTTACGGCTAACTCGTTAATGGTCATCCTCTTCACTAGCTTCTACCGTTCCCTCTTCAAGTCTAAGCTAATTCGAGACCTTAGCATTCTGTGGTCGCTACAACGCACCTTTCCGAGGACGGCCACATCCGGAATGATGCCAGGTTTAGCGCATTGTATGAAGTCGATTTCATTTTTAGTCTCACCATTGCGGCTCTTCCAGGTCCACTTCCTGTTTTCTCGTTTGCGGAAGGAGGTATTCATGATGCGTAAATTATTTCTATCTGCGAATTCGACTAATAACTCTTCCCTGCTATTTCTAGAACCTATCCCATAATCACCTACCCCGTGGTCGTCAGCCTGCATCTTGCCCACCTTCGCATTGAAGCCGCCCATCGGTACAGTGTACTGTAATTTTACTTTATTCATTGCCGATTCTACGTCCTCATAGAAGCTTTCAACGGTCTGGTCATCATGGCTGGATGTGGGCGCGAATGCATGCACCTCTTTCAGCTTGTACCTCCTATTCAGCCTAAATACTATAGCTGCTACCCTCTCGTTAATACTATAGAGCTCGTCTACGTTGCCAGCTATATCCTTGTTAATGAGGAATCCCACACCTAGTTCGCGTCTATCCTCTAATCCGCGATAGTACAGTATGTGTCCGTCCTTTAGTGCTGTATACGCCTCACCTGTCCTCCTAACTTCGCTAAGCCCTATCACATCCCGTTTAGTTCCCGCTAGCTCCTCGAAAAGCACTGCTGGGCTAGCCTCACTAGATAAAGTTCTAGCGTTTAACGTTGCCAGGTTCAGATTCCATTGGCGGCCTGTCCGGAGCCAGAGATTCTTAGCACCCTCCGCTGCGTCACAGGTCTGACCGCCGCCGTGGTCAGTTGCTCTGCAGCCGCTGGGGACTGAGGGCCGAGGGTTAATTGGTTTGATCATAGAAGGTTGTGGCCAAGTACTACACCAGGGTGGCCAAATCCTGCTCTGGTGAGAGAGTGCCTTGTCGGTTCTGGTCACCGAGATAAGGCCGCACTCCAGGCCTGGTTATGCAATTCCATCGACACGCGGATTTTTTTTTTGAAACCCGGTGGAGAATTGCGCTGCACCAGAGTTCGAACACCGGTCCTCTTGCACGCGAGGCGGATGCTCTATCTCTACGCCATCGCTGCCATCGATACAATAGTCTGCCCATACCAAGTTAATAAAGCTCGGCATTATCAGCCTGTGCCTTCGCAACGCCCTTCAGAAATCTTGTGATTATCTGCTTCAAGAAAGTCTTCACAAACCGATAGGGCGCCTCCTTGCTGCGTGCTATCTCTTGCAGCTCCTGACAGCAGTAGCCGAATGCCTGAATAAGAAACGCCATGAACAACGTCCACCAACTCCCAATGGAAACGACCGCAAAAAAGTTGCCGTGCACATATCATGCTATGGTTTTCTTGTGAGAACACACACTGAAACATTCGTAAGTCACACAGTTCATTAATTAAATTATGTCATCTGTTTTCATATATTTGCTGATGATTCAAGCTCAGAGTAACAAAACGTAAATTCAGGCTTTTCTTTCGAAATCAGGCCTCCAGAATCATACTGATAGTTGCCTTGCAAAATCAGGTGCCTTTATGCATTTCTTAACCATATTCTATTAGTGAGCTTAATTTTGAATAGTCTGAATAGTTTTGAATAGTTTTGAGTAGGAAGTTTTCTTAGGGCTCATTCACACTTGAGAGTCGCAGAGGTCGCGCGACCAGCAGTCGCCTGCGACTACACCGCAGTTCGACAACACCGATGTTCACACTTCCGAGGGCGGCCTGCGGGTCGCCTTCGCGTTCGATTCTCGTTGAAATGAGAACCCTTGGGAATGACGCCGTTCGCGCGCTTTCGAGAATTTCGTCTGCTCTGGCCGCGTCTCCGGCGCTCGCGCTTTGTCCTCGAAAGTGCTCTGGTCCCTCGATATTAGCAATGTACTGCGACGACCTGAGCGAAGAGGAAGATATAAAGGCACTGTGCACCGCGGCCGTACAAGCGGCCTGCCAGCCAGCCTGGATGCCGGCCGCTAGCGTCAGAAAAATGCGCTGGTACGTTGTTTGTTCGCGTTCATTCTATGCTCTCGGAAGTCGAAATAAAAAAAAAAGAATCAGTTTTTGAGGGTCGTTGGCAAATGCCGAGCTGCTGGATACAAGCAAATTTCTTCTCAGAGCCGCTTTGGCCCGCTTTGCTGCTGTTGCCCAAAGCGGCTCGATCACCATGGCGACCTCCGCTGCTGAAGGCATCGCGGAAATCGAGCATATTTTTATATTATTGTGAGACGGGGTTCACGATAAAGTAGAATCTCGGGTACAGCGCTGGTCAGTTCCGAAACGCCCTCAGCTGAGGCATCGATGCGGAACCGGCTATGCTTAGCGACGACTACGCAGCCGAAAAGCAGAAAGCGCAATTCGTTGCTCGCCGCACCAGCGAGCGGCGTCGCTGCCGAAAGCTCGGCTCCCTCACTGATTGGTTCAGCGGTTTGCGACTCGCAGTCGCAGGGCTGCAAAATCGAGCAGCAAGAGACTGGCTGTTGACGTTACCACTTGCGACTGTCGCTTTTCGACCAAAACAAACGCGCGACCTCTTCGAGTGTGAGTAAGCCCTCAGTCAAAGGAAAATAAATACACAATAATTGTGCTCATGTATATTTTATATGGTTCTGACATTTTTGTATGGAGCACTTCACAATGCTGTGTCGACACATGCATGCAGAGAGGCAGATGCCTTTCAACAATGTACTGGAAATTATCTTACATTGTCGTTTTAATTAAGAATCAGCTCCGTGTGCGCGAAAATGATCCTCTTCGTTCGCTCCGACGTGCACATCGGTTTCGGTGCCTGCGCATCCTTCCAGACACAGCAGGTCGGGCACCCGTTCCAATCGTCGTTACCCTGCAGCGAGAAAAAATAATGGCCGCAGTCAGGATGCGCTCTCTGGTGAGCTTATATGCACACAGACCCGCTGCCGTGCGCATAGTGTTCTTCTGCATGATTCTTTCTCTGGATTTCAGTATTAGGCCTCACCCAAACGGGCAAGACTTGACAAAAATTGGCCTTTAGGCTCATTAGAGTGTCCCTCCCGACGGTAATCTTTAGTAAAAGGCGAATCATGAGAAGTTTATTGTAGTGTGAAACAATGGATACAAAATTGACAAGAAATCCAGAGGGGACAAAGAGGTCATGCACATCTGCATACATGTACTGTACATACATACTCATATATATATATATATATATATATATATATATATATATATATATATATATATATATATATATATATATATATATATATATACACTTAACATACACATATATACAATGACAACCCTGCTGCCTCGGCAAGAAGCAAACAAAAAAATGACAAGCTGAAATGTTATAAATTGCACAAATACCTCTAGCATGAATACACAAATACTATGCTCACCCGTAAACCACTCTCGAAAAAAAAGGGGGAGGGGGCGACAACCCAGAAAGTTATGTGGGCATGATATAGTGCCTGAAAGTGCGTAGGACCCTGCAGATGTCAGTAGGCTGTCGCGACTAGCGACAACCGGCCTCCTTCGATTTTAATGAAGCGTGTGTGCCACCTGCGAAGGAAGGCGGCCTCTCCCAGCACAACTAGGTGACTGTTTAAGTGTTCGGCCATCTGACGGCGGAAGCGAAGTAAGAGGGGATGCATGGCTCGCTGCGGGCGCCTGCGCCAAGCAGCTATACCACGCAGCTTCTCACACATGCGCCTAGGCACACAAGCAAGTCTCTGATCGCGTCTCGCGTGCGCGAATGAGCACGAAACCGGATTTTAAACATACTCTACAGTAATCGCCAAAACACGCGCGCCACGACGCACTCGAAGAGAGCGTGGTCGAGTGTCTCAACGCTCCGACACTGGGGGCAAGTGTTTGACGGTATCACTCTCCGCACTGACAGGCGATCCGCGGTCGGCAAAACTCGCCAACCCCGAAGCCAACCGAAATCCCGTACATGAGCGCGCAGATGAGAGGAAGTAAGTTGCCGCCACCTAGCCGCTTGGCTTCGCCTGAGGTTATCGGCTGTCAGGCGGCTCACAGCCGGTGCCTCGCAAACGCGGACCGGGGGCTTACGCCAGATGTCTTCGTTCGGTAGTGCGGCTGTGAGCCGCCTGAAAGCACATGAGACGTAGGTATAGTGTGCCGGCGGGTTCACGGATCTCGGGCCTGAGTACTGGTGGTCCGGTTGAAAATGACGGAGGGAGATCCCCGAAAAATACTGCACCAAGTGGTATCCAGCATATGCCTGGTTTTGCAATAATGCTAACGTTTCTCGTACTGCAAGTACCTCGCATACAGTGGTAGGGCAGGGAAGGCCCAAGCCGCCCATGCTTCGCGGCAAACGCGTCAGCTGACGAGCCACGACCTCCGCTCTGCCCTCCCACAAAAACGCGTTGCACATTGAGGCAAACTACGCAAAAAACTGCCGGGGGGGGGGGGGGGGGGTTGAGCGCTGTGCCCTACATAAAAAAGTGCCGGTGACACACTTGTCTTGATTATAACAACTCGTTCAGACAGGGAAAGCCTGAACTGAGAAGCAACGGTAAAGCGCTGTGCCGCTGTGCGGCGAAGTTGTACCCAAGTTCGCGCCGACACCTCTCCTGTGGGGAGAAAGGTCACGCCGAGGACTTTCATCCTTTCAACCCACTGTATGCCGCTCGGCAGTGCACCCGAGAACGGGCCCAACCGCATGGCGCTGCATTTGGCGGGGTTCAAAAGTGCGCCGGAAAGATCGCTGTAAGCCCTGAACATCTGAAGGAAGGCGACGCAGCTGTCCGCATCGCGCAGGAAGAGCGACACGTCGTCCGACACCCGCAGCTGCTCCTGGGGAGAGAGAGGTAATCCCCTAATGTCGGACGAGGCTATGATGTGACTGAGGAGAGGTTCTAAGCAAATTACAAAAAAGGCCGGTGAAAGTGGGCACCCCTGCCGGATGCCTCGTGTTACGTTTATGTGGTCACTAAGGGCTCCGTTGATCGTTACCCTGACTTCAAGGTCGCTGTACAGGGCGCACAGCAACTGTACGAAGGGCTCCGGGAAGGCATATTGCGTGAGCAACCCGAAGAGGTACTCATGTTCCACACGGTCGAATGCCTTTGCTTGGTCTACGGACACAAGGCAGCCGGCAATGCCGGTTCGCTGAGTATACAATAAAACATCTCTCTTAAGAGAGAGTGCGGAAAAAATAGACCTTCCAGAAATGCTGCAAAACTGGGACTGGCCTATTATGTCAGGAAGTACCGCGCTGAGTCGTTTGGCCAGTAGGGCGGCGACTAGCCTCTAGCCGGCGTTTAATAGTGCTACTGAGCGCCAAGCCCCCGGGGTCGGAGCCCTGCCCGTTTGTTTTTAGGAGGAAAACAACCCGTCCATCTGAAAATGACCGGGGGCGTCTGCCCGACTCTAGAAATTCATTAATCATCTCTAAAAGGGCATCCTTGATTTGACCGAAAAACTTTTGATAACAGGAGATGGGGATTCCGTCGGGGCCTGGGGCCGAATTCATCTTCAGCCCCCGCAATAAGCTGTGCATTTCATGTGCTGTCGCGGGTGCACGCAGCATGCTGTGTGCTTCAGGTTTCACTGAAGGGAGGCCGGCACAAAAGGTGCGCAGCTCGTTCCAGAAAATATCGTCCCTGAACTGTACTCCGTCTGTCGCGAAAAGAGACTCAAAGTATGTTGTAAAGGTTTCCTCGATGTGACCCGGATCGGCGGTCTCTGAGCCGTCGTCCAAAGTCACAAATAGTACGCGTGCCGGAGACTCGTCCGCCATGGTCCCCACCCGTACGGGCTGGAGTACCGAGGGGTTGGACACCGGCCTGCCCCTAGTCTGCGCCAGACTCGCGGCTGGTGAAGACTGCCGCAGTAAGGTGTCGTACCTCACTCTTAGCTGATTTATGTAATCGAGCATCGCGAAGATAAGGCTGTCGCCCTCCTGAACTATTCTCAGCCGACGCTGCGTTTCGTTTAGGCTGCGCGTGAGGCGCCGTCTTCGGTCGCGTCCTGCTCTTATGAGCACCTCCCGCCACTCGGCCTTCAGCTCGTCCCGCTCCGAAGGTCGTGCGCCCGGAGCGAACACTGCGATCAATGACGCGGCAAGTGCTGCCTCGCTGTCGTGGTCTCCTAAAAGGGTGAGGTCCATGCGCCATAGGCGCGTGCGGGTTCCGGGATCTCCGAACCTCAGCGTAACCGACACTGGTCTGCATGTGATCCGAGAGACGCGGATTAAGACGCGGCGGAAAATCGTGCACGGTGCAGTCCGTGACATATGGGCTTAGTTCGCTCGGGAAGTAGAAAGTATCCAGCCGACAGGCGGACCGACCTCGTTGCCACGTTGCCGCAAAATTTACTCCGTGGACCTGCACCCACGCATCTGTCAAGTGAAATTATGTCACCAGGTCCCGAAGCGCTTGCGTGCCGGGATAGGTACGACCTTGGCCCGGTCCGATAACATCTCGCAGTGGATCCAACACGCAGTTAAAATCGCCTACCAAAAATGTGGGGTAACAGTCACTTAGAAACGTATCGAGGGAAACGTAAAAGGCAGAGGAATCGGAGTGTTGCGCGGGGCCATGCACAATCAGTGCCCGCACTCCCCTGTTGCTGAGGTTGAAGTCCACAGCCAGGGTGCGGCCCTCGAGCCCAAATGTGCAATGTGCTCCGCTGCGCAGGTTTTGATTTAGGAATACGACGCCAACACTGCACGCCGCGGAGTTGGTAAGGGAAAAAAAGGCTTCAACACAAAAGCGGTAACGGAAAGTAAACACGTCTAGAGGGGTGCGAAAGTTACATTCTTGAAGAAATAAGAGGTCGGCCCCTAGAACGCGCGCAAGGTGGACTACCTCGCGCTGTTTGTCAGGGTCTCGAAAGCCACGGACGTTGAAGGTAACGAAACTGAGTTCAGCCATCGCGAGCAGAAAAGGGAATAGTGACATGAAAGACAGGTCTGAAATCAGCGAAAACAAAACAGCTGTCATACCATGCGGATGACCGGGCGTCTAAGGTGCGAATGGATGCCAGGAGTTCATGTCGCGCGTACAATACTGGAGACGGCAGCGCGGTCCATGGGCGAGGTTGGTGGCTCGGCTGGTTGAAGGCCGTGGCACCGACATGGGAGGGCGACCTGTCCGTGCGGGGCGTTGGAGCGGCCGAAAGCGGCACTGCTAAAACCAGAGTCTGATGTAGGTGTGCGTCCCGACAGTCTACCGCACCCCCGAGCATGTCCCCGTCGTCTGAGCGGTCGTGCACCGACCGTGGCGACGCCGGGCCACACTCGGGTAGGAAAGGCACCCGGTGAGGATACGCACCCAGGATCACACGAAAGCACGCACCGTCGTTCACACACAAACACCGATCACCGCTCACGCATTAGTCCGTCGCCGCTCGCGTAGACGAAGGGGTCGCGCTGAACGGCAGGTGGTAGTGATGGCAGCCAGCCGCCACCGGCGTGACCCGGCCAAGCGGCGGCAGCTCAACCACCACCGAGGAGGCAACGAGGCCCGGGGGTGCGGCTGCACGTGTAGGCGGGGCCATGGTGATTACGCCTCGGAGACCGAGACATCCATCTCGGCACCCTCCTTGGCGGTCCTTTTGGCTTACTTCTTGAGAGCTGTAGGGTACGCAGACGCGGCGCCGCCGTCCGACGACGAAAGTTGTCGTTTGGCCTCGTCTATCACATGCCCTTTGGAGACCATGCGCGTTCCTGATAGGCGAGGAGCTGAGCGTTGCCTCTGCAGGGCAGCAAGGCTTGCTGTGCTGGGTGTGTCGGGGATGCTACAGGACTGTTGTGTCCCCGGATGTAGCAAGTCGGCAACTTGGCTGATCGGGTTCGTCCAGCTGGGATCCCCTTTTGGGAACACAAAGGCAGAGGCCTCCGACGGGGTGTCCGATGACTCCGGTTCCAAGTCGTCTTGGTTTCGCTGGCCTGCCGTGGGCTGGGAGTGGAATCGATCAATCTCTGTGTCCGTCACACCGGACGGGACCGATGAAGAGGTGGAGGCCTCGGAATCCTCCTCGGGCGAAGATGACTTCTCTGCTTTCTCCTCGTCTGATACCACCTCAGGTATAGCTCCGGCTGGTTCGCCCGTTATTGCTACCGTGGGCGAGGTGTCATCGCTTTCCGCGGCGCTGGGGACCACGGGCTCTGTAGGAGATTCTGGCCGCCCCGAGAGTGGTTCAACGCCTGCAGCGGGCTGTGCGGGTAATGTCGCCAGGGCGGCCGCGAAAGAGCGCGGCGCCACGCAGTCTGATGTAGCGTGGGTCCCACCACAGCGCCGACAAGCCGCTTGGCACGCGGTTGTCTCGTGGCCGTAGGCTGAGCAACGGCCGCATCACACGACGGAACAGTTGGCGCCGAGATGACCCGCAGCGCCACAGAGGGAACACACCCTCTTCATCCCTCTATATTCGAGCATCGCTCGGTGACCGGCCACGAAGAGGATGTTGGGAGGCGCCCGCTGCATATCGAGCTTGACCATCCGGGCTCCATTCCGGACATGGGTCTTCCCTTGGAAAGTCGGCTCCGTGACTGCTCGCACCTTTCCGTAGGGGCTGAGAGCGGCGGCGAGGGCGTCGTCGCTTACTGATGGCGGCGGTCGGAACACCGTCACGTAAACCACTGGTGCGGCCATTTGCAACAGTGGCACTTCATTTCCTGCGGCAAGCACGGAGCCTGCCGCGAAAATTTTTGTAGCCTGGGCCATAGACGAAAAAAAAAGGCCTGGCTTAGCTAAGGTTAAGCCTAGGATGCGAAGCATAATAGATTTGTGAAAGGGATTCGGTATCGCCTGCCCGTAAGTCAGGCTAGTCTCTTCGTTGTTTAGCAATCTCCTGGAGGTGCGGGAGTTAGCCTTGGTGGTCGCGGCCGCGCGGCGACCGCGCGAGTTGAGCCCCGTTTCTTCACAGCTGGCGTGGCGTCAGACCACGTGCTCGGCTGCAGCGTCCCTAGCGGGAGGAGCGGGAGTTAGCCTTGGTGGTCGCGGCCGCGCGAGTTGAGCCCCGTCTCTCCTCAGCTGTCGTGACGTCAGACCATGGATGAATGGATGGATGGATGGATACGGCTGAACCCTTTACATCGGGCGGTGGCTCAAGCCACCTAGCCATGTCATGTGAAATTTTACTCCTGTCTTGCTTTTAGCCACCAATCAGATAACCTTCGCTTGGTTACTTCTAACCTCTTAAAATCCACTTTCCCTTCACTATCCCTAAACCCCAATGCCTTGGGTAAGTCAGCCCCGCTGCCTTCCACTGTAGGGTGAAGCCCTTTACAGAAAAGTATCAAGTGTTCAGCTGTTTCCTCCTCCTCTCGGCACGCAATGCACAAAGTGTCTATCTCCTGGTACCTGACTCTATACGTCTTAGTCCGCAAAACTCCAGTCCTGGCCTCAAACAACAAAGAACTTCCCTTGCACGGCTGCACCACGTGCACGGCTGCAGCGCCCCTAGCGGGAGGAGCGGGAGTTAGCCTTAGTGGTCGCGGCCGCGCGGCGACCGCGCGAGTTGAGCCCCGTCTCTCCTCAGCTTTCGTGACGTCAGACCACGTGCTCGGCTGCAGCGCCCAAAGCGGGAGGAGGAGTTAGGCTATGACGTCAATGGTGGTCGCGGCCGCGCCAGGCTGGGCTATGGTTGAGCTAAGTAGTGTTCCCTACTATGCTTCGCATAAAAGCTGCAAGGAACTTGGTTCCGCCGAGGTGCTGCAGATATTGCAGCCCCCCGACACCGACGACCGCCGGAGTAGGTACCGGCACGGTGAACTGAAAGCACTGGGCTTTCGTTGGTCTGGTAGCTGGTGGAGGCAGATCCGTGGTGGACCTGGGCGCTGCCGCCGGGTCCAGCAGGACCAAGGGCAGCAAACGGGATTAGGAACACCGGGACCCAAGGCAGCAGCGTAATCAGGACCTCCGGAAGCGCACGGGGCGGAACCAGAAGCCCACAAAGGGCTCAGGAACTACCAAGGTAGATGTACACTGGTAGCGAAGGCTCCATAGACGCCCATTGGTCCAAAAAATGGCGGCTCGTGGGCACTCCAGCGCCCCATGGATTTTGGGGGGCAAACTACGCAAACGTGACGTAGAATGACGTCACGCATACGTATGCTTTTGGCGCGAATTATAAAGCGGTCTTTCTGTAGAATCCGCGTTTTCGAGCCCGTACCTCTCGAAGGTTGCTGCCTTTCAGCGCGCCCCAACCTTTGCCAGTCAAATGTGCTCGAGTTCCGGCTAGTTATGGCCTTGTTAATGTGCAATTGGGAACGCAATGAAAGTGACTGGTAAAGGAGGGGCAGCATTGAAAGGCAGCAACACTTCTAGACACTGGCGAAGCATGCATGATTCGTAGCGCAAATACTGGTGCTAGTACTTTTGAGAGCTTTTGAGTACAGCAAGGTATGATGCAAGGTATGATGCACAAAGCACTGGCTCAAGTGCACAGTTCGCAATAGAGTGTACGGCAAGTATGGTTTTTATAGTTTCATATTCATTGTTTATTGCAGCAAGCAAACAAATACAGTCACAAAGCACACCCTTGGCACACAAACAAAAAATACATGTCACAGGCAGCACAAGCAGTATTGTTTAAGTTGGCTAATCATCTCAATAGTCACAGTGCAGATAGGAAAAAGCCCTGAAATGCCACGAACGTTGTCAGTTAGGAAATTGAAAAGTATAGAAAACAATGCTACGACAGCTTCAATTGAAGCAAACATAACATGACATAAGTAGGCGCATCAACACAGACCATAGAGCACACTGGGATTATTCTTCACATTTAATTTCTTCAGCTGAAAGAATATAGCAGGTGCGTTTACATCTGCAAGGCAATGTTAAAGCCAGCTTTAGCACCCTCAAACGTGCTCAACGTAGGAGCAAATACCATACATTGAGCCGGCGTACCATCTCCAGAGTACTTCTAGTCGTTAGCCGGATCAATTTGAAGTAATTTTACGTCAACAAAAGTACACATGAAGTACAGCGTACAGTGAAGTGCAAGGACATTCGCGGGGCAGTAAAGCATGTAATCAGTATACAATATAGCCAGATAAAAGTCCAGCGCTGTTCTGTTCGTTGCGCTGACAAAGATCCTACTAAAAACTCTGAGATGCAACTAGCCTGCTAAAAGGTGGCCTGGTAGCCAGTGGTGCCGAGTGGTAGTTAAGATGACAATGGTTGATTTCATTATACCTGCCAGCACGGAACTGCAGGGGGGGGGGGGGGGCGAGCAGGTGGAAAAATTAATCCCAGCGCCGCGGAAACTAGGTTAATCCATTGCCTAGAAAGTCTCCTTTCAGAGGCATTCGCTTTATCGGTATGGCGTTTTATCTGACAATATTGCACAAGTACATAGGTGACACTTGAACAGGCTGTACATGGCATAAAAGTACCCTAAAAGAGTGACATAGTGGAATGAACGATGAAAGATGCTACATTGTTAAACCATTGCCCCTGTGAGCAACCACGTCACATCCTAGCAAATCAAAATACACAAGTAAAAATAAAAGAATTAAACCAGGCTGTGAACCAGAAAAAAAACCCTTTGCAACCGTTAAACCAGACTAAGCTGATTTGTTGCACAGGCTGCATAATAGCCTGCAACTTCACAAAATATTCAGCTAACAGCTCGGGAATTGCATCCTTTTCATTTGCTTAGCCTCAGTGCTTGCTTCGTGGCTTTCCGTTTAGTAGTTTGACTGTGCAGTTCAAGATTTTTTCTGCGTGCAAGCCAATGCAGCCTCACCCTGGCGAACAGGGCAAACAAACCATCATAAACGTCATCACCACACACAGTCAGCGATTTTTCTACCTTGGCATGAAGCAACATGCACAGATCATGCCCTACTTGTTCTTTTCCCACAATATTGGAACTAGATGCGACAAAAACCTGCTCGCAAGCATTGATGAAAGCTACAAACGAGGGTGTAGGAACTGACAGGCTCCCAAAGTCACCTTCTCCAGGATTTTTGACACTTAAGTACAAGAGAACTTGGCTCTGATCGGCAAAGGCGGCATTTTCTAGCCTCACCTTGCACGTATGTGGCCCTGTAACACACCTGTGATCATTCATAAACTTGTAGGCAAGCCAGCCAGCAAAATAGACAATGTTGTTCTCTAGTATTGGAGACTGATAATCATATGGCAAAACTTCTACTGCAACTGCCAAAGATGTGGCAGCTGTACAGAGAGAAGGAGCAGACTTAGATAAACAAACTGGGAGAGTGGCTAGAAGGCTAGACATGTCTTCAGCACAGTTGCTGCTTTCCGACAGTTTGAAAAGGTTGCTAACTAAAAGATGCCTAAATGCTGCTTGAAACTGCCGGCAAGACGAGTTGCTGTTCGATCCAGATTTCGACCTAACAATAGCAAAGGTGTTTTCAAGTGCATCCCGGTTCAGGTGCTTGGTAAGGAGGTATGTCAAACCATAGCGAGAGGCCAGGTGGTTCCATAACAGCAGCACAGCCCTCATAGTTTGGCAGAAGCCACGGATGCAAAGAGGCTGCCGCGCACAGCCTAGAACTTCGATGTTTTCGAAAACTGCAATACACTCTTCCAAAAACTCTTCATGCACAGATCCTGCACAAATTGCAGATGCATACGGAGACTTTCCCCGCTTCTGTGAAGTATTTAGACTGTCAAAGAGTCTATCGATCCTTTCAATAAATCTGGCTGTGTGGATAGCCTCTGATGGCAACTGTTGGAATGTTACCAATGTGCACAATGCAGCAGCGCAATGATTGCTGAATACCTGTGCTGCGATTTTCGCAGACATCTTCGAAGCAAAAGTTAAATTAAAGTGCCAGGCACTCAACTTTGGGATGGACCGAATTTGCATTTCTCGATCCTTCTCATAAGCCTGTCGTATGTACGAGCTTTTAATTGTGTCACTGCCTACCCTGAAGTCATACTTGAAGAGCATATTGAGCAAGCACTTGAGCAAATGCGGTGGATCAAAAATAAAGAAAAGCGGTTCACCATTCACACTTAAGTACGGCTTTTCAGGGGTCACAAGTTTCGAAAACAGAGAAACATTTTGGTTCCCCTGATCACAAACCACAGCCACAGGCTGCAGTCCAGCTCCAACCAACATTTTGTGGCATTTGAAGAGGAGGTCATACAGAACAGTTGCAGGCGCTGCCTTATCTGCAAAGAAGTAGCCAAGAGGCTGCTTCCACGGCGTACATATTCCTTTGGCCATGAACACAAGCGCCTTGTTTGCAAGATTTGGACCTTGTGCTGCACTGTACTCTTCAAGGCCTTCAAATCTGTCCGGCACTGGATTGTACGACAGCTCCTTTGAAACATGCATTTCATCAAAAATTATGGTGCAAGCCCTGTCTTGCCGTGGAAAAGACGCTGCCCGTTTCTCGATCAAACCAAAAACTTCAGGATAAAATCCAACCCTCAATGGTACGCGTGCAAGCCACAGCTGCAGTGACCTAACAGATGGAAGTTTCAGGAGTTTCCTGCAATATCTGTAACCTTTTGGGCTGTGGAAGTATAAACCTAAAGCAAAGGTTTTGTTTTGGCTGCACCATCGACGGCCAAACCTGCTGACATTGTGCATCTTTAACTGAGCTTCAACAAAAGAAGCAACAGCTGGTGTTAAATGCTCACGCAGACTATCTACCAATTCGGTAGTGGTCTTCATGCGACGGCGCTGAAGCAGCAGTCCTTGCCGCCTGTTGTTGCGGTTACGCAGCTGCCTGAGCTTGGCTCGCAGTTTCTGCAGTGGCCGCCTTTCATTGATGGGGCTGGTGAAAGATCCTGCAACGTACAGAGTCGACGGAAGAGCAATAAGTTGCTACGTCGGGTTTAGTCATAGCTGCATGTAGTCCTGTAGCACCAAAAAGTGCGCAATATTGCGAAAGCGTTGTAAAATTGCTAACCTTCATAAGAAAGAAGCCAACTGCTGAACGGAGCTCCTGGTGACAGATCAGCACTCGCTGACAGTGTTGCGGCCACCCCTGCCGTGCCAGGTTCCAGAGATGAAGCGCTTGCTTCAGTGCTTGGTCCTGCATATGTGTGGTCAGCTGCGCCCACAGAATATAAAGAACAAAATATAGTGACAGCACAGTTCTGACAGGGAAGCCAGCAACCCAACAATGCACAAATAATAACTAAGCGCCATAGGCGGAATTAACACTTACACTGAACCATTATGAAGCCACTGGCGTGGGAACAAGCTTGGTTCAGCGTAGAACCAGTAGGGCTGGCACCATCTGCATCTGCACAGCGCACAGACAAGGAATTGTAGCATATTTCTGAGCCATACCTCCTCAGGCTGTTCGAGCAGATACGAAATAACAATCACCTTCTTGGAAGAGTAGCAGCGACTGGGACGACCGACTCTGGACGTACCCCTTTGAAACAGGTTCACCGGAGACAGCAGCTATCATAGGAAGCAGTCCAATGAGCTTTCAGTCGTCACCATTTTCAAAAGATTTATGTCAGTTATGCATACAACCCTGCTCACCTGGTTCTCCAGCCCGGCGCACTGATGCCGAAGTTTCGCTCAGAGATTGTGAACAGTCCATGTCACTGCTGCATTCGCTTGAGGTGTCTGAAATGGCAACATTATTGCGGAGAGAAAAGAGAATTCAGTACCTTTATAGTAAATAATTTCCAAAGAACTATAGCTTCCACAGCATGCGGTTCACATTGTCATCACTCTAGAAAGAAAAATGCTTATCCAATGAAATAAAATTCTGTTTACCACCCTTAATCGTTAGGCACATTAGTTTGATGTCATCAGCAGCTGTGGAGCACCAGTAAATCATTTGCAAGTTTCATATGCTATGTTTTACTTTGAAGAGTGCGAAATTCGCCTATCACACAAACAACGATAGCTCGCAAATCAAGTAATGTGCCCCATATTGTTTACAGATTTATGCAGGTCAGCCTATGGCCTACGCAATGAGATGCAACAAGAATGAATTCGTAAGCAATTATCGCAAAAAATAAAAACCTGTACAAACATTGGCTTTAGCTAGCATGAATATTGAGGTAAAAGGCATAATTGTTTATTAGTGCATTTGTATAATCGTTCAGTGCATGCTTTGATACATAACACATGAGCACACAATATCTCGAGAAGCTTTTCACCAAGCGTACCTTGCCCAAGTCGGCATAAGATTGCATCCTGATAAGACTGAAGATGAAAAAAGAAGCTCTGCATACAAGAAAGCAAAGTTCTGGAGTACTAAAATTCATCAAACATTTAGGAAGGCTCACCCTTTTTTCCCCCTCACTTCTTTTGAGCTATCAAAGGAAGGACGAGAATGCCCTCTGGACATGACAGGGACCGTTCATGAGACAAGGTTTCACGGTGAATATGAAAGATTCAACTCCCACTTGCTGCAAAACATGTAGAGTCGCCTGGTTTCCGTTGCTGAAGTGGCTAGCGGCATCAAACAGCCTGAACCGGAAGACTGACAGACTCACGTTAAGATTCTTTGGAGCCCTTTGCCATACCAGACTACCGAATATCCCACTTCCATTATCCTTTTTTTTACCGGAAATATCAGGCAAGAGTATTCACACCGTCAGTGTACTTTTTCCGCACCCGTGCCTAGAAATTCGCTTGAGCACCCTTCGCCTACTAAGCTTGTGCCATTAGCTTACCACAAGCACAAACCTAATTCTATGCTATGTTGGACATTTGTCACGAACCTCACATACAGTGTACAGTGCATACAAGAGACGTAAAACGAATATTATATATATATATATATATATATATATATATATATATATATATATATATATATATATATATATATATATATATGCTCACGTGAAAGCGATACTTCCATTTTCGTTTTCGCTTAGCAGGGTGCAGGTAAAAATTTACTGTAATTTTTAAAGCCACAAGACAGATACATAATTCGTTTTGCAAAAGACGCTAGACTGTTTACGGTTACGACAAAAAGGAGAAATTTCATTTTTTCACAAAACCTGACATTTCAAGAGCGGCGAATGCCTTAAAAGTTTGATAACAAAAATTACCGGCAATGCTTGCTCGAGTAGGCAAAGCATCGTGTCGCAGCCTTCCTGACGGCAGATACACAGATGGTTCGAAGTGCCTCGAGCAAATCCTGAGTTCTCGTAGCTGCGACGGCGCCTTCTTCTCCAGGCTGACGTTGAGGCAGAACTGCGCCCACGCTCGGCACCTGGACGTGATGCAACATGCACGTTAGATACAACTGCGCCAAAAGGAATACGCATACTCGAAACGCCAATGCGTCATTATTCCTGTCACTGCTAACTGCAGTAAATTATACTTGCATTACATCTGAACTATGGTAGTAAATGCTCGCGCCAAGCTCTCTGCGCTCCAGAGTGCGGTAACGCTCATCCTCATGCCACGCGGCTAGCTGCTTTTCTAAGCTCAACGAGTGACGAGAGTGAAGTGCGTTTAAAATTACCCTGACAGCCATGTATATGTAGGACAGCAATACCAAGGCAGGCAATAACTCCTGCTGAGCGAATCCAGTTAAAGCCTCCTCAAAGCCGCGCACATACACGAGGCTGAGTTTCGATACTCCCAGCTGCGAGGGGATCCTCAAATTGGCTTCATGGTTTTGCAAAACTAAACAATGTCGTACTCAGAGCTGTCAGGTAGCAAACTTTGTTCTAAATGGGTCTCCCGGTCAGTAGCGTGCACGTGGTTGCTCCTGAGAGCCCGGTGTGAAGTTCACGTTGGTGATAGTCAGGTGCATGAAACTCACTATAAATTAGAAAAATGTGGGCCTCTTTCGCACATCTCAGCACTGAAAGTGTGTGCCCTGCAGTGTAGTACATAAATATTCCCGAAAACATGAAGCCAAGTACGCACGAACGGGTTACAGCTATGAAACACGAGCGAAAAGCCCGGCGAAACCATATCGAAGCTATCGCGCATACCTAGAGCAGACGACACTGTCAAGAGCTCACCTGTGAAAGTCCAGCGGGAATCGGTGTAGCGTAACACCAATGGTACTATCCACGCTGTCGCAGTGTACCTTGGTGTACCACGGAGCATCGTTTCTTCACATGCCGCAAGCTCATCTTGAAATGAAGCGCTAAGCGCTTCAAAAGAAGAGCGCGAAGCGTGCAAAGACGGAAAAAGACTTCGCACTGGCCGCACGCCGAAGGAAACGACAAAACCGAGAAAACTGCCGCAGCGGTGCAGCGGGGTGCAAATCTTACCGAACGGTGACAAAGAAGCGACGTGCAAGGACGACGAAAACTTCGCAAAAGGAGCATTTTGAGACCGGCGAGCTAAATTTATACGCTTTACCAGGAGGAGGAGGAGGAGGAGGAAAACTTTTATTTCTATTTACAGTGAGAGGTCGATGGGGCGAGCCGGAAGGGCCCGTCCCTTACAAACACTAGGAGGGAGCCCTAGTCCGGGATCCCTGTA
This sequence comes from Amblyomma americanum, assembly GCF_052857255.1. NCBI lineage: Eukaryota > Metazoa > Arthropoda > Arachnida > Ixodida > Ixodidae > Amblyomma > Amblyomma americanum. The sequence continues at coordinate 267,989,910 of NC_135497.1, forward strand.
GCTTCCGCAGCGGCTCGGCCTCTAGCTACCAATGCCCGTTGGGCATGGAGTTCGGAGCAGCCGCGCAGGGCAGCTTCCCAGGCCTCTCGAGTGGGGTGGAGGTGGGGTGGGTAGGCAGGATTGGAAGGGCATGCCCACACCATGTGGTAGGTGTCCGAAAACTCCTCCTCACAGTGTGGGCACGCGCCCGAGAAAGAAGAATTGAAGTGCTTAAGTACTGCCGGGCACAGTACAGTATTGGTATAGAGGCGGAGAAGCCAGCGCTCCTCCACCCTGGTGAGGCCTTTACAGGGAGGGGGATAGAGACCATGAAAATTTTGATAAAGAGAGGTGATCTCTTTAAAGGTGATGGCCGGATTGAAATTGAATTCCGGATCAGGCTGCGGATGAGGCGACGCCCGGTGAGTAAGCGCGCGGGCGGCAGCGTCGGCTGCCTCGTTCCCCTCAAGACCCGCATGAGCCGGAGCCCACACGATGGTACGATGGGTCGGAAACCCTGTGTAATCGCATGCGTGGAGAATTTTGAAAGCACGGTCTGGAATGTACCCTTGCTCAATATTGCGGCAGGCGCCCCTGGAGTCCGTAATAATGACTCGGGACTCTGGATCTGCGGCGGCCAGTGCAATGGCGATCTCTTCCGCAAATGTAATGTTTGAGGCACGGAAAGTAAGGCCCTGAACTGTAGTGTTTTGGTGGATGACGGCCGCCGTGTACCAACCCCCATGGTGTGGGCCGGCCGCATCCACATAGAAGACACCTGGCTTGTGGCCATATTGTTGAGAAATAGCCTCCGCCCGCGCGAGACGGCGACCATCATGGGTGTCTGCAGTCATGTTCTTCGGAAGGGGTCGCACCTGGAGTGCAAAGCGCCAGGCTTCAGGGATGCGGACCCGTTCTTCTGTATGTGTTGCGTAGGAAATGTGTAAGCGGGTTAGAAGGCGGCTCCCCGCAGGTGTTTTGCTTAGGCGCAAGTATTGATTGTTAAGATGAGCTTCTCGTAACTCCCCAAAGGTGTTGGTCATCCCCAGACCGAGGAGACGCTTGTTGGACGTCGTTATGGGGAGGTCGAGCGCTCTCTTATAAATCTTGCGGAGAACTACCTCTAAGGCATTCTCATCGCATTTGCGTAGGTGGAGGTAGGGAGCCGAATATAAAATCCGGCTGGTCACGAATGCATTGGCCAGCCGCAGGGCATCTTTGCATCGTAGTCCCCCCTTTTATTGGACACCCGGCGGAGCATCCGACCCACCTGGTCCCCCACCTTACGTAACTTGTTTAGGGTAGTGTCTATCTTGCGCCTATGATGAATGAAAAGCCCCAGTACCCGGATCTCCGCGTGTTCAGGTATCGGTCCGCTAAGTAGGGAAAGGGCAATTTTGGTTGTGCACTTTGAGTTGGGGCGTATGTGCACAAATTCAGATTTGCTCGGGGAGCATTCAAGACCACAGCGACGAGCGTATTCGTCCACTATAGCTGCCGCTTGTTGCAGGTTGGTCTCGATGTCTCCAACCGATTGTTGTGTTGCCCAGAGGGTGATGTCGTCCGCATACAGAGCGTGCTGCACACCGGCGACCTCCGCCAGCTGGGTAGGGAGCTTCATCATGGCCAGATTAAATAGTAATGGCGAGAGGACAGCTCCCTGTGGGGTCCCTCGTGTACCAAGTTGATATGGGCCATATTCTGTGTCTTGTAGCCGGATATAGGATTGGCGATCTGTAAGGAATTGTTTGATATAATTGAAAGTATTGCGCCCACAATGTGTTTGCGACAAGTGGGATAGGATGATCTCGTGGGTCACATTGTCGAAAGCCCCCCGCAGGTCAAGTGCGACGACTACTTTATCATTGCTGGGGTGCTCGACGGGGTCGAGAATCTCCTTGTGAAGTTGCAACAGGACATCTTGTGCGGACCGGTGTGGGCGGAAACCGTACATGGTGTCTGCGAAAATGTTTTGTTGTTCCAGGAAAGCCGACAATCTGTCGCGGACCATAGTCTCCATCAGCTTCCCCACACACGAAGTGAGGGAGATGGGCCGGAGGTTGTCGGTGTTAATGGCTTTACCTGGCTTGGGAATGAAAGTTACTAGTGCCGTTTTCCAATCTATGGGGAGTGGTGTGCTTCCAATCCAGATAGTGTTGAAGTAATCGAGGAGAGTTTCGTAGGCGGGATCTGGGAGGTTGGCAATAAGCTTCACCGTCACCTTGTCCCGGCCTGGTGCTGTACCTCGCTTCATTTTAGCCAGGGCTGCTTTTAGGTCATGGAGCTGGAACGGTTGATCCAAATCCGCGTTCTCGGAACCGGCATACGAGTACGCCTGACCACGGGGATCCTGGTGTATACTCAAATATTGGTCGCGGAGCGCATCGGCCAGTTTGGCCGTGTCTCCAGTGAAGTTATGTATAGCCCTTTGAAGCTGTTTTTGTGTCTCAGTACGGGTTTGTGCCGGATCAATAAGAGCGCGGAAGAGGCGCCACGTACTCCGACTCGACATTTGCCGAGCTGCAGTGTTGCATCGGTGCACCCAATTGGAGTCGGCGAGTTGGGCCGCGTATTGTGCCGCCTGTTGGGTGATATCCGCAATTCGAATTTTGAGTTTCCGATTGTGTTTTTGACGACGCCAGCGGCGGACTAGGCTGTGTCGTGCCTCCCAGAGGTGGAGGAGGTGGTTATCCACCGCCGGGCTCGCCTCTGAGAGTTGAACATTTTGGTCGACTGATTTCAAGTGGGATACTAGGTGTTGGGACCACGTTGAGTATCCTTGGTCCATTATCGATTGAGGATTGGTGTAACTGTTCCTAAATTTGGTCCAGTCGGGTAGTTTTGCATTGGCCTGTGGTCTTGTGAGTGGCTTGGTATGGATTGTAGTGGTAATTATGCAGTGGTCACTACCGAGGGATTCCTCGGTGTTCCTCCAATCTGCATAGCGAATATTTTTCGTAAAGGTGAGGTCCGGACACGTATCGCGTGTAACGGAGTTACCTATACGAGTGGGTTGCGCGGGATCCGTGTGAAGAGTAAGGCCCAGTGTGGAAACAAGCTCCGCCAACTTGCGTCCGCGTTTCTCTTCACGTGTGTACCCCCATAAGGTGCTGGGAGCATTAAAGTCCCCAACGATTATGAGGGGATCTTGATTCGCGACCTTCAAAGCCCGGCTGAAGATATCTGCGAATGTAACATTTGGTAGCTTTGGGGGACAGTAAATGTTGAGTATGTGCAATGGGGGGTCCTGTTTGCGTAGCGGAAGGATCGTCACCATTACATAGGAGAAAGTAGCGCTAAGATCCAGGTCAACCTGGGAGGCCGTGTAATTTTTATGTACGCAGAGGCAGCTATGCGCATCCTGCTGGTACACCGTGTAACTGGCAAGGGTGGCGCCATTTCCTGGCTCCTGAAGGGCCACCACAGCAGGTAATTCTGGGAACGTTGTAAGGAAAAGGCGTAGATCGGCTCGCTTTGTGCGTGCCTTGAATCCGCGACAGTTCCACTGTACAATTTGAATAGGGATCGAATTGCTTCGCGGATGCTTCCCATTTCTAGGGGCGCCCGCCATGATCAAGGGTAGAGTTGTGAGTTTGGAGAGAGGAGGCTTGAGAGCCAGTGGCTCCAAAGAGAGGAGCGTTCTCTGTACTGAGGATGGCACAGGGGACCTCTTCTTCTTCTCCGGCGATTCGACGCCTAGACGCTTTGAGCTGCCGGCCTGCGGAGGTTTTGAGCGGGCCAGCGCGCTTGGGAGCGCGGGTGAGTTGAGCGAACTGAGCGGTTATGAGGTTCGGGATAGATGCCGCAAGGTGGCTAATTTTGTTGAGTTCCGCCGTAAGTGTGGCATTGATTTGCGTTTCCAATGCGGATATTCTGTTGTTAACTTGAGTTTCGAGCGCGCTAACTCTCGCCTCGAGTGCCGTGAGGGCATGCGCAGCCTGTCCTGAAGGGGTTGCGTCGCTTTCCATCGCCTCTGCTGCGGGTGAGGCAGAGGTGTGGTTGGGGGAATTTTGGCGGGCCTCCGCTATTGCGAGGCGCTTTTGAAAATTTGCAACCTGCTCGCGGAGAGCAGATATTTCTTTTTGTTCGGCAGAGATTGGCCGTTGTTGGGATTGGGAAGGGGGAGCGAAGGGAGAAGCTGCCCTGCCAGCGCCGCACACCTGGGAGTGTTGCTTGACAACGTTTGCCCACGTCTTGGAGCCGCCGTTTTGGGGAGGTCCGAGGGGCTTCGCTGCACCGGCCTGAGGCGGCGGTGGCGCAGCTGGAGGTTTCCCTTGGCTCCCAGTAGAGGAATTCACAGGCTGGTCCATGGCTTGGTCGGCAGCCTTGGCCTTCAGCTTGTCCGGGCGACGCTTGCCACGCTTGTGTCGGTTTCGCTTCGATTTACGCCCGCGCTCGGCCTGCGTGGGCTGGATAGCGCGATATTTAGCAGTACACGCTGGGCCATCGCGCGCCACCAGGCGCGCCATCGCAGACAGCTGGCGATAAGAAATCGCTTCGTAAGCTCCCGCCACTGTGGCCGGGTTAGCCGGGTATCGAAACAAGGCCTGCAAAGACGCGCTGTAATGCACCGCACACTCATGAATAGGGGGCAGGTCAAGAGTGTTGCAAAAATACAAAATTTTCCAGGCTTTAATAAAATGACTTACCTCTTTCATAAAACAAGGTGCTAATATATTTTTTTTTCTATTGGCAGATTACATTCCAATTTTGTAGCTTTATCATTTCTTTATATGAGTGTTTTGCCCCCCATCCTCTGGTTGTGTTCCAGTCGCGCTAAACCACTTTTCGGCCCAGCCTTCGCCACCACTTTAAATCCGCCTTGTATCAAACGCGGTCCACACACCGGCACACCACGCAAGCGGAAACGCTGGCTCCACCGGCAGCCGGAAGCGCCAAAGATGCGGCTCCAAAACTAAATGGCAGAGGGCAGCACATGTAGTAGTCGACACTTTTATTCGCAGATAGCGTCAAAATTTATTGAGCTTTCTTTAACCTTTAGAACAGAAGCGCTGGTAAGCCTTACAAACGTGCCACATCTTTAAATTGGCCCAGCTAACATATTCATTACGCCGCAACGCAGTAGCTGTAGCGGGACTTCCTCCCTCGGCATCTGGTCTCAAGTTAATGACGTCACGTTAAAGCGGGAGTTTTGATTTTGGTGAATAAACGCCCGCGCGCACACACACCTTCGGTCACTGAGTCCAGAGATCGCGGGATCGAGTCCCGGCTGCGGAGACCGCATTTTGAAGGGGGAAGTCTAGTGATGCGAGCACAGCTGGAGAAGGAAATAAAGAGGGAGAGAGAGGAAGCGACTTGAGTCCTGTTTTACGCATCATTTTATGCAAGGGGAGACATTATTTTTAAGCGTCGTTGATTGCAGAGTTTAAGTCACAGGCTCGGCACCATCTTGAACGCTTAATTACTTGAACTGACTTGAAACCTTGGAGGTAAATATTTTGGAATCAGTGGCTAGGGAGTAGGAGCAGACCACGTGCGCGCCGACAGCTCATATGTCTCCTTTTCTTTGCCCTATTAAGCAAGCACTGTTCTTTGCAGGCCTTGCCCTAGCGGACAGTTCAACTTCGATAATGTATGGTTGGCTTGAGTCTACATCATAGTTGCCGCTATGTTTATACAACAGATGCACGGCGGAAACGTCAGTTTTGGAAGACTGTGACGGCGCATCAAAGGAAGCAATGGACGGCATTCGCCGTTCCGTAACATTGAAGGGCCACGGAAAAATCTGCCGAGCGCTATTCGTTCAGAAGTTGATGAGGATGTTTCATGATAGTGCAGCCCACTATGGGCCCTTGAAATGCCGCCCACAGCATTTTGATCAATAATTTTATTTTTGTGAAGAGCACTGTCAAGGAGGCATCATATATGCCTAACAAAAATTTCACCCCTCGTTCCCTTCACCGCACAATGTGCACTACCACGAATGTCCCAGCGTCGTTTCTCTGTGGCGCAATTTTTAACCAGTCTAGCTGGTTTATAGAAAAATTTCCAGTTGGTCCCAGTTCGAACCAACTAGAACCAGCTGGGAATTTTTCCATGAGCTGCATATGGAGCTCCATCGTGGCGTCCGTGATGTCGCGTACTTTTTTTTTAACGGACTACGTAAATTGGAAACATTTCTTCGCGTTAAAAAAAATAGGAAGGGGGCGCAAAAAATAAAAGTGGAGGTGCGTGGTGTCGATCCCCGTACCTCTCGCATGCTAAGCGAGCGCTCTACCATCTGAGCTACACCCCTTTTTTTTCTTTATTGCATGGAAGAACTTCTGTAGAAAGGAGGAAACTTCAATCAGACTAGTTCGCGTCTCAAGTTACCGGGCTGCTTAATATGAGCCCCCCATAGCCCTAACTCACCACTGCATCCCCATCAAAACATCAAAATTCAGGGAGGCACACACAAGCATCTAGGCACGGCAGCCAGCTTGGAGGTTCGTCGCGAGCAGCATTAACACTCCTCACCAACGCACACTGTTCCCGAAACACAGATTTGGACGATCTTGGTGGCTCGGCATGTCTGTCCATCATACGGCTTTTCAAAAGACTGAATAGTCCCATCAACACAAACACGTCATAAGGCACAACAGAGTTTTTGTCAACAGGCAGAAATCTAATAGTGTATGGTGTAATTTCAATGTCCTTCTTAAGAGTTCGTTGTAGTATGCCCCAAAAGAACATGGCATCACGGCACAGGATGAAGCAATGATCAATTGTCTCAGGCACGTTACACAGACGACAATTCACATTCCAGGGTACAAACATCCCCTTGTCATTAAGAAATGTTTTGACAGGCAGCGTCGCTGTGTGTAGTTTGAAAAAGAACGTTTTAGCGGCTGCGTGAATGCACATCCGCCTAACACGCTTTAGAACACTGATGTCCAAAGACCCCAGATAAGGCTGCCGATACAATGGTGTAGGGAACAAAGACTCAGTGAGAGCCTGGGTCATCTGCTTTCTCGAGAGGCTATACAGGTAATCTAAAGAGAAGCGCACAGTGAGAAAATTGAAAGTGTCAGCAACCTCCTTAAGAAATCCCCATAAAGTCCCCTCACGAGCCTGCACAGTCGGTGCGAATAAGTAAGGCAAATGAAAACTAAGCCGCCTAATGAGCACAGCTACCAGAAACGGGTCGTTTGCCGATTTGAAAAAGAAAAAACGGGAAACGAGTTGATGCACGAACAGGTGAACAAGGCCCACTCCACCACCCTCTAAGGGAAGGAACAAGTTGTCACGCCTCATCGGCTCCCATTGAGAGCGCCAAACGAATGCTGCAAATATTCTATGTATTGCTTGCACCTTCCTCCTCGCACAATGCCGGACTTGAAGGACATACGCGAGCTTTGCAAACAAAAAAATGTTACAGACCTGTGCCCTCGCAAACACTGAGAGTTCCCTACCCATCCAAGTCTGTGTTTGCCGCCGTAGAGTTACAGTTTGTGAATCCCAGTAGGCTGTACTGTTGCGAACTTGGTGCAGCGGAACGCCTAGGTACTCAAGAGGGCTACAGTTCCAGCATATACCACCGAACTGGCTTGGCCTAGTTCCCCAATGACCCAACCAAAAGCCTTTGGATTTCTCTAAATTAAGAGCCGCGCCTGATACATCGCAGAACTGTTTAGTCAAGTTTAGAGCCTCGAGTACACTCTTTTTGTCAGAACAAAAGAGGGCGACATCATCAGCGTAAGCTAAAACTTTAACTTCACATTGAGCCAGAGAGAAACCGCGGATAGCTGCGCTGTTAATTATACTGAGACAGAGGGGTTCCAGATATAGGGCAAACAACAATGGAGACAGTGGACATCCTTGACGAACAGATGCTTCTAGTGGTACTGGTTTCGTTAGCTCCTGATTAACAATAACCCTTGTATAGGAGTTCTTATAGCACAGCCTTATGCCTTTGAGCAAGACGTCACCAATATTTGCATACTCCAAGACCGCGAACAAGAAATCGTGCCGAACTTTATCAAACGCCTTAGCCAAGTCAATTTGAATCAGAGCTACTTGGCCTATCTCATCTGATACTGTCTCTAATACTGAACGTGCAATATGGATATGTGTTTGAATACTGCGGCCTCTAATACCAAAGTGTAGTATCTGAGCTACACCCCCGACGTGGAAAAGTGATTATGGTGTGCTTCTAAACAGCACCAGGCACTAAGAGCAAAATTTGTGAGCGTGACGTTTCAATACCATGATCCGCTTACGCCGTATGCCCGCAAGAAGTTTGCGGGAACGCTGGACGCAGCTGGCAAAGAACAGGGTTCATTGGAGAGACATGGGCGAGGCATTTGTCCTGCAGTGGGAGTGGGCGTAGTCAGGCTGATGATGATGATGTGGGATGAGCCGGCATCCATAGCTCGTCGCCGGGATATACATGGAGCGTTTTGAAGCGAAACGCTCCCCTACGCTCGGTAAACCAGTCCGGGTAGGCAGCACAACCTTTAACGACCTTCAGCCCAAACAAGGATAGCCGTGTATGACCATGCATATGTGGTACAGTTATGGTGTCGAACCCTTAGTTAAGCCACTGCCAATTTTTACGGTGGCAGGTCGGCGCCGCGATTTCGCCCGACGGCGTGCGCTCGACGCCCGTCGAAAAAAGCTCCCACCCTGCCGATCTGGACCCCCAAGATGGAGCAGCTGAAGCGAGCTAATCGCTGAAAGCCTGCTTTTCCGGTTTGACTGCCCTTCGACAAGCATGAAATGTCACTTTTTCTGAGAGAACGCGACCTAATCTTGGATCGGAATGCCTTTCTTTTCCCTCTCTGCAGCGAAAGTTGTCAAAGAAAACTGTGCGGGTTGTGCCCGCGGCTGAGCGAGCATCTCGTATACGCGACTTCATGCATTCTGTGATAAAGATGAAGTGTGGCAAGTGCGCTGCACGCACTCGCGCGCATGGGGGGAGAGAGGACGACGAAATAGGAGAATACAGATCGGCTCGACCGTATGCTACGTGTACTGTTTCATTGCTAATTATCATTACTACGATACAACATATTTTGGCGACGAGGATGCTGTTTTGATTCGGGACCTTCACGTGGCCTGCTCACCATCCGTCATGAGCTTTTCTGGGCTTCAGCCACCACCACCCTTCCTGCCGACTCCTGGTCGTCCTGCCCTTCCATGGGAGCAATGGGAGCTGGCGTTCCGGAATTACATGCTGGCCTCTGGTGCCTCTACTCTAGGCGCGGACAGGCGGAAGGCCATCCTGCTGAATTGTCACGGACTGGAAGGTCAGCGCATTTTTTATACGTTGGCGCCGCCGTCGTCCACTCCAGCGCCTACAGCTGCGGCTTCGCACTCCGGTGACGAGGTGCCCCGCCTTGACGAATTTGATGCGGCGATATCCATCCTGTCGGAGCATTACAAATCGTCCGTGAATGTAATCGCCGCACGTCATCGCTTTCGCCGTCGAGTTCAGGCTCCAGGAGAGACAACCGATGAGTACGTCGCTGTCCTTCGCAGCCTTGTCGGCGACTGCGGGTTTGGGACCATGGCGGACGACATGATCAGGGACCAGCTGGTGGAGAAGACCTCGAGTTGCCATCTGCGTGAGCGCCTACTCATGGAAGGCTCCTCCTTGACTCTGTCGCGCGCCATGCTCCTTGCTCGACAGTGTGAGCAAGCTTCCCGGGAAGCCAGGGAATTGGCTGAGGAGGACGCTCCAGTACATCGTGTGAGATGCGAGCGCGGATTGAGACAAACACCACCTCAGGCCCATTGCTGCAAGTGCCAAAGTCAACCATCACAACCTGCTGCTGCAATACCAGCGCGCATGTGCTACCGCTGCGGTTCTACAACTCACCTAGCGAACAACCCTGCATGCCGAGCCCGCAACCGCAAGTGTCGTCGGTGCGGCAAGGTGGGCCATTTCGACTCTCTCTGCAAGTCGTCCGACCGTCCTGTTCAAGTTCAGCAAGTTGCAGATACTGCTGACACATCGTCGATGCCGGATGGCTCCAGCAGTGCGTCTATTCTCAATGTTGAAAGTCAAAAACACGGAATTTTCGCCTCAGTCCTGATTGAAGGCCAGTTCATCCGCTTCCTGATTGACACCGGCTCATCTGTGTCAATTATTTCTGAAGATCTATACCACCGATTCTTCGCTAAATGTTTCCCGCGCTTAAATCAACTGCAGTTCAACAATTGGACATTTCTAAGTCTCGGATTATAGTCCAAGGGTGTTTTGTTGCCACAGCAAAGTTTCACGACCGTACCGCCTGCATCCTGTTGTACGTTGTCTCGGGAGGCACAACGCTGCTGGGCCTGGATTCCATTGCCGCTCTACAAATGAAGATCAAAGGTGCATCGTTGAAATGTCTTTCCATGACACCTGATACGCCTCTGTTACCTCCTGAGCTACGTCCACACTTCGAACATCTCTTCTCCAAGGAACTCGGAGTTGCTCGTGGCTACGTGCACAAAGTCAGAGTGCAGGATTCCGTTTCTCCTGTTGCTTGCAAGCTCCGACGGCTGCCGTTTGCCATTCGTCAGCAGGTGTCCGAGAAACTCCAGAAGCTTGAAGCTCAAGACATCATTGAGCGGGTCGACGCTTCCAAGCGGATTTCACCCATAGTCGTGGCTCGGAAAAAAGATGGCTCCATCCGAATGTGCGTCGATTTGCGTGAGCCGAACAAGGCTATTGTGGTCGACAGTTTTCCTTTGCCTCAAACGGAAGAACTTCTACATAGCTTGGCCGGGTCACAGCGTTTTTCGAAGTTGGACCTTGCCTCGGCTTACCATCAAGTACCACTTAGCCCTCAGAGTCGGGAATTGACCACATTCATTACCCATGATGGCCTCTTCCGCTTCAAACGAGTGTGTTTCGGCCTTGCTTCGGCGCCTTCGGCTTTTCAGAAGATGATGCACTTAATTTTAAAAGGGTGCAAAGGTGTCCTCTTCTACATCAACGACATCATAGTCCATGGCACCTCCCGACAGGAGCACCTGACCAACCTTCGTGCTGTTCTCGAGCGCCTGTCCCAAGCCGGACTCAAGCTCAACCACAAATGTGTCTTCGATGTTCCGAAGCTCACTTTCTTGGGGCATGTTGTCAGCGGTGAAGGACTGTTTCCGCTTTCTTCTGCCATCGAGGCGATTACGAAGGCTCCGACTCCATCTAACATCAGCGAGCTTCGCTCCCACCTTGGACTTGCGGGTTTCTACTCCAAGTTTATCCCGCATTACTCCGACGTCGTTGAGCCTATGCGCGCCCTACTTCGAGGCAGCGACTCTGCCTTCACTTGGACTGCTGCTGCGGATTCAAGCTTCAAACTACTGAAGTCCATGTTGACGTCATGTGACGTGTTGCATTTTTTTGATCCTGCCCTTCCCGTGGTCGTAACGACTGACGCTTCCGGATATGGCCTTGGGGCAGTGCTTCAGCAAGACAACGGCCATTCCCTGCAAACTGTTGCGTTTGCCTCCCGTACCTTGACACCCCAAGAAAGAAAGTACTCTGTTGGCGAACGTGAGGCCCTAGCTTGCGTTTGGGCGTGTGAACGGTGGCACGTGTATTTGTGGGGCCGGCCTTTTGTTCTACGCACCGACCACAGTGCACTTGTCATTTTGCTGTCGACGAAAGGAACGGGCCATCGGCCGTTGCGAATTTCACGTTGGTCGGCTCGCCTGTTGTGCTACAACTACACTGTAGAGTACCGCAAAGACAATGACAACTCTGTTGCGGATGCTCTGTCTCGCCTTCCCTTACCGACCACATCGTGCAGTGAGCCCAGTGAGTTCGACGCCAGTGACGACGACTTCGTCTGCCTGCTATCGCCAGCCGTGACTCTACAAGAGCTTCAAGAGGCAACCATCAGCGACGCGGCAGTTGCTCAAGCCATTCAGTTTACATCGGCGACATGGCCGGACAAGAAATCCCTACCGGAGAACCTTAGGCCATACTATCTCCTGCGCTCGGAGCTGTCCGTCGTGCAAGGCGTCTTGTACCGAGGTGACAGGCTCGTCGTTCCCGAAAGTTTGCGACGACGCCTCATGGACATCGCGCACGAGTCACACCCCGGGATCAGCCGCACGAAAAGTCGACTGCGAGAGCTCTACTGGTGGCCGCGAATGGACGAGCACGTCGAAGAAATGGTACGGACATGCGTCGTGTACCAGTCCTGTGACAAATCGGCTCTTCCGGTGGCAGCTCCTCTGCAACCTGTCGCCTTCCCAGAGAAACCTTGGGATAAGGTTGCCATTGATATCGTGGGGCCTTTCGACCAAGCTCCCAGTGGCTGCCGCTTCGCGATTACTCTCATGGATTATTACAGTAAGTGGCCAGAAGTTGTCTTCGCTGATGCCATCACAACTCAAACCGTTCAAGAATTCCTGCTTGGCCTCTTCGCTCGTGAGGGTTACCCTCAAGAGATTGTCTCTGGCCACGGACCTCAATTTTCATCGATGGCCATGCAAACTTTCCTCCGCGAACGGGGGATGCGCCATTGCTACTCTTCAGTGTACCATCCCCAAGCTAATGGACTCGTTGAACGATTCAATCGAGTGCTTAAGTCCTACATTCAGCTAGCTCTGTGCGAGCGACGCGACCTACGTACAGCGATTGTGGACTACCTCGGTGTCTACCGTTGTACGCCCCATGCCACGACAGGAATTGCACCAGCTGTCCTACTTCATGGCCGGTTGCCCCGCACAAGACTTAACGTCGTAGGACTGCCGGATCAGTCCTTCTCAATGGATCCGACAAAAGCGCTTAAGCTTTTGCGGCAGAGGCTTGACGAGAAACAAGCGCAATACAAGCTTTATGCGGACCAGCGGAGTGGCGCCCAGTGTCGTGACTTTCAGATTGGCCAGTACGTGCGTGTCCGCAAACCAAATGTGCGAGGCAAACTGTCAGCTCGGTTTTCGGAGCCTCGGAAGGTTGTGGAGCAGCGTGGACCTGCATCTTATCTGCTGGATGATGGGCGAGTGTGGCACTCGTCCAAGTTTTCTGCGGTTCGCCCAGAAGTAGTTCAGCAGCAACTGTCCTCCTCAGCTCCAGCGGCCCTTTTCGCTGATATTTCGCCGCCTATCGACGGCAACCGTATGCCTCCGCCCAGTCCACAGTCCGGAACCGTGGTCCAGGGTCCTTCTTCGGACGCGCCTTCAATCCATATGATGCCAGCCGTTCCGCCCGCTCCGGAATCGGCAGCCGCTCCTCAACCCTCGTGTAGTAAATCCACAGCGGCAACTGCGGCTTCACCTCCTGCGCCGCCTCCCCGAAGTACTCGCAAAAAGAAGCGGCCCACATGGTTCAAAGACTATGACATCCGCTAGACATTTTGTTTTTTTTAAGTGCGGCGGAAATGTGATAAAGATGAAGTGTGGCAAGTGCGCTGCACGCACTCGCGCGCATGGGGGGAGAGAGGACGACGAAGTAGGAGAATACAGATCGGCTCGACCGTATGCTACGTGTACTGTTTCATTGCTAATTATCATTACTACGATACAACACATTCGAGCACGTAAATCCTGTATAGATTGCTAGCGCGCGCTAAAATTAATACAATGGTCAGAGTCGCTGCTCTCACAGACCGACTATATATATATATATATATATATATAGTTAAGGGCACAGGGTAAGCCCTATACTTCCCATGCATTTTAGGCCATGTTGAGGTACATGTTTCTCACTAACTAATAACAGTAGCCTAATAATACATATACCATTGTTTGCCAAATTTTGTGCTCATTTTACTGAACTAGAATATTTGAAATGTGTTGAAAATTCGATTTTTAATAAAATTTGTTCCGGTAGTACACAAATCTGGCCTTTCTTTGCGCATTTCAAAATTCATAACAGAATAACTGCTCAGTGAAATTGCTTAATTCTAGTTCAGTAGTTGGCAACACTTATGTAGATGATTGCAAAAAAAAATCAGCCGTCTGTCTTGAAAGGCATTGGAAATAATGGTACCTTTGTAAGAAAAAACACTGTTTTGAGATAATAGAGCGTAAAGAGAAAAAAGATGTGAAAAACCATTTTCTATTCGCAGAAACGCCTCCATAGTAATTGGTTTAATAGCCCCCTGCTTCGTAGTCACTGTCGCCGTCATTTTTTCGCTTTTCGGCTTGTCGTTTTGACTGTCGGGCCTCTTTTGTAAGCTGTCGTGTTGCTCGATCCGCAAAGTACATGCGCTTATGGTCAGCTTCCCTCAGCCACTTGATGGTGTTGCTCCCTGGGTTCAATCCACACGCCTTCAAAACGTTGGCCCGTGCGATGCTACCATCATTAAATGAAAGAACAGCATCCAGTGTTGCCATCCGTAGGGTCCGAAGCCTAACAAACACATTCTTTGGCGCGCGTTCCCAAACAACATGGTTGAACGACTCATTTGCATTTTGAGTTCGCCCATGCAGGCACTTCTCTAGGAGCTCAGCCTTCGATAGCTCCCTATAAATGGCTTTGATAGCCTCCAAGACAGATGCAGGCAAACTCTCCTTGTGGAAAAATGGCTTGCCCTCTGACTGACTTCTGTTGAAGGCACACCACGTATCAGGTCCCTTTGGGCAAAGTCCATGGCATGGGTCATCGTCTGTGGCCGATAAGTGGAAGAAGGTTGCCCAAACGGCCTTTCGCATTTCATCCAGGTTTCCTACATTTCTTCTGATGGCCAAACCATAGTACGTCTGGAGCTTGTCTATTACTGCATCAGTCAGTCGGCCTCGGCCCGAGAGGCTCTTTCCATCAGAGAGTTTTCCTGCTTTGTTTCCTTTTTTTAGCCTTCGTAACCTTGTGCCCATCCTTTTTTGCACGTGCCCTATGCACTCAACCTTAGATATTTCAACGGAATCACTATATGGCATTTGTGCCTTCACAGCCATAAGAACCTTGCTGTCACCATCCCCAAGGTATTTGACGTATCGAACGCCGTGAATCTCCTCACTCCTGCCGAAAATTTTCAGTGCTCCTGCGACTTCCATTCCACCGCTGGTGCCTTGGTAGTTGTTTTGGCACACCTCTCTATGAAGGGGGTCACTGTTTGTACCCTTGATGCTGCACTTTGGACAACGTTTAGACAAAACCTCCACATCCAGCATTTTCCCAGAGTCTACACTGGTCGCAGAGACTATGCCGTTATTGGAAGTCTGGCCTCGCTTCTGCCAGCTTCCATCAAGAGCAACTGCGATGTCTTTATCCCCCTCATTCAGCTGCACAGCTTCGTCAGCTGCCCTTTTCATCGACTCCTGAGCAGCAGCTTCGATGTGACCTAGAAGCTCTTGATTGTATTTCGCAAACTTTGTCGGCGGCTTAGGAAGGTTTAGCATAGCACAGAGTATATTTCCTGCAGCCATTCCCTTACCAATGGACCTCAAGGCATACACTAACCTGAGGTTGGCTTCATAGAGGCCAGAAGTAGTTTTCTTCGACGTCTCAAATCGTTTTGAGGCACTACACACTTCACAGTTCAAACTGTAAACGCTTGCAACACCTACCCGTTTTGTCACAATTTCGATGAGCTCAACACTTCCACCGCACTCTCTGCACACACAAATCTGTGTAATTGCGGCACAAATGCCGTCCATGTCCATTAAGGCATATTGGCTGCTGCTCTGTAGCACATCCTCTTCCTGGAAGCACAGAGAAAATCTTGAAAGCTTCGATGTCGAGGAGCTGGCGCGTTCGGCGTTCGGGATCTCATTCGGTCGTGGACATCCTTTTGCTTTTTCACGATGAGCGTAGCGGTTGCCGTGAAATTCACGCCTGACGAAGGCCTTCTTTGCCCTGGGCATCTCAACTTATCAGCAGCAACCAACACCGGCACAATTTACAATACTGATCGAAAGGGATAGCACTCGGACGCAGCTGCATGAAGGTTGCAGAAACGTGGAAAAAACGTGCAAAGCGTCTCAGGATTGTCTTGGCTAAAAAAGAGGAGCTGTACAATAGTTGCCAGACAATTTTTTATATGTAGCTGATTTTAGACAAGTTTTGAAATCAGGTGGTGGACTTTTTGGTTGAAAAAATTGACGTTAATCCTGAAAGGGGGCGTGGCCGCTCACTACTTGGTTTCGGAAAAAGCGTTTTTCAGCCGTAAATATGGCTTTCTGAGGAAAGTGCGATCATGGAACATGTGTAGAAAGAATTGAACTTCTAAAATTCCAAAAGAAAAAAAAACGATTTTTTTCTAATTTTACCTTACCCTGTGCCCTTAAACGGTATTTAACTCTGGTACAAGGTAGATATCCCCGAAAACATGAAGCCAAGTACGCACGAACGGGTTACAGCTATGAAACACGAGCGAACAGCCCGGCGAAACCATATCGAAGCTATCGCGCATACCTAGAGCAGACGGCACTGTCAAGAGCTCACCTGTGAAAGTCCAGCGGGAATCGGTGTAGCGTGACACCAATGGTACTATCCACGCTATCGCAGTGTACCTTGGTGTACCACGGAGCATCGTTTCTTCACATGCCGCAAGCTCATCTTGAAATGAAGCGCTAAGCGCTTCAAAAGAAGAGCGCGAAGCGTGCAAAGACGGAAAAAGACTTCACACTGGCCGCACGCCGAAGGAAACGACAAAACCGAGAAAACTGCCGCAGCGGTGCAGCGGGGTGCAAATCTTACCGAACGGTGACAAAGAAGCGACGTGCAAGGACGACGAAAACTTCGCAAAAGGAGCATTTTGAGACCGGCGAGCTAAATTTATACGCTTTACCAGGCGCGCCATCGCAGACAGCTGGCGATAAGAAATCGCTTCGTAAGCTCCCGCCACTGTGGCCGGGTTAGCCGGGTATCGAAACAAGGCCTGCAAAGACGCGCTGTAATGCACCGCACACTCATGAATAGGGGGCAGGTCAAGAGTGTTGTAAAAATACAAAATTTGCCAGGTTTTAATAAAATGACTAAACCTCTTTCATAAAACAAGGTGCTAATATATTTTTTTCTTTTCTATTGGCAGATTACATTCCAATTTTGTAGCTTTATCATTTCTTTATGAGTGTTTTGCCCCCCATCCTCTGGTTGTGCTCCAGTCGCGCTAAGCCACTACCATGAGGGGAGAAATCTCCTCTACCGATGTAGGAGCTGCACATTCGTAGTGCCATTTTTAGTCCATAATTCTTTCTTTGGATTTCAGTATTAGGCCTCAACCAAAGTGAGGCCTCACAAAAATTAACTCGTGTGAGGGTCTCCCCTCCCACGGCAATCTTTAATAAAAGATTAGCACATGGAAGGTGCGATCATAAGGCGGACACATGGACGTTCGTACGGCCCGCCACTTCATCCTGGCTGGCATCCTTACTGGTGCAAGTGGAAGCATGTATTCAGCTCAAAACCTCTGCTGAAGGAATCACCGTGCCTACTTTTGTGTGCTTCTGCAAGACAAAAGCGATTTTGAACTATGGTTCTCTTATTCAAACTACTGCTTAGTTTTTGGCTGAGCTTTTAATTATTTGTAATCCGTTTCGATATCGTGTGTGAAGTATCTCTACGTAGACGCCCTTGGGATAAGCGATGGTCGCACCCTCTAGGGTGGCGCGCCGGAGCGAGAGAGCGCCTATATCGGTGTGTCGCCGAGCGATGGCGCCAGCAAGATTGACCGTTGTTCGGCGATGGCGTGGAGTCGGTATTGTTTCGTTTCGGTACGAGATCTTCAGCGTGGACAACAAAAGCGAATGTTAGCCTTCTGAGCGAAAAAATTGGCTATTCGGGAAGCTTCGTACTTTCAGTAGCAGCACGAAATCGTATACCTGAAGTTTTAGCTGAAGCGCTGAAACCGTTGGCTGAAACACGTGTTGGCGCACACGCAGTACCAAAACTTCATCCGGCTGGTATGGCGTAGCTTTAGTTGTTAGGTAATCTATGTTCCGCAAGCGTGTAACTGGGCGAGTCATTGTCACTTCATCGTTCCACAGTCTAAGAAAATGTACGCAGGATAGACTGCCCGCTTTGTTAACGAAAGCAGTTTATTCCCATCTTGCTGTACCTTAATCTGGTGTGAGAGCGAACCCACTGTTTTGCAGAACTATAATGTGCTAGCTGGCCTAAAGCGGAGATTAATTGGCGAACAAAATAGTAGAGGACAGCGTAGTAATACCGATACACCAATATATTTCTTCGCTCGGCGCATGGTTGGGTATTACGGTTTTCGTTTTTTAAAGATTCTGCTGAATTTTTTTGGTGTTTATTTCAGTATGCAAGGTTCGTTTTTTTATTTTTCGATGAATGAATTATTGACTTTTTGCGGCGATTTCTGTCAGTGTGAACCGTTTGTTTACCAGTAATTAATATAATTTACCTCCACTGTAGAGATATTCTTCCACCATGTTTACCGCTAATTTTGCACTCGGAGGTCGACTTGTAGAAGGTGTTGATTTTGTCATTGAAAAAGTAACGCAGTTTACTGATAGCCACGACAGCGCAAGTAGAACTTAACTTCTAAAAGGTAGGTTGACTATGTTTCTTTGGGCTGTGTTGAGCGAGGGGGAGGGGTATCACGTCGTCGTCATGTTAATGGAAGCGATTTAACTGAGGCTTAATCGTCGAGGCAGCCCGATCGAAGATTAGACTTTTCATGATTGTTCACCGCGTTTAACT
This sequence comes from Amblyomma americanum, assembly GCF_052857255.1. NCBI lineage: Eukaryota > Metazoa > Arthropoda > Arachnida > Ixodida > Ixodidae > Amblyomma > Amblyomma americanum. The sequence goes on from NC_135497.1 coordinate 268,008,442, forward strand.
TTTTGCAGAACGAGAGGACACACACAACAACACAGAGAGTACTTTGACCTAGTAAGTCGTACTCAGCAGCCAGCTAGATATATACCTTGCATGCCGAGACGTTTTTCGGTTAAAACCGAGTTTCAAAACTTTTATTCTTTTCTTTTTTTCTGTTTAAACTGAGAAGTGCAACCTCTTCCTTGATTCTTCGGCGGGCGCTCGAAGCGAGCGGACGTGTTTTTTAGCTCTCTGCTCCTTCAGACGCTGGGCCTAAGGATTCGCGGCGCTGCGGGTCTACCCATGGAGGCCACAGACACCGTGAACGAGCGAAGGCCTGTGTTCGGCGGTGACAATGAGCAACGCAGGGCAGGCCGCTCACTCTGACGATCATGGAGACGAATGCCAACCAGAGCAAGGTCGTCCAGCACCATTCGGCGAATGCAGGCAGAGATCGCTGATCTGCGGGACACGGTGAGGTGCCTGAAAGCGGCGCTCATCACCACCTCGGAGAACCTCGAGCCCGTCATCGGGACCTTGGACGTGTCGCCGGCGGACCCACTCGTTCTAGCCTTGAGGGACGCCATGGCGCTCGCTCACCAGACGCAGAACTCCATGGCGGCTCCCTCCCCGCCATTTCTGGCCACTCCTGCGCTTCCTGCCACCATTGCTACACCTGGGGAACCGGCTGTCATGTCCTCTCCCCCTGATGCTGCTGCTGCGGGCTCAACGCGGACACCTGCAGCCGAGGAGAGCATGTGCACCCCAATGGACGAGTCAGCTCTCCGGAAACGGCGACGCTCAACGGGGTCTGAGGTGGAGAGGGACTCGGAAACCAAAAGGAACATCGCGGTGGCCAAGGGGGAAGCTCGAAGACCCCACCGTCACTGTTCCCTCTCCCTCCACACTCGAAGGAGCAGGGCCTTCCCAGCACGAGCCCCATGGAGCGCACCTCCAGCCTGCTGTTGCTGCTGCTGCTGCTGTTGCTGCTGGGGCGACGGCGTCCGGAAGAAAACCGGGTGCGACCTCACCGAATCCCGCCGCACGAGACCAGGCTGCGGCTGGGGCTTCGTCTGCTGGCAGCTAGCGCGCCCAACTCCGCGGCGCGCCGCAGCAATGCGCCGCAGACAGCGGCGACGCTGATGCTGGGGCCAGCCTGGTCCCGTGGCGCACCATCACTACCAAGGCGCAGCGGCGTCGGAGAGCTGCCCTGGAGCGAGCCGCGGCTGCCGTGGAGGTCCCGTCCAGCATGGTGGGGACGGTGCTGTTTCAGCCGGCGAACCGGGGTACCGCCTTCACCAGGGAACAGGGCTGGGAGTTGGCCGAGGAGATCGGATCCCGCCCGGGCGTCCTCGCCGTCCGGGGAAACATGCGGCGGAATGTGGGGGCAATGGACGCAGAGAGCAGCGATGCTTTCCAGGCCCTGCTAGCCACAGCCGTCATCCGCGGCGTGCCGTTCTGCGCCAAGGAGCCTCCTCCTCGGAATCAAAGCTTCGGCCTGGTCTTCGGTGTGGACGGGCGCAGGACGGCGGAGGAGCTGCTAGCGGCGGCGGAGTCAACGGTGCCGATGGTGTCGGCGTCTCTGTCGGGCAGCACACTCGCTCTCCGTTTTGCGGCGCCGACACCCCCGGCGTTCATCACCATATTCAAGCGCAGGCTCGCAGTCCGCCCTTGCCGTCCCCGGCCGCTCCAGTGTGTCAAGCGCGCCAGCCTGGGGCATGCCACTGAGGTGTGTTGCGCTCCTGCCCGATGCACGCGCTGCGGCGGGCCGCACGAGCCTGGTACCTGCGCGAGCAAGCCCCGCTGCATTAACTGCGGGGGGCGGCATGCAGCCATTGACCCAGCGTGCCAGCACTGGCAGCGAGAGCGTCACGTGGCCACTTTAATGGCCACATCCATGGCACCGATGTCCAGGCGGGTTGTCCGAGCCGTCGTCCAGGCTGAGACAGCGGCCCCAGCCCAGCAACATCAGCAGACGCCGCGAGCGCTTTCTTATGCGCAGGCCGTCAGGGGAACACCCTAGCAGCAGCAGTCACCGAAGTAACGGCAGCGCTGGCAGCGGCAGCGGCGATCAGGTTGCCCGGCGTCCCGTACAGCGCGGCCCGAGCCTGCGGCCGCTTCTCATGGCGAGCGCCCTGACGCACGGAACGCGGAGATCGCGCGCCTATAGCTCGCGTTGCGCGCCCTCAGCGCACTTTTCCCGGAGGGCACCGATGGACACCGGGCTTGCTTAGAAGCAGCGGGCGCTCCCGCACAGATAAGCTAGCATGATGGCTAGCCGCCGGACCCCCTCCCGCATACCATCCATCCTGCAGTGGAACGTGCGCTCACTTGCGGCGCGGTACGCCGAAATGCGAGTTCGCATCGCACAGGATTCGCCAGAAGTTATCGCGCTGCAGGAGACGTACGTACGTTCACATGACGGGGAGCCCCAGATGCGGCTACCTGGCTACATTGGCTACCACTCAGCCACCACGTGCGAGGAACCCACCACGTGCGAGGAACCCACCTGTGCCGCAGTGCCCTGTTGTGTCACATCTCATCGCCCCGGGAAATCAAGGTGCGCGATATACGTGCGGCAGGACGTCCAGCACACCCTCGTCGGCTCGGCGGCGGCGACATCTGACGCCCAGGAGTGCGTGGTGGTGACAGTGTGCGTCGGTGGTGTTGACACGTCGGTGGCCAGTGTTTATGTGCGTCCAGCTGTCGCGTGGAACGCGCTGTGTTTTCGTGCTGTGTCTTCATGCTGTGCCCCGCGCCAAATCATCTGTGGTGATTTTAACGCCCACCATAGTGCGTGGGGCAGTGCGCGCCACTCCGCGCGTGGAGATGACCTGCACGGCGCAGCAACGCAGCTGGGACTCACCCCCTTGAACACCGGCGAGCCCACCTTTCGACGACGCGGAACAACCGGCTCCTGCATCGACGTTGCCTTCGCATCTAGAGGAATCGAGGCGACATGGCGCCGATTACCATCTTTCTGGGGCTCGGATCATTACTCCATCTTAATCGAACCCACTGCGTTGGAGGCGCGCCCCAGACGTGCCTACTCCATTACCAACTGGAGTGCGTTCAGGCGGGCGGTCAACGAGGCGACGGCCACAGGCGCAGATTTGTTTTCTAGTCCAGTCCGAAGCGCTCTCGCAGCCACCCAACGAGCAGAGGTAAGAGCAGGGCAGCCCACGCCTGATATGAAGCTGCTCAATCTGCGCGAGAAGAGAGATCGCGCAGAGCGACGGGCGCGACGGACTGACAGAGCCGCCGACTGGACTGTCTACAACCGCTTGGACGCAGCAGCGCGCCGCCACGCCAACAAGCTATACCGCCGGCAGTGGGCTTCGCTATGCCAAAGGATGGAGGAAGATGTTAGCTCGTGGAGGCTGTTTGACACCCTGCGGCGCATCACCGAACCACAGGCAAACCGTCAACCGCTGGCTGCCCTCGCAATCTCCAGCGGACTCAGCTTTGTAGAGTTGGCAGAGCGGTTTGCCGATCGATTCGCGCCGCCAAGCTCCGCAAACGCCGCTAACATAGCTGCTCCTGAGAGCCCCAGAAGCGACGCCAGTCCCTCTCCCGTCGCCTCGGAAGGTCCATGTGATGCGCCGTTCACCGCGGCGGAACTGAACAATGCTCTGCAGCGCTGTCGCCGCCGCTCGGCGCCCGGACCGGACGGGCTGACATAACAGATGCTGCGAAACCTGGATGCGCAGCAACGACAGATCCTCCTGCAGCAGATCAACCTGGTATGGGAACGCGGAAAGCCACCGGAGGATTGGCGAACCACGGTCGTTTGTCCCATCCGAAAGGCAGGGCGCTCACCTACGGAGCTGAGCGGATACCAGCCAGTGGCATTAAAATCGGCGGCAGGTAAGCTGATGGAGCATATGGTGTTGCAGCGTCTGAACGAGCGGGCTGCGGAGGCTGATATGTTTGACGAGCGGCAGACGGGTTTCCGTGGGATGCGGTGCACGGCTGATTCTATATCGGACGTTGTTACAGTGCTGGAGCGTGCCAGGGCGGCAGGCCAGGTTGCGCTGCTGCTACTACTGGACGTCTTGGGCGCTTTTGACCACGTTCACCGCGCACCAATTCTTGCGGTGCTTGAGGGGGCTGGTGTGAGCGGGCGCCTTTTGCGATACGTTCATGGCTTCCTGAGCGGGCACACCATGCGCGTACGAGTAGGGGATAAGCTCTCCAAGCCTCGCCCGGTGGACATGGGCGTGCCGCAGGGCTCTGTCCTATCACAATTTCTGTTTAATGTGGCCATGTCGGTGGTGCCGGCCTCCCTCCCCACGAGCGGCCGACACCATGTGTACATGTCCATATATGCAGACGACATAGCTCTGTGGTGCCGGGGACCAACGGGCGAGGCGATCCGCGTGCGGGGGTGTCTTGAGAGAGCCCTGACCGCAATAGATGCCAGCTTGCGCGGCCTTGGTCTGTCGCTGAGCGCGGACTAACCGGTGGCCATGGCCTGCGTTTCACGCTCGCGCGCGCACCTTGCACCACTGTTACTGGACGGGACTCCCATTCATTGGCGTAAATCGGTGCGGTACCTTGGCCTGTACATCGACTGGCGCCTTTCCTTCCGCCCCGCAGCGACCAATGCCGGGCTGCAGATGAAGAGGATCACCGCCGCCGTGCACAAGCTCACCGCTCGAGGCCAGGGCATCTCCCAGCAAGCCGCGCTGCGGCTATACAATGCCGCAGCTTTGGGGGCGGTGCTCTATGCGCTGCCGCTCGTCACGCGGCGCAAGCCGTGCTGGAAGAAACTCGAGCTTCAGCACCGCAAGTCCATGCGCGTGTGCCTAGGCCTGCCCAAAAAACTCGCAGTGCGCCGCAACGTTGGCCGAGCCCGGAGCGTGGCTACTTGAGCTCCAAGCAGCGCGCAGGGCATTGAATCACATCGCGCACCGGACGGCGGCTCGCTGCTGCAGCGTATGCGCTCGCACCCAGGCTCACCAATGGGCTCGGCGCTGCTCGAGTATGAGAAATTGACACAAGGCCCACCCCCCTACGGCTCCTGCGCGCCCTGGCCTGCTGCCTCGGATGTACAGCGAGAGATCGTCAACATTGCGGAAAAGCGGAGCACACCCCTCTGTGCTGTGCAGCAGCTGGCCAGAGCCGTCATACACGAGGAGCTCCAGGACCATCTCCTCGTGTACACCGACAGCTCAGTGGCCCGCGACAGCTGCTCCCTTGCTGCGGCGGCCACCATCCCCGCCCTGCGACTGCACAGCCAGCAACACGCAGCCTTCCTGGGCTCCTCCACCATGGCGGAGTTGATGGGGATCCGGCTCGGGCTGGACCTGCTGCTCACACTCGGCCCTTCGCCGCCCAGGAGTTCTCTGCTGCGCGACTCCCGCGCCGCCCTCAGCCGCCTGCAATCTAACGGCCGTGGTACCCCAGTAGTGCGGGAAATTCGCTCGAGCATCGTGCGCCTAACGCAGAGAGGCTGTGCCGTGCGTGCACAGTGGGTTCCCGGTCACTGCGGCATCGCAGGCAACGAAGAAGCTGACGACCTCGCGACCGCTGCACACCAACTACCTGCCAGCGATCTGCCACTTGCGCTGGAGGACGTGCGTGCATCCATCCACGACCATCTCCGAAAGCAGCACCCCGACCCACGCATAGCAGGAGGTGAGCGCATTGACAGTATCACCGGCTGTCGCGCACTTACACGGTCACAACGTGCAATGATCCTCCGCGCGCGCATTGGCTGCGTGTGGCCCGGGGAACGACGGGTGCGTCACGGAATCGCGACGAGTGATGTGTGGGACGGATGCGGTGCAGTGGAAACACTAGAACACCTGCTCCTTCACTGTGCCACGTTCGCCGATGCTCGTCGCGAAATGCTCGCGGCCTATAGGGCGCAGGGCATACAACCAGACTCCTTCAAGACGCTATTGTGGCTGCAGGGCAGTGCGCGCACTCGTGAGCGAACTTTGGTGAGCCTCTGTGCATTCCTCGAACACACGGGCTTGACGTCCCGTCTGTTCTCCGTCAGGTAGTTACACGCAGTGACCGAACGCTCCGCGAGTGCTACCTTGAACGATTAATAACTGGACGCCGCACTCCAGTTATAACCAACACAGTGCTGTGCGCGTGTGGGTTTTAATTCCTCTAAAATGAACTAATCACGCTCACAGCCTGGACACATTTTTTATTGTGTAAATAGTTTGTACATATTACTTCTCCCCATATCCTCTCTTCCTGTCCCCTCACCTCTTTCATTTCATTTCTCCATTCTGCCTGCTATCCTTTATTTCCGCTGCCCCAGCTCAGGTGCTTCAGTATCGATGGCAGATGCCGGGGCTAGCAAAAATCTTTTCCTTCCTTTTTACTATTATTTTTAATAAAACCACTACCACCACCAACCTCTTCCTTCGTCGTCACAACGGTGCGTATGGCTGCGTCGCGCGTCTGGTCTATTTCAATCACGTGCTGATTCTTTTCCACATTCTTGTGGCAGGGATTGCGGCCTTAATTTAAAGGTTGTTTGGTATCATTCGTTTAATTAGCTAGGAATTGTTTGGTTCTAAGGATGACTGACTTTTGCCGCTACCGGTTTTTTTTTTCTTCAAAAATATACTTTCCTTTTTTTTTGACCGCGCCTTTTTTCCGCCAGGCAAACGTAAACAACTTTTTAATTTGGAAAGATGTTAGTGTCCTGTAGATTATTTCAATTATTTCTACTTTTTTATTTCCTTCCGAGAAAAATAGTGACGGGTTTACAGGCAAAAAGCTGTTGCTTACAGCTTGACGGGGCCCGTGAAACCACACACGCGTACACGGCAGTATAGGCGATGGCGACTCGTGCAGGAAAGAACACAAAATGAAATTAATGCTTTGCACACATCAAATAGGTTCAGAGAAATAAGGCTAATAAGAAATGTTACAAGGTATAGAAAAACAAGAAATGAATTGGAAAATAGTAAATGTTTTACAACAGAACAACAGACAGCTAGAATCGATTATAATTTCAAACGACAATAATATCCAGTCATAGCAAGGCATAATGTTGTCATTTAGAATAAACGACAAAAGGCATAAAAATAGGGCGCACCATGAATAAAATCTCCAGCAACAGAATTAACAGTAATATTTCAAGGGAAAAGGTTTAGCCGAGACAGTATAAACCTGCATTGCATAATGATAGAATGCGCACATTTGCACAGATTAGAAGTCGTTCGTAGAGAAAGCTGCAGCTATTCTGCAGCTCAAGTAGTGGGTTCAGTGTAGGCTTGGCGGTTACGAAAGGCACCTTTCTTGTAGCCGTTTTTTTTTTTTTTTTTGCTCGCCTTAAAGGAAAGCGCGCGAAATACAAAAGCCGTCACTCGACCGCGGTGCTATTTGAGCGCTCCATAAGGCGCGGTTTCAGATTAAAAAGAAAAAAAGGCTGTGGTAAACTTCGTTGCTTAGCGCATTATTTTCTTGCGAGAGCCTACTTGAGCGCTACGCTGTACGTTGCCGCTTTGATATTTTCCTTATGCTGCAGTTCAGTAAAAAAAAAACGCACTCAGGTCGGTGTGAGGGAGCTCTCGTCGCAGGCACGCTATCAGGGCCGTCAGGTCGCGTTGAAACCACAACCGATCGCGCGCTGAGCGCGAGTACCGAAACGCGTTCCCGCGCATTTCCCGCTCTAAATCCGCCCGTTCCCTTACAACCATTACAAATTTCTCTAGACAATCCATAGACTGTCCATAGACTTGTCTATAAAATCTATAGACCCTCTGTGGACAAACCGAGAGCAGTCTATAGGCAGTACTAATCCTATAGACAGTCCACATATGGACAATGTGCAGATTTATGGACATGCACTTTTGGTAGACTTTTGTCTAAAGACAATCTACGGACTATGAATAGACAAAAAGAAATATCAATACGAAGGCAGTAGAGACTTATAAGAAGTCTATGGACTGTCTATTGAACATTGTTGTAAGGATTATACGCTCTTCCACCTGACAAAGCGCGGTTTATTCATCCGGCTTATGGAGCGCAGCGGAGATAGAAGTCTACTGCCGTCTAGCGCTGACGTTATCCTACGGTCTCGCTGGTGAGCGGCGGCACTCCGAGCGGGAGCACAATTCCTCGCCGATTACCTTCTGGAGCTTGGCTGCAGGCGGACGTCATCAGGTGCCGTCGAAGATCCAGGCTCCACTCGCTGTCGTCTGGCGCCGATGCTCAGTTTGGTCACCGGGGGAAGATCTGCTCCCCGCTTGGCAGCGCGCACGTCGGGGTCTCTTCTGCGGCGACGACTGCTTCCACTCGTGCTGTGCGCGGCGGCTGTCGAGAGCTGCTTCTTCGTCGGCCATAGCACGGACAGAAATACGGCTGCTGGCGTGCGATGAATTTTGGGAGTGACCCAGGCTAAATTTGGAGGTCACCATCGTGTTCCCCGTACTCGAATAAGGTTGGACATCGATTTTGGTCCAAACCGGCCGAAGTCATATTTTGAGGGTTGAGCGCCAAATTTCGAGGTCGCCATCATGTTCGCTGTAGTGAATTAGGTTGGACATCGATTTTGGCGCAAATTGGTTGAAGTCAAATTTTGGTGGCATGTGGGCCAAATGTGGGAGGGGCTCGAGCCAAATTTGAAGGTCACCATTGTGTCCGCGGTAGTGAAATTCGGTTGTAAAAAGGTTTTGGCCCATATCAGCCAAGGTCAAATTTGTCTCCTTACATGCCTTCTAATATAAGACTGACACATCATTCACACAGCCGCGGACAGATTTTCGTTCCATGAGCCTAGAAAGGCTTCCGACTTGATAATTACAGCCTTTTTTCGCCTAATTAGCAAGTGAACAACGGTATGCTTCATTGATTGCTCTAAAAGCACGCCCAATTCGCAAAACCTGCTTTATTCTGTTTAAAATGCACAGCGCGCGGCCGTCGCTTCACCGGCGCTGGACCAAATATGGTGGTTCCGGCGATCGTTGCGGACTTTTCCCGTTCCAGTGACTTTAGGGCAGGCGGCTCCGGCGCGCTCTCCGGCGGCGCGCGCTCAAAGCAGACGACAAGCAGAGGACACAGGTGTTTGCTTCAGCGGGCACGCCATGACGTTGTATTTCTGCGCCCGTAAGCCAAACGGCAACAGTTCTTGTCGGTGTCTGTTCAAGGCCGTAATACTAACAGCGCTGCTACGCGCAGTGCTGCCTCCTTCGGAATTTGCTAGACTAAGATGGTGTTTTGTTTGAAATTGCAAAAGCGGCTACAAGTGTTGCAGGGAGAAGGTGAGCAAGGTGAGAAGTTGTAGCCGCTTGTTGCCTTCTCGGCCGACGTGGTCATAAACGCTGCGCCGTACGACACTCGAGTTCTCCTCCAGCAGATGAAACTTAGCGTGGTCACATACTCGACGAACGTGAAGGCATGTTTGCCTTCGACGAATGCCAGCAGCACTTATACCCATCCAATCAAAGTCTTCGCGCGGGTGTCAAACAAAAGCCGGTACTAGAAGCTAGAGATCATCTTATAGCGGTCATGGAAAAGAACGCGCTTTAGTTTTGACTGTGCTCAAACGGCTGAAGCGTAGCACCAGTTGCTCTTCGGGCTACCAGCGGTAAAGAAGAGCGCGAGAGTGTCCTCGATAGAAGTCAGGCGCGCTCGGCCGAACGGGAGCAACACGCTCGACCGATTGCCTTGGCAACCGAAACAGCAGTAGTTTCTTTCCAGGACACCAGGCGCCGCCAGCATGATAGTGACGTCGCGGGCTTGTGACCTTTTCTGGTCGCCGCAGACAGCGGAGTTTCCACTCCTATAGTCTTCCTCCATGGCCGTGGCGGACGGCCATGTTGCTGTTCTACAGAAACGCTGAAAGCAGCGATGCGGAGAAGGCGCCTGTCAACCCTGAGTAAGACGCAGACCGTGTCGAATTTTGTCTCCAATTGGGTCTCCTGGGAAGAATAGCCGTGGGTCGCGAATAAACTGTTATATGATCCAATTTGCGCTTTAAAAGTATGCTACACTGAAATATCTGTGAACAAATCGCTAACACTAAACCTTTTGATGGCAGGTTACAGCTAAAACTATAGTTGACGCAAATATATAAAAAATTTGCCTTCCGGAATAAAACTTATGCACATACCAACTGCGAGTTATTAAGAAAGCGCCGAATAGTTAACTGGAATGGGTACTGCGTTCAAAACTATGGCCGCCTCGCCTACGATGCCACATTATTCTGAAACGCCTGATTTCGATATAGAATTTCATGCATTGACGTCCAGAGACCTGGCAACGATCTGAAACGGCTCCTCGATTCGGAATATCAGGGGCCAAATATAGAAATTTTTCGCATGGCAAAACGTTTCGCGTGTGAATCACGGCTCTGCCCTCAGGTACCATGATAACATGGCGGTATACAAACCAGGCGCAGGCAAATTATGGAACGCTCATACGAGCGGAAGGTATTCGTAATACGGACCTCAAATTGCGGACGCCAGCAGCAGCTATCGCAGCGCTGTCTTTGCCGATAACGCAAAATGATATTTTGTCCTTAACCATGGGTCTCTTGATACTTTCCTACTGGCCATAAGACGTCTGCGTAACACTGTGCGAAAGGTTTGCACGCCAGCTGGGATAATACACATTTGTAATGAGTACCCTTGTTCGCATTACAAAACATTGGCTTTAAAGGAGGATAAAACTAAGCCAAAAGGTAAGCAATAAGTTACAATAAATAGCTGGATTCTCCTTCTGAAACTGCATAAGTATTTTTTTCTAGCTCGAGAGAAGGACTTCGTGCTGAGAAAATCGCAGGTGAGGTTTCAGTTTTGTTCTCATATTTACGCCTTCACGTAGCGTGAAAAATCCGCGCTATTTTTACAATCTAGGTCTCTTGAGCTCTGTGTGAACCACAGAAAGCACATCACAGCGAGGAATCCTAGCTGTGCGTATTAGCGTCACGAAATGCGGACTCCAGGCTGTCGAGGGGCCACGCAGATGTATTTCGGCCTACTTCCACCCTTGAGGCTAAGAAGCTCGGAAGCTGTGATAGCGACACGTGCACGCGAGAGCCTTCAAGATCAGACTGCCCTTCTCAGCTGTACAAAAATTTAAATATGAGCAACTTTCTAAATTACCACTTTCGATAATCGGGTAATCGGCTGCAATATCGACAAACACCGAGGACATCGTAGAAGTTGTTCAGCATGATTACAAACGTTCCAGATCTTTCTGATCACGTCTCGCATGGGAAAGTGATAGGTTGACGTGCCAGCGGCTGTATACAAAATAAGGATAAAATAAGGAAGCCTCGTTGTATTATGCACAAAAAGTGGTGGACTTCAATCTGGCTCTATGACGTAGCGACTACACGTACGGGGGGTACTCAAGCCTTTTATTAGTTCTGACTTCTTAGACAAAATCATGAGAGTTTATGTCGATATATTTATTTTTATTGTTCGCGCAACACTTTTTGTCCCGGGAAGAAGCCCCAGGGCACCGTATTCCAGTATGCTGCATCCCGGTGTTCAGCGCAATACTGGGCCCCAAATTAAGTATCGCTAATGAGGCTAACACAGGAGCCAGGTGAGTGAGCATTCTTTAAATATACGCGCTACTTGAGATACCCAACAAATGAGTGATATGCGTGTGTTGTGTATTCCAAGTCGCGCGTGTAGTTGCAGTAACAAACACCGATTGGCGTATTACATCATGCTTCTGAAGGGTAGAAAGAAACAGGAGCCCTCTTAAATATCTGCGGAGAGCGCGCAGCATAGTGAAAGTGGACGATTCCGCGAGTAGAGTGAAAAAGAAACCGTTTGGCCCGCCAACCAGACGAGCTTCAAAAAGAGCGAATTCTCCTTGAGCTTCTCTGACTTGAATTACCTTCAGTATCTGAATTTGCCACTCATGATGGTTTCACACAGACCAAGAGGGTAGAGTGTAACGCGAGCGAGACATCGCATTATTCTATGTCAACAGCGTTCCCTGCAGTGTTTTAGTCTGACTACGTCAGTAGTTTCCCGTCGATGCCGTCATGCGCGAGAAAGGGCTGAGCCCATCATGGCTGGCGAATAATACGCCTGACCGGACACGTTACACAAATTCGCGTGAGGCGCCACTACGAGCCTTGCGGTTTTATGTAATTTTTGCCTTATCCTCTGTTCTCGATAACAATTACATTACTTTGATATGTCCGGACACTAATCTTTCAGCCTGGCTTCTGTTAGCGCTCCCCTTTAGTGTCGCTGCATTGCACAGAGTTTCTGCCTCCTTTAAAGCGTGTTGTGCCTGTAAGACAAGAAAGCACAGCAAAGAAGACAACCTGCGAGCGCGTAAGGGAGATGACGTAAGGGAGAGTGATGAGAGGCAGGAAGCTTAACCAGAAGGTGATTTAAAACAGAAAGAAGAAAGAGAGGGTGGAGTAATGAGTTTTCTCTGCTGCAGTACCTGTGCGATGTGGAAGAAAGTTTCTTGAAAGTTAGTAAGTCTCGGAGCAGTGCAAGTAAAGCTTAAAAGTCGTCAACATTCTGTTGCAAAAAATCATTTTATTTTTCCCAGTCGGCTGTGAAAATTTTGGGCTGCAAGTTCTCCACATATCCATTTAGTCAGGTGACATGTAAAGTGTGCCATAATATTTTCGTTGGCATTGAACACGCCCTGCTGTAGTAGAACTTTCTGGCGGTCTAGTTGGTACATTTCAATTCAATAGCGTGCGCTAACAGGACGAACACAGGAAACTTGGAGAAGACGAAAGAAGCGCTTCTTTCGTCGTCTCCAAGTTTCCTGTGTTCGTCCTGTTAGCGCAAGCTATTCAATTGAAATGAACAGCCCCTTGCCGTTTGGAACATTGTATCTGCTAACTTTGTAATTTCAGTGCCACTTTCTACACTACAAAAAAGGTATTGCTCAAAACTATGACAACTGTCAGAGAATATGAGTTCTTCTGGGCTCAAAAATTTCCTCTGCACAATTCCTGCGTACGCCTTTCAAGAAGGAAAGGACTGGTAATGTCTTTATTTCGTCACACGACCCAAATACTGCTGCATATATCTAAAGACTCATTTTCGAGGCCGCATGAAAACCTTTGGCACGACATAGGAGAGATAGACCGCATGCAGCTAGCCAGTGAAGAATTTCGCACTAGTATAGCGTACTTCGACGCACTTGTGCCTAGCAAAACTGCGACGCGCAAGCGCATCGAGGCACCCTACATTAGGAAGCCGTGGCCTGATCTTTTCAAATGAAATAACTTAGATTTTTCATCAACGAATAGGCCATTTGTTTAGAGATTCCGAATTTTACGATGAAATAAACCAGACTTAAACACAACCTACTTCCTCAGCACAAAGCTCTCGACGATTTTACGCAATTGACACTGCACGAAAGGCCCTTGCTTTTGCCTCATTGCCTTCAATCTCAGGACGAAATTGGGATCAGTGTCGCAGTGAGATGCTAAGAGACAACAAGAAGGAAAAAGAACAAGGAGAATTGGAGGCACAAAATCGGTGAATTCGTGTCGGGCAGGTGCGTAGGTTTCCACGCGCCTCTCTTGTCCACACCTCATCTCCGTTGCCGTGGCGATAGTGCGGTTTGGGCGGGGAATTTATTCTCCTCGGTCGCAGAGAATGCATCTAAATGCCATTCTCAGTTAGCGAAGTTGGCAGAGTGATTGCAGAGCCTAACTGGCATGCGGGTTTATTCCGTACTGCCTTTATGAAGCACTAAAGCGTGCAAATGCCCCAATGTTGGTGACCGTACAGCTCGAGAACCTCGTTGAATAACGAGGCCTTTCGATCCAAGCGCCATCCGATGTCACTTATGTCTATGTACGGCGCGACATTTCCAAGAAAAGCAAATTCAGTGGAACTCCGACATTCTGAATACTTCCGTCCGTGTGTGGGCCGCAATATTTTAATGCAGGCGTAAGGGGAAAAAGAAAGACGCGGGGCCCTGGAAGGGAGTATAGTACTGCACGTGCTAAACAGTCGGAACAAGGCAAATCAGAAACCAGTGCAAAAATTGCGAAATGCACAAAACGCTCCAAATGCAGCCACTGCAGAGTGGGTGGCAGTCGCGATGCTCCAATTACGCTTAAAAAAAGAAGACACTTTTCTATCAAGCATCTCAAGAGGCCGATTTTTCGGTGGTATTAACAAAATTTTACCAGACGCACGATGCCGCCTTCTGTCATTAACGAGGCGTGCTCTAAAAAACAAAAAAACAGCAATTCTGCTGCGCCAAACGTCATTTTCTTCTTTTCTCACTACCACTTCGTAGCTGCAATGGCGGCCGCTTGCATCATGTGCCAGGCTTTTAAGAAGGCAGGTGTTTTACTCGAAGGCAGGACAAAGAGGCGGGAAAAGTTCCATGGGGGAAATAACAAGATTACTTTCAATATTTGCACGAGAAATGTTCTCGTAATGGCAAACTCAATATTCGAATATTCTCATAATCTGAGAAAGCAGTGCTTTACGACGGTCAGTTAACAGGTTGTGCGCACATTTTCCGACGGGAGGAGACTTCTTAGACTCTATGACTACTAAACAAGCAATTGTTCTTTTGGTCACACACTGAAAGTTCAGTTTATAAAAACACTGATAGAACTTAAGCAGTGGATTGGTGGGCCGGGGTAACGGCCACCGCTTCGATCATAACGAAATGCCTTCTGAAATCAGAAAGCTTCGCCAAACCTAGTCGACCCCTTTAATCACCACAGGTACCTTCAGCGCACCTCACAGCTCTGGCATAATGGCAGGCTTTGTTGATGAGTAGACGGAGATAATCACTTGATAAACAGCACAGCTCCCAGGTACAACACTAATATTAAGCGGTTGTCAAACAGGAAAAAGCGTATGTACAAACTTGCAAAACATTGTTCTAACTGCGAACGATGGAATGCTTATAAAACCGCTTCACGTGAATATATTACAGCGCTGGAACAGGCGAAGAACACATTTTTACACGTTACCTTTCCGTCCATGCTATGCGCTGATCCGCGAAAGTTATGGCGCATTATCAACCCGACTGATATCGATAGCATATCTCTTGTTGACAATTCTGGAACTATCATTCGCCCCGAACTGCAAGCTTCTGTGTTAAACGAAGTTCTCACTTCCAATTCTTCTATCACCACCGATCTCCCGCTTCTTAGCGCAGTGTCACTCGATTATACGCCCATTTATCCTGTCACAATAGACCTTGATGGTGTTGCAAAACTGATAAACTCACGAAAAATATCCGCTGCTCCAGGCTGCGACCTTGTTAATGCCAAGTTCCTAAAAAATGCAAGGGTTTATTCTTCCGTCATAATAACGAAATTTTTTCAGCAGTCACTTGACCAGGGTTCGCTACGTGCCGAATGGAAGGTGGGGAAGGTGATTCCACTCCAGAAATCAGGTAACAGGCACTCTCTACTAAACTACCGGCCAATTTCTATCACCAGCATTCCTCGTAAACTTCTTGAACACATCCTGTTTTCTCACCTAGCTAACTTTCCAGAATCCAACTCTTTCTTCTTGCGATTTCAAAACGGATTCCGAAAATCTTATTCATGTAAATCCCAACTTGTATCCTTTACTAACAAGTTGCATGTTATTCTTGATCGTAATTCACTAGCTGACTGCGTGTTCATAGATTTCGCTAAAGCGTTTGATAAAGTATGTCATAGCTTATTTCTATAAAAATTCCAGCAACTTAACCTGGACTCAAAGATTTTAACCTGGCTTGAAGCTTTTCTTGCAAACCGTCAACAGTTCGTTTCCATTAATGACCTCACCTCAGACCCAAGTGTGGTTCACTCCGGCATTCCGCAAGCCTCTGTGCTCGGTCCGCTTCTTTTCCTTATTTACATTAACGACCTACCCTCCTGCATTTCATCTCACATTCACCTATTCACTGACGACCGCGTAATATTCAGGGAAATAACATGCGATGGTGACATACTAATGCTTCAATCCGACCTCGACTCCACCTCAACCTGGTGTAAATCTTGGCTAATGGACCTTAGTGTTAACAAGTGCAAATAGATGCGTGTGTCTTAGGTGACAAATAACTTGCCGTATTATCACCTTAACGGCTTGTCTCTAGACTCTGTACACACTTATAAATACCTCGGTGTTCACATTACTAATGACCTTACCTGGACTGCTCATGTCACACATGTCGTTAAACACGCCAAAAAACACCGTAACTTTGGTAACTTCGCCATAACTTTGGTAAAGCACCTTCATCTCTGAAGCTTTTACTGTACAAAACACTAATTTTACCTAAACTCGAATACGCAGCATCAGTATGGGATCCTTATCACCAGAACTTAACGCACTCGCTTGAGATAATCCAAAATACAGCTGCTCGATTCATTCTCATTAACTACAAAAGAAATGCCACCATAACCAGCATGAAATCTACTCTCGGTCTGCAATCCCTTGCGTCCCGTCGTCCAGCACTTCGTCTTCGCCTTTTTCATAAACTTTTTCCCCATTCTTACCTGCGCGAAGAACTTATTTCACCCTCGCAGTACGGGTCACCACGGATGGATCACGCCCACGAGGATGGAATACCATCCTGCAGAACGAAAACCTAGTTTCATTCATTTTTACCCCAGTCATCCGACGAGTGGAATCACCTTCCCGAACCATTGGCACTAATTAATGATCACCGTTTATTTCAAGATGCATTAGCTAACACTGTATGACTAGCAACCTTCTGTAATATTGTGCTCATATTTCTTTGTTTTGTTGCTTGTATAACCACTCCCCTCAATAATGCCGTATGGCCATGCGGGTATTTTAAATTAATTAATTAATTATTTCACTGCAGCTCATGTCCTTGTCCAGTGTGCATTAGGCGTCATCCTGGGAGACGTCTTTGTTTGTGTCTGTCAGCTTTCGTCTACTGAGGCTGTCGCAAGTATGCGTGGCCAGGCGCGGTCATAACGGCCGTTTTCTCTTCCAAGACGGTGCGACGCGACTCATCTGCGCCCCGTGCATAATAAAAGGTGATGTTGTGATTATTTGTCCAACAGGCACTGGTCTGAACGCGTTCTTGTCGTCGAGGAACTGTCCGCAAACGTTATAATGCGCCTCTGCGGACGGAATGCACGAGAATGCAACAATAATTTATCAGCTGCGCCAGAGACAGAGTTCCTGGCTTACTTATTTTCCTTATTCGCCAGTTATAGTTTTCCCGTTGAATGCAAAGCCTCAGCGTGCATGAGGAAGCCTGTTGCCGCCCTTTTCGAACTAGTAGCCAGGGCTACCACTATCACGCACTGTTGAGCTGATTGGTTGGCATATTCCAAAAGAGAACCCAAAGCTAAACGGGAGGAAGTAAAGAAGCAAGCACTCTCATAAACACTCGACAGGAAACAGAACGCATCTCTCTTTATTTTTTTGCTCCATACCTATATTTGGCTCCTTTACCTAATTCATTTAACCTCCCTGCCTTTCCTCCTCCTCCTTATTTCATTCCGTCAAGCTTTGAGAGCGCCTGTATGGAGAAGAAGGCAGTGTGCTGAGCAGGCTAGTATGCGCTCGACTTCGATAAGCAATAACGTTGCACATATACTGACACAGAGAATGCAGCAAAACGAAGCGCTTCTCGCAACCAACGTTTTTATTCAGAAAAACGCTGCAGAGTTTTGTTTCAGCACACTAAAAGGTAATCAAGGACGGTATTTCAGTGCAATGCTTGAAGTCCACTGCGCTGGAATTCATGTCATGAGTTAATTAAATAAGGCATTAGCTGTCAGGTAAAAAATACCCAATGAAAGTGATTACCCAGAAGACCTGATTATGAGAGCAAGCGAAAAAGTTGTTTAATTGGTGAAATGAAAACCGCACGAGCAGCGACAGAAACGAACGATGCAGATCTGTGAATTTATCATATAATCGTCTCTGGCACGTAACTGAGAAGGTTCCCAGAGAGATATTAGCAACGCCAGGAGAAAACAGCCCAGTTAATGCCCAGTCCCAGAAAAAATGTGTGAGAGTGGCAGGAGTGAAGGAAAAGCGAGCCGTATGATAAAGCATGTTTCGCTGTTTGTTGCTTGAAAAGTCCGAGTCGTGTATAAGGTGCGTTTGTCCTGCGGGATGGTGTATATCGGCCAGACTGGACGGCGTCTGAATGTAAGGTTAAAACAACACCACAATTTCTTGAAAAATGATTATTCTTCCCGCTATTCTTCATGCTTCATGCTTAACTCTGTCGCAAATGATGCAAGCGCTGTTGTGATCTGTTGTTTTCTGAAATAAGTGCTGTTTTCCGCAACCGCAATCAAGTGACGCGGAAGAGGGCACAAGCATTCCGTGTTATCAAAACCAGTGAATCATATATGAGTGATTCATACATCTGCTTGTCTGGGAATGAACTACTTTTTGTTGGAACGTCAGGTGAGATTTGCATGTTAAGGCTTCACGCCAACATGCGCGTGTCGTGTGACTAAACTGTGTCACGCCTTTTGTGTTTCGTTGCCTCATACATCTGTATATATTGAAGCCTTATAAACAACAATGTTAGTCGCAAGTAACGCCTCGAACTGTTGCCTTCTCTCTGTGCGCGTGCGTCCAGCGCAATTATTTCTCGAAGGTGTGAAGAACGCCCACCGTTAGTACGCCACTGACTGCCGGCTTTTCGTCCATCGGTTACACAAGCGGGCTGTGACAAGTGAACGGCCACATCTCATCTCAAGCGTTTCTATTATATTGGTTAGTTGTTTTAAAACCCAAGTTTAAATAGAAATAACAATAAACCAGTCCCCTCAATCGCTACGCAATCTAGGGAGACAATAATTTTAAGTTCAGTTCTTAAGCTTATTTTCTGTTTTTTTTTTCGACGTACACTCTCGTGGCTAAGATAATAGCAGGAGAAGTGGGCGCCGCTAGTCTCTAAACCGCTTGTACCAAAGGGCGCGAGACACCCAGTTCATTTGCCCGCCGCCGCGACTGCCTTCAAATGCAGCTGAAATGGCACGCGTCCACCCACTGATATTCTAATGCGTGCTAAAAACGGCAGCAGAAGTCCAAATAAATTCCGACTATGATAAGCACTTCCTAGCGTAGCCAGGATTTGCGTTTGGGAGTTACGGTTCGAAATTTGAATGCATAATCAGGTCTTTCATTATTGATCTCTGTGTCTTCTTGACACGTGCAGCGCTACACTATCTGGATAATTACGCGGTTCGGTGCGTTCGGAAGTTTCGAAGTGCAACCACTTGCTGATTAATGCACAAACAAAAATTCATGAAAGTATTTTATCTGAAAAGGCATGACTAGACGAGTTGGCATATGTTCACGATTTGTAGCATTGAAAGACATCAGACGAGAAAAACTGCGGCCGACGTGACTGCTGAGCTAAATTAAAATGTTTCGAAACGCGAAAGTAACTCATGCGTGAGCTATCAAGACCAAGCAACTGCAGATAGAATACAACAAAACCAAATGCATAAACGGAGCACCAATAACCAGGCACGAATATTCTTTGAAGGTGGAATACAAGACAACCAGCTTTTGAAGTAATTGCTCGTTAGCAGTTCATACCAGTGTGCTTCTGAAAGCAAATGTTTTACACTCTTAATGGCAATTTCAAGTAAAAAAAATAGAAACACATCGAGTGTTGATTTTGTTCTTTTATTTTGAAAAACTTGTAATGCAGCGTAAAACGGTGCGTCACGAAAAAATTTATTGTTTCGCGAAAACATTCGGTGCGCGCACTTACAAACAATCTGCGTAGCCCCAGAAAAATAGTCACAGTTATTTACACGCAAGAAGTACCAATTTTGACTCCAGTTTGAGTACGGCTCTCGATTAAAAACAGTAGACTCCACAATTCTTGAAGGCTATGTTTTTCAAGCCGGCGTTACTTCGCTCACGCATAAACCACGAACAATATATTTCAAACCTGCCTTTTATTCTGTTGCACTCTGATGACATTTATTTTTGGGGGTCTATCAATGCGCTGCGCAGAATTTTGTCTACGGTAAGCTCGATTCAAGAGCGTCCACTGAAGGCTTGAAGTAAAGTTGTCGTCTGTAATTCTTCGCTGAATTCAGTAGAGCTGATGCAAAATAGATTGTCAATAAAACTTTCGGAAGTATTGTTTCTTGAATTCCCAACCCAGACTACCATATCAATCCTCGTCATTTAGATCTGGGCCAACTTGAATACCTCAAGCATCGTGGGATCGGACCCCGGCGGCGGCGGCGGCCTCATTTGTGTGCAGGTGATGGGAAAAAAGCGACGTGCTGTGCTACGTCAGTACACGTTATAAACCCCAGGTTGCCGATACTGACCCACAGCGCTGCACTACGCCATCTCAAATAGCCCATGTGGAGCTTTTGGACGTTAACCCAACATACCACACCAGGTTAAAAGTTAGGCCCTCCCAACTTGCAATAATAAACACGCATATTTTTAATGGTTTCTCTGCATTCTCATGCGGACGGCTTCTGCTGCGGTGAACGTCGCACAACAGATCAAAATCTAAAAAGCGATTAGTATCCAAAATTACCATACATATCCTTTTGAGCACCACGCTTCATAAAGCGCATGCGATTTCTGGACAATATTTTTAAGCATTGTGTCGCCATCGAGCTTGCTCCACAAAAATTGAGAAACAGCGAATGCCTCGACAGTACCTATCAATTAATATCTTTCGTTTAACTTGGGGCGAAAGAAAATAACCACCTTCAGGGCAATAAATTAGCCTCAAGCAATTACCTTCCAAATTCTTCTAATATTAAGCATTCCGTTCTTTCCCCTTTGTGCCGTATAAGCTGATTAAAAGCCGCTTAGACAGTGGATTTTTCAATTATATTTCAGGAAGGTTTTTATATTATTGCCCCAGGAAGTAACCTAAACCTAAACGCACTTGAACAACGAGGTGCACGCCGAAAATATTTTTAAAAAAAACCTAAGAAGTGACAACAATTCTTTGGCACTACGGCGAACGCTAAATTGCCGTCATGAAATCCCTCAAGCAATTTCAAATTCCCATAAATAAGGGGGCAAAGGTCCACACTGAATGCACCAGCGTTAATCAGAGTTCCTTGTGAGTTTAGACGTCCGCACAACGGCATGCAAACGCGGAGACAAACTTAAACAGCGTGCGGTAATTAAATTTTAAACAAAGCGATTATTTAAATCACAAATGCACTACAAACAGCCTCACCTCACAAATCCTGGAGTACGGAGTAGGCTCGAAATCATCGCGGCCCACAAGTTGCAGCCATGCGCGTAGTCGAGCACCGTCCTTTTTCCCCAACGGACAGCGCATGAAGCGTTTTCCGTAATTTTGCCAGTTGAAACAGCCAACAACGCACCAAGACGGCATCCTCGTATGCTCTTGTGCAGCTGAAATGCTGTGAAGTGGGGCATTTCGTGGTCAATGCGTCGACCACTGACAGCTCTTGCAGCGTCATAGCACTGGGACTACCACAGTTGGCCGACTTAAAACGCATAAGCCACAAAATGGCAGCCCCCATGAAGCAATGGTCGATGCTACCAACTTAGTAATTTGTTGAAGTACAGCACTTGCAGCGTCATAGCACTGGGACTACCACAGTTGGCCGACTTAAAACGCATAAGCCACAAAATGGCAGCCCCCATGAAGCAATGGTCGATGCTACCAACTTAGTAATTTGTTGAAGTACAGCACTTGCAGCGTCATAGCACTGGGACTACCACAGTTGGCCGACTTAAAACGCATAAGCCACAAAATGGCTCGCGTTGGCCACGTGCGGCCTATAAAGAGAAATAGTTTTCCACTGTGTTGTATATATGGTTAGTAGTAAACATGTAGAAAGCGTTCCTGCCGTTTATGCGCTAGGCATTGAATAAAACAAGTTTTGACACTCTGCACTAGCCGGAATGATTTTACTTCGGGACAGTAGTGAGGGGAAGTGCTGGCCTTGTTTCGTCGGAGCAGACATGTGCTCATCGTCTGCTGACATACGTACGTGTCGCGCTGTGCGAAAAGTGGGGACAGCGTCGCGTCCCTCATCTCCTGTCTCGCTTAGCGCTGTTTTTAGCCGCATGACCACGCACCAGCCAGGCCGACTTGTCCTCTTGTTAAGCTGGTCGATTTGGTGAAAAGTTTTGATTTCTAGAATTATTTTCTTTCCTAGCCCTGAAGTCTAGTTTCGTGACGAAAAATTATAGCAAAATATTGAGTACAAATTTATAAATTACGTTTTTTAGAAGTGTGGTCGTCAAAAATTGTGAGGTAATTTCTTTGATTTCAGTGCCGCATTTCTTTGACCAAAGCGAAAGCGAAGATGCCATAAACGAGAGAATAAACTTTAAGGTTCCTTTTGTGACCTCTCACATTTTCTGCGACTGGATCACTCACCTTCGTAATTCGCATGAAAATCAAATGATTTCATTTGTCGCAAACTATTCCTGAGACGTTGAGGAGCGTAATAAATCTCTCGATTTTTTCCCTACACGTGCAGTACTGTGTTAGTTATTTCTTGTAAGAAACGTTTTCATGTAACTATGCACGCATAAGTACTGATCATATAGAAAAAGAACTAATCGCGTCATCGTAATGAACAGGGCTTTATGTACATGCTGGCATAAAAAAACCCCACTATCTACTAAATTATTTGAGA
The DNA here is from genome assembly GCF_052857255.1 of Amblyomma americanum. Classification (NCBI taxonomy): domain Eukaryota; kingdom Metazoa; phylum Arthropoda; class Arachnida; order Ixodida; family Ixodidae; genus Amblyomma; species Amblyomma americanum. Next base: position 268,030,967 of record NC_135497.1, read on the forward strand.
CCTGGGGGGACTTGACGACGGTGTTAATTATAATTACCCAGAACTGCACCAGGTATAGCTATAAATAAAGGGAATTAGTGAAACTAGCGTAGGAATTTCATATTTGCACCAAGTTTAGTTACATATCGCATGCATGAGTAACGAAAACACATTTAATTGCCGCGTCCCCTCTTAATCTCGATCGCCACGTGTCTGTTAGTAGCACGCCTTCGGCTCCTTCTTTCCAAACAAGCTTCGCGATCATGTACTACCTCATGAAACATGACACATGCATGATGCAAAGTAAAAGCATATGGCGTTTAGCACACTTAAGGTACGCTATTCTAAGCACACCAACGCGACCGCGCAAGATTGACACAACTTACCAGACTTCTTTCTACTCGAATGAAATAATTACGTCGTCATATCAAGAAACAGTTTCAAGTAAATATTGAATGTCATAAAACGCGCCATTAAAACATGGTGTGCTATTAACAAAAAAACGCATTACTTGGGGGCGAGTGAACCTGTCGGCGCCCCGTGCACTCCGGCTCAAGGTGATAAGTACGTGTGCAGCTGCATATGTCTTTTTTTTCCTTGAGCAATTATCAGCCTACTATCCTGAAGTTCAGGTGAATGAACGCAGTAACTTGCAAGTTATTAAGTGCATTGAGTGGCAGTGACTATCGACTCCCAGACTTCGCGCTTTACTGCCGTGGCCCAATGCCTGTTAGCCAGTTTCTGAATGCGGCATTTATGCGCGAGAAACCTATCGAGGCTAATTTAATATTTTTTATGCTTCTACGCGGATCCAGCAGTGACGCAGCTGGTCAATACATGCTGCTTCTGCAGTGCACAGGCTTGAAGCAGCCGCCGGTATAGCTGGGGCACGGTCGAGGACACACGCCAAAAAGACTGGAAAACCTCTTAAGTGAGAAAATAAAGCCGAAAATTACGGACCGGTGTCAGACAGCCCACCTGGGACCTGGACCTGGGGGTCCCTGGCCGCCGGCAAAAGCACGTCAAGCGACCTCCTCGGCGCTGTGCGCCATATCAACGCCGACACAGAACATCACCGCCAGCTGAACTCCATGCTGCACTGATGGCAGCAGCGCCAGCGACGGGTCCAGCGGCCCCTGTAGTTGCGGCTACAGACCAGGCCCCGCCAAACAAGAGACTGCGCGACGGCAGAGCCAGCAACGAGCCTCTGACCGACCATCCAGAGGACATGGACCAAGCATCATTTACAGTTGTTTCGTACAAGAAAAAGAGAGCTACCGGTGTTCCTGTAGTTTTCAGGCCCACTGAGGAAGGAGGAAGCCTATGGAAAGCCAACCCCAACATTGTGGCTTCGCCGGTTGTAGCATCGGCTCAAGAAAAAGTCCTCAGCCATCGCATTCACAAGGATGGGAGCCTGATGGTTACAGTATCGACGCTGCCCGCCGCCAACCGTCTGCTCACGGTAACTAAGCTGGCTGGAGTGGCTGTAGAGGCCAGAGTCCCATACTCTTACATGGCAAGCTATGGCAAAATACAAGATGTACCTGCCACCTACAAAGACGAAGATCTGCAGGAATATCTACGCGACCAAGGTGTCCTCTCAGCAAGGAGGCTAACCGCCTACACTCCTGAGGATGGTGGAAAGATAAAAGCGGTACGCCGTCGCACAGTTATATTGGAATTCGCAAAAGATGCGCCGCTACCAAAACGCGTAACGCTGCGGTTCTGTAGTTACCCTGTAACTGAATACGTCGGAGCAGCAACTCAGTGCTATAAATGTCAGAGGCATGGCCACATATCAAGGCACTGTAACGGCCCCGTGCGCTGCAAAGTGTGTGCTGGCCCCCACTCGCACAAAGAATGCACTTCGAGAGCGCAACCTAAATGCGCTAACTGCGGTGGCCCACACCCTGCTTCCTATGGAGGGTGTTATAAAAAGAAAGCAGCCACAGTTGCTCGCACGGCAGAGCAAACAAGGGAAACCCCCTAAGCGCCATGAACCACCACCTAACCCCGACGTGGTTTTCACGACTACGGCAGCTCTTTCCGAGAATCAGTCAACACAGCGTGGCAGAGCAGCTGACAAGACCTACGCAGATGCGGTAAAAAAGAAGCGTGGGAAGTCCGTTGGTCCTCCTTCATCAAAGCTACTGCAACGCACTACACAAGACCCGACAAACAGCGTCGCTTGCTCTGACCCCAGGGCGCCACAACATGACAAGAAGATCAGCGGCAGGCAGCAAACCGGAAGCTCTGAACAAGATGTCACATGCCTACTGATTCCGATGCTGTTTGCAGCCATCAAGGCTCTTATCCGTGCAAACCCCTCGTCAGGAAGAGTCCCAGAAGTAGAAGCTGTCCTTGCAATGGAACCGTTGGTGTCGGTCTCCTACGCTCCGCAGGGGCGCAATACCACACTTTAGTAATCATGGCTTCCACAGCGAGAACTTCACCGCAGCTGACAATCCACAACATCTTTCGTACATGCACCATTTTCCAGTGGAACGCTCGCGGGCTACGCTCTAAACTCTCAGATTTACGACAGCTCGTGCGAGCGTACCGCTTCCCCTTCATAGTCATCTGTGAATCACGCGTCGAGGAAACTTTCCGACTCAATGGATACTATTTCCATCATTCACAACGACCGGATAACGTCAGCAGATTGCTGATAGGCTTTCGCAAGGATATCCCGGCCTCACCGGTTGATGTCCCGCCTCACAGCGACAATGAATACGTATGCGCTGTCACAGTTATTGCCGGACAACAGTACACTCTGATTGGAGTATATCTTGAGCCAGGCACGCCATTTGATGCTTTGAGACTTGAAGACTTGATAGCAAGGACGCCCTCTCCGCATATTATTTGCGGAGACTTCAATGCTCATAATGAAATTTGGGGCAGTTCACATACATGTGCCCGAGGTGCCAAGCTTGCAAAACTTCTCTCCAAGCATTCAGTTCAGCCATTAAATGACGGCAGCATCACCTACCTCCGAGGCCCGACGACTACCAGCAGTATCGACATGACATTTGTCACAAGTTCATTCGCCCACAACTTTGGCTGGTGCACTGATTTGGAGACACGTGAAAGCGACCATTACCCAATCCTCATATCGGCTTTCCATGCGCAGAGGAACCCAAAGAAATTTCTTATAAAATCTACAGACTGGGACGCATACAAGGACGCTATAAGCAGAGGAGTTACTGCGGCAACTCGCAATGAGGAATTAGCATCGACGATTGCGTATTGCCTGAGGGCGAGTACACAACTTACAGCTAAAAATGATAACCTACCTTCAAATGATGACACATTCCAAAGGCTTTGCGCTATACGCAGGCGAGCTGATAGGAAAGCTCTGCGCACAAAAAGCCTCGATGACCTACGTGCATGCCGACGGGCACAACGTCACATTCGACGCTACATGGATAAACTCAGTCGCCAAAAGTGGCGTGACTTTTGTTCTACGCTGGATGTGCGCAAACCAGTAACCAATATTTGGCGGGTAGTTAGAGGTATGCGCACGCCACTTCAACAACTCCACCCCTTCGCTGCACTCTCCCTTCACGAACAAAAATCTATAAAAGAAGTCTCAGAAGAATACTGCAAGCTGCTGTCGGCAGGGTCAGGGCATTCGACACTCTCCGCAGATGGTCAAACAGGCATCCCAAAGGCGGCAGTGCCAGCGTTAGACCTGCCTTTCACAATGGAAGAACTATCCACAGCTATCGCGGAGACTAACAGGCACACGTCTCCGGGTCATGATGAGGTGACCTATGACGCCATTGCAAAGCTACCCTACACCTCCCGTCTTCGACTCCTGGAGTATTACAATTCTTCCTGGATGGCTGGTGCGGTCCCCACGGAATGGAAGGTGGCAAAAATCGTGCCCGTTTTGAAACCCTGTAAGCAGCCAACAAGCTACGCATCATTCCGGCCCATTGCCCTACTGAGCTGCGTAGGTAAGCTCATGGAGCGCATGATCTGCAAGCGCATAACTTGGTTCCTAGAAAGCCGAAATGAGTTCCCCCAAGAAATGAACGGGTTCCGTCAAAACAGGTCTGCGACTGACAATATCATCGCCCTCGTCTCATCAATTGAGGAGTACCTTCATGCTGGGTACATCCCAACAGCCGTTTTCCTAGACATCAAGGCCGCTTTTGACTCCGTCTTTCACCATGCAATTCTCGCAGCCTTTGGCAGTCTTGGCCTTGGAGGAAGGCTATACAAGTGGATTGGGCATTATTTAAAAGAACGACAAATTTTTATTACCACTCCAAACGGTCCAACACGCTTTCACGCAGTGGAGAGGGGCGTACCACAGGGAGCGGTGCTTAGCCCTCTCCTGTTCAATATTGTCCTTATTCACATCAGAAGACACCTTCCGCGAGGGGTCCGCATAACAATTTATGCTGATGATATTTGCATCTGGACCGCGTCACGTTCGCGCTATATTACCCAGCAACGTCTTCAGAGAGCACTATTGCACATTTCGATGTACCTGGCTTCCAGAGGTCTTCGTCTCTCGCCAGAAAAGAGTGTTGCAATGGCGTTTACAAGAAAAACGATGACCCGATATCCGGCTGCTCCTAGGCGGACGATCGCTGCCATATGTACGATCTCAGCGATTTCTGGGTGTTGTAATCGACTCTAATCTGTCATGGTCACCTCAGATCAAAAAACTCCGTGCGAGGATTACTGCAGCATCGCAAGTGCTCAGGTTCATGGCGGGAACAAGGTGGGGTAGCAACTGCCGATCAATGCTTCTGCTTGAAAAAGCCTACGTTGAAGGAACCTTGCGCTACTGTCTACCAGTGCTTCAAAGATTATCTACATCAAGCAATAAGACTCTCAATGCCGCACGGAACAACTGCCTGCGAATATGTCTTGGCCTCCCCAAGGGTTCCTCTGCATCAGGAACAGTAGCGGAGGCAGGATGTCTCCCACTAGAGGTAATTGCCGCCCAGGAAACTATGCGTACCCATCTCCGCCATGTCCTGCAAGGGAAGAAGCACTTCCTACACCGTGTCCACCTAACTCACAGAAACTCTAGCTTTGGCCAGGCAGTGCAGCTCCTGCCCTTTCCTACTATTAATCAGCCTCAGAAACTACTACCTCTGGCCTTTCCTCCATGGACACTCTCTCCTCTAAAGGTGAAGAAGTCTGTTCCAGGTGTGAATGCAAAGAGCCGCATGCCACAGGCAGCACTTCTGCAAGCTACTCTCGCCTACTTAATCGAAGAATATACGCAGCACACCCATATCTTCACCGATGGTTCAACTACTAAAGAAACTTCTTGTGGCCTTTATGTGCCCTCAACAGGCCATGCCCTTTCTTACCGGCTGCAGCGGAGGACCTCCTCTACAACAGCTGAGCTTCACGGCATTAAGAAAGCTGTTTCTTACATCCTGCGCCGAACCGCCGGCCGTTGGGTTATCTTCACCGATTCAAAAGCATCTCTGCAGATCCTGGCCAACCTGCTGAAGAAAACGAATCACCAGCCAGTTTCCCTGGACATTGGGTATATCCATCATTTAGCTATTGCCGCAGGCCACTGCATAACATTTCAGTGGGTACCTGCTCACTGTGGCATTATGGCTAATGAAAAAGCAGATGAAGCGGCCCGTAAGGGCCATCAACATCACAGATACATTCTAAGTTTTCTCACGAAATCTGATGCGTCCCAAATGGCTAAAAGTTTTGCGTACGAAGAAACGTATCGGCTTTGGAGTTTGCCGACACATCAGTACCAATTTCTTCACTCAATCGACCCACATCTTAGATCAAGACTCTCACCCAGACTTCCTCGACAACTCGAAACACTTTATCACCGACTTCGTCTGAATGCTGCATATACAAATGGCCTGCGATACCGTTTTGGACAAATGAACAGTGCGCATTGTGACAACTGTGCTTCGATAGAAACTGTGGAACATATCCTGCTTGAGTGCCCTGCGTATGCTAACGAGCGTGCGTACTATGAACATTGCATGCAGAAGCTCTGCCCAGTGCCCCTAACAATGGACAAAGTTTTAGGCCCCTTAGCCTGCTTCAGGCAACAGAGACTTGCAATGAACTTTCTTTTTACATATTTAAAAGCCATTGGACATCTCGATAAGCTCTAAATTCACTTGCAGGTTACCTTCATGCATTCTTCTTGCAGTGAACTTCGTCAGCCCATTCGTCGGACTATGCACTCCATCATTCCATAGGTTACATCAATACTCGCCACTGCATCCTTAGTACCCATTTCATGGCTGCATTTTATTTTCGTTTTTTTTTCCACCTCTTCCACGCTGCTCTCCTTCAGTCTTTATCTCCCAAATTCCCCTCCCTACGCAGAGTAGCATGCCAGCGATATTGAAACGCCGGCTAAATTCTCTGTTTCTTCATTAAAGAGTCTCTCTCTCTCTGGGGCACGGTAGGCACGGGCAAGCGGAACCTCCCTATTGAAAAATCTCGTATATATGTGTTAAATGTGTCTCATATATACGCAATTATTGGATATGTGTCCACATATATGGTCGTATGAATACGTGCTCGTATGGCATACGCGTTCTCTCCACGTATGGCAAAACACATATATACGGGTGATACGTGCCTCATATATACGCTATTGGATACGTGTCTCCCCGGTCCCTCGTATATACGAGGGCCACGTAACCTTCGTACAGATACGAGGGCCTCGACATGGGGATACAATCAACACCCTCTAAATACTTTCTTCAGGCCTCTCCAGGCCCTCCTTTCCACACGCGCTACGTCACGCCAAGTGTCCGGTCAGGCTGCTCACCAAGCGCGGCTCCGCTCCGCTCGGTTGTCTCCCTCGATGTGCTCGCGCTTGCCCGGGCAAGCACAGACACGAACGCAGTCTTGCAGTGAGCGTCTAGCTGCTGCTTGAGTCTTTCAGCCTGGCGTTGGGTGCATTTCCGTTCGCTCCTCGCACGGCTGTGTCTGTTTCGTGTGGCCGTTTCTTGTGTGGCGTGCGTACCTGTGCTAGCGCACGAATGGGAAACTGATTGCCTGCCGTGTAGCGAGTGCAACTTCGTGAAACATGGGCCGGTGCTGTGTTCCCGGGTGCCGCGGGAACTACCAGAATGGTCCCAAAGTACGTGTTTATTGCTTCCCAAGAGACGAAGTACGAAGAAAAGCCTGGTTGCGAGCCATTCCACGGAAGGATTTCACACCTACAGAGCATTCGAGGGTAAGACTCTGAAATATTGCTTAATAGGCGCTGGTAATTATCTTAGTTGTGAGCTGTCGCTCCCGGAAAGGCATGCTGTCTTTGTAGGCAATGATATCACTTCTTACACTTATGTATGAATTGTCCAGGAAGCATTTAGTTCTGTGGATGTGCATAAGGCTTGTGTAAAAGCTGTGTAAATATGTAAAAGCTGTTCACTATTCAGACTCTTTTTACTTAGTGTTTTAGGCAATGGAGAGTCATGGCGAATGGCCTTGCTTCATTTTCTCGTGCAGGTGTGTGAACTGCACTTCCACGCAGGCGACTTCATTACGACGTTGTCACACCAAGATGAACTGACAGGGAAAATAATAGAGGTGAAGCGTGACAGGCTACAGTTGAAGATTGATGCTGCGCCTTCTGTTTTTCCAAACTGCCCAAAATACTTGTCCTCAACGCCTGGACGGAGTGAATCGCCAGAGACGAAAAAAGCAAGAAGGGAAAACGCTGCTTTGCAGGAGGCTATGAGGAAGTCACTTCAGTCTAATGAGCTTGAACAGAAAAGAAACAAAGTTTCATCTTACGAGGAGTTCAAATCTAAGTTGCCTGGAATCTGCAACACGAAATTCTGGACCGTTTCTGTCGATGAGCAGTGCGTTAGGTTCCTTCTCATCGAGAATGATCCTTCACCTAATGTGAAATGCGCCTTGGTAGTTCTCCCTGATCTGTCACTTTCTGTTTTCTTGAATGGAGTGAAGCTTCTGTCGCTTCCTTCAGGCAGGATTCTGCCAGCTCAAGTATGCGACACCTCCAGCCTGTCCTTGCTGCTAGAAGAACTCGAGATAGGCTTGCATAATATACCTGAGGTGACGAAAGAGTCGAAACATACTAAAGTATTGCAGTTTGTCGGTTCACTGCTTGCAGACCTCATTGAGGACAGTGATACGACGAAAGAACAGTCTTCTTTGCTGAAATTTCTGGTTGAGCAGATAGAGCTTCTCCTCGCGAAACAGCATGTGTATAGCGCAGAGCTGCTGGTATTCGCCAGTATTTTGAATTCAATTTCTCCTCACGCATATCACTTCACAAGAGCTGCATCAAGAATCATTCTGCCCCATCCTTCCACACTGCGCCGTGTTTGCTCAAATTACAAAGCTGACCCTCTTGTGGAGCAAAATCAACCGCACTGTCTCTCCTACATCCGAGAACGAGTCAAATCAATGAAAGACCACGAGAAGACAGTGACCCTGATGATCGATGAGATCCACATAAAACCATACTTCGACTACAAAGGGGGCACAATAGTAGGATCGTCGGTTCATTCAACGGAACCAGCAACAACAGCCCATGTGTTCATGGTACAATCACTCCTTTCTGCAAACAAGGACGTCATTCACATATTACCTGTGAGCAAACTGAGCGCAGAAATTTTGCACGAGCATGCTAAGAACATAATCATTAATGTTGAGAAAATGGGGCTCAAAATTATCGCTGTGATAACGGACAACAATGCTCTGAACCGCAAGATGATGTCGTTATTTGCTACAAGTCCTCAGGTGAGCATTGTCTATCCCCATCCAGCCGATAACGCTCGCCCTCTTTTCTACGTGGTCGATCCTGTGCATCTCTTGAAGTGCATTAGGAACAATTGGATTAACCAGAAAAACCCTGGAACATGCCTCTATTTCCCTGAAATGGACTTGAGTGGAGCAATGCCCGAAGGGCCTCCTCGTATGAAAGCTGCTTCTTTCGCAGCTGTGCGGCAGCTTTATTCTTCAGAGAAGACGTCGCTTGTGAAGGCTGCTTACAGACTGAACGCAAAAGCCGTGAATCCAACCTCAATGGAGCGGCAAAATGTAAAGCTCGCTCTCGACGTCATTAATCAGTTTGTTTCAAATGCCCTCAGGACACATGGTTCCGCGTTCAAGATTCCTCAAGCTGAGTCGACTGCTCTTTTCATTGACGTTATCCTCACATGGTGGCAAATAGTCAATGTTAAGACCCCTTGCAAAGGCCAGAGGCTAAGGGACAGCATGCAAGACCCTGTAAGGTCTGTTGATGACACACAGTTAGCTTTCCTGAGCGGCGTTGTGGACTGGTTGGACGCTTGGGCAAGAATAAACATCACCAGTGGCTCGCTGACGAAAGAGACTCACAGTGCTTTGCGACTGACATGCTATTCTCTGGTAGAACTCTCGCGCTACTGCTTAGAAGAACTTCACTTCAAGTACGTACTGCTGGGCAAATTTCAGACGGATGCGCTAGAAGACCGGTTCGGCCGTTACCGCCAGCTGGCAGGATCACAGTACCACATTTCCGTGCGTCAGCTCTACGAATGTGAGAAGAAGCTTCGTCTTCAAAAACTTTTGACATTTCCACGCGAGGAAACAGAGTTTGAAGACGTAAGTGAGGATCTTGTCCCATGCAACTTTTCTGTGGCTGTCAGCGACGACGATATTACACACGCCCACTCTGACATGGATGCTATTGTCTACATTGCAGGATACGCTGCTCATGCTGCTTTAAAGAAGCTTTCATGTTCTGCTTGCTTCAGCACATTGGTGATTGAAAATCGAGAGATCGAAGCGGAAAATACTGCCATGATAGCTAACCTGTCGAGAGGAGGGCTGAAGTTTCCCCAGCCATGCACAGTTCACATGGTACTGATGACTAAACTAGTTGCAGAGAAGTTGTCTTTTGGAGCAACCGCGGAAGATTTTCTCTCCTGTAGAAATCAACGTGGTGTCGTGATTTCACAGACGATTTCCCTCCTGGACGAACACGACATTGAGACATGTGAAAATGGCCACACTGCACAAACTCTCCTGCGCTTGGTAGTACGCGTTGCAACCAACGTTGTTCTAAACAACTTTTGCAAACTAAGAAATGATGCCATACAAGACAATGCGCAGCAGAAGGCCGCAGCCCGGAAAGCAGCAACGCTTAAGAAGAAGTAAGTTTTATTCCCAAGCAATAAAAATGCTTTGCGCACACTTCATTGCTGGTGTCTCGTCGTTTTTTATTGTAAGGGTCAGATTAGCTGTACAAATACTCAACAGCGCAACATTATTGTGAGTGTCATTATTGCTGTGTGTGAAAGCTTTAAGCAAAACACAATACAGAATAAAACTAACACAATGCGCAGTAGACGGTGTTTTTTTTTTCAATGTTCACGAACTTCTACTTTAACAACTAGATATACGCATGTGCGGTCTGTGCGGATGGATTTTACCGCACGGCAGACATCATGTACGTGATAGAACCTAATAATTAGATGATTAATTGAAATTAACTAATCAATTTTTTATTATAATGACCAATAATGCGAAATTGGCGGCCGTATGCTAAATTGTTTATTATAAAAAACTGTATTAGCAGCTCGAACTTTCTTGACAATAAGGTGTTCTGCAATAAAAAAAATATATAAAGCAGATAAAATGATAGCCTAAGGCGCGCACAAACTAGCGAATTTCTTTTCTGCAGCAACGACAAAAATGAAAATGAAGGAATCACTTATAAGGCAGCTACGTACGGCAGTACCCGAATAGTGCAGACGGGCGCGGCGCGCTGAAATCGCGGAGCGCGGGGCCTGCACGGTCCCTTGGCGTGACGTCACGCGGCCGGTGGAGAGGCCTTAGCATTGAGAGGGTGTTGATACAATGGCCTTGCAACACGTACTCTGGTGTACAGTTAATACCTCTGAATATGTAGGCTACCTGAATGAACTTGCAACCCTTCAGTGCAGCAAATGCTGCATCCCAGCAGTAAATACCAGGCTGCAGTCAATGAAATAATTTTTCTTGCTGCCTTTATTTTATCATTTTTATCTGACTACAGCCATTGACTACAGGGGCAGGTGCAGGCGATGATTACTTGATGTCCCTCAGTATGTCCGCCAGGTAGCAATTCAACTGCTCTGCGCATTTTCTCATCCTCGGCAGCTTGTGCAGCTTTGATGTATGCATCAAATGCATCTGAAAGAGTATGAATCATGACAAAATTGAAGACATGCAGGTGCTGTAAAATAAAGGTATTTAAGTCATGCACACTTAAATAAACAAATGCCTTTGTCAGTCAGGAAATGTACCTAAATAAAAGAGGCTTACTGCCCACAGCTGCTAGTTTTTCTGAGCTCATCCGAGGCTTCTGCATGCCACCAGCCTTAAGCGATTGCCGGCATACTGAGCCGGTGATGCTCCTTCCCTGAATGCTCTTTCCCCTAAGGCTCTTCGGGGAAGGAGCATCACCAGGAAGGAGCGTTACTTTTGTGGGGAACCCCACAAAAGTTTTGTGGCGTCCTTGCAAAACAGAAAGTCTCGACCTTGGGAAAGAAGCCAGCGCCACCGCTCTGCACTGACAATTTCCGCTCCCGAGGTGGATCTGCAATAAAACAGCTGCACATATGCTTTGTATAAAGCCCTATAACAGATTGGGGAGAGAGTTAATATTTGCCACATTAAAACTGCTAAAATCCTATTCCTCAGGACTCCTATATGTAACATTACGAAACTGGCAGTTTTCCTTGCAAACGCTACTAATGATAAAACATGACACATCGCTCTCTTCTTTGGAGTGAGCAGCACGATGGGCCACCAGGTCACGTTTATGTGCAATCATATAAGCTGCCTTTGACAACATAGATGAGCCTTTTTATCTTTACTTCAGGCTCCACTGCACCCTGGCAACAGTAATGCTGCCAAATATTCGGAAACACAGAACGAACAGATGAAAGATTATGAATATTTAAAACACAGCAATTAAATCTTAGCACAAGAGGCTGTGCTAATTAGAACATGAAAGGTGAAAGGTTGTGGTCATGGCTTAGTGATCTATGAGTTCAATAATGCAAAGCTGCCCTGAGCTGTCACAGGTTCAAATTGTGCCTGGGGCTCCTGCGCAGGCAATTTTTTTCCGCTCCACGCCATTTGGATGGAAAATTCCACGTGTCCGAGATGTGTGCACTGATCCTCAGCCCTATACGTTTCCACAGTTTCTAGATTGTTTGCCTGCAGTTACCAAGAACGAGAGCTAAGAACATTTCAAGCTTACAAACTAGTTCTAAATATGAGAAGCCATCGTACCTGGCCATTGACCTCAGCAAGAACACCTGGATTCCATGGTGCAGCAGGACCCATGCTAGTGGAAGCCTGGAAAGTGTGCAAAGTGTTCGCATTTGCAACAAGAGTAATGTACAGTGTCGGTGAAGTCTTAAGGCCAAAGGCTTTTCACTTCAGCCGCATAACAGAGCCATTACAGCAATATTAAAGACCAAGTGACCTTGAAGTGCTAGCAGGTTTCTTCTTGCGATACAGAAGCTTCCTGCTTGACTACAGTTTTGAATGATCCGCTACATGAATTATTCTAGGAACATTGATTTCACTGCAGCTTAATGCTGTAGCCTTAACAATTTGACCTAGACTGTACATGGTACATTAAAGGGACAGTGAGGAGAACTCAATCAAATTTCTTTTGTAAGCAAAATCTGATAGTTCAGCATTTCATGGCTTTGTTGCCGCTTGTCCGAGAGCGAAAGATGCATTTATTTCAAAGAAATTTGCATTCGAAGTTGAAAAAGTTTTTCCCGCCACTCCCATTCAAACTCGGGAACTCTTATGACATCACGCCGCACTCTTATGACGTTACAGGACGCAGTGACAAGAAACATGACGTAAACGCAGACTCCGTGATTTCTCGCGGCTAGCGGTGCGGTCTAGCAGCAGCCAAAATGAGAGCTACCGCCGCCACACGTTGAAGGCATCTATCGGGGGTCGCTACCATTGCTTCGTTTATGTTTGCTCCGTGATTTCTCGCGGCTAGCGGTGCGGTCTAGCAGCAGCCAAAATGAAAGCTACCGCCGCCACACGTTGAAGGCATCTATCGGGGGTCGCTACCATTGCTTCGTTTATGTTTGCACCAGCATTGCTTCGTTTATGTTTGCCAGCGTTACGATGGATCCCGTTCCCGAGCCCGATGACAAAGTTCTCGCACAACTCCGGCCTGCATTTCAGCGACCTCTGCCCCACAGAACGTGCGATACCTTTGAGGGAGCACGGTTAGTTAGGCGCTGGCGGGTCATTCCCCCTTCCGCCATGAGCAGCCGTTGCAAATTAAATATCATAACCCCAGTGCGGGGAGTCGCGAGGGGCCAGGACAAGGTCAGTGTGTCGCGCCCATCGGAGGCTGGCCGGGGCTTTGGGGTCAACAGATTGTGATTCCTTGAACGGCGCGGTTGCACGGTGCAGAAGACTGCGTCCAGGTCTCCCACGGTTGCAAGGGCGAGGTTATTTATTTTTTGCCACAAAAACGGATGGGTACTCAAGGGCGCTCGCATTTAAAGTAGGCGGCTTGAAAGTAAGGCCGACGCTTCAACGGCTTCTCCGCATTTCCGGAGGTACAGGGTCCACTGGATCGGGTTCTCTCGCCCACTTGCATGTACCTTCAGATGTGTACTGTGAATGGATTAAATTAGCCGAGAGTTCGAAAAGAACAGCACCGCTTAACGACCGAAGCTATTGAATGATGTCACAACGCGCACCTCGCCGCGGAACCGTATCAGTCTGGTCTGGCTGGCACAGCTGGCGCACTCGGCGCGAAATAGAGACATGCTCTAAGTCTCCGCCAATGTGGTCAGAGTGCGCCTAAGCTGCCGAACGCGTCACCGGTCAAGCGCAGTTGGAGTATAGAGGGTCTCGCTTTGGCCGACGTGACGGTGTGCAGTGCACGCGCATGCGTTACGCCAGGCTATAAACGCGCATTAAAGGGACACTGAGGAGAAATTGAGGTTGCCTTGTATCGATAGAATACAAGCTCCTGATCACAAAAACGCAACTCTTACAGAAAACAAAGCTCTTGTAAGGTAGAAAATAGCAAGGACCAAAACACAGGTATCGCCGCCACAGGGCAATCTCGCAAGTACAAGCGTGATGACGTCATAGGACAAGAGACGCCACCTTGGAGGAATGTTCCTTTTTACATGGAAGCTGCTAAATCTCTGAGGCTGACAAAAGAAGGTTGCGCGGTTCAATATTGAAGTAAGTTTTGTTTTAAAACCGATAGCGCACTTTTATCACACCAGGAACACAGACAAAAGACAACCTCAATGTTGGAAGCAAAGAAAACCAATGCTTGGGGGCGCCACAGGCAGCCACGAGAGTTTCGATTTGTTATGGCGCTTCGCGTCTATGAGCTTTGCGTGCCCCGAGGTTTTGTTTTTGACGCACCTCTATTTACAAGTGCCGAACAGCAGAGGAACTCCATGTGCCGCTTCAAGTGCTAGTTAACCTTTGAAGGCGCCTGTTAAGGCTGGTCAAATGATCGCCACGGTCGATGAAAAACTATCATGGCACGATGGTCGGTGATCGTACAAGGCAGTTAGCAGTATAAAGAGCACTTGTGTCGTCGTACGCTCGCTTGGCAAAACATTCCCGGCTGTGCCAGTCAACTTCAAACTACTTAACAGAAATCATTTATTAGGGACGGGAGACAAGGTACAAGGCAGTTAAAAAAAATTGATGGCCTAGCTGTGTTAGGCCAGGATATACGTAGCGAAAGCGCGGAGACTTCTGCATCGGAAGAGTGCAATCACTAGACGCGCCTTTATTCATGGTTAAATCTTGAGCCGTCGTGGCGGAGTGGTAGAGTCTCCGCCTAAAACTACAAAGGCCCTTGTTCGATTCTGAGCCTCGGCACAGGTTTTTTTTTTTTCAGTGAGTGGGCGGGGGGTTTCAGTGGCTACCATAAGTGCCGCCACTGAATACGTTGGTTAGCTGTTAAGCGCAGGCTCTGTTAAGGTGCGTTTACACTCCGGAGTAATGCGAGCGCGCGCTGCATGGCGACGTCACATCGGCCAAACCGAGACCCTCTATGCTCCAACTGTGCTTGACCGCCAACGCGTTCGGCAGTTTCGGCGCACTCTGACCGCACTGGCGGAGACTTTAAGCATGTCTCTATTTTGCGGAGGGTGCGCCAGCCACCGCCGGCCCGGCCAGACCGATTCAGCTCTGCGGCGAGGTACGTGTTGTGACGTCATTCAATAGCTTTGGCAGTTGGACGCAGCTGTTGTTTTCGAGCTCTCGGCTAATTTAATCCATTCACAGTACACATCTGAAGGTACATGCAAGTGGGCGAGAGAGCCCGATCCAGTAGACCCCGTACCGCCGGAAAGGCGCGGAAGCCGATGAAGCGTGGGCTTTACATTCAAGCCGCCAACTTTAAACGCAAGCGCCCTTGAGTATCCATCCGTTTTTTTGGCAAAAATAAAATAAATAACCTGGCCCTTGCAACCGTGGGAGACCTTGATGCCGCCTGCTGCACCGTGCAACCGCGCCGTTCAAGGAATGGCAATCCGTTCGCCCCTAAGCCCCGGCCAGCCTCCAATGGGCGCGACTCACCGACCTTGTCCTGGCCCCTTGTGACTCCCCGCACTGGGGTTATGATATGATTTGCAACGGCTGCTCATGGCGGAAGGGGGAAACAACCCGCCGGCACCTAACCTAACCGTGCTCCCTCAAAAGCATCGCACGCTCTGTGGGGCTGAGGTCGCTGAAATGCAGGCCGGAGTTTTTGCGAGAACTTCGTCGTCAGGTTCGGGAACGGGATCGATCATAACGCCGACAAGACGCCGGTGCAAACGTAAACGAAGCGACAGTAGCGACCCCCGATAGATGCCTTCAACGTGCGGCGGCAGTAGCTTTCATTTCGGCTGCTAGACCACACTGCTAGCCGCGAGAAATCACGTCTGCGCGTACGTTACGTTTCACGTCACTGCGTCCTGTAGCGTCATAAGAGTGCGCCGTGATGTCATAAAGTTCCCGAGTTTGAATCGGAGTGGCGAGAAAAACTTTTTCAACTTTGAATCCAAATTTCTTTGAAATAAATGCATCTTTCACTCCCGGACAGGCGGCAACAAAGCCTTGAAATGCCGAACTATCAGATTTTGCTAACAAAAATAATTTGATAGAGTTCTCCTAACTGCCCCTTTAACAGAGCCTGCGCTTATCCGCTAACCAACGTATTCGGTGGCGGCATCTATGCGCGCCACTGAAACCCCCCACCCACTCACTGAATAAAAAAAAAAACCTGTGCCAAGGCTCGGAATCGAACCAGGGCCATTGTAGTTTGAGGCGGACTCAACCACTCCGCCACGACGGTTCAAGATTTAACCATGAATAAAGGCGCATCTAGTGAGTGCAATCTTCCGCTGCAGAAGTCTCCGCGCTTTCGCTACGTATATCCTGGCCTAACACAGCTAGGCCATCAATTTTTTTTTAACTGCCTTGTACCTTGTCTCCCGTCCCTAATAAATGATTTCCATTAAGTAGTTTGAAGTTGACTGGCACAGCCGGGAATGTTTTGCCAAGCGAGCGTACGACGACACAAGTGCTCTTTATACTGCTAACTGCCTTGTATGATCACCGACCATCGTGCCATCATGGTTTTTCATCGACCGCGGCAATCATCTGACCAGCCTTAACAGGCTCCTTCAAAGGTTAACTAGCACTTGAAGCGGCACGGAGTTCCTCTGCTGTTCGGCACTTGTAAATCGAGACGCGTTAAAAACAAAACCATGAGGCACACAAAGCTCATAGACGCGAAGCGCCATAACAAGTCGAAACTTTCCTGGCCGCCTGTGGAGCCGCCAAGCATCGGCTTTTTTTGCTTCCAACATTCAGGTTGTCTTTTGTCTGTCTTCCTTGTGTGATAAAAGTGCACTCTCGGTTTTAAGACAAAACTTACTTCAATATTGAACCACGCAACCTTCTTTTGTCAGCCTCAGATTCGCAGCTTCATGTAGGAAGGAAAATTCCTACAACGTGGCGTCTCTTGTCCAATGACGTTATCACGCTTGTACTTGCGAGATTGCCCTGTGGCGGCGATACCTGTATTTTGGTTCTTGCTATTTTCTACTTTACAAGAGCTTTGTTTTTCAGTAAGAGTTGCGTTTTTGTGATCAGGAGCTTATATATTCTATCGATACAAGCCAACTTCAATTTCTCCTCAGTGTTCCTTTAATTGGCATCTCCAGGAGATTTTAAAGCACTTTGAGTTTACTATCACATTACACTTCTTGAACCTTGTCTCAGTTGCAAGAAATAATTCTGCAAAATAATGAAATGTCAACAACTAGAACACAAACAAAAACTGCATTTCGACCACAAAGCCATCGCTAAGCAATACTGCTCCGAGCTGCCACAGGTTAAAATTGTGCCTAGGGCTGCTCTGCAGGCAATTTTTTTTCTGCTTCATATTATTCGGACAGAAAATTTCCCATTTCCGAGAGGTGTGCAGTGATGCTCATCCCCATGTTTCCGGTTTCTAGATTGTTTGCCTGCATTTATCAAGGATGAGAGCTAAAAGCATTTCAAGCTTAAAAAATCATTCTTGTAAGATCGACAATTGGGCTTTGATGCCCCAGCGCCCCGTGCTGAAGAAGGAGCAAAACACAGGCGGAAGACGAGGCTGACAAAGTTCTGTTTGGCACACAGAAAACGCTTGGCTACCAAGGTGCGCTGTACTAGCAAAGATTGTGGCCGTCGACACTTCTTGTTAGCACTGCGCACCCAGCCCCTCCACAAGTATAAAGACGCAAATCAAACAAGAAGTGTGGACGGCCACAATCTTTGTTAGCACGGCGCACCCCGGTAGCCAAGCGTTTCTGAGCACCAAACTGAACTTTGTCAGCCTCGTCTTCCATCTGTGTTTTGCTCCTTTATCAGCACTGGCCGATGGGGCATCAAAGCCCACTTGTCTTACATTCTAAGTATGCGACACCTTCATACCTGGCTGCTGACCTCAGCAAGATATCCGGGTTCTGTGGTGCAGCAGGATCCATGCTAGTGGAAGACTGCAAAGTATGAAAAGTGTTCATATTTGCTACAAAAGACTAATGTACAAGGTAAATTAAACGGCAACTTCAGAGGATTTTCAAACATATTCTGTTTACTATCACATTACACTTCTTGAGCCTGGTCAGAGTCCCGAGAAATAATTTTTCCAAATAAGGAGCAAAGAAATAATGAAATACCATTAACTAGAACACAAAAAAACTTGATTTCAATCAACAGATCAAAATATGATGTTAAAGGGTTTTACTGGTAACACTGGTGACTCACATTCTGTAATGCACCAACTAGCTTTAAAGGAGTATAAACACCCATCTTTTGGGTGTGTGTTTTTGCTTTCTAATGAGGCATCAGGCATTATTATACATGGATTACCTTGTGGTATTCTCCTATTCTCAAGTCTAGCAAGAGAACAGCAGTTCACAATTGGTAGCGAGGTAAGGGAAAAGGTAAAGGAATACGTTTATTTAAGGCAGGTATCAATAGTGACAACTGATCCGGATCATGAGGGAATAACTAGAAGGATAAGATTGCGATGGAACGCATATGGCAGGGTCTCTCAGGTCATGAATGGCAGTTTACCAATATCCCTCAAGAGAAATGTGTACAACAGCTGCATCTTACCAGTACCCACCTATGGGGCAGAAACGTGGAGGCTAACAAAAAGGGTTCAGCTTAAGCTCAGGACAATGCAGTGAGCCATGGAAAGAAAAATGATAGGCGTAACGTTAAAGCAGTATAACACCTACCGTTTGGGTGCGTGCTTTCTTGCTTGTAATGATGCATAAGGCATTATTATACATAGAGTAGCAGCTAGTAATCTCTTACGACCGCTTAATAATTTATAATAGCATTTATTTTTCGTCCAGTTTCGGCTTCAACACTTGAACAAGGACAGTGACGTCAATGTGTGCTTACACGTCACGAGACATGAAAAAACAGCAATATAATCACTGCTTGCACATTTGTTGTCATTCCAGCAATTGAGGAAGGCTGATTTCAACACTGCAGTAAATTAGAACAATGAAGCAGCGATTCTATGGACATTTTTCCATGGCTCACGTGAAGGAAAAGCCCTCTTTGACGTCAGAGCCATCGTTCGGCTGTTCCAAAACTGAAACAGCATGCCAGAAAAAAACAATTATAAATTATTTAGCGGTCGTAGGCAAACATCACATGGTGATTCATGCCTAGTAGCGTCTTCTGCATCATTGAAGAAAAGAAAACATGCCACCAAAATTAGGTGTCTATACTCCTTTAAGAGACCGGAAGCAGGAAGAGTGGTTGAGGGAACATACGCGGGTTAATGACATCCTAGCCAAAATCAAGAGGAAGAAATTGGCTTGAGCGGGGAATGTAATGCGAAGGTAAGATAGCTGTTGGTCCCTAAGGGATTCCAAGAGAAAGAAAACATAGCAGGGGGCGGAAGAAGGTTAGGTGGGCGTATGAAAAGGTGGGCGCAGCTGGCAAGACAAGGTTAATTGGAGAGACATGGGAGAGGCCTTCACCCTGCATTGGGTGTAATCAGGCTGATGATGAAGATTCTCCCATGACTACTAAATAATTTATAATCGAATTTCTTTCTCGCACCGTTTCAGTTTAAAGAGCTGAATGGGGACTATGACGTCAAAGTGAGCTTATAGGTCATGCGAGGCATGAAAAACTGCAATATAATCGGTGCTGCTACATTTGTCATTCCGACTATTGAGGAAGGCTGGCTTCAACACTGTAGTGAATTAAAACGATCAAGCAGCAATTATATCGCATTTTTTCCATGCTTCACGTTACATATAACCTCTCTGATGTCACAGTCTTCACTCGGCTGTTGAAACCGAGACAGCATGGCAGAAAAATTCGATTATAAATTATTTATAGGTCCCAGGCAAACACCACATGATGATTCATTCATAGCAGTGTCTTCTGAATCATTGTAGGGAAGAAAACATGCCACCAAAATAAGGTGTCTATACATCTTTAAATCTTTAAATTATCATTGGGCTTTTTCAAATTGCCGTGCTCGGAGAGCCTGTTCGCTGCCAGAAAATTCACTCCTGACAGGAAGGTGCATCATGCTCACATGAACTAGTCGCCGCCAGAACCAGCCTGCTGGCAATCATGGCGCCAAGGCCGTCCATGGATCACGGAAGGCGAGTGCCCTCTGCTGCTTTGCTTGCTGTTGTGTCTCATTGCTCGCATGCGTACAGTAGAAATCTGATCCTTGGGAGCGAAAGAAAGGACGTTAGTTATTCAGGGCAGCCGCGGACTCTTGCACTCAGATGCATACATCAGTGGCAACAACTTGCGTTTATGTCCTTCAGTGCGTTGTGTGCTGTCGTGAAGTCTGCATGTAAGCTTTGAGATATCCTCAAAAGCATATGTGACGGGCAGTCGCACTCTAAAGACTTGCATTTGACACCACATAGGAGGGCTAATTGGACGGTGTTAATTGGAAAGACATGGGTGAGGCTTTTGCCCTGTAGGTGTAGTGAGGCTGATGATGAAGAGGAGGGAAAAACTGCGGATGCACTGCTCAAACAACATGCTGTAGTCTCAGATTATTGCATATTTGTTAACCACACGCTAATTACTTGGGCGCCAATGATCGACCCTGCCTATACTGACTCTGCTGTGGTAGTTGCAATTTCTGTTTGTGAACTAATTCCTGTGGGCTGTAAGCAGAAAACAATCAGGATATGTTCCACTCAACTGTAGTCTGCCGCCCTCCAGCTGTTAATATTGCTGCCAGCAAGTAATGCACGCATTATTTTGACAAGCGTGCATATCAGCTGGTTGAACATTTTTCTGAAGTGCGTGCACTGTACAAATTTAGCTGCACGTCGTGTCTGTATGCTATCGCTTTTACTGCAGAGCTAGCACTAGAATGAAAGGCATTACAATCTGGCCTTGCATGTCGGCCCCGCACTGTGTGTGCAGGCATGATGATCCACACTGGGAAATTTTTCTTTTTGATGAGTCAAATGCAAGGTGAAGTATGCATACGGTATTTCTCAGGTATTTTAAGCACTTGTGGCAGAAGACCCGAGCACCAAGCTTTATGGCAACAACCGAATCGGCACACGCAAGGTTATGCTTCATCTTCAGCTGTGAAATGAAAATGACCTCCGTAGAGAATAAAAATTTTGAACAACAAATTTGGCAGAGCACACATGCACGCCAGCCGGCAGCCACTACTTAAAGTGCCCCGACCACCCTCTGGCTGAAAATGTCTTCTACCAAGGTTGTTGTGAGGCACCGTCCCCGGAACACACAACCGCAAACAATCTTTAATAAAAGACATTATATTGGAGTTACATATATGGCAAACTAGCTACTTTTCCATGCTCCTCTCCTTCCATTCCCTCTCAGAGGTTTTTCTCCCTTCTGCTTGGACCACTAGCTTTAGTCCTCCATCCCTGCTTGTTCTGTGTGGCTGCCCTTCCGTTTACAAGAGTAGACAGCACCCCTTTTGTTTGAAAGTGAAATGGGGAGCTTTTGGTGGCGTCCGCGTTGGGCCTATTATGAACGGAATGCACACCAGCCGAAGAGGATTAAGGTGCAGATCCCATCGACAGGGATGACCACGGTGGCGCAGCAACAGCAGCGGCAATTTCGACAGCGTCATCAGGAGGCCGACGACTGCACAAAATGAAAGGATGACTAGCTGGGAAGGAGCCTGTTCTTCCCACGCTCGGCTCGATTCAAATGACCTTCCCCCTTTGACTGGTTCCCTGCAAGAAGCGACCGACGATGAACAGATGACGGGAAGAGGGGAACGGTGCCTTCCAGTAATTAATCGTGTCTTGACAAGAGCCGCCCCGACCGGAGAGAGCCCACCGCAGTTGTAGCCCACAGCGCAGCACCGGTGTTTTCGATAGACACGTGAATAATAATTATCACCCCTCGTGAATAATAATTATCAGAGGCCCTATCCGTGTCTCACGTGGCCCGATTCGCTTTGGTATGCCGCATAACCGAAGATTAGCAGGGCTTATAAATTTCCAGCAATACATATATTTAACCAGTATCATGGCACTGAGAAAACAGGCCACCGAGTTGCAAGCCGAAGCTAAGACAACGTGCTGCAATGAGAGAAGTGCGCTGTCCCGCAACGCCGTATCGGTGGGCTCGATACAAAGCTCTCTGTTGTTGAAGGCAGCCTGGCTGCTCCCCCAAAAAATAAATATTTTAGACAACAATGCGAGGAGGCAATACGAAAAATGAAACTGTGACCTGACATGAAGCACAAAATATATGAGAGAACAAAAAACAGAACGATGCTTCCATTCCACATGCGGTTCTCTAGTGTCCTACGCAATCTTTTACAATGGTAGCATTTAAGCAATATCTCTATACTACAATTCAAAGATCTGCTACAAAGCTCTCTGTTGCTGACGGGAGCCTGGCTGCTTCCCGCAACCATAAATATTTTAGACACACACAAACAGAGACGCCTGCCTGGCTCTGAAGTATGCTGCTATGTAATGTACATATTGCGACTGGTAAGCGTGCGAGTGGCAGTAGCAGAGGCATCCGCAGTAAAACTTCGCCCAGTACATACATGTATCTGTGCAACTGTTGTTGCTGGCTCAGACTTTTCAAGGTCCATTGCAGTGATTTTTCTCTTGGACACCCTCTGGATAAGCTCCGCTTTTGTTACTGGAACACAAGAAATGAGAGATAAAATAATGAAAGCGACAGCAAACACAGGGCAAGCTACGGAAACGGATCAGTTAGTGTGTCGCGTTCATTGCTTTCCAAAAATCATATGATGCGAAAAATTAGCAGATCTGAACACAGCCGATTTCCCCCTGCCTCATACAATTACTTGAATTCATGAAAAAAATCACGATATATTATTTCGCTCAGAGTGACGCTTACGTCGAGACCTGCTACAACGCGACCACGCAGTTTTTCCCTTCTTTGGGAAGCATGCGCTGGGCTGCTGTGTGCTCGGATCGCAAGCACAGAGGAAGTGGTATCGTAAGCGTTCTGCAAGTGCTCGCAACAGTAAAAAAGCATGTGCATCGACTTTATGTAAAACGCCACCAAGCTTTGCTAAAAGCGTTAGGCTTGACTGTACACGCATCACACGTTTGGCACTTCTGAAATCTGATCAAGTAGCAAAGTAACTGCAAAACTCACCTCCAAGCTCCATTACTTGGGCGGAATAGAATGCCTTCTCATCTTTTCCGCCGCGCCAGTAGACGTCCTTTTTTTTGCCAGGTCGCTAACGCCAGTCGGTGAGGCATCATGGATAGGTGTAGCGCAAAGGAAACAAGGACGACATAGAGACGTGTACGATAGCTTTTGCGCCGTCGGTCGAAGTATTTCACGTACGCATAGCTCGCCGCAGCTGACGAACCCATAGTGGAAGTGTCACATGTGGCTGCAAAACACACAATCTAATAACTGTAACAACCACACACACCGACACGAGTGACGACGCAAACGTTTGTCCGCCTTGCGTTGGACGCGAACGACCGCAGACTTGGATTGGCTTGGCGACGCGCACCGCACAGGGCACTGCATACGATGATGATGATGACCTCTTCTTTACAAACCAGAATAATAAATACGTTTTATTCGTTCAATTTCGTATGTTTGTTTCCTGCAGCAGAACTTGCGTCTCCGACCGTGATCTCTATACCGCTCCATGTCGCAGCCTCCTCATGCAGCGCATCCGGCCATCCAGTTGACTGCTGATTGACCGCATGTAGTAGCAGACGACGCGGGGCTCTACACACCATGAAATACTTATAGTTGAAAAGTTACAAATACTACTTTGAAGGGGAAATAGTTATGAGTTCCGTGCCAAGCTGTGCCACAGAGCGTTGGTCCAACATAAGCAGAACCAACTGCAGAACCAACTAGCCCCTCAAATCGGTCTTGCACCTGTGACTGCCCGTGTGAATAGGGTTGCTTACTCTGTGGGCTCTATCATGTATGAGCTTTGTGGTACCGCTGTAACCTAAATGTTTGAAGTGTTCTGCGATTTCTGATCGCCACTGCATTAAACAAAGTAGTCGCTATGTGACAAATCGCTTTCGGTTTCGGTTTCAAAGCTGGAAGTTATAGTGGCGCGCGGTGCCTGATTGTGCTTTGCGCTTTTTACTTAGTGCTTTAAGCAGAAAGTTTTGTGTGGCTTACGACAAACAGGAAGCACCTATAAAGTCTGGGCCTAGCCGTCAGACGACGCTAGAACATTTTCAGTTTCGGTTTCGAAATATAAAACCTCCTGTTGCGCGGCTCTTGATCATAAATAACGCTGGGCCCTTCCCTGTTCTCTGCGCTGTAAACAGCAACTTCTGTGTTATCTACGATAAAATAAACACTTCTTTTAGAACTCCCCTAAATGCAGCAAGTGCTTGAAAAGTCTGTAATTGCTGCAAAAAAGTATTTTCTGGCACGGTGCGAGGTAGATATCATAAGTACTATATTGCCACTGACCTGAAATCAGCGACTTAGGACCAGCAGAGGGGGAAATATAGATTGCTGAATAGGTAAATTGGTGCACTGAAAGAATTTATGTTAAGAAATCAGAAGTGTGCAAGGTACGAGGAGGAAGAGGCTCTCAAAAATAAACTGCTAGTGTGCGCTAGAACACGGAACTGGGTAGCACAACCGCGCCCTCGATCGAGGTACTTCGATCGAGGTGATCGAGGACCTCTATAATTATAGTTTCGCAGTGTTCTCTGGCACACCGCTGTCGCGTCCGGGTCGTGATGGCAGCGGGTGAAGGTTTGGGCTATGCTCGAGACAATTAATAATAGCCAGGGACTCCGGAACTCTTTTTTTTTTTTAGTGGGAGGGCAGGACTTCGAGCTTATTTTATTTATTTTTTAATGCTCATTTACATTATATATATATATATATATATATATATATATATATATATATATATATATATATATATATATATATATATATATATATATATATATATATATATATATATATATATATATATATATATATTCAATGTTCAAAGCTTGATGCAAAGTATCACGATGCAGTGACGACACTCCAGCTGTCAGGAAGACAACGAAAAGGCTTCCAAAATTAACTGTTTAAGGGGCTGACTCACGCCCACTAAGAACTGAATTACTCGGCGGCTGCAATAGGCTTAATCATGCGTGCTCGGCGGTCATCGACCTGAATGCCATGCAGTTCTTGGTCGTGCTGAATTTAAAGCTGGCAAGGAACCTTCGAGATAGAGAACCAAAAGCAGCAAGAATCTGGAAAAATGTGGAATCATTTGCACGTGGCCATGATCAACGGCATAAGTCTGGTCGCACCTCGCATTCCAAAACAAAATGATAAAGCCGCGTGCCGGAGGTTGTGAGTGCGAACGAACAAACGGTGCAATGATTTATGGCAATATAAAATTAATTGAAATGAGGAGCTTATAGGTGGGAAGCTGTACGCACGAGGAGTGATCAATTTTATTAAAAAAGCCTGTGCATAGTTTGTTTAAATTCTGCTAATCGTGATCATGTACGCGGTCAGGTCGATATATAGTCGATCGAATTCTGTAGGGACATGACCGGTTCAGGTTACTCATATACCAAATGTTTTACAACTGGCTACTAAGCCAAGCAGCTCATGCAGCCCCATTGTGCTTTGAATTAAGAGGTTAGAACTAATATGTGTTTCAATTTTCAGAAATCTGATCCAAGTAGAAGCAAATGGAGATTGGGGGGGCACATCCCCCCTGAAAAATGTGGGGGGGGGAGGCGACCTTCCCCATTTCCACCCCCCTGTTCCGTGCTTCTTGAGTATAGCCCCACCTGAACTCGGGTAGGCAGCCCTATAGGTACGTGATCGGCCCACTGGAGTGGGTATATCTCGCATATTTTATATCTGATATTGGTCGCAAAGCCGATGTCTATTGGTAAACAAGTTTAAAACATCCAAGGTGTTCTGAGAGATGTTCGATCCAGTGAAGCATTCGGTCAGGAAAGACCTTTGAAGGCAGTTCGCAGTGTATACCGGATTGTTTTTTTCCGAATATATAGCTTTCGTTGAACTATAGGAACTTTTTGGAATTCTTTTATTGACATATCTCAAATAAACCCTTCATTTCTGCAAGAAAAAAAAACACAAACGGGTAAGCGGCCCTATAGATACGTGATCGGCCCGCTGGAGTGGGTATATCTTGCATATTGTATATATGTGATATTGGTCGCAAAGCCGATGTCTATTGGTAAACAAGTTTGAAACATCCAAGGTGTCCTGAGAGATGTTCGGTCCGACGAAGCATTCGGTCAGGCAAGATCTTTGAAGGCAGTTCGCAGCGTATACCGGATTGTTTTTTTCCGAATATATAGCTTTCGTCGAACTATAGGAACTTTTTGGAATTCTTTTATGGACATATCTCAAATAAACCCTTCATTTCTGCAAGAAAAAAAACACACACGGGTAGGCGGCCCTATAGATACGTGATCAGCCCGCTGGAGTGGGTATATCTTGCATATTGAATATCTGATATTGGTCGCAAAGCCGATGTCTATTGGTAAACAAGTTTAAAACGCCCGAGGTGTCCTGAGAGATGCTCGCTCCGACGAAGCATTCGGTCAGGAAAGATTTTTGAAGGCAGTTTGCAGTGCATATCAGATTGTTTTTTTCCGAATATATAGCTTTGGTCTAACTATAGGAACTTTTTGGAATTCTTTTATTGACATATCTCAAATAAACCCTTCATTTCTGCAAGAAAAAAAACACACACGGGTAGGCGGCCCTAGTAAATAGAATGGTTAACAGAATAACAGAATGGTTAGAAAGGGCCAATGCAACATATTTTTACTAAGAACAGAAATTATGTGGACATGTCCTTAGTGTTCCTTTGAGAAGCAGTATTTTCTTTTGTGTGTTGTGTAAACTATAGTTGAATACAACTCAAGAATGAAGAGGCAAATGCTTTTCTATAATTCCCTTCGCAAGATGTTTGCATGGAAGGTACGACAACCTGAGCCAATCAGTATGGCGCACACTATATAATTCGGTTGCTGCATGCCTACCACACCCGTTGCCTTGTGACAGGTAGCTCCATTTCTGTGAATGAAGGTGTACTAGTGTTTCGGCTGTTTATTTCTTCAGCAGGTGACACTTCATGTCTTTTTATTTTATGTTTGTTTTCAGATGGGCGACATGTTCACACAGTGAAGAGGGCATATATGGCCCACTTTTCTTTTTGTCATTACCTGTCCATATTCAGTTCTTTAGTTGTCACGTCACAGTTGTTTGGATGGACATTTATTCACTCCGTTGTGGTCTATGCCCAAGGAAGCTGAGTCAAATCCAGGCGAGAGCAGCCACATGTTGATATAGGTGAAGTGGAAAACACGCCTCTTTGCTGTGCTTTGTCAGCGCATATGCAGTTGAAGTTAATCTGGAGCCCTCTACCATGGCGTCTACAATAGCTCATTAGAGACATTGTCATTCTCATTATTGCTAATCTCATTGTGGCAGTGCTCTATGTGCTCGGCTTCTATACGCGGACATTTAATGGATCACATTGGCCTGTTAACGGGCTCACATCTCATCGTCATCATCAAAACTCTCATGCACTGCTGGTTGTGTCCTCCTCCTCCATGCTCATTACAATGCCTGGTCCTTTGAGAGGCATCTGCCACTTCATTCTTAAGTTGTATTTGAGTATAGTAAATATGGAGAAATGTAACTAATATTGTATGTCACTTGCTGCTGTGTTGTTCATGTGGTCTGTGTACAAAACTCTTACTCTTGTTCCATGATATAGTATATATGTAGTGTTTTTGTGTATTATGTAAGTTTGTTTCATTAAACAGATGGTATTGGTGGATTCTGTTTATACGAGGGGAGATCAGTATATTTTTGCCTCCTGGTCTGTAACACATTTATCACCTCGTGAAAGGGAAAGACGTTACAATGAAAAGAAAGTTTGATGTTCCCACTTTTCATATTTTCATTTTGCACATGGCACCACTGATATTGAAGTACTCACAAGGAAAATGTTAGTATACATCAGTGTACGGTTATAATAGTTTTTCGAAACCAAATTTTAGATGGCAGAAGGTGTTCTCCCTATCATTATCCACCATCGAATGAGTCCAATTTATGGTAATGGGTATGTTATGTTTCCACTCAGAAGGTGGGTACAAACTGTACGTACATGCAAGATCCAGCTGTGTTGAGTGTGAAAGACGAGGAGTGCAGTGGATGCCCACTGTCTGCATCTCGCATCTGAGCTCGTGGCAGATGTGAATGAATTTATTTGTGATGATTGTCACATTAAGCAGACGGTTATTGTGGGCATTCTTGAACTTGAGGGTGCTGAAGGACCGTGCACTTTTTCTTAAAGTTTGTCCTAAAAAAATCCATCATTTAATGTGACAATGCTTGGCATGACAACAAGTTAGGTGGCAATACCGCCGTGTTGAATAAGCTGCAGTTTCGGGATGTTCTTGGTGCCTTGTAGCTACTGGCTATACCGTAGCTGAAGAAACATTTGAAGATCTTTAGTGTCCAGTTGGGGCCATCAGCCTCATTCTTCTCTGAGAGCATGTAAACAAGAATAATGCATCGATGATGCAAGGGCATCAGTGTAAGTGGAGGACGATATCAAAAAATGAATTACACCTGTGAAAAAAGGCATCTGAAGCTTCGTTTATAATAATATCTTTCACTTTCAGTAATTAGCATGTTATAGACAAGGAGGCAAATTATTCAACACACCTCTCAAGCTTGGGATATATGTATGGAAATTTTTGCATCTGTATAGTCACTTCCTTATTATTGGAAGCTACTTGAGTCATTTATCCCATGGACCAATGTTTTGTGGCCTCATTATCTATTATGTTTTAGATGGTGTCCTTGGCTTAATTTTACTTTTCCTGAGGGTGTTCTAAACTTTTTTTTGAATGTGTGCACTTCAGCTGAGATGTAGCTTTGAAACAGGACAGTATTGGAATGCCATATGCTTGTACATTCATGTGCTAAGCTGATACAGCGTAAAATGGTACTATACTTGGGATTTAACATCCCACCACGTTAGAGGGATCTAATTTGATCACCTGTGTTCTTTAATTATGAGCTCAAGTGCACCGCGTGAAAGACAAGATGAAATGTTATCCATTTAATTTCATACGTCGAGCCTTATAAAAGACATATATTGTTACGTGACGGCAAGCATGGTGAAGAGTACTACATAACAAATGGCGATGGAATGATTTAATGGCAGTGGGCCTAGCGCGAGAGCTCCGTGCCGCGCCACTGCCCACTTTGTCGTCTTCGAGTCCGTGACACTACCCGGGGCTGCCGAGCGATCGTCCCGATCGCGCGAACTGAAAGACCGGCAGTGAAGACGAAACGCAGTGCGTGACGATTAGCGTGACAGGACGGATGAACACAGAAGAGAAGAAGATGCAGGGTTTGCCGTCACGATGAAAGAGATGAACAGATGATGATCAGATGAGCGCTGGTCCAAGAAGCTTCCGGGCCGTAGCTAGCTAGGTCACCTTGAGCCGACAGCCGAGGCCCATGAACACACCGAACGGCATGGGCAGGGGCTGTGTTCGAATATGTTGGCGACTTCTAGGGTCGGTGGGGTCATAGGTTCGAGTAGCGGCGGCGTCGTCAAGTTGTCGTGTCTTCTGGCCGGGGCTGGGGTGAACGACATGGTCGGTTCTGGTCTGGCGGGCTGGGGCACAACCGGGCGGTGCGGGCAGGAACACACGACCGACGACCACGGCACACGCAGGACACCGAAGCTCCAGGACCAGGATGGGGATGAACTCCGCACCTCACGCCAAATGTTACGCGACGGCAAGCAGGTGAAGACAGTACTACATAACAGATGGCGATGGAATGATTTAATGGCGGTGGGCCTAGCGCGAGCGCTCCGTGCACGCCACTGCCAACTTTGTCGTCTTCGGGTTCGTGACAATATCAGCTCACTGAGACACGCAGTTCACCCATATGAGTGATACGAGAGCTGCATTTGCCTCAAATGAGTGATACGAAAGACACATCGGCCCATTCGGGTGATACGAAATCTATATTTCGGCTCAAACAACTGATACGATAGACACGTATCAGTCCATAGAGGCATACGAGGGACACATATGCCCATACGAGGGATACGAAGGACACATATGCCCATACGAGGCATACGAATGACACATATCAGCCCATACGAAACACATATTGGACACATATCAACTCGTATGACCACATACTAGACACATATCATCTCGTATGACCACATACTAGACACTATAAATTCATACGAGACACATATGCATCCATATGAGATTTTTCGATAGGGTAGTTATGCCGTTTCACTTACTGCGAATGGTCACCGATCATACTTCTGAATAAAGCAGTTTAAAATAAACTACTGATCGTTTCGGAGGAAGTCGGGACAATAAGCGACAAGTGCCAGTCGTAGGCGATGTCAGCAGCCCGGCTGTCAAGTGGTTCTCAGGCGAGCGATCGTATCGGCGCTTCCTCCCACAGATTTTCGCACTGCGTTAACAAGCACGGATGCAACCGGTACAAAAGAGATGAGCTTATTTAATAGAAATAAAGCGCAGAATGAGTTTTAAGTCATGCAAACGAGCGCTAGCTGTTTGTAGGCAGCGATGTAAACAACAGTATGAGTACAGCCGTCCTCATTGGCGCACTGCTGGAGAAATTTCATGCTCATGTGGTAAATGTTCATTGGTGTACTATTACTTTCGAGCACTTACGTAGACATAACACGAGCTATTTGCTAAGCAAAGAGCAGGAAAAAGCGAGCAGCGGGTATTGACCCGCCGCGGTGGCTCAGTGGCTAGGGCGCTCGACTACTGATCTGGAGTTCCCGGGTTCGAACCCGACCCCGGCGGCTGCGTTTATATGGAGGAAAAACGCTAAGGCGCCCGTGTGCTGTGCGATGTCAGTGCACGTTAAGGATCCCCAGGTGGTCGAAATTATTCCGGAGCCCTCCACTACGGCACCTCCTTCTTCCTTTCTTTCACTCCCTCCCTTATCCCTTCCCTAACGGCGCGGTTCAGGTGTCCAACGATATGAGACAGATACTGCGCCATTTCCTCCCCCCCCCCAAAAAAAAACCAATTATTACCAATTATTATCAAAATGAGCAGCCACAGAGCCGAAATCAATCGCGCGGCTATGGGTGGGGCGAAGCCATGGCGGCGGCAACGCCTACTGACCGGTTCGGGCTGTGTTCGCGTTTCAAAGGCATTCCAAAATCTGGAATGTCTCCGCGGAGCTCCGTCGACTCGAATGGCATCTGAACCGAATGCCGTCGAAAAATTTCGTGTAGCAGCGTAAGTTCGGCAGTCGAGCCGAATGACATTCCCTTGGAAGGAATTATTATAACCCTTGGTGACCACCAGGCTGAATGCTTTCAAGAGATCGTTCCAGTAACAAAACTACAATGAAAGTTAATCAAGTTATTCAAGCTTGCAAGTTATGCTTGTGTAATAATGAAATACCGTTAGTCTTGCGAGTTCGCTACCAAGCAACTCTCAGACAACTCCTAAGGCATCGCAATCGGAATTTCATGCTCATGCGGTAAATGTTCATTGGTGTACTATCACCTTCAAGCACTTACGTAGACATAACAAGAGCTATTTGTAGTGTAATGGCACGATGGAAGTGCTGCAACACAGCGATAGCAATGCAATGTACACTTTAAGCAACGCAGTAAAACATGAGCTTTTACCCTTTATTATGAGAACTCGTGTGCTTGAAGTTCTGCTTCAGTTAGGTGGCGGTCCGCTTGAGCTGCTGCAGCGACTGGAGAGCACGCGGACGACTTCTTTCACCAGGTCGGCGCGGTTCACCACCAAATCATCCCAGCCAGGCGTTTGGGTCACTTCTCGTCCATGCGCACAGATGAAGTCCATGGCACTCCCGCGGAGCACGGCGGCGTTGTGTTGGTCGGCTAAGATGAGGGCGGCCGGGGCATTCTCGACGTCCAATCCCTCGATTAGCGCCTCTTCACAGAGGTTCCGAAGCTGTAGAATGAAGTACTTGTCAGCTGCAGCAAAAAGGGGGCCTGCCAGCTGTGCTAGTTGCGGCGTGCGGCCGGTGTAAATGAAGCGCAGCAACGCGCCTAAAACGTCGTAATCCATATCAGTGATTTTGATGAAACCTTGCGCTTCATATACCTCATGGGAAAACATTGCTCGAAACACCGGCGACCGGGCGGCCAACACCGCCTTGTGGGCGCGGTGCGTTCCGCCAACGACCTGAATGGTGACATCGGCAAGGTCGCCCCTGTCTAGAAGCGCGCCGAGGTCGTCGGAGAGTCCGTGCTGAAATACTTCGGCGTTGGCGCTCCCGAATCTTCCAGGCGCACTTACGTAGCCGCGAATGACTGTCAATTCACAGCGTATGCGGAGGTTGCCTGCCAGCAAGAAGGGAGAAAGGTCGATCTCCAGGGCACTCATCCGGATAAATTGGCAGAAACACCAGTTTCGTTCACCTCTGAACACTCTAATGCTCATGTACTGTTTGTTGCTCTCCTGCCCACTTGCATTGACGATGAAGACTGCGGCTTCTGCGCGAACATCACGGGCGCCTGCATATCCAAGGCCGAGATAGAGATAGTCCTGGCCATCGTCGGCCGTGCGCTGGATCAGGTTAAGGCGCCATTCTTCATCGTCTTCTTGTGAAGGGAATGGGGAACTATATATCCCTTCTTCCAACTGCGCCAAACATGAGTTAAAGTCTCTTAACTCCCAAGAGAAGGAAAGTTTTTCGGTGTTCATCTCTGTCATACAAGTGAACTCGATAGCGGACATCGTGGCTGTTCACGAAAGATGGCTGCAGGCGGCAGAATGAGCGAGGACGTGCGAGGACGCGCAGTGCGATGAGTTCCATGTAAGCCCGGGCGATGTGGTCTGGCGTTCCGTGCTAGGGCGCTTCGATGCCAGCGCGCGCGCCGCAGACGAAGAACGCGAGCGCGCGTCGCTCTTGGTTATAACCTGCCTCGAGTCTCGCCGCACCGCGTCTCTCTCAGCTTGCACGGAATAGGGCCTCGAAGTTCGAGGCACGTTATTCCGTGCAAGCTGTGAGAGACGCTGTTTGGCGTTCGAGGTTTGCCAAGTACAGCGCGTGCTCGCGTTGTCTGTCTGCGGCGCGCATGCTTGGAACTTGTGTGCCCTTTCCCCTCTGGGGTATAAAACTAGCACGAATAAACGCCACGTCGACGTTCTTGTGCGGAATTGGTCGCGACTGGCACTCTGCCGACACAACTAACGATCAGAAGAGCGTGCTGTCGGGCAAGTTGGCGTCGCACGATATAAAACAGTGGGCGCTGTTGTGTGCCCGCGGCGTACCGAGTCTAGTAACGTTGGCGTACCGAGCGTGTGTTGGCAACTGTGGACACAAGCTGCATGCGTGCGTATTGACGCCTGTTGTTGTGCCGGGGGCATGGCTTCCTTGTTGTGTGTCAGTATTGTACCATGTTCTTAGTTGTGCAATAAATGAAGTGCAGACACAACAAAGGGCGACGAGGACCGGATCAAGAACGCTCCAAGAACGGCCTGAAGATCACCACATCAAGCGACAGTAACTGGCAGCCGCAAGAAGAGCATTGACAAACACGAAGTGTCAGGCCTAACTCTGCGAGCCCGACGCTGGGCGGGAGAACAATAGCAGCTCAAGCAGCGCTAATCTGTAAGCTCGACAGTTTCGATGACACTGTTGAAGACTGGTCGTCGTATATAGAAAGGGCAGACGAATACTTCGCGCTCAACAGCTTACCGGAAGAGAAGGTAGCGACTATAATTACAAGCATGGGAGCGAAAACTTACGCTATCCTTCGCAAGCTGACCACGCCGAACAAACCCTCAGAGAAAACGTACGCAGACATTAAAAAGTACCTGGGAGACTACTTTTCACCTGTGCCTCTTGAATTGTTTGAGCGACATCGGTTCTACAAGAGACTTCAGAAAGAAGGTGAGTCTGCTAACGAATATATGGCAGAACTGCGGCGGCTTTCACAGAACTGTAACTTTGGGTTATTTTTGGACCAGGCACTGCGGGATAAATTTGTGTGCGGTCTTCGCTATGTGCAAGTCCAGCAGAGATTGCTAACCGCAAAAAAGGTTACGCTAGAGCACGCCCTTGACGAAGCAGTAGCACATGAACTTGCCGTGAAGGACATCGCCGAATTCAAAAGCAGGGAAGAAGTGCCGGCTTCCGTGGCTCATGTCGAGAAGGAAGCACGACGATGTTACAGGCGTGACCGCAAAGGGCATCCACCGTCGAAATGGAAGTTTCTCACAAGTGTTTGCCACAAGTGCAATAAAGTTGGCCACATAAGTAGCGCGTGTAAAAGCAAGTCAAGTGACGCCAATAGAGCACCACGCCGGTCAAGCCTTACTTACAAGAATAGGCAGGCCTCAAAAAGTCAAGTGCATGCCATTAAACAAGACAGTGATGCATTTGAACTTCTGGCACATGTCGACGATGGGAACAAAAGCAGTCCAATCTGGCTGAAGCCACAGATTGAAGGCACACATTGGAAATGGAGATGGACACTGGATCCAAGTATTCTCTTGTGCCAAGAACCACGTACAAAGCGCATCTCTCTCATCTGCCTCTGGAGGGAACTTCAGTACGGTTCAAGATGCTGACTGGTCAAGCCTTCAGCCCTAACGGTGTGGCAACAGCCAATGTCACGTTTAGGAAGTCAACACAACGCGTGCAGTTCTTTGTAGTCGACACTCCAGGACCTCCGCTCTTTGGAAGAGACTGGATTAATCGTTTCAACCTTCTCGAGCTGAGCAGTGTATTGAGGATCGACAACCAACTTTGGCCACGTGCAGATCAACTGAACAAGATCCTCGCAGAACACAGGGACGTCTTTGATGATAGCATTGGAAAACTCAAGCACATCAAACTGAAACTGCGTCTTCAAAGTGGTGTGCGACCGAAGTTCTGCAGGCTACGACAAGTGCCCTATGCCTTGAAGGAGAAAGTGAACACTGAGCTTGAACGGTTGGAGGCAGTCAGCATCCTGACAAAAGTGAATCACAGTGATTGGGCCACGCCCATAGTGCCTGTAGTGAAAGCAAATGGAACTGTCTGCATATGTGGAGACTTCAAAACCACAATCAACCATCACTTGGTGGTGGAACAGTATCCCTTACCACGCATTGAGGACATCTTTGCAAAGTTAGCAGGAGGACAGAAGTTTTCAAAGATAGATCTGAGACAAGCCTACCTACAAATGGAAGTAGACGATGAGTCCAAGCCGCTCTTGACCATCAACACAGGAAAAGGGCTGTATCAGTACAACAGAATGATTTTTGGCATCTCCTGTGCCAGCTGTGTGGCAGAGAACAATAGATCAAATCCTGCAGGGAATCCCAATGTGCCATGCTACTCAAGATGACATTCTTGTCACTGGTGAGTTAGAAGATTCTCATCTCAAGAACCTAGAACTAGTGCTCAGACGACTGCAAGAGTGTGGGCTCAGAGATAACCTCCAGAAATGTTTGTTCTTTGAAGACTCTGTAACATACTGTGGTTACAAGCTCGATGGAACTGGGCTACACAAGACAGAGGACAAGATCAAGGCAGTGATACGTGCTTCTACACCTAAGTCAACATCTGAGTTGAGGTCATTCCTTGGCCTTGTGAACTATTACGGGAAGTTTATTCCAGACAGTGCTACTCTTCTCAGACCACTGCATACACTTCTGGAGAAATCATCACCATGGAAGTGGACAAAAGAATGTGAGGTGGCATTTCAGCAAGCAAAGAAGATTATAGTCTCAGAAACTGTCCTTGTGTATTACAACCCGAACCTGGAAGTACGTCTAGCATGTGATGCTGGCCCCCACGGACTCGGAGCAGTCCTGTCGCACAAAATGCCTAATGGGAGTGAAAGACCCATCGCATTTGCATCTCGAACCTTGAAGGGTTCGGAAAAGCAGTACTCTCAGATAGATAAAGAAGCACTAGCCATTCTCTGGGGTATACAAAAGTTCTATGCATACCTGTATGGAAGACACTTCAAGCTGATCACAGATCATCAGCCTCTGACACATATCTTTGGCCCAACTAGCAGTGTTCCTGCGATGCAAGCAGCACGCATTCAACGTTATGCCTTGTTTCTAGCTGGGCTCGACTACGAGATACAGTACTGCAAGTCATCGGACAATGCCAATGCAGATACATTGTCACGCCTTCCTCTTCCAGACAGTCCTGAAGACAAACCAGATGAAGCTGAACTTTTCTACCTGAACCAAATGGAGCAACTACCTGTAACAGCTCATCAAGTCAGACAAGCCACAGAGCGTGACCGTCTGCTATCGAGAGTCCGCTACCATGTTGTGAACGGGTGGGACTCGTGCAAACAAGACAACGAAATCCTTCCATTCTACAGGCGTAGAAATGAACTCTCTTTACACCACGGCATCATTGTTTGGGGCATAAGAACTGTCATTCCAGCTGTATTACGAGAAGCAGTCCTCAACGACCTGCACTCTGGACATCAAGGCACTGTGAAAATGAAAGCGCTTGCACATTCATTTGTGTGGTGGCCATCTGTTGACACCGATATCAAAGCCGTCACTAAGAAATGTGCAGGGTGCTCCAAAGAGAGCAACATGCCAACAAAGGTCTCTCTACACCCGTGGGAAGTGCCGAGTGGACCATGGCGCCGAGTTCATTTAGACTTTGCAGGGCCATTCCTGGGCAAAATGTTTCTTATTGCTGTTGACTCATTCTCAAAACGGAATGAAATACATGTTATGAGTTCAACTACGGCAGAGCACACCGTGGATGCACTGCGCGTTATGTTTGCATCTCACGGCATTCCAGAACGCATTGTCACGGACAATGGTCCTCAATTCACATCGGAAGAGCTTCGGACCTTTCTCATGCAGAATAGTGTGCGACACACATTTAGCGCGCCATATCACCCGGCGACGAACGGTCTTGCAGAAAGGTTCGTGCAGTCCTTCAAGCACAGTATGAAGGCCATGAAAGGAGAGGGATCCATCATCAAGAAGTTGACAAACTTCCTTTTGGCATACCGTACGACACCCCACTGTGCTACTGGTGAGACACCAGCAAACCTTTATCTCGGGCGCGAGCTACGCACTCGACTGGCACTATTACGCCCACAACCCAGTGGACGTACGTATGAGAAACAAGGGTCATCTCAACCAAGTAAGCCTCAGCACTCCTTTTCTGAGGGGGAAGAAGTTTCTGTGCGCTCCTATAGGGGTACGAGTAAATGGGTGCCCGGAACAATCACAACCAGAACACGGCCTCTATCATATGAAGTGGAAGTTGGAGGAACAACCTGGAAACGTCACACTGATCAACTGCGCAAGTGTTACACCGATGACAAACGCCATCTGGATCCGGAACCTAAATTTCTACCCAGTATGCAAACCTCCCCGGACAACGAGACATCACCTGCTTGTGTTCCAGATGAAAACAAATCTGCATCACCTCAACGTGATGTGAGTGCACCAGAAGACAAACTTAATACTCCTCGGGTAGCAGTTCCCATGAGCCTCCCTGATCCTATCACAGGTCACCCAGTGAGGGTACGTCGACCACCATCGAAACTGGACTTGTAAAAAAATTACAAGGGAGAAAGTGTTGTGTGCCAAAAGCAGCGGCGTACCGTGCGTGTGTTGGCAACTGTGGACACAAGCTGCATGTGTGCATATTGACGCTGTGTGTGTGTGTTGTGCCGGCGGCATGGCTTCCATGTTGTGTGTCAGTATTGTACCATGTTCTTAGTTGTGCAATAAATGAAGTGCAGACACAACAGGCGCAAATCATGGACAAGGACCGAGAAGAAACACAAAGTGCTTGTCAGTCGTCGGTTGTGTTTCTTTTCGGTCCTTGTCCAATTTTTGCGGCCACTTCTTTTATAACATCTAACGATACAGCCCACTTCTCAGAGCTAAGGGGCGCTGTACGACCACATTTTTCCGCATGCGCACGCGTCGTTGCGACCATGCGCACAGCCGCGTGGTGCGTTGCAGACGAGGTGTTGTACGATCAAGCATGCGATCAAGTTTGCTGCATGCGACCTAGCGGACGACTCCGGCGTTCTGACAATTGGCGCGCTCGTCAGTGCCGCACGGCACTGACGAAAACACGAAGCTATCTTGCCGTACAAATGCACAGACATTGATATGGTGGCTCACCCGAGACATGTTTAGCTGTGAGATTTTTCGTAGCAGGTAAAACCGCGATCGGCTGTGATAGCCATGAATCTCGGCGCGGCCAATTCTGACGTCCACGAACGAAGTCGCAACAAACTTTGCAACACCGCCGGCGAGGTTCTAAAACTGCGTCGCGGGGAACGATTAACGTTTGTGCTATTTCTACTTCAGAAAGTGATAAAAGGCATCACACCGCGACCGTGACACAACTCGTTCGACCGCTAGTCGGCTAGACTACGCTGAAGACCACCCATATATGCAACCGTTCTAACTACGATATAAGGTTTTTGCCTCCTGATATTTCAAGGGTGCCCCCATTGAAAGTTACGCTATACCCTAACACGCAATAACGATTTCAGAATGACGACGCGATTTGTATCACGAATTCTCGGAACCAAGGATACGGGACTAGAACAAGCTATAGGTTAGCAGTACATATTCAATCGTTTGTAATTATAACAGGGAAATTCACATAGCTGAGACCAGGTGCAGGTTAAATCATCAATTATTCAAACTAGCATAGTGCAGTCTTTTTACATGTATTTTAATTGCTTTTATTTTGTAGCTTTTCTGTTAATCCATGCACACTTTAGTTGACAGTAACAATGTCAAGTAAACAGGCCCCCTTGCTGTCTCCCCACTTAACTGCTATTGCAAAAGACTTATCTGTTCGTCGATATATGTAGTGTGTATCTGAATTGTGTATGTATTAAAAATTCCATATTTTAGTACTCTGCTATCGAATACGAACCCAAATACACAAGAAAATTATGACATTCCCAATAATTTGAAATATGTAAGATCAGTTGTATCTGCAACAGTTGTGCATTTCACAGAAGAGTGACCGTGCAACAGTACTGCTTTCTCTCTCTAATGTTATTCGGTCCGTTAGAAAAGGCAAAATTGGAATAGCACAGTGTGGTGACAAAGGGGCTAAGCCATGAATCTATCACTGCGCTGAACTGCAGAGCTTTGTTTTTTGCAGTGACAGTGGGCGACCAGTTTTATTTTACCAGTCATTCCTCAGCTCATATTGCAATGACAATTGCACAAGCTAGAATGCAGCAGTGCAAACAAGCCTGGAGAGTTGTGCTCAGAGCCAATCAATGGTGACACATGCAGAAACAAGCTGGCATGTTATCTGTACAACTCTAAAAAGTTCTGAAAGTGCCCATTTGAATGAGAACAAAGTGGTTGCTTAGTACTCAGTAAAAAGCCATGCATGCCTTTTACCTTCAGCGTAAACATAACATGATGTGGGCGTTGGTAAACTGGCTTACATCTGGACGGCTCCTGGTTGAGGTTGGGAAAGAATACTTCATATATTCAGGGAAACAGGATGCACTGACCATGCATAGTGGTTATCTCGAGCAGAATTTGTAGAAATATATTTACAAGGTGAAAGCTGTGTTGTTGCAAAACACAATGAAATAAAAAAAGCATACAAGTGTGTGCAGGGCATACAGGCGTATATCCTATCATGTAGCTTTACAGTACAGTTTAGACTCTCTTCTGAGCAGAAAAAAAATGAGGGATTGTAGCAGTGATTCTGGTTCCCAAAACAGCAGTTAAAAGTGGGCATTTTCTACACAACTTGCCATGTATAAAATTTTTGACCGTGCTAGCTGTTGTTATTAGCAACATCTTTTGCAAAGCAAAGCTTTTTTCATTGCCACTTGGTTTTCAAACTGGCAAAGTTCCCTTTAGGCATGCCTTACGTTAATACCTAACTGCTTGAAGATCTTTGCCTAGGCTATGCCTACTTTTCGGCTTCATACAGGGAGTGTATGTGAATTTCAACAGCCCTAGAAGGACTGCATTGATTAGGCAAACAAATGTCTTGTTTTGTGGCCTTTTAAAATTTCAAAATAATGCACTAAAATGATAATCCTCCTTAGGGCCATATATGAAAACTTGTTACTAAGGTAAGGAAAA
The DNA here is from genome assembly GCF_052857255.1 of Amblyomma americanum. Lineage (NCBI taxonomy): Eukaryota > Metazoa > Arthropoda > Arachnida > Ixodida > Ixodidae > Amblyomma > Amblyomma americanum. Next base: position 268,071,094 of record NC_135497.1, read on the forward strand.
CAGCAACTCCATAAACAAATTAACATTGAGTACAGGTTTGTGCCTTTCTGTGCGTTTCACTGCCATCAATGTAAGAAAACCACATTCACACGCAAAATTCACAGCAGCTGTAATCTCGCTCCATTCATGACAACAGAACTGCATGTGAAACGTAGCTTTATTATAGAGGAGCAGGAGGCACCCTTTTATAAACACTGTAAATAATGGCCCCATAACATAACTGGCTGGCCATTTCAGATGAGGATAAGGACCAAATGACACAGGCACATAAAACTCACATGCGTAAACACAAGCACCCAGCATTTTAACCGCATCACATAATGGAAGTCTCCATGTTGCTTTGCTTGAAACAGGGTACGACACAAGCACAAAGGAAATACTTACACATATCAGCTCGCAATGGAGACGGGTATGGCTGACATTAAAAGCTATTATTGCAGTCCTATTAACACTCCCAAACAAGCCATTCCAGAGCACGCAGACAGCTGTTCTGGAGGGTTGGAATGTTGATATTGATAGTGGGATGGCAGACCATATAGCAATCAATGAAGACTACTTAAATGAAACAGTGAAAGGAAGCAAGGCAGCAATGTGGGCTAGTTGGTTGCACATTTGATGGGAATAATGCGCTACACACGGACAAGAACCGACAACTGAAACGATGGACACAGGACAAGCGCACGCTAACAACTAAAATTTATTCTGGCACAAGGGCAAATAAATACATTTCATGCACATGCTCAAAACAATGAAATTATTTCCACCGGCTGTGTTGCATGCTCTTTCGTTTCTTGATTAGTTCTAACTCCTCACTTGATAACAACACCGAGGGTGTGCTTGCGCTCTTGTCTTCACCGGCCTCCTATATCTCAAAGGCTTGTTTTATTTTCTTTCTTTCTTGTCCCTTGCACAAGCTAAAATTGTAGTCCAATCAAAGTAAGGTGAACATTGGTGATTTGTACAAAGGGGGGGCTTATCCTGTGTCCGTCGTTTCAGTTGTCGGTTTTTCTCCGTGTGTAGCGCGTTATTCCCATCAAGTGAAAGGAAGGTCATTAGTCATTAATGAATGTAAGAAAAAGGGAAGGGCCAAGCATAACACATTTGGGGTTGACCGAGATTCCAAAAAAAGAAAGGCAGGATGAACAAGAATTAGCATGGGCCAACTGCTCTTAACTGGCTAGGATCACTTAAATCCCACTCAGAACGGTACGATGCAAGACATTATTTAATAAAGGATTTTATTGCATGCTTTCTCAAAGAGACTAAGGAGCAAGTGTATGTCACGAAGAACGAAAATTGGCTATCACAGGAATGCTTTTCAAAAAGCGTACCGATCTGGAAGGAACAATTTAATGGGCCATAGCAACCTAGCAGTGTGAGAGTATATAGTGTTTTTCACAATTAAGAACCCATGCTAGTCAGTCATAGAAATGGTGCAATGATTTGGTGCTTGCGACATTATCAGAACTAAAAAATTTACTGCATTCTGCTGTATGCAGCCATGCCTCGTTAATATCCCCCCCCCCCCCCCCCCCCCCCCCCCCCCCCCCGTGATATGATGGGTTGAATTATGGACAGTTTTTCTGGGGATGAAACTTTATCAAAGCATGCATGCCTTAACATGGAAACTTGCTGTTTGGACAAATGACAGGGCTTAAATGCACAAAGCCAATTGGGACCAGGATATTTTTGTCGTGTAATATAGACTGCGATGCGGAAGTCTGGACTGTGGTAACCAGATACTATAACATAGTACAAGGAGTGCTAGAAGTGTTTGGCGACAAATACAGACTGGATCATATGGCTGTTGCACCCTGGAATTGCCCTCATACCACTTGCAGCATAGCATGCAGTTTTTGTTAAACATTGAACTGACAGGCACACTGACTCTCTCCGCTTGCACTTTCAGACAGGCAAAGCACTACTCTTTCTGGTGTCAAAATCATTGGGACTGAAAGGCTCGGCGACTCATTTCCTGGCGCACCTTGTTCACTGCACAAATTAATTAATTAAGCTGCTCGCTGACTGTATAACCTTTTTGTTCTAATCTTACAGATGTTTACTTGCAACACTAATTTAATGTTTCTTTTTAAACTGAGCACAGGGCAAGAACAACAAAAACTACTCGAGTTAAAGCATGTCGGCCACGAGGAAAGCTCAGCACAGGTGCAAAGCAGAGAATCTTCAAATACAATCCAAGCAGTAAAGAAATGGGTTGAAATTAAATGTGATCTCAACCTCGACAGGTCGATGGCTGCACCGGCACTGTAGGACTTTCAGAAACGGCTCAATGTCAGCATTGCAGGGCCAACCACAGTGCAATAGCGCATAGCACATTTTGAAAAATCAAAATAAACCTTGTTAACATGGTTTTGGCAATATGCACAAATGTGGCCCTGTCACGACCATACGACAAATGTGAACAGATGCGTGTCTACAGAAACCTATAGCAGAGCATTGTGGAAGGTGCAAACAAGCATCTGCATTCAAGCAAACAAATTTAGAAATGCAAAGAAGGCGAAGGAATTCTAGGAAGCAATCTACATTTACGACAAATACATTCTCATAGGCCCACCATCGCCTTCATCCTGCAGGCAAACAATGTTCACTGCAGGCAGTCACAGGTAAATAAACATAGCAGATGCATGTGCATTGATGACATAAGTTACTGGAAATGCTCTACAGCTCTAAGAATATACAGGCGGCTCCATTATGGGAAATTTTGAGCACCTGGTTATCCTTGAACTGATACCTAGCTTGGTTTGCGATAACACAAGGCTATGAAGTCTTGTCCATGATGACATGAGACGGTGACAATTCCGGACGTCTGGACAAGCTCCTTATGCTATCGCATAATATGTGTGACAAGTGCAACTGCTTTCAAGCTAGTTTTCATCTAATATCCTAGTCATTTTCAACTGGTTGTCCCCTTTCTAACTGGAGAGGCCTGCATACAGGGTGCCATAATTTAAAAAAAAAAAACCTAAGTGGTCTTCTGACCTGAAAGGAAGTGCATGTTAAAAGCTGTGCAAAGTATTTAAAGCCCTTCAAACACTGCCCTCACCAAACCAGACCAGACCAACATCACTCCGCCTGCTGAGCAAAATACAATAACATATTACACATCGCTGCCCTGTCCTACCTACCTCACTTCCCTGGATCATATGCAATTCAAGCGCTGTGCACCAGCGAACATGAACAAACTTGCTCAACTTTCTGCCCAGTTGCAATTAGCCTCTACACAAGCCATACAAGCAAACTAATTTCCTGGTTGGCCCTGGATCTACTACAAGATCAGGAAATAACGCTAACGGAACAAGCTCGTTCTCTCCTCGGTGACGATAGCAAAGTCATCAAATCAAGTGCTTCCTTTCTCTATAAACAAAGTGGAGCATAAACATCACAATTTCTGCATCTTGCACAGGAAAAAAAAAAGAAACACCGCAACAACTGAACATCATCCGAACGGAGATACAAAAATACCAACGGAACACCATGTGCTTAGCCCGATGTGGGTGGCATCACTTGGTTACGAGGCAGAGTGATTGCTGCCACAGAGGCAGGCCGTGACGGCTCTCATTTCCCGCACCGAGATTGCAAGCTATCGGCAGCTGCACCTGTCCGCTCCCGTCTATCGGCAGTTGCTTCTGTGTGATGATTCATGGTTTTCTGCTATTTTCTAAAGAAAATAAACAGAATCACACGTCACTCGGTCATCGATAGGCGCCGACCGGGAACAGACTAAAGTTGTCTTCGTCGATTTTCGAGCCGAGCGCTCCTTGTAAGTTCATCTCGGCAGGCCCGTAGCATTCACTGCCTTCAATCAGATTTTTTTGCGCACTTAAGACATCCGCAAAGTACCTTGATTTTAGACGACACGCAAAAAAAAACAGGAACTAGCCATGGAATCAGCTGTTTTCTTGCAGGCCGCCATGGGCGCGTCTATTTGGAGAGGAAACCGATAGGGACACCATCCCCTTAGCGCAGAAACCTAGCGCCTTATGGCCCCTAAGCATTTTAGGCGTTTCAGAAATCTCTAGGCTGCGATATTTACGTGTCAAAAAGTACCTGGTCATCTCGCTTTCCTTTCACGCGAGGTAACCCCGCGAACTTCGAGCGGGCGACCAAATTGGTGGTTCGTTTCCTCTCGCTGTGCTAGCTGTCGCTTCCAGCGTTTCTTAGTGCCGATTTGCAGTGGCGTTGCGCGGGGCACGCGTCAGCGACATCCAACTGAAGCTAACAAAAAGGGTTCAACTTAAATTCAGGACAACGCAGTGAGCTATGGAAATGAAAGTGATAAATGTTACATTAAGAGACAAGAAGAAAGTAGAGTGGGTCAGGTAGCAAATGCAGGATAACAACATACTATATAGTTGAAAACAAGAAATGGGCTTGGGCAGGGCATATGTAATGTGAAGGCAAGATAACCGCTGGTCCTTAAGGGTAAGATAAGATTCCAAGGGAATTAAGGGAAGCACAGCAAGGAGTGGCAGAAAGTAGGCTGATGAGATTCGGAAGTCTGCGGGGAAACGGTGGCCGCAGCTGGCACAGGACAGGGTTAATTAGAGAGATGTGGGAGAAGCCCTTGTCTTTGTTGTTGTTGTTGTTGTTGACCTCACACAATGGCACATACCCACAAGGGGGATTGGCCATAACCAGGCGGTGACTATTTAAATGACCACTTCCATGTGGCAAGCATGGGATGACCTACCAAAATTTGTCTTCAAGTGGACATAGGCTGATGATGTTGATGGCCATATCATTAGAAGAGTTAACTGCTGGACTAGTTGTTGATCATACATAACAAAAAGATTTTTGCGCCAAAACAGCACACACAGGAAAGACGACGACACCACGGGCCAAATCACAATTTGCATGTTTCCTGAATTTGGCCTATTTCTGAGCAAATTCTGTTTTCTTTTCAGCTTCGTTTCTTGGATGCAGCAAAAGCGCAGAAGACGCAACTTTTTGCTGGTGACGGGTACAACCTGTCGGCAGGCAAAGGAAATGAGGAGCCAGCCAAGGCGGCTGGCTCCTCAATTCCTCAAGACGGCTGGATCAGAGGCCTGGCAAAGGTATACGTAGCAGGCATTCTTGCACCTTCGCCAGCCAGGCAGTTCGTTTTGTACTGCCATATCACTGTGTTGCCAAGGGCCGCCAGCACGGGGACTCCTTTGAGTACCAGAGGTTGTAGAACCTGAACTACTCCCTGCATTACTCACAGCAGTGGATACTGCAGTGACAGTGAGGCCTCTTTCTGATGTGTTTCTGAGCTGTACATATATACTGCTTGGAATTTGTTCACTTCACTTGGGCCCCTTTAACATGCAGTGGCATCACACAGCACACAGGAATGTTTGCATTCGGCAAACCTGCCGGCATTTGTGACCAAAATCAATCCGGAGCTCCCCACTCCAGCATCGCATGTAGCCCATGTGGACCTTAGGGACGTTACAGCCCATGTGACAAGGATTATTCACATTGACTTATGTTGTGCTGTCCTCCTTCAGAATTTCTACCAATGGCAAGTTAGAAATCTTGGGTGGGAAGAAAAATTGTGAAGGACATGAATTGTGTGTGGACCTTTACTGCTCTGTAAGCTGCGTCCCTGCAAATGTCAAGGTTTTTTTTTTAATTTATGGTGCAGCCATGTCTTTGTTTAGAAATAGCAGCACCCCACAGGCTTGTAGCGCTGCGTGTTGGCACTAGTTGGATACTTTTCATGCAGCCATAGCACTCGCAGAGCTTTGCGGTGTCCCTTCGCCAACATCGTCACCTCTGTATGTGGAGTGGAGCCTTCCTGCTGGGCATTTTGCGCCAGTCTACTGGTACGAGTCCAGCCACACACACAGAGCGCTTATCCTCGGTCGTCACCTTCGTCACAATCTGCACGGACCTTGGCCTGGCTCCCCATTACATACAGTCTCGGTGAATCTGCAGGCCATCCTACTCGTATGAGCCATCATAGTAACAGCCATGTGAATGCCCCTTTCAGCCTTGTTTGCTCAAGGTGATCAGTTCTGAAGTTTTCTTTTAACTGAAGGCAATAGCAGACATAGCCATGTACCTCTGCTGCACTTCTCTAGTCCACCAAATCACCTCAGCACCGTGCATGTGCCTCGTGCTATGAAGTAAGCTTGCTGCTTAGCCATTTCCCAGTTTATCGTGCACAAGCTTTTTCTCCAGGCCAGTCTTGATTGACTGACACTGTTTGCATCAGGTGCCATGGAGAGGGTTGCCTAGCATCTTGGTTCCTAATGAAGCATTGCACAACGACAGACTGGTCCCGGAAAACATGTTGTACTATGTTGGCCATGTAAGGTGCTGTGAACATAAAAAGACATTCTGAAGTAGAGGCCTGCTGCTTGCATTGTGAATGCTGATGTACTCAGTCATTTACTGGTGACGTCATCTCCAACTCTGGAGTCTGTCCTGCAGAAGGGTTCATGCTAGAGGAGTCCTACCCAAGGGTGTTACCTGCCTGTGCTCTGGTTGAGAGAACTGTAAACATGCAAACCCTAGTGAAGCTTTTGGAACATTTTTTCCTAATGCAGTGACTCATTTGATACAGCTTTGAAGCAGTATCCAAGGGAAACGTAGCCGTGTTCACGAGAACTGAGCCAAATTGCTCCATTTGTACACCATGCCATCCTGCAGTTGTGTCACAAAAGACAATGTAGTGTCATTAAAATTAATCTTACAGCTAAAGGCATATCGAGTGCTCTTCTGTCGATGAACATACAACTGTCACAGTCTATCATTGGCTAGTATGCCAGGACCATCACAGACCGACGTTCCCTTAGCCATTTCCCTAGCAGCTGCAGTTGTGCCTTCTTGTAGAATTTGCAGCACTTCTTACAGGTTGATATCACATTGTCATAGTGAATGGTTTTGCAAAAAGGTTTAAATATTTTCAAGTGCACATTTGCCCATCACAAGCCATAATTTGGAGTCTATTTCATGTTCTATAGTCATGGCTTGCCTGAATTCATTGCCTCTCACTGAGGTCCAGCATTTACTGCTGGTTTCAAGATATTTCTGCACCACAATGGACCTGCATAATGGTGTTGCTGCAGATTTGGTCTGAACACCTAAGTCCACACTCAGGAAAGTCACTGATAAAAATCAGCTAGCTCAGTCAGATACCGGTGAAATATGCGGCAAGTCTTTGACGAAACAGGGTCTTTATGTGCACAGCTGCTGGTGGACTGGAAATTGAAGGTAGCATTCATCGTGCTGCACCCGGATCTCATTTCGTTTGTCCTGCAGAAAGAAGTGATGACATGTGACATGTCTGGTTCCTCCTTCATGACCACATGAGGCAGTTTTTGTCTGAAACCGCCACCCAGGACCTTCCAGGTGCATCAATATCATCAGCCTGACTATACCCACTGCACGACAAAGGCCTCTCCCTAGTTTCCCCTATTAACCCAGTCCTGCACTAGTCGCAGTCACGTTATCCCTGCTAACTTCCTAATCTCATCTGCCCACCTTACTCTCTGTCTCCTCCTGCTATGCTTGCCTCCTCTTAGAATCTATTCTGTTACCCTTAATGACCATCGGTCCCATGCCTATTGCCCATGTCTATTTCTTCTTCATTTCGACTAGGATGACATTAACTCGCATTGTTCCCTGACCCACTTTCTTCTTATCTCTCAATGTCACGCTTATCACTTTCCTTTCGATAGCTCGCTGTGTCACCCTCAATTTAAGTTGAACCCCTTTCATCGGCCTCCAAGTTTCTGCCCCATAGGTTAGTACTGCTGGAATACAACTATTGTATATTTTTCTCTTGAGGCATACTGGTAAACTGCCCTTCATGATCTGAAAATGCTTGCCAAACTCACTCCATCCCATTCTTTTTCCTCTAGTTACTTCAGTTTTGTGGTCTGGATTTGTGGTTACTACCTGCCCTGGGGACATAAGTGAGAGTAATTGATGCACAGAATATTTTAGGTGTCAAGCTGCCGGATAGTTAGTACTGTTACCTTGGTACCCAGCTGTGTTGGGAAACTAGGGGTCTGTGCCTGTGAAAACCTGGGCCACCTTCGGATGGGGAGCCCGAGATAGGAGAATTTCTAGAGCTCAAAATGCATCAAGTTCAAAAGCATTGTCACGTGCACATTCTGCTGTAGTGACTCACATGTCACTGCCTGGATGGAGCTGTAGCTGCTCTTATAGGAGACTGGTTGTGCAGCTGTTGATTGCATTTTGTTGAAAGGAGAGGTGGATCACTTCACTCATTTTGACGTAGCTAATGTGACGTATTATGATGTGATGTGTACAGAGTGAATTTGAGTGCTAATTGAATTTCCTCTTTCACAGATAGTTTCCTAGTGTTGTGCGTGCATTGTGAATTTCGATAAGGCTTAAAGAGTACAAGCGCTGTGGTATGCAGTTGTTTCGATTTGTACAAAACATTTCAGCTCTGCACATTTGTTTCCCTATCCTCCGCTCGTGTCTTTTTTTGTAGTGCAGAGATAGGAACGGTAAATTATCTGGGTACAAGTAGTGATTACGGAATGGCAATACGTGTAGCGTTGGTTTAATGGTCCTACCTGTTGTGGCTTGATGCTCGTGTCTGTTCATCGAAAGAAGCGACTCTAATTGGTTACTGTATATATTGGTTCTGTCTCTGTTCTGCTCCCGCTCCTTGCAGAGTGCCATCCAAAGATAGTGCTGAAGAAGGTTGTTATCACATGCAACCATTCTTTGTCCAGTGGACAGCCTTGTCACATTCCTAGTTCTGTCTGTGTGTTCTTAAAGAGAAACTGCATTGGAATGTCTACGTACTTAATTGCTGTGCATTAGCAGCAGAGCCGTGCACAAAGAGGTAGTAGTGCACCCCCAAGTGGCATGATGAAGAGGGCACAAATTTTGTCCCCCCATATGGAGAGAGCTGCGCATGCTTATGGTTAGCATTTAGAGTAACCGCATGACTCACAGAGGTGTTTTTTGATGCCTTACCTCCTTGCATCTCTTGATTACAAAATTCTGCTTACAATGTAAACAATCTAGTAAGTTTCTATGCTGTTAACTTTGGTGTGCCTCTTGTACCACCCTCAATTCTGCATGGTTGTGCTGACTTCTGGGAAAGGCCATTGGCTAGACTTCTGGGAAATGCCATTGGTTACCGGGAGAAAAGAGACTGGAGCATGGCATCATCTGCTAATCATTGTCACACTTTCATACACTTCTATATTTTGCAGGCTTCTTTCAGCTTTGCAGTGAATCACCTTTTAAGTGGCTGGTATTGCATCGCAATTGCTTTTTCAATTATACTTATACTGCAATCATGACTAATTACGCCATGGCAATGACTGCTCTTGTTTTTACCTGCCCACATTCCGACATGCTCTCATTGCAGTCATTTTCAAATCACATGGTGCCTGTCAGTGCAAGCGCAGCAGAACGGCCCTGGACACTGCCCATGCTTTCTGGAGGTACCGTATTTACACATAAATAAAGCGACCATAAATATAACACGAGTGTGGAGTTTGAGACGTAACAAAAATGAAAATTTTTTTTAAAAATTATAACGCAATCCCAGCCTGCTCATGTCAACTACAACCGAGAGCTTGGAAAAATGGAGGCGGCACGCAAAAATACGAAAGCGATGTATTGTCTTCACATGAACATTACATAAACATTATTTCAGAGGCAACACTCCAGAAGAGCATGCAATATCGTCGAGCGCAGCGAAGTCTTCTATGAGTTAAATGCAGTCTCCCACACAGTAGCAGCCGCCATCAGCACCGTGCCACCATTGCAGCATGTTTTATGCCGCCCAGTCCTGTGTCCTTCCGCCCTTCTTTCTTTTCGCTACTCCACCCATCTATTTCAGTGCCCTCTCTTTCTTGGCGGCCTGTGCAGCTTTATTTCTACAAATTTTCACCCTATGCGCTCAGCATGGCCCCAAGGTCGTCGCGAAGTTCGCTTTTTCTAGGAGCTTGGTAGTCTTGCGGTGAAGCTTGCTGTAGCTAGCTTCAGGAGCAGCGAGAAAAAGAAATAAAATCACGTTATATTTGTCCTTGCTTTCGAATATAACGCGATATGCATTCTGAAACCAGTGAAGTGAGGAAAAAACTCGTGCTGTATTTGCGAAATGGCGGTACTTTTTGCGAGACTGCTCTCTGAATCTAAGTTTTGCCAAGAGAGTTCTAAACAGGTCCAGAGTCCATTGTGGCACAAACAGTCAATGTTTAAATTCCATCTGTTGTCGCTCCACGGCATAAACATGAATTCTGTATTACATGCTATATGTAGTCTGAAATATTCATAAGTGAACATTCCTTTGGACTGCAGAACTGTATCGGTGTTGTGTGAATGAGGTATTGATGGCCTGGCATCATAGAAAACATCTATCGAGCTCTGTTAGGTGCTTCCTTATGTAGCTAGGACAGCATAACTGGGAAGTGGAAAAGAGAAAGAGGGCATGCCCTATGCAGAGTGGAAAAGATGCAGCTCACATTGCAGCATGTCATATCATAGAACATGTCAGAATGAGTCAACACTTTTATTGTGTACTTGACGTATTGACAGTAGGTGCCGTAAGGAAGTCAGAAATTTATTACAGGAGAACTCCTCCTCTTTAACTGCAATTTCGCGCTTCTCAGCTCTGAATTTTGCATTTATCAGGCTAGCTTCAGAGCTTCCAGTGCACATTAGGGCATTGATTGCGTTGATCTATTAACGCTTCCTGCACCAAATGTGGCATCTGCATACACATGAATGCCAGAAAGGCTGGGCCAGTCTTCTGTTCCCAGTAGATATGGTAGAGGGTAGGGTAGGCACCACAAAAGAGACATTTATTTGAATATTGGGTAATGCAGTACTGCCTGTGCATTCCGGTAAGGATGTGTTCATATGTGCTTGTTGGTAGCTGCCACCAACAGTTTTGTGAAACGATCGTCAAACAGGGCAAACTTAGCAGTGAGGGCCACAAGTTCTTGGCTACTGCGGGCTTGACTAGCCAGTAATTCACCCAACATTTTTTTCTGATCCCGACTTAACACCATGTTCGAGGGTGGTCCAGGGTTAGCCTCAACATCCCCAGAAAGAAGGAGCAAAATTTTTGCAATCCCTGATAACAAACAACTACTAGTTTCAGCAAGCACAACAAACACAGTGGGGTCTGCCAACAGCACTAGAAATTAATCGCTTCTATAGTAGTTATTTATGAGATTCACCCACCTGTAAAGCGAAGCAAAAAAAACCTCAGGCAGCTGTCCGTGCTGCCGCGAGACCCTGAAGCAGTTCATGGAGGGTGATGGCCTTTGAGAGGTGTGTCAGCATCAAACCACACATTAAGGCTAACAAATTGTCCATACGAAGGCTGCATGCGGGTCCTTGCTTGAAGCAGGATAAATTTTCCGCATATTTTATGCACTGCTCGACAAAGCAGGTAATGCGTGGCAATTAGAGTTCTGTGCACAAAATTGGCATGGAAGCATTGGGCGTTGTTAAAAACCATTACACTTATTGTCAATTGACCAATGCGGTTCATTGGATGTGCGTTATATGCCACTGCACAAAAATTTTACTTTGTAAATATGAGATGTCAGTTATATGGGCTTATATGGGAGCTTCCAAGGGGAATAGCCAACTCCTTAATTATAACCATTATTTCATCGCAAACCATTTCGTTATAGTGAGGTTTGACTGTACCTGTCTTTTTGCAGTCAAGGTACCTAAATCTCCAGCGTGGAACTGTGCATTTGGAAGAGCCCTTATTTTCAACATGAATCCTGTACTTCATGTCGCAGATCTCTGCTCAAGTCAAATAGTGTCCGATCCATCACTACAGGGGGAATGTGCGTTTCCAACAAGAAATTTGTACTTTATGTTGCATATGTCTTTTCCTGGTCAGAGCATGTCCAGTCCATCTTCACAGGTGGATGTGCATCTGCAATGATTTTCTTAATGGGGGCTCATACACTCAGTTTTGCTGCTATGGCTTCCATCTGAGTGGCTGACAAGTGCTGGTGCTTCATACTCTTCTTGTGGTCACAGTGCTCAGCCTGGTACTCCATAGTTATCTTGCTCACTTTCTTATGTGACGACCATAGTTGCTAAACAATGCATGGTCCTTAAACGCTTGTTCTCAAACTACATTTATATTGGAACCAGTCTTTATGTTGGAATATCATTTCCTTTCCTTTCATAGTTGCTCTTTGGCTGCAGCCTGTCAGGTTGGCATTGACAGTGCACACATTCCAGCTGTCCCAGGCCGCTCCGGTGGCTCAGTGGTTATGACGCTTGGCTGCTGACCCAAAAGACGCGGATTCAATCCAGGTCGCAGCGGTTGAATTTCGATGGAGGCGAAATTCTAGAGGCCCGTGTACCGTGTGATGTCAGTGCATGTTAAAGAACCCCAGCTGGTTGAAATTTCTGGAGCCCTTCACTGTGGCGTCCCTCATAACCTGAGTCGCTTTGGGACAGGAGACCCCCAAAAACCGCATTCAAGCTGTTCAAGTACACTTCGCCCTGAGAAATATTGTTACATGCAAAATGTTTTCGTACGCATAAAATGTATTCCATTGGGTTATGTATCTACTGTATCTTAGTGTTCAGTTTTGCTTTGTTATACTGAGATGACTTGGGAGTCAATGTACTACTCATAGACGGCAAGTTTTCAATCTGCCAAAAGAGGGGGTGGGGTCCAATTAGCACCCTCTCTCTTTTTAATTGTTTCCCCTCTCTCTCTCTCTCTGTCTCCCTATCCCCCTCCCATGCATGCTCCTTGGCAAGCACTATATATGCGGCTATACATATAAATATCAGTTTTGTCTCTAGCTGAGCGAATATGCTAGACAGAATGACCCCATGGTTCTTAAAATACTAAATAAATAAATTAACAAAAAGACATAAAAAATACTAACCTCTAGGTAGACATCCATAATGTCCTTAGTTGAAGTGAAAGGAAACACTGGGCAACACAAACATTTCCACAACAAGCTAACAATTCATATGTCACAGACTCATTACAAATTATTCATTTGCAAAAACCACTGGGCAATGCAAACATTTCCACAATAAGCTAAGATTACAAAAACTAAAAAGATTTTAAACTCTTTGTGTCTAAGGAACACTGGGCTCTACAAACATTTCCATAGTATGGCAATGATCCAAAATTTAAACATGGAATAAAAAACTGCTTGTCTATCAAAACTGTAAACCAAATGCCAAACTCTATACGAAACAAAAGACAGAAATTGGAATCAAAGAGCAAAGGTTGTAATGAGGCAGTGGAAACACAAGGAATTGAATGCTGATTTTATGGGAAGAGATAATTTGAACTGTCACAGTTTGAAGAAAGCTGGCACAATTTACTTTGATGAAGTTCACTGTCGTTCGTTTCAAACAAAGGCTACTGTGAAATCAAGATTATGTTTCTTTTCGCAGTTGATCTCCGAATAACATTGTCCGCGATCCCACTGAGATTTATTTTTCAAATCAGCTCTGTGTGCCCATGGAAAAGGGCTACGTGAATATGGTTTAATGAAATCCACAACGCACTCTCTCAGGTTTCTGTTGCCCCTGAATTCCATCACTTCTTGGAAGCACCCACTAGTTATCTCGTTGCGTAGAAAGGTTATCCATGCCCATATATCAAAACTAATGTTGTGGTGTGCTCTCTATGTAAAAAGGAAAAAGCAGAGTTAAAGAAGAGTGATTTTGAAAGGTGCGCTCATAGCTGATATTTCGGATCAAAACAAGATCCTAATGTTTGGGGACAGTTCTAAGTCTTCAAAGAGACTATATGTTCAAGCACAAAAAACCGCACTTGTCAAGTGGCCAGTCATTTGATTCCGCATAGAGACTTGGAACAGGAGACGTTCGGTGAGCTCCTGTTGCCAGTCAGATCCTTGATGGTGAACGGGATCTATAATCGCAAGTGGGAAACAAATCTATATGTACCCGTGGCAGTTTAAGGCCATGCTGTTCTCGCAGTGTGGTTAGGCAACTTTAATTCTTTAGAGAATTTGTTGCTGGGCTTGTTGGTTTTGGTCCATTCTGAATTATTTAGGGTGCCAGGACGTCCTGTGTTTTTCTACCTTCATCCTGTCCTTGCGCCCTAAATAATTCAGAATGTAATTCTTTAATTAATTTGTATAGAACCGTACGAAACAAGATATGCTCCCCCCTAACCACATCATGCAACCTCCGAGGGGGACACATAAAAAAAAGAAGGGGGCTCCGGCCCATAAGCCCCATCGCAGTCGGCACTTATGGTACTACTTGCAGAAGCAAAGCTGCACAACAGCACCCGCTGGGCTAAGACCTGTGGAATTTGCGTATACTGCGTAGACCTTTTGCATGACTTTCAACAAAACCTTCTTCGTGACAGCATATGCAGCTCGTTCGGTCGGAAAGCTGTCCGCACTGTGCGCCGTAAATAATCGGGGGCTGAGTAAAAAAAAATGTAACATTGCCGCACAGTGCTTTGGATGGTGTCATGCAGTTCAGTGTTTCGTGCAGCATAAACTTTCTAGGTATATAAGTTAGACCCTAGCTTGTGGCAGGGGTTTGAACAGACGACGTATTACCGGGGGGGGGGGGGGGGGGGGGGCTGCGTAAAAAAAAGTTAATCATTTTTTTTTGGGGGGGGGGGGGGTCAGTTGTGGAGTGGGCAGGGGGGAGTTTAATCTTGATCTCTTTCTTGCGCTACAACCACAGCCCAGTGTTCACTATGGCAGCGCCCTTGGACTTATTTTGAAAGGGGCTATGCAGAAGAAATTTAGGCCTCGCTGCGCGAGAAAGAATGCGCAATTTATCTTAATTTCTGTTGTTAATTAATATAAGGCTGCTTCTGTATCAGTTTGTAAGCAAAATACACTTTCGCATCAGTTCCTACTTCACGAGTTTGTATCCATTTCAAGTCAAAACGAGCCTGTAGCCTAGCACAACTCGGTGAAACGTAAACAAATATGGCGGAGTGCGTGCGTGCGACGTGTAGTGTACTTCAACATAAATCCGCCTTGCTTCAACCTGCATTTCGACCTGCTTAACAGGTAAAGCCATCGCGAACGTGTAGAATATTAAGCGAGAGCGATAACTGACATTTAGCTAGCGATTCCAGGGAATCAGGGTGCCAAGAGGATCGAATGCGAGTGACTGATGGTGGCGGCGTTTTTAAAGTGAGTTGTTTATAACGCAAGTAACCCTTCTTAATTAGCATGCCGGTACTCAGTGTGCGGTGTTTGTTTTCATTGCTTATTCGAGGCGGGCTATTCTTTCGTACAGATGCGGTCATAATATGGAGCACGCGTTATACACAAACCAGCGATTGCTTGTGGTGCGATCTCCTAAATACAAGCACAAGAAAATAAAAGCTTATCTTCTATACAGTCGCCGCGAGAAAAGTTACACGTTGAAGCGTGGACCTTACTATTTCGGCCGCTGCTGTGCATGAGCCTTAGAAGTTTTCGGAACTCTAAAAACACGAAAAACGTGCAATTGCACATCGCCGAGAGGCCCAGCCAGGTATTGATAGTACAGCCTGCAAGCAAAATGGGCACAACCATCTTTCCCGGAAAGCTTGGGCTCCTTTCCATCTTGTTTTTATTGCACGGTGCACATTGCTCGAGCGCTCTGCACAGGGGTGACGCAGACTGCATTTTGCAGGTGGCACAGGGAAGTACAAAGCATATCCTTGAGTTCGTGACCGCTTACTTGTACTGCATAGCGTCGGGCTTTATCGTATTTCCGTGTTCCGAAAACCTCTGCACTATATTGTTCACCAGTGAGGAGTCTGCCTTCTAAAATGGAGCAAGACGACACATCTTTTGTCCTTGGCGTTGGTCTTCCGTGTATCTGTTCCTTGCGTGCTGCAGTCGATTGTCGCTGTGCGCGCTATCGTTGCTTGTGTGTAAAAATTGTGTGTAGTTGTGTGCGTGACTTGTTGAATTGCTTGGGAAAAAAACTATAGCTGTGCTTTTGTCTGTAGAGTGTCATTTGCGCATGGTGGTGGTGGTAACTATATTTCGTTGACAGAACGGATTTGGTTGATTCTAGTGGGCTTCCAGAGTACAAGAGGTGGCTGTTCGATCAGGCCTTCCGGTTCTGCATGTTCTGGTCGTGGGGTCCGGTCTTTCCGTTCCCAGTTCCAAAGCGCAGTTGCCTGCAGTTGAGACGGTGGGTCCAAGCTGAACGCAGCATCCTCCCACTCTTGCTCGTTTGAGAGTTGCCAACCTTTCTTCGGTTTCAGATTGTTGCATTCGAATGAAATGTGCTTTAAATCTGCTTTTGTGGCCCCGCAGAGCTTACAATGGCGGGTGTAGGAAGCCCTGGAACATGGGGGTTTGGAAATGTGTTTATTTGCGGTTTCTGCCATGCCACCTGTTGATGTATGCTAAGGCTTTTTTCAGTCGGTGGGAGCATCCTTCTGTTGTTTCTATAATGTGCAATTCCATGGTAGGTGGTCAGGGTCTCTCAGGGCGACCGCAGGACCGGCTCATGCATTGCCAGGTTAGCGAAACTTCGGGCTAAGTTGCAGGCCACCTCATTCCCAGGATACAACGTGTGGGCTCGAACCCATATGATTCTAATGGGTTTTGTGTTAAGGTATTGCTCTTTTAGGATTTGTCTGGCGGGTTTGTGGATCCTCCCTTTTGCAATGTTTCGAACGGTTGTCTTGGAGTAGCTGTAGTGTACTGGACTAGTATTCTTGTAGTATACTATATAGTTCCTGAAAATCGTCTTGGCTTCCGTTTTTATAATGTGTAAGGCAATGGCCGCTTCTTCTGCTTCGTGTACCTTTGTGCTCCATACGGAAGCAGCTGATATTGGTTTTACATCCGTGTCCATGATGCCTCTGCAAAAGGCATCATGATCGCAGAGCTCTGCAGTGCCCATGCATACTGCCTCCTTATTGTTCGAGTGTTGCCTGTGGAGGGCTTTAGCTCTCTCCTTCCGTCTTTCTGCGTGACATCCAGGATGCGTGTTTTTTGGGATTGGATCTATTCTTTGATGCCTGTGTATGTCTCTTGGGATTTCTGCAGTATTTGTCCCTATGCAATTCTTGCTTTATATCTAATGTTCCTAGAATGGGACTTCCCATTGGTGCTTTTGTTGGTCTGTTGTACTGCGTGGTTCTATGTGCCTCAGATTGCTTGGGAAGCGTGTTGTGGATGCCTAGCTGCAGCAGCCTGTACATGTGTTCTTAGGGAGATGAAAGGCTGCCTTGCATGACTGTGCTGCGAGCCATTCAACCTTCTCCTTATCTGCTGCCTGAAGTTTGAGAAAAGGAGAGGGAGTATACTATACGGCTGAGCATTAGGGCCTGCACTAGCCTCCTTAAATCTGCTTCCATCTTTCTCTGGCATTTGTCATTTGTCTTATGAGCCTGTTGATTTCTCCAATGTATGCAATAAGTTTGGAGAGCATTGCTGTGCTTTTGATCCTTGGCTGTAGTGTATCTGACTTGATGCTTACAGAAGTGATTTCTGCCTTTAGGGCATTTGTGATGGCAGTGTGGGTGACATTATCAGTCTTTCGTGAGGTCGAGTGCCAGTATTGCTTTAGTGTTGGCCTTAGTCAGTGTGCATATTACATCTTCAGAAAGCTTGAGCATTATAGCTTGCATACATAGGTTCGGTTGGAAGCCTGTCATCATGTGCGGGAAGAGATTGTGCTTGTCCATGTAGTCCTGTAAAGTAGATAGTGCCACACGCTCCAGAACCTTCCGTAAACATTAGGCTAGGAATATGGGCGTGAGGTTGGTTAGCGAGTTTCTTTCCAGGCTTAGGTATGACTATGAGAAGTACCTTGGCGTGTTTCCAGGTGTCTGGCAGCCGTCCATCTTTCCAGCAGTTGTACTCTGATCTCCTGAATAGAGTCCTTTTCTGGGTTTTGGAGTGTTTTGTTGGCAAGCTCCTCTGCTCCTGGTGCAGAGGATGTGGTAGTTTTCTGCATGGATGCTATTACCTATGGTATTGTTTTGTCTTTATCATTTTAGGGTTGAGGTTGCTGCTGTAGTTGCGAAGAGTTTTTTTTTTCATGCTGTGTAGGTGCTTCTGCATTTTCTTGATCATCTCTTCGTCATTGGGTGGGCTTCCATGCTCTGTTTGTGTTAATGTTATCTGGGTCTAAAATATATCTTAGATTTGTTCTCATTATTGTTTCTCGAGCATGGCTTTTGATTTGTCTGTCTAGTTTGGTTGTTATAACCGTTAGTTTTTGTTGTGTTTGTTTCAGCCATCTCTTTTGTAAGCTATTATGTGTCTGACACATGTGTAATAACGTACTATCAGTGGCTTTGTTTTCTGCTTCTATTCCTATAGTCTTTGTGGTGTGCTCTGCATCCTTCAAGGGTCAGTGCATTCGTTTTGTTTTTCAATCTTCTTGCCATCTGCATTGCCTTGCCTTCTTTCTTATCCCAGTTTACCACTCGTGTCTCCCTTCTTGGGTGTGCTGCTAAGTAATGGTCGCTTCCTAGGTTCTCATTTATGTTTCTACATTGTGCATGTATCATGTTTTAACATAGGGTCAAGTCTGGGCCTGTGTTGGCTTGCACACTATTTTTTATCCTAGTTGGCACTAGCAGATCCATCACATGTGTAGCCATTGCCTCGAATGTGTTGCCAGAGGCTCATTCCTTTATTTAAAATTGTTCTGTAACCCCCTGCCATGCGTTTTGCGTTGATACTTTTAAGGGATTCGTTTTGCTTATTTTTCTGGATTCGTTGATGGCTTTCATTATTATAGGACTCCGCTTTTGGGGTTGCTATATATATCTAGAATGAAGAATGGTGCCTTGCTTCTTTTTTTGTGCTACAAGCTCAATCGGGAGGTAGTGTGCACAGTTTCATTGTGTGTCGTGCTGTATTGTCATCATATTTCTGTGGACCAAGACGGCCGTGAGTGGTCTTCGTTCCTTAGCATTTTCACGTTTTATGGTCGTGAACTTTTACTTTTTAGCCTTAAAGCACTGCTTCACGAGCAATCCAAAAAAACCTGAGGGGACTATGAAGCCACAACTCTTATTTCCCTCGAGGTATACTGGTAACTGCCATTTATTATTAGAGTTGCTGCTAGGTGAAAATTTGCTTGGCCCATACCCAAAATTGGATTAGGGCATTATGTACATTGACTTGGAGTTAAGTATTAGACAAATACTATTTCCACATCTTTAGAGACGTCAGTAGCCCTTACAGGCTGCCACGTGATGTGGTTGACCCTTGGTCTAGGATGCCGCACCTGGTTGCTGCCGTATTGGCTGGCAAGTATGAGAAACCTCTGTACATCTCCTTCCCTGCTGGGCAGCAGGTGTTTCCACTGTGTCACGCTTGGGTTGTCTTTTCAGATCCAACTGCATGCGGGCAGGTCCATGTTACATGTACGATTGTCGGTTAGCTTGCACCACGGGCATTTGTCAGTGTATTGTGCAGGGCACATCTTTTGGAGTTCATGCAGGTGTGAGCAGGTGCCTGTCTGCAGCCTTCTCTAATCTACCACCTCTCTTTTGGTTAGTTTTTTGTGCGGGGCTGAGTAGCACTTCCATCAGCCCCTGTAATAATCTAGGATGTCTCAATATGTTGGAATGGCACGGTATATGCTTGGATCACCCCTCAAAATTAACTTCGCCCAAATCAATTGAGTCAGCCCACTTTCGCACGTCTTGATCGGTTTTGCTGTTTTATATCCTAATCATTTTTTACCTTTGTGTCTTGTAGGCTCTTTTCTTTTGAGAGGGTTTCATTGTGGAGCTGTAGGTTCTCCCATTTTCTGCAAAGTTCCTACAGTTCCATTGCCATATCTCCACCAAGCCCTGCCCCATAATTGGTTTTAAGGAGGAATATGGGCTGTGCTGTGGGATGACATAAGGCTAATTGAGTACACCGTGCTGATGGGCAACTTCAATACCAGGGCAGGCAAGAAGCAGGCAGGCGACCAAGCAGGGGGAATGGTTTGTTAATATGCACAGTACACAGGCCTCTACCATTTCACCTCCGTTGAAATGTGACCGCTGCAGCCAGGGTCGAATTAGCGTCCAGCTGAGCTACTGCGGCTTTATGTTGCTGTAGTAGCTTGTTGGTTGCATTTTCTGCGTTTGCAAGGAATTTTACTTTTCTGCTAATGCGTTACCCTAGTCTCGTTTTTATGTTTGCTTCTATTTCCTCAATTCTGTCAAATCTGCTTGCTGCAAGCACGGTGCTACCTTTGTCATTAATGTAGTATGGTGGTTGTACATGTGTAAATCTAGTCCATGGAAATAAATGGAAAGTCATCCCCAGAGTCGTGGATTTATGCCTAATGCTTCTTTTTATTTCTTTTCGCAGACTGCAATTTTGCAAGGTTGCATGCTACAGGAAGGCCCCAGTAAATAAGACGGCGAGACCACAATTGCAGGTTTATTAAGCACACTCAAGCGCTGTGGTAAGTTTTCACACTCCAGGCACGCAGGTCTACGTTGTCAATATTCAGGCTTTTGTAATGCAGTCATTTAAAGAGCACACGAAGGCGCTCTCTCCCCAACAGTATAGGTCAACACATAAAACTGCAATCAATGTGACAAAAGAAACGTATTAGGGAACAGCAATTTATTTTGTGGGCCAGTGCCCTCCAGTACCATGACCTCTCATAATGAAGCAGTTCACCCGCAGGAATTTTTAGGCTGTTTTCATCATCCACAGTTGGACAGCAGCTTTCACGTATTGCACTTGCAACACGTTGAATGCTGAATATTAAAGAAGTTGCTTCCTTGCAGCAGACGAACCACTGGCGATGCCATGCTGCAGGTCTTTGGCGCGCACATGTAAGAGAGCCAAACAAACACGCAGAATTAGTTTAGCTGTAAGAGAGGTTCCTTTCCTTGCAAAACCACAGTGCAAAGACGAATGCACTGGTTATGTATGTGCCCTTTCTATCTCCATCCTTCAAAGCTGGCCTGCTAACTGCATATTAATGACAGAGTCACTATTTTCACCTGACTCAGCTTAAAGGGACACTGAGAACAACTCTATTGCTAGCAAAATCCAATATGTGGGCATTTCAAAGAGTTGTTGTTTGTCCAACAGCAAAAGACTAATTTATTGCAGAGAGATTTGGATTCTGAGTTCAGAACGATTTTCCCACCACTCTGATTCAAACTCTGGACACTGATGATGTCACTTCCAAAAAGTGACGTGAACCATGACGTAAACGCGGACTCTGTGATTGTTGACTGCAAGCGGGGCTAGCAGCAGCCGAAGGAAAAGCAACCACCGGCCAGACGTTGAAGGCATCTTTTGTATCTTCGTTGACACCGGCAGCTGGTATGGATCCCGTTCCCGATAACAAAGTTTTCGCAATAAACTGTTAGCTCCGTCCTGCATTTCCTCAAACTTAGCCCCAGAGAGTGCACAATGCTTTTGAGGACTTAGGAAACTGGACTAGCTGGATACCAAGAGTATTGGGCACTGACGAGTTGGCAGCAAACGAGCTACCGCTTCGACCTGCAGAGTGCGGTCGTATGTTACTGCCGAGTCTCTCTCTCGACAGTGTCGCTCGAACCTTGGAACCCTTGTGTTCAGTAGATAGATGGATGTCGTTGCATGTGCCGTCCCTAGCGCTGCTAACCATGTGCTCTGTGGAAAGAATCTGAAGGAAGGCTTCTTGTGAGCACTGCGCAGGTGCGTTAAGTGGCGGCTGTGATGTGTCGGCACCGTTGATTGACAGGAATACAGTAAAACCTTGTACATTTTTTTTTACTTGCGGGAAGGAACATTATCCAAACCACCTCATTTTGAGAAATGTAACTGCTGAATTGAGGTAAAAAACATTTATTGGCAATTTCACTTTATAAAAATGTCGATTGGCATTTCTTGGCACAAGAGCTGAACAGATCCTATTCGAGAGCTCGCTGAATTCAGTCCGCGTTCGTGCTTTCTTTAGCGCAGAAGGAAATTCGTAACGCGTACGGTCCGTCGATGGCAGTGACGAAAGTAACCAAAAAATCTGCCTTGCAATTTTTAGATGCTTCACTCCTTTGCTCTCCAGTACTGTGGGAAAGCCACTGCGGCAGCTAATTGTCGCAGGGCTTCTGCTTTTTAAGCTGCGTGTCCTAGACCCGGCCAATTCATATATAAGTTGATCGCTGTAGTTGATAGAAGCTTCGCCTCGTTTCTTTTATGCACCGCGAAGAAGCCTCAGCGTTTCTCCTCTTCATATTGTGACCCCGCAGAAACAGCCATTGTGAACGCTAGCACAGTTTTTATTTTTTGTGCTTGATGGCGGCGGTGGTGCTTCGCCTTGTCGCATTGAGGCACTGCAAAGAAGCCACCACAGTGGGTGACTGCCGCAAAAAACACATTGTGTGCCCTCTCGTTCGGCCCACTTCTATATTTGCACATGTGCAGTTGGTCAATAAACGTATTATACGAAGTCTGAAAGTCTTAAGCGGCACGGCGCCTCGCTATCCCTAACGCGCCGCGCCTGCACCTCTGCAATGCAGCGTCTGACGAAGCCCCTGCAGCCCAGACTCACTGATGTCGCCACCGCGGGGCCTACTCCAACCGCCCACGCCACCGCGCAAAATCCTGTCGCAACCAACACTGTGAGCGACGCTGGGAGCTCCAGATCGACAGCCGCGGCGCAGCCGGCAGCGGTCGTCGTCGCCGCAGCGTCCACTGCTAGCCAACTCCACGCTCTAAGGGACGCCAACACCTTTGGGCCCATAGACGCGTCGCAGCCGCCTGCGTTCGTCGACGCCGCCGGTGCCGCCGTGCCTACACCAGCCACATTACCCGCTGACACCAAGACCTGCAGCCCGGCACCAGCGTCACAGATTGCGCCTCAGGCTGACGATTCGTCGGCAGACATGGACTTCATGGCGTCCCCGGTAGACGACACTCCATCCCCGGAAATCGGCTGGAGCACCATCGGTGCCAGCCGTAAGCCTGCTTCCGCCACCCGACCCCGCTCCGAGCTCATCACTGTTGGCATACAACTCCCTCCTGGTACCCTCAATCCCAAGCTGCCTCTCTACGACGTGCTCGCTGCAGTCACCTCCACTGCACAACTTTCCTCCAAGACCTGTGCAGACATCACCCTTCAGGCCAGGCCAGCCCAAAGCCTTGTGTTTTTAAAAACTCATTCTCCTCTCACCGCCCACCTCCTACTTTCTATCACGCACCTTCACGGTAAGCCTGTCAGCATCAAAACTTATTCCCCCCATCCTCCCATCTCATGCCTCGGCGTCATCCATAACGCCGGTGGTCACTTCACTCCTGATGAGCTCATGCATGATCTAGAATCTTTCAAAACAGATATTCTCGCTGCTCGCATGATGGGATCCACTCAATCAGTGCTCATAACGTTCGCTGGTACCGTCATCCCCCACTTTGTATATTTCAAACGCGTTGCCTTCCGGTGCCATCCTCATAAACCTAAGCCTCCCACCTGCACCCGTTGTCTCACTCTAGGCCACCGCGCCCACCAATGCACCCAGCACAGCGTTCCGGCAAAGTGCCGTCGCTGTGCTGCTCCTCTACCCGCTGACCCTTCCGCTCATGTGTGTGCCCAGCCCTGGTGCGTTCATTGCCAGGTGAACACCCACCCCTCCCTCGACCCCACTTGCCCCTTCCTCCTTGCTAAACAACGCGAGTGTGCTAAAGCTGCTCATCTCCGACGCCTAGCTTTGCGCCGGGCCACTCAACCCACCACCCCCTCCTCCTCCTCCTCCTCTAATCATGAATATCCGTCAGCTCCGATCACGTCACCACCACCACCATAGTTAAAGGATCCTCGGTGCCAGCGTCTCTCCCTTCCACTACACCACCCTCCCCATCCTTGACTGACGTGAGCCGCTCCTTCGACCTCCGGCTCGCAATGCTGGAACGCCAGCAGCGAGAGCAGCAGCACAGTTCCCACGATCTACAACAGCAGATACATGCCTTGACTCAAACCCTCCAGACAACCACCTCCTCTCTTACCTCCCAGCTTAGCAAGCTAAATGAGCACCTTGCCACGTTCCCCACTCCCTCCTCCAGCGCCTAGGTCGCCCCTTTGGCTGACCTTGTCGAAACCACCACACAGGCACATCACACTCGCTTGGTTCAGCTGGAAACTTCGGTTCTCCAGATTCTTACCACCCACCAAGCACAATCAAAGCAATTGGAATCTTTCACATCTATGCTCCAATCCGTCCATGAGTCACTGCCCCCGGCAAAAAAGAAGGAACGCATACCATCGCGTTCCTCTTCACTCTCATAATGGCGTTTGGCGAGGACCTCGAAATTGTGCAGTGGAACTGCCGAAATCTTTGCCACAATAAGACCACCCTCCACCAGTATCTACTCACCCGCCTCTCTCTGCCTCATTTTCTCCTTCTCCAGGAGACCCGGACGGCCCGCAATGTCCCAGGCTACCGCGCCTACCATGCCACTACGGCCACACCACTTGCGTCTATTTATGTACGCAGTGACGTGCTCGTGGAGCAAATTGACATCCCCTCCACCCTCCTTAAATATTTAGTTTATGTGGTTTATTACCACCCTTCTTCCCGCATCTCACTCGTCCTTTTGTCTTTTTACAACCCCCCGGTCACTTCCTCTTTATTCTCTGCTCTGGGCAAATTCCTTCACTCTCTTCCTTCTACCTCCCATCTCCTCTTTGGTGGTGACTTTAATGCCCCTCACACACTCTGGGGCTACCCACAAACCCTCAAACCCGGCCGCCTCCTGCATTGTCTGGCCCAGGAACGCCACCTCACCCTTCTTAATACTCCTGGCTCTCCTACTCGAGCGGGCATTGCCTCACAACGCCCCACGACACCCGACCTCACATTCTCTCGGGGTTCACTTTCCTTTCACTGGCAGGTGACAGCCGAAACTCTTCTAAGTGACCACTTTCTCATCCATATCACCACCTCTCTTTCCCACATCCCTCGCTGTCATCCGGTTATTCACACTGACTGGCATGCTTTTCGCACTAATCTCGCCTCGGACTCCTTTCAATCCTACGACGACTGGACGTCGCGCATCTCTGCAGCGCTCACGTCCAGTAGCCGTCGCGTTCGCTCTCGTTACCCAATCCAAGACCCAGATCCTCACCTTATCCGTTTATGGAGTCGCCGTAAACGTCTTCAACGCTCCTTTCGCTCCCAACCACACAATGCCCAACTTTCCTCCCGGATCACTGCTCTGCGGGCTGAGATCGTCGCCCACTGCGCCTCCCTCGAGCACTCTCGTTGGAGTGCTCTTTGCGATGGCCTTGATTCTGCATTGCACTCGCGATCTGCATGGTCTCTCTTTAAATCCCTCCTTGGCACTAAGCCTGCCCTTGCTCCCACTCTAGCTAAAGCCCTCACTCAGGGGACTCCCTCCGAAGTTTTTGATCAACTCGCCTCTCTCTACCTCCCGCCCCCTCTGGCACCCTCCTACCCGGTGTACTCAGGTGGACCTAACCCCGATCTGGACCAATGCTTCACTCTCCGGGAGCTCGAATCTGCTCTGGCTGCTAATGCTACACGCTCGGCTCCCGGTGAGGATGCCATTACATACACCACACTTCGTAACCTTCCTGACTGCGCCAAAGAATTCCTCCTTCAAACCTACAATGAGGCCTGGGAGAGCGGCTGCTTGCCGAGCTCCTGGACATCCTCCCTTATTTCTATGATTCCAAAGCCGGGCAAACCTCCCTCTCTCTCTAACCTCCGCCCAATCTCCCTGACGTCGTGCGTTGGTAAGACCCTTGAGCGAATGGCTCTGACTCGCCTCTGATTTTCTTGAGGCACGGGAGTTCTTCCCCCATTCTCTCATTGGCTTCCGACGCCACGTCTGTGCACAGGACATGTTTCTGATTCTCCAGCAAACGTTCCTGTCCCCTACACCCACTCAAATTTACGCACTTGTGACTGTCGATGTTCGCAAGGCCTTTGACGGTGTTTGCCACAATCACATCTTTTCTCAACTCGCCTCTTTGGATTGTGGCTCCCGCATGTACTCCTATATCCGCTCATTCCTCTCTAAACGTGTGGCTCTCTTTCGAGTAGATACCCACTTGTCTAACCCACACCACCTCACCCGTGGCACCCCTCAAGGTGCTGTTCTCTCTCCTACCCTTTTCAATCTCGCTATGGCCCCTCTCGCCTCCCAGCTAGCTGAAATTCCCAACCTGCATCACATATTTTACGCCGATGACATCACTCTCTGGTGTTCATCTGGCTCTCCCGGTCACGTACAGGACACCCTGCAACGTGGCCTAGATCTCATCAACTCCTTTCTCACCACCGCTGGCCTCTCTCCTGCACCTGAGATATCCGAGCTTCTCCTTCTCAACCATTCCTCCTACCAGCGCTCACACAACCACTTCGTCTCTCTCCACCTTTCTGGCTCTCCCATTCCTGTCGTCACACAGTGCAAAGTTCTTGGCTTCCCTTTGCATGCGGCTAAGAATGTGCAAGCCCTCCACCGCGCTGTCACCACCTGCCACTCTGTAACTCACCTCCTGCGGCGCGTGGTCACTCGACGCTCAGGTCTCCACGAGGCTCACGCGTGCCGCGTTGCCCACGCGCTGGCCCTCAACAAGGTCTTGTACTTTGCACCCTACGCTTCCTTTACCCAGACTCAACGCTCTTCAGACTGCCCTTGTGGGCCTCTACAAGGCAGCTCTCAACCTCCCTATCACTACCTCTACCACTAAGCTCTTTGCCACAGGCCTCCTCCATCCTCTTCGTTCTCTTCTCAGTCTCCATCGTGACTCGCAGCTTGCCCGGCTTTCCCTTACCCGTCAGGGTCAGTGGTTATTGACTCAAGCGGGTATCTTGCCCATTCCAATCTCCCCGTTTACCTCTCCTATTCCCACCCCCGCTCCCAATCTTCGTATCCTTCCCCTCCCGACCAACATGTCCCCCGTCCTGCACACCGGACGTCGACATGCGGCCGCACAGCACCATTCCCCGCTCTTTGATACCCAGGGTGTAGCTTACACGGATGCCTCCTTCGTGGCTCCTCGAGGTTCCTGCGGCTACGCCCTGTACCATCCACACCTCCCTGCTCCTGAAACCCACACCAGCGGGCCGTATCTACACCCTCCAGACGCATTGTCCCTCGAGGTCCTCGCCATTGCGCATGCCCTCCAGTCATTTGCCCTCCTTCCCTCTCTCCAAGAGTACACAGTCTATTCAGACTCACAAGCCGCTATACACCACATACAGAAACGCACCCTGACCCCTTCTCTCCAACAGGAGGTCGAACGAGCGGTCTCCGCACTGCAGCCTTCCATCGTTTTCCCCCGCTGTGTCCCTGGGCATTCAGGGATTGACGGCAATGAGCTGGCCCATCAGCTCGCCCGCGACACACTTTTCCGGGCACCGTTGATCCCCTGGCCCAAGCCCTCGGAGGACGGTGGGAGACTCACCCTTCGCCGCACCATAAAAGAGGTCTACCTTGAGCTCCGCCTCAACAAATGCCTTTACCCTCCCTCTTATCCATCACTCACGGTGCCAGAGTCTCGCCTTCTTCGGCCAGGCACACGTGAGGGTGCAGTTTTAGTGCCTTTTGTATCCATCTGCCAGTGACTGCTGGCTCTGCGAGTGTACTGTTCAATATTTATTGCTTTGAGCTCCGCATGCACAGTCATGCCATCTCAGGAGAAGGGGTGTTATGCATCGGCCTGTATTTGCAATCTACCTTTTCTTTTTACCAGCGAACAGTGCGAGTTGTGGGGTTGTTTTATACGTGCCAATGTAGGATGTGCACATAATTTGTGCACACCCTTTTGGAGCTTTAAATTACTGGGAAAAGTGCGCAAATTACGCAAGGAAATATGAAACATTGCCTTGTTTTGCATGCCTTAAATGACGTAATGGCACGTGGCAGCTGTTGTTCAGTTGATGAAACTGAAACAGCGTGAGAGAAGAAATTCGACTATAAATTATGTTGCAGTCATAGGTGAATGCCACACGGTGATCCATGTTTTGTAATGTCTATCACTTGATTTGAAAGAAAGCATGCATGCAAAACTTGGGTAGCTTAGTCCTTTAAAGGGCAATTCTAAGATTTTCTTGATCTTCAGGAAATCCAGTGAAACATTTACTGTACTGTGGGCTTCCCTCCCCACCCTGAAGTATGGCAGCCAAGCAGCAGTTCATTCCTGCACAATGCGTTTTAAAGTCTTCAGATTTCGTGGCCTCTGTTCAGGTGTTTTCTGCACACAACACCACATTTCAGTGTCACAAACATCAATTGCATGTCACTGCCCACTCACTGCTTGAGCAAGTAATTTTGAGGGCCGTATTTGGTCGCATTGGGCCTTTTATAAACCGAGAGCACTTCCAATCACTATTTCAGCCATACAACATGCGTACAATGTCTGTGTTGCCATCGCTGCGCCAATCAAAGCCTTGTCACTGGCCACATGCCAAGGTCCAGTTTCAGTTCGCTGCTTTAATGCAATTCCACTCAGTATCCTGAAGAACAATTTGTTGCGTTCGAGATGTGATGCAAACCCCCAGATTTTCCATTTGTTATAATTTGGTCCATTTGTTCCCATTTTTTATATAATTTTGATATAATTTTGATATAATTTTTAATATATATTTTTATAGTTTGTTTCCATTTGTTATAATCCCGTTGACTGCACACGGTGCAGCTTTCAGGTGACACTACTTAAAAACTCTTGGGGACAAGAGCCACTTTTGAGAACAAGGGCACAGGTTTCAAGGTCAATTTGTAAAGCTGTCCGAATCATCTTTCTCTCTTGTATGAAAACAGTCATCCATGTATAGTCTGTAGTCTAAAAACAGTCATCCATGTATAGTCTAATTTTTTATGCTACACCAGAACCAATATCACTGCTGAAAAGGGGGGCCTAAAGCAGGGCCCTGATGTAGTCAAGAGGACATCAGCATGACGGCTGCTTCGACACCCTTTATCGCTGCTTTCTGTGCATGACCAGTGAAGCAGTTTTAGAGGCAATGTAGTATATATTTCGACGTGAGCCAGGAGCATAGTAATCTGTATCGATGGCTTTCTGAAACTAAAGCAGAAATGCATTCACTCTCGAGACCTTTATGAAAAGACCGAAAAGTGCCCGTTGAGAAGGAGAATTCATCGAGTTTTATACTAATAACACAGGGCATTTAGGATCTAGAACCATGATGGTAATCAAAGTTATATGTGGGTACAGATACTTGTGTATACTGCAAGCATAATCATTTTCTCACTGAAAGCTGATTAAAAAGTTGAAAACAACAGTAGGACGGGTTTGGTTTTATGGGGCTTAATGTCTCAAAGCGGCTAGGGGTACAAAGAACATCGTAGTAACTGCCTCCAGATAAGTTCACAACAAAAAGATAAGATCATATACACAGCAGTGGCTCTACCATGTACTGCATGTGCAATGCAAACCCGTGCCCTCCATATGTCGCATACATTGCTGTACCAACCAAGCTATGCAGGGGACTATGTAACCTATGTTGAATGCAGGAATGCATTTAAAAACTGTATTTGCATCTCTCTGCATGCAGATTTTGTCCATCTATCCATCAATCCACAGACTATCTGAAACGTGCGGCTCAAACCTGCGCCTTTCTAGTAACAGCATGGGTAGTGGGGTCACAATGCGGCACACTGAGGCCATTTGCACCAAAGCGAGCCAACGGCACTGCTCCTCCTTTCGCCTGCCATGTAGATCACATAAGCTTATGCTAATTACACTTGCTAATAGCTACCTTGCAATAAAATGCATCAAGAACAACAGCACTGCTAAATGCTGACGTTAATTTAATACTTAGCCAAGCACAAACCGAAAAACAAAGTTATATCAGACACAGTAAGAGAAAATTTTATGCATTTGTGATTGCAGAACGTCGCCATGAGATGAGCAAAGAGAGATTCCCCGAAAAACATTGTACTTTTTTACACCGAGAGCCACATATGCAACGCCCCCTGAAAAGCTGCAGGCTGTGCCTAAAACATTGTACCATCTCAGTAAGATGCGCAGAAACACTTCAAAATGCTTTTAGCATGGCCCAGCATTCCAGGAAGTGCGAAGCAAGAGGTGCAGCATGGCTGCCTGGATAGGATACATGGCAGCGCCTGCTGGCTGTGAGGCGCAGCCGCACTACATCTAATTCTCGTTATCCTGGGCGAGTGTGCCAAAGGAAAGCAAAACGACGTGGGTGCATCCAGGCTTGTTTACTTTGTTTAATCATTGAAAGTAAACATGCTGCAGTATTTACGAATGTATTCCCGAAGTGGAGTAGCCTAGGCGCAGCGCAGACTAGACCACAAAAATTTTAGTGTATGTTCTGTGCAGCCTAACATTGATAGTGCTCGCTCTCCATTCTCTTATTAGGAGAAAAACCAGTACTTTTGGTTGTGGTAGTCTTGCTGCCATAGGTAGCATAAAAGGGGTTTCACAAAGCTGCCGCCGTCCCCATTCGATCACATCTTACTATGGTTGGGGGGTGGCACCGGTTTGACAAAATGTGCACGGCTCCAAAAATATTTCCGTTCTCCAATTTTTCTCCAGTAAGGCTCTCTGCATTTCCTTGCTACCAATCTGTAAAAATATTGTACTGAAAGCTTCACAACTGTGAACACTTAGGTATAATCTGCGGGCCATAAGCAAGGTGCTGTCATAGCCATGCCTTGTGCTGCAGTTCCTTTAGTGATTTGAATATATCTTTTCATCATCATCAGCCTGACTACGGCCACTAAAGACAAAAGCCTCTCCCATAACTCTCCTATTAACCCATACCTGTGCTAGCTGCGGCCATCTTGTCCCTGCAGTGCAACTTCCTAATCTCGTTTCCCCACCTAACTTTCTGCCGCTTTATGCTGTAGTTGCCGTCTATCTGAATAGAATCAGTTACCCACAATGACTATCAGTTATCTTGACTTTTCACTACATGCCGTGGCCATTATTATTTTTTGGAGACCGTTAAAACGCAACTTAGTCAACATTCGCTCCCTACATCTACAATATTTCGGGTTGCCCCTACTTCAATCATTAGTCATTACACATTTTCAGCATACCAGAGACATACTGCTGGAGGCTTATACCAACCTACCTTACCTGGCCGCATGCATGTCACTGCACTTGCGTGGGAGGCATCCGGTAAAGCGGTGTACGTATCCGGTAGAATGTCTCTGGTTTTACTTGCAGCTGTCTCGTACAACATACGCAGTGCATAAATATACACCCAGGTGACACAGGCTAGAACGCTATGAACATGAATGAAAGTTTCATAAGAACTGCAGGTCCACACTTTTTTAAAAGAGCTAAAATAATTTGTGTAAAATCATGCGAATGTTTAACACAAAGAAACATGTATTTCAGTAGCTGTAAGAACGCAAATTTTCTAGCAAGACGAGCATCATGCAGAAGCTGTAGCACCACCGGATCTTGATTCACCTCTGAAATACTGCGCATTTGTGAAAGCACGAAAATGGGCTAACTGGTCACTGCTTGTGGTGTCTATACAGAATTGTGCATCAAAAATTACACACACAACAGTGCAACAAAACACAAAGTTAAGCACTGGACTTAGATTCATTCCGAAGTGGCACTTTATATATGCAGGCACTATCACTGAGCCCTCCAAATGAGCAGATAAGCATGGAAGCCATGAAAGATCATTCAGTGGAGAACGATTCCTTCCACACTTCTATTTATTTTTCTTTGGCAAGACTGTTCCATTGCTCTTTGGCAATACCGCCTTTTGAGTAAATCATGAGCTGAAGCCCACAATTTGCTCATGCTCTGCATGTAAGTTGGAATGCGCTCATATGTATACAGACGTGAGATGACGTCTAGAGGGCTGCGATCTGGAGACCCAACACTTCATGCTATTGTCTTTCTGCAGGGAGCTTTTTAAACTAACATTCTTGCTATAAAAACCACTGAATCTATAAAATTTCCTTTTTGTTTTTGCTCTGCACAACACAGCGCGAGTGCTTCAGACAAACCTCTTTGCCTGTACACAAGCCAACATATTCCTTCATGCGTGCATGCACAAACAAAAACTGAACACGTGATCCTTTCTCACCTGCAATGGAAGAGAACTGAACCGTGCTGTGTCTCGCCACAAAGCCATGCTCCTGCTCGTGGTGCTGCAACAGTTCACGACTGTGGAGAAAAGCATTACAACAAAGGTCACATGCGTAAGTTTTCTCACGAGCTGATGAGCTCGCAGATTCGGGACGCTTATTTCGCACATGCCTTCCTTTGGGATTTCTGAACAGCAAATTCAGCTTTGCACACAGCACAGATACTTATCTCGTGCTGGTGACTCAGCAGGTGGTGAATTTGGTCCTTCCATTCCAATGAGGCCACGAGGCGGCAGGCACAATGCTCACAGCACTGAAAAGAAAACTTTAAACAAAGGACGCGCAACTGTGCAATCTGGCGAGTGTAGAACGAGAGAATGTGACCCAAACGCAATTAGCGTAACGGCTAGAAAACAATCCTGGTGCACCTCAAGCGCAATTAATGGCGATGTCCTAACCCATTGTTTTAACGTAGCCGAGGTAACGTGGCTGCGTAAGGGCAGTGACAGCGTGTCTCTGCGGTCCGACAGATTCAAATCTCCGCCTGCGAAATAAAAGTAGTCACGTGATTGGATGCAACTAATACCAACATATCAACAAATTCAATTCATATAGAATCAGAACATAAAAAAATGTGTTTATAAAATTCATAAACTTTGTATTGCAAAAATATCCAAAATTTTTATTTAAATGAGAAAAAACAAACAAATGTTGCTAGGGACAGAATTCTAGGGAGGGACTAGAGCTAGGGACTGCTGGGCATGGACTGAAGTAAACACAAAGAAAAAGGCCGGTTCCGGGCTCTGCCTAGACGCTTCGGCCCGAAAGTGAAGCCACCGGAAGTTCGGCAGCGTGTCCCGGAAGTCAGCCTTTGGCAGTGCATGAAATCGGACCTGAGCACGGTTTTCCTCTTTTTGTTTTCATTTTCCACTTAGCACCTTGTCTTTTCGACGTTCTCGTCTTTTTTTCATGACAATGCCTACCTGTTGCGCCTTCAACTGCATGAGGAGAGCAGCAAAGTCCTCGGGAAAGACGTTTCAAAAATAAGGTGCCATTGCATCGTTATGGGACGACACTGGCAGACGACAGAACGTCGCTACACACAGTTCGTACGGAGCCTTGTGTGCTCAGCTTTGTGTCATCCCGTTGCGCTTGCGTCGCCAACTCTCCTCTTTGTTGGGATGCACGTTGTCACGCTCTAAGCCCAAGTTATACCATCAATGATTTATAAATTTAAGAAAGAATAGGTGGAAACCTTCATTAGGCAGCCGACATTGCAGTCCTACATTTTTCAGCGCCAATCTCTGAGGCTGACACAGGAAGGTTGCACGGTTCAATATTGAAGTTTTGTTTTAAAACCGATAGTGCACTTTTATCACGCAAGGAAGGCAGACAAAAGACAACCTGAATGTTGGAAGCAAAGAAAACTGATGCTTGGCGGCGCCACAGGCGGCCAGGAGAGTTTCGATTTTTTATGGCGCTTCGCGTCTATGAGCTCTGCGTGCCCTGTGGTTTTGTTTTTGACGCGTCTCGATTTACAAGCGCGGAACAGTAGAGGAACTCCAAGTGCCGCTTCAAGTGCTAGTTAACCTTTGAAGGAGCCTGTTAAGGCCGGTCAGATGATCGCCATGGTCGATTTAGAAACTATGATGGCACGATGGTCGGTGATCGTACAAGGCAGTTCGCAGTATACAGAGCACTTCTGTCTTCGCGCGCTCGCCCGGCAAAACATTCCCGGCTGTGCCAGTCAACTTCAAACTACTTAACGGAAATCATTTATTAGGGACAGGAGACAAGGTACAAGGCAGTTAAGAAAAATTGCTGTTGGCCTAGCTCTGTTAGGCCAGGATACACGTAGTGAAAGCGCGGAGATTTCTGTATCGGAAGAGTGCATTCACTAGATGCGCCTTTATTGATGGTTATACCTTGATCCGTCGTGGCGGAGTGGCTATAGCGTCTCCGCCTCAAACGCCAAAGGCCCTGGTTCAATTCCGAGCCTCGGCACAGGATTTTTTTTTATTCAATGAGCGGGCGGGGGGTTTCAGTGGCTACAATAGATGCCGCCACCGAATACGTTGGTTAGCGGTTAAGCGAAGGCCCTGTTAAGGCGCGTTTATGCTCTGGCGTGACGCGCACGCGCGCGTGCTGCAAGGCGACGTCACGTCGGCCAAAGCGAGACCCTTCCAACTGCGCTTGACCGCCGACGCGTTCGACGGCTTCGGCGCACTCTGACTGCACTGGCGGAGACTTGGAGCATGTCTCTATTTCGCGCCGAGTGCGCCAGCCGCTGCCGGCCCGGCCAGACTGATGCGGCTCCGCGGGGAGGTGCGCGTTGTGACGTAATTCAATAGCTTCGGCAGTTGGGCGGAGCTGTTCTTTTCGAGCTCTCGGCTAATCTAATTCATTCACAGTACACATCTGAAGGTACATGCAAGTGGGCAATAGAGCCCGATCCAGTGGACCCGTTGGATCCAGCGGAAGCCGTTGAAGCGTCGTGCATCGGCTTTAGTTTCAAGCCGCCACCGTTAAACGCGACTGCCCTTGAGCGCCCATCCGTTTTTTGTGGCCAAAAATTAATAAATAAATTGGCCCTTGCAACGATGGGAGACCTTGGCGCCGCCTGCTGCACTGTGCAATCGCGCCGTTCAAGGAATCGCAATCCGTTGGCCCCAAAGCCCCGGCCAGCCTCCGATGGGCGCAACGCGCCGACCTTCTCCTGGCCCCTCGCAACTCCCCGCACTGGGGTTATGATATTTAGTTTGCAACGGCTGCTCACTGAGGAAGGGGGAAACGACCCGCCGGCGCCTAACCTAACCGTGCTCCCTGAAAAGCATCGCACGCTCTGGGGGGCTGAGGTCGCTGAAATGCACGCTGGAGTTTTTGCGAGAACTACGTCGTCGGGTTCGGGAACGGGATCCATCGTAACGCTGGCAAGACGCCGCTGCAAACGTAAATGAAGCGACGATAGCAACCCCCGATAGATGCCTCCAACGTGCGGCGGGGGTAGCTTTCATTCCGGCAGCTGCTAGACTGCACCGCTAGGCACCAGAAATTTCGGAGTCTGCGTTTCCGTCACGTTTCACGTCACTCCGTCCTATGGCGTCATAAGACCTCTCCGTGACGTCATAAGAGTTCCCAAGTTTGAATTGGAGCGGCGGGAAAAACTTTTTCTACTTTCAATCCAAATTTATTTGAAATAAATGCATCTTTCGCTCCCGGACAAGCGGCATAAAAGCCATTAAATGCCGAACTATCATATTTTGCTAACAAAAAAAAATTGAGAGTTCTCCTCAGTGTCCCTTTAAGACGGTTTCCTGGAGTAAAGATAATTCTACACCGAACCACTTCCTAGTCATGCTGAATTTAAAATTTAGCAAATTATTCTTTACTCAGAAATATTCTGCATTGCCCAAGGCGCGCTAGCGGGAGGATTGACAGCGTTGAAAAGAATAAGTCATTGCTACTGCCCACTTGATCACGGTAAAATCAGTGCTTCTACTATTCGCTCTAAGTAATTAGCATAAAGGTTCGTCCTAATCCGGTATTCTCGAATTTTGATGTGATCAGTTCGTCTGGATATGTAATGCAGTTGTTTGAGTAAATATCTTTATTAATTCTAGTCATTTTTTGGAATTCTGGGAACAACAATTTCTCCCGGAGTTTTTTGGACCAGAAAACAACACTTGCCATTCGAATTCACTTTTCATTTTTAGAACAGTTTTGTCCTCGTTGATACCGTAGCATCGCAAACATTAGTTTAACTTTTAAAATTACCTTTTTGATATTGTATGTTTAAATGTGATGCTGATAAAATAGTGACTATAAAACAGCTTTACATATACTACATGACCCTATGAACATACGTTTGCATAAACGTGCGAGATATCGAATTCCTACAGCACATTCAGAAAATTGCATGCTTTTTCTCTGCAGCTTAGCCGCTTTCGATATTACGGCGCTGGTCGAAGCTGTTTTCTGCGCACGCTTTTTCTTTCACGACCACCCGCCACACTTCTACAGGGCTACAACTATTAGGCGCGAACCACCTTGGTCTGATTATTAGGTGAAGACCTAAGCAGCCACCTTATGGCGCCACGCCAAATATTGCGCCGTGTTGACATTCCGCATAAACTGCGGCGGCGGAGGATGCTCTCCAATCTGTCTGCCCGGCGCTCTTAGCACTACTTTTACATGCAGCGCCTTCTGGTGCCGCGCTGAGATCTCATCATTGAAACGACCCGCATACGACCCACAATTACCAGTTCTAGAACACCATAGTATTCACATTCGTCAGTCGGCGCCACGTTGCCTGTGTGATTGTCTTTCAGTTGTGTCAATCGCTGTCAACACGTGTGCCACTCACCGTCAGTTCGAGGCGCACTTTTCGCGGTGACATCCAATTTAGGTGACATTGAACATAGAGTTTTAGGAGCGCTATTCTTGGTGCCTGTGCGGTAAATATAAGTGATTGTGAAGCCCAAAAATTATGCCGCCACCATCTGGAAGACGTTTAAGTAACGAGCGTTAGCTGTTTAGAAGCGCAATCTATCGTCCATGCGATCTATTACCACGTAATTAGGCTACTTTTCCATACCTCACAGCGAGCGGGCGCCTACCGCCTTGGAGCTGCCGAGTGCTGACGTCACGGCCGCCATGTTAAGCCTAACTAGAACTAAATATTAACCTAATTAGGCAATAATGGTGTATAACGTGTTCTACTAATCGAGCCTGTTACGAATATGCCTTTATTAGATCATGACGTCCTCGGTTAATTAACTGTAAGAAATTAAATTTAAGCCTAACCATAACAAAATATCCTGATTAGGCGATAGCTGTGTCTAATATGTTCGACTCATCGAGCCCATTACGAAGTTAGATCATGACGTCATTGGTCAATTAATTGTCAATAATTAAATTAAGCGTAACCATAACTAAGCATTAACTTCGTTAGTTAATACTGCTCTCTAACATGTTCTACAGATCTAGGCGATTCGAATATCTAATTTGTTTTATGACCTCATTAATTACTGAGTTATAAGCGATCAAACATAGTCACGTGACTAAATTATGACGCCACAATAATCAGTGACCTCACCAATCAATCACCAGTTGAATATACTAATCACGTCACGAATGAATTGCCAGTTGGGTTGCTATATCGATTTACTTGGGGGCCGCTATCTTGAATTCCTCGAACTGAAAATTTCACACCAAAGGGAGGTGGGAGTAGACCCCAAGAAATCAAGAAACGTGATAAATAAGAGCTAAAGTGCCAACTCCAAGGGCACTTCCTGAGCGTACGCGTCCAGTGTCAGCGCTCTTGGCGTACGCCGGAACGGGCGTCGCAAAGGGATATGCATCTCCATGTTCCTGGCGCTGGCTTGCTTCCCCCCTGGAGCCAAGAGAGAAAATTTCAAGCCGTGAAGAGAAGGAGTGGGGGGGGGGGGGGGTGATGAAAGGACAACTTAAACTGCGAAGAAAAGTTCAGGGAACCTGAAAGAGCTTCAAGCCACGAAGAAAAGAGTCACGGAGAGCCCAGGGATCCTCCTATTGTTATAAACCGGACCCCTCTACCGATGCGAGCGCCTGCGCTGACGCCGATATCTAGCACGGACAGATATCGGCGCCTCTCCGAGGCTCGCTGGCATCTTCTGCAGTGCGCATGCGCAGACCGGCTTTGGCTTATGCCAAGAGCGCCGACGCTGAGCGGGTACACCGAGGAAGGGGCCTTGGAGTTGGCGCTTAACGCTATTAGGCCGTGAAAAGCTAAATACCAAGGTTAAGAGAAGCGCACCAGCTGTCGGTATTCCACCACACGTCACCTCACCGCAAAATTTTTTACGCCAGCCTCACAAACACC
This sequence comes from Amblyomma americanum, assembly GCF_052857255.1. NCBI lineage: Eukaryota > Metazoa > Arthropoda > Arachnida > Ixodida > Ixodidae > Amblyomma > Amblyomma americanum. The sequence continues at coordinate 268,108,933 of NC_135497.1, forward strand.
GAAGATATCGGTGATTAAAAATGATGTTTCTTCTTTCCCCTCTTATCTCCCCTCAACTCATCACTGCCGAAACTCCATAAAAAAAAAAAACGGCGGGACTATGCCCCGCTGGCCAAACGTCACGTCGGTCGGCCCCACGGATCTCCACTAGGGGGCTGGATGCCGCATCGGGTGCCCGAAAGTGAAGCCACTGGAAGTTGGGCAGCATGTCCCGGAAGTCAGCCTTCGGCAGTGCATGAAATCGGACCTCAGCACGGTTTTCCTCTTTTTGTTTTTGTTTTCCACTTAGCACCTTGTCTTTTCGACATTCTCGTCTTTTTTCATGACAATGCCTACCTGTTGCGCCGTCAACGGCATGAGGAGAGCAGCAAAGTCCTCGGGAAAGACGTTTCAAAAAAGGGGCCATTGCATCGCTATGGGGCAACACTAGCAGACGACAGAACGTCGCTACACACAGTATGTATGGAGCCTCGTGTGCTCAGCTCTGTGTTGTCCCATCGCGCTTGCGTCGCCAACTCTGTTCTTTGTTGTGATGCACGTTGTCACGCTCTAAGCCCAAGTTATACCGTCAATGGGGTATAAATTTAAGAAAGAATAGATGGAAACCTTCATTAGACAGCCGACTTTGCAGTGACCATTTTAGTAATAATAATAATTGGTTTTTTGGGGAAAGGAAATGGCGCAGTATCTGTCTCATATATCGTTGGACACCTGAACCGTGCTATAAGGGAAGGGATAAAGGAGGGAGTGAAAGAAGAAAGGAAGAGGTGCCGTAGTGGAGGGCTCCGGAATAATTTCGACCATCTGGGGATCTGTAACATGCATTGACATCGCACAGCACACGGGCGCCTTAGCGTTTCGCCTCCATCGAAACGCAGCCGCCGCAGTCGGGTTCGAACCCGGGAACTCCGGATCAGTAGCCGAGCGCCCTAACCACTCAGCCACCGTGGCGGGTGCAGTGACCATTTTGCCGAATTATGTTTAGACCGAACCGGAGTGGTGGCGAGGACACAATCTGGTGGGGTGCCGTCGGTGTTCTCCTGGTACACATTAGCGCGTCCAAAAGGTATATGGTACTATTTTTTCGAAGGAGCTTGTGTATCAAGTACTGTTTCGTACTGTAGCAAATTATGCCTGAATGGGCTGTTATTCGTGATGCTTGGTGCAGTTGACTTCTAACAGCGCTTGTCACATGCGCTGCAGCATTCGTCTTTCTCGTCAGTCGTTTCTCTCGCGCTGTGTAGATGAAACATGGCTATTGAGTTTGATTAAAAGCACGTTTGGAAGGTAAATGACACCCTAAAGCGATAAACATCAGCTGCCGTTGATGAGAAGAGACATCTTCCACAACCAAACCGAAACTGAAACAGCGGCAATTCGAGTGTCAGGATTGCCGCGCCATTGCCTTTTCTTTGGTACACGAAAATTTGTTTTTAAGATTGCCTAGACTGATAGTCATTCCACTACTTACCCTAAGTACGCTCGTAAGAAAAGAACCAGATCAGACAATAGTGTTTAATGCACGTACCCCTTTGCCGCGGCATGGTGGGACCGGCATGCCTGTTTTCTTCGGTTTCTCTGAAGTTACAAGGTTTCCTGAGCAATGCACACATTTATCTCATTGAGCTTATTCGTTTGATATTACAGCAGACGTTACACAAAAAACAATGCGAAAAACTGAGAATGAAAGGGCGAAAGACGCGACTTTTTGCATTGAAGCACACAGCAGACAACGAACTTCCGGGACATGCCCCCGAACTTCCGGTGGCTTCACTTGCGCCTACTTCGGAATGCGGGAATGGCAGTGACTGCTGCAACCAGGTCAAAATAACGCAAGCATTATTTCAACCCATGACGTCGCATCTGGTGTGAAGGAAAGTCGTCACGTCCGGCAGTTCGTTTGCCGTTCGAGCCATGTTTGAGCGGAGCCGAGCATTGCTTTCAGTAACACTATGGCCGGTCGGCGGAAAGGGCGCGATCCTGTTCCACAGGAGTAATTTGTTCTTTCTAGCTTTTGGTATGCACATACTGAGTGATTGCCTGTTATCTGACACTCGGCATTCCGTTGTCAACTTCCTTGCGGCCGAATATTTTGTGTTAGCAGATAACCCAGGACTAGCACTGAGCCCCTTGCCAGGCAGTGGATCCGAAAGGCCCGGAGGGAAGGACTCATCTGCTTTATCATAAGTACTGCTCAAAAGCTCTGTGCAGGTCTACAGAAAAGAGCTTGCGCTGAGAGTGCTTTTAGATATTTCGTCAGCGCAGCCCAACGTAGCTCATGATCATGTAAAACACGCATAATTACCAGCTTTTGCGTGCTCCCGAAAAAAGGCAAGAAACTTTTGACAACGCTCCAGTTGATCCACGACCGGGTTTAATACTAATAAATACTAATAAAGCCGGTTGTGAGTTGAACAAACCGTTTGTGCGATGAGTTTTATACACGGTCCGATTTTTTGTGGCCACGCAGCTGGGAAAGACTGTAGAGTGTTACCTTAATTATACTTTACATTTGTGTGCTGCTGTTACAATTCGCTTTCTAAAACAGGTGCAAAAATTGCGGCGAGATAAGCGATTACACTTTGGTGTCTGCAGAGCGAAGCATGTTCTTCTTTTAAATTCATATTTATTTCAAAAAACAGCACTTGAAAAACTGGCGGGCAGTTATCTGGTATGCACGGGCCTTCCCGATTCCAGCTTCGAGTCCGGCGTTTGCTTGCTGGCACAGAGGTTGAACAAATGGGACGTTAAAATGCTGAGGCAGCAAAGGCTTTAAGGTGCCACAAGGTGAGCCCTCCACCTTCTGTGAGAACTTTAAAATGAGTGCTGTGCCACCTGCATTGAGCATCGGTTTTACGTGGGCAAGGTGTTTGTACCCAGGTGGCCAAATAGCATGGACCGCATGAGGCAGCTGGAAAAGCAAGCTTCCTTTTAAGGCCTCTAATCTTAAGACCTTTTTACAGCTGATGCTGTAAAGAGGCATTAAATAGATGAACATTGTGGACAATATGCTTGACGTCCTTTCACTGTTTGGAAGCTTGTGGGGTGCATAAAGCTCATAAGGCACTGTTGCAGTGTGTGACAGTTCATTGTGGTGATATTAGAAGAAGACATAGTACAGCACAACTGGACAGAAAAGGAGCACACAGGATAAGCGCTTGTCGTGTGTGCTCCTTTTATTTGTCCCGTTGTGCTGCGCTATGTCTTCTAATATGCTATACCAACAAGCCCAAACTACCCCTTTAAGATTGTGGTCATGATAGGTTTCTTTGATTTGACTGCACTCTCTGCACTACTTCTGTGAAGTTCCGCGATGGTGCCGGCAACCTGCAGCGTCAGTTCAGACAGTTCAAATGCAGCTTGGCACTGGCCGCTTCCAAAACGAATGGTCGAGTGCAGGCCTGATTGTCTGATAGCCTTGCTGTCGTCACAAAATTGCACCCAAGTGCAAAGCGACGACACCAATGACCACCAAAATCCTGAAACACTTGGAAGAATTTTCAAGCAGCAAATCGCAAAGAAGTCTTACCATGAATCTGCTCTAAGAAATGGTCATTTCAAGGAAAGAAAAAAATATTTTACATGTATACACACAGGCGACTTACCAATTAGCGCTGAAATGCTGCCCATGCGACTCGACTTGACAGCTTAGGTTTTCATTATGACGCCTCAAACAGTCACTCACCTCTTCCATGTGTAGGTCAAATAAGCAGAGAAGCTATGGCACGTTATTTAATGAAATGATGACAGTTATTTGCTTAAAGGTTATGGTTTATGGGGGTTTAACATCCCAAAGTGACTCAGGCTATGAGGGACGCCGTAGTGAAGGGCTCCGGAAACTTTGACCATTTGGTGTTCTTTAAGGGAGCATAGACACCTAACTTTTATGTGCGTGGCTTCTTCTTTTGAATGTAATGACGCCACTGCGGTGGCTCAGTGGTTATGGGGCTCGGCTGCCGACCCGAAGGACATGGGTTCGATCTCGGCTGCGCGGGGTCGAAATTTGATGGAGGCGAAATTCTAGAGGCCCGTGTACTGTGCGATGTCAGTGCACGTTAGAGAACCCCAGGTGGTTCAAATTTCCGGAGCCCTTCACTACAGCGTTCCTCATAGCCTGAGTCACTTTGGGATGTTAAACCCCCATAAACCAAACCAATCTTTTTTGTAATGAGGTGTAAGGCATTATTACTCACGGGTTACCACGTGGTATGCTTCTACGGCTTCTAAATAATTTTTAACTGAATTTCTTTCTCGTGCTGTTTCAGTTTGAACAGCTGAACCATGACTATGACCTCAAAGAAAGGTTGTAGGTCTTGTGAGGCATGAAAAACATCAATATAATTGATCTTTCTACATTTGTTGTCATTGCTGCTCTTGAGGAAGGCTGGTTTCAGCACTGCAGTAAATTAAAACGATAAAGCAGCAATTACATCGCAGTTTTTTTATGCCTCTAATGACCTAAAACCTCTCTTTGACGTCACAACTCTCATTCGGCTGTTGAAACGGAAGCAGCATGACAGAAAAATTCGATTATAAATTATTTACCGGTCATAGGCGAATACCGCATGGTGATTCATGCATTGTGGTGTCTTCTGCATCATTAGAAATAAGAAAATATGCCACCAAAATTAGGCCTCTATGCTCCCTTAATGTGCACTGACATCGCACAGTTCACGGGCCCCTAGAATTTTGTCTCCATCAAAATTCTAGAGGCCCGTGTACTGTGATGTCAGTGCATGGTAAAGAACCCCAAGTGCTCAAAATTTCCAGAGCCCTTCACTACCGCGTCCCTCATAGCCTGAGTCTCTTTGGGACGTTAAACCCCCATGAACCATAAACCTTTCAACAAAGAACTGTCATCCTTTCATTAAATAACTGGTGCCATAACTTTTACGCTTCTTCGACTTACACATGGGAGCCGCCATATTGCTGCACCGCAGCTGCGCTTCCATTTGTGCGAGTGCAAGCCAGCCTAGAACTCGTGCTACACTTTTTGAACTAGTGCAGAAAGTGCAGCCAAATGGAAGAGACCCTATGATTATACGGTTATTTCCTTTGCATTGGGTGGGTGACAGTTTTTTGTCCTAGCCATTGGATAGAAAGAAGAAAAAAAATGAAATGTGGAACCATTCACTATTAAGACAACAGCTTTCACCTGCAGACCCTAAATGAACAAAGCCTGCCTGTATAATGAACAAAGCAACTAGTCTGTGACGGATCTAGCAAATTACAATTTTGAAAGTAGGCCTCCTGCTGTGAAACTGGCAACGTTTGTGCCCCTAGAGGCAAGCAGAGGCAAGAAGCCACAGATGAATGTAGGTAGGACAGGTAGCTGAACGAGGAAGTAGTTCCCATAATTGAAGAATACATGGAAAGACAAGGACGAGACATGTTTATGTTCTTCCTTCTATGTTTGTCATTTTGTTTTCACAAGTTAGGAGTAGATGTTTGTTGTAGTTTCACTTTTTGAGGAAAGTGGGGAAGGGGGTTGTTCATCTTGAGACATGTAGTCCAAAAGACAGAGCACAGGAGTGACTCACACAACATTAGTGTTTGTGTTTTGTTCCTGCTGCTCTGTGTGGTTGCACCCCTTGTCCCCAAATGAGGCATTGGCATGATCTTACGTGGTGCTATGCTGGTAAAAGGATGTCTGCTGCATGCATATGGATGTGTGGCATTCAGATTCAAGCACCAACACACGGCTTCTAGTGCAGTAGGAATTACGGGAGGAAAAAAAGCCTCAAGGATGTAGATGAATAGTTTAGTTCTTCAGTTTGCCTTTTCTGAAAAATTCTGTGGCAGGAGGTTTTAATACATGTCAGCCCACCCTTCATGTAATACTCCCTTGTGGGCCTTTGAGGTACAAATAAATAAAAAAAAGTAATGCCCTTTCAAACAGTATAATTTGCAGCTTTGGTGCAAGATTTTCGGTGGCCACTTCAGGGAATGTTTGCCCAGAGCTTGTAGTGATTGCTTAATGGCGCTTGGTTCCAAGGACCGTACTGTTAACCAATTGCCCTTGTGCCTCTTGGTGAGAAAATCTGAGAGGGCAAAATGACAATTTACTGTAGCTGTGAACAGTAATGAGCTGGATGTATTGCCAAAGAGAACCGAGGTCATCTGCTTGACAGTGGTAAGAATTTTGGGTTGGTTAGAGCATAGATGGCTTAACACCATCTTCCATATCTTAATAGATGTGGCATTGTTGGCATGTGTAATTAAAAATTTGTTTCGATATGTGTGGCTGGTGAGCTGTCAGCTCTGGCATGACGAAGTTGTAAGCTCAACCAGAAGTACCTGTGCTATTTGAGCTCAGGGCAAGAGCTTTGAGCGAGGCCACTGCACTACGTCCTTGTTGTACATTTGGCTTTCACGGTGCTCCAACTTCCTCCTTCCCATTCTGTTAGGAATGTCGCCATGGGGCCGAGCGAAAGTGGTGGGGTGTAATTAGAGCAGTGGCATGGCCATAAGGTCCATCCGAACAGCACTGCGTGAGACTTGTTTGCTGGATTGGCCCCGCTGTCAGAACTGAGGTGAGTTATGAGAGGGCCACTGTGGAAAAAAATAAAAAGACAGTAGACCAGTGAAAAACATGCCACGAATGGCAGAGAGCTATAGTTTGGAGGCAACCTTTGATGCCTTTGTTGCCCTTTGATGCCTGTGTTGCCATTGTGGTCAAAGTTATCTGTGAGACCATCAAGGGCAGCACCTGCTCTGAATGCATCGCATGGCAATAGATCAGAGCTTCAATTTTATATTTGGATCATGGGCCTTACTGCAGGAGGTGTATGAATCGGTTCAGATTTCACATTGAGACGCATCAAATTCAGAAACGTTAGTACTCACAGGTACAGTAAAACCTCGTTAAGGCATACCTCGCGGCACTGTGGAAAAACTGTGCGCAAAGCGGCAATATTGTCACGAAGACCACGAAGCTGGCAGTGGCGCGGGAACAGAAAGGTCACGCTATAGGCGAGCGGCTATTAGAATGATCTCACCGCCATCGTTCATCGCCGCTTATTATCCGGCTGGTCGCCACGTAACAATATGCCCAAACTGAAAGCAGCCTGAGTATATCCGTTGACCTGGTAAAAGACGATACCTGAGGCATTTCAAAGAATGCGCAGGTGAAACCTTTTAATCACATAGCTACGAGTGCAGCCTCGAACGTATGTAAGCCAGGTCCCGTGTCCCAGCTGCTCTATTAGGCCGTATTTGAGTGAACAAGCAAGTGTCTAGCATGCATGCAGTTTTTTCCAACAGTACAAGTTTGTCTTCAGCTTCCATGTAGGCGTTACTTTCATTGGATGGCATTTTGCCAATGATGGAAGCAACAGTGTCTGTACCAAACTGTGTTGAAGAAGGCTTGGACTGCAGTGTCTAATACATCACCAATCATACAAAAAAAAATGAGTCTCCGCAGTGCGTCCTCTGCAACAAAATACCTCCTGTAAACAGGAGGCATTTAGGAATACCTGCTCTATTCCGAGGCCTGGATTGGGAACAGTTGGGATAAGAGTTAATGGAGAATATTTTAGTAAGCTGCAGTTCTCAGGTGATATGGCTAAGTCGCGCAGCAGATGAACTGCAAGGCAAGATCAGTGAGCAGAATGGTGGGTCTAAAGAATTAAAGCAGTATAGACGCCTAACTTTTGGGTGCGTGTTTTTTGTTTGTAATGATGCGTAAGGCGTTGTTATACATGAATTACCACTTGGTGTTCTCCTATGACCACTGAATAATTTAGTCTAATTTTTTTCTCGTGCTGTTTCGGTCTCAGTTTCAACAGCCGAATGAGGACTATGACACCAACGTGTGCTTACAGGTCACGTGAGGCATGAAAAGACTGCAATATAATCGCTGCTTCCACATTAGTTGTCATTCCGGCTCTTGAGGAAGGCTTGCTTCAGCAGTGCAGTAAATCGTAATGATGAAGCAGCGATTATATGGGCGTTTTTTCATGCCTCACGTGACACAAAAGCACTCTGACGTCACAGCAATTGTTCGGCTGTTGAAACTGAAACAGCGGGGCAGAAAAAATTCAATTATAAATTATTTAGCGGCCATGGGCAAATATCACATGGTGATTCATGCATAGTAGTATTTTCTGCATCGTTGTAGAGAAGAAAACATGCCACCAAAATTACGTGTCTATATTCCTTTAGCACGCAGAAAACCAAATGGAAAATGCTCTTGGCCAATCCCTCCAATGCAAATGCTGTGTGGTGTATAATATTGTTACGTGATGGCTGTCCAAAGAGAGGCGCGATGAACGATGGCAGAGATATAATTTAATGGCCGTTGGCCTAGCGCGAGTGCTGTGTAACGCACCACAGCCAGCTTCGTCGTCTTTGTCAGAATATTCCTTTTTCTCATGGACATTGTCACATATAGGAAACTGGGTGGTGTGTCATTCTTTGCATAAGAACTTAAGGACACTGAGAAGTTCCCTAGGCAGCCGCTGACCACATGCCATACGTGGCAAAATTACTTTTGAAAAGTAATTAAATTTCATTACTGATTACTTTCCTAGAAATCACGGAAGTAATTAAATTACATTACAAATTACTGGTCTCATTAGGTAATGCCATTACAGTACAATTACCTGCCTTAAGTAATGAAAATTACTTAGTTTCGATGCTAAAATGTTGCACATTGGTCATAGTTTGTGCAAAATTTCGAGGGTTTTTTGTTTGCACCGCCACTGAGCTTGAAAACGGGCGTCGGAAATTTTGCCCCTCTTTAGTCAATTTGAACAGCCAGTTTGCTGATGTAGATGAGGTCTTTATCATATCACTCTTCACTTCACTTCACTTTATTACCTTAAAGACCGCACTTTGGGGGTGTTACATAAGGGGTGGGAGTACATCAGAAGTACATCGTTCAATGTGTAATATGGTCCCACCATTCTGATTTTGAAGAATTTGTCATCCGCGTAAACAGCGGGAGTGCATTGACTGCTTATCCACGCATCGTCCCAGAAGTGCACAGGTGCGCGAGAAGCTGCAAATTCTGCTGTTCAATTGATTTGTTCTGGAGGCAAGTTGGTGGAAATGCATTGCATGTCGCTGGGACGCTGTTGCCTATCTTTCCCTTGAGTTAGAAATAGGGCCTCAGATTAGGCCACAAAAACCCGACTACTCATGGCCAACTTTCTTACACATGTCAGTTGAGACTTCTTGTCAGTGTGGCGAAGTCAAAGTACTTGCTCAAGCACTCGCAGTGCGTCTGCGCGAAGGTGCCATATGGCATGCCTTGGTCATCGAGTTCTCCTGGTGGCCATGCAGTGCGTTTGTGTGTGAGACCTTATGCAGTGCAGGGAGGTACGTAGCAGTCCTGTGACTGATATGCAGACTCTTCACCAAGGCAGTGCTGACGCCTGCGCACACATCACCTCTCGTCCGCGTGCGCCGCTTCCCTGGGGTGCTGGCTATTACTGCTTGCGCGCTTTTAAGACACAAGCCTTAAATGGCACACTCTGATCCCGTCTGTGGCAGTCTCATTTCGGTGGAGGCGAAATGCTATAGGCCCGTGTACTGTGCGATGTCAGTGCACGTTAAAGAACCCCAGGTGGTCAAAATTCCCGGAGCCCTTCACTATGGCGTCCCTCACAGCCATAGTCGATTGCTTTGGGACGTTAAACCCTCATGAACTGCATCTTTGCTTTGTAGATGCTCATCTCCACAAACGCGAGGCTAAAGAATGGCAGATACGAGGAGAAGCATGGCCTCGTTATGCAGCAAAAGTAATTTCGTTAGTAATTAATTACTTTCCGTGAAATTACTGCTTGAAAGTAGTTCGTTACATCACTTAATTTCCAGGCCACTAAAGTAATGAATTACATTAGAAATTACCGAGAAAAGTAATTTAATTACTGTAATTATATTACAGTAATTTAATTGCTGGCTAGTCTGCCATGCACTGATTGCACACTGCTTTTCAATGAATGCAAAATCCTGACATGAAACATGATAGCTTCTGCAAATGGTAAGAAACAAGGCCTTTTGCATTTTTAAGGCAGAGGTTTGTGCCACCTTCACTTTTATTTTTTTGTCTTGCCCCCCTCCTTTTCTCCCTTCATATTTTTTTTGGATGTTATGAATGCAATGTTTTAGCAACAAGCTTGAATTAGCCCCTATGAAAATTTTTTTGCTGGTCTTCACGTGACTGTCTCTATGTCCAGGTTTTGCGCCATTTCCTAGTCCCTGGCATTTATTGGCACTTTCACTTCATTAAAAACTTTGTGAACGTGCTGGCACAAATTTTGAAAAGTTCCTGTCTGGCGCTTGCAAGTTGTTTCCTTTTTTTTTTCCATGGGGGTGAAGTTTCATGGCATGTCCAGTCCGTCAAATATTTCTTACCGTTCTCAGATACTTTGTCCCGTTACACTTGTGCATTGTGGAAGAGCCGCAGCTGCTCCTAAGATGCTTTGTGTCCTTGCCTCTGTGCAGGGCAGCAACGGCGTCTTCTCCGCAGTGCTCAAATGCATGTGGGCAAAGCATTCAAAAATGATGACTAGCTTGGCTGGCATTTTCTCTTGGTCTCTGAATGCATCATATGGTCAGAATTTGGCAAAATTATGGACATGTATACCAGGGAATCGTTTCAGAAAGTTAACCAGGATTTGTATTGTGAATAAAAATAGCACAACACGCATAATTTTTGGTTTTGTGATCCTGCAGATGACACGAACCAAGAACAGAACAGCAAGATTCTACTGTATTTCTTTGAAGGGCTGTGACGGTCTTAAAGGGTGTCTAGCAACCTAGAATTGTCAAGACGAATTTCGTTTACCTGGAAAAATCGGGGAGTTGTGAGGGATACCATCAAGAAAGTGGTCAAGTCTCGGAAAACGATGGGCTCAAATTAACGCAGAGGTCAGCTGCAAGTTTTAACGATACTGTGAGTGTCCAGCACATGGTCCGTTCTTATTGGCATGACATATTTTTGCTTCTAACGAGTATTAGGCATGGAAGCCTGTCTGTTTTAGCTGTCTTTTTCTTGTCTTCAATTGAGTGAGCATTGTTGGTTCTGTACAGGTTGGTTCTGTACACCCCGCAGGGGGGCGCCTGCAGCTTGCAGGCGTCGCGACGGTGAGTGGCGACACCGCGGGTTCCCGAGCATCCGCAGGGACATCCCTGCAAGGGGATGATGGTGAACTGTGCATCACCACGGACCCGAGCACCCGCGCCTCACCGTGCGTGGCATCGCCGTGTCCGGGGAAAAGGGGATCCTGGTGGTTGAGCCGATGCGCGTTTGGACCCTTAAGGCCCCTTGGCGGAGGCAACACACCACTTTGGCCCCAGCTTCCTGGCACTGGGGGGAATCGGCAGTCGCCTTTTCCTATCCTCCTCTCCATCTTTCACTTTCCTATCTCTGTCTCACAACTTTCCTATATCCTACTCACTTCTTGGTTTTTCCTGTTTTCCTGGCGGCGAGGGTTAACCTTTTGTGACCAACTACCCTGAGTTGAGTCATATTTGGTTATAGTTAAGGTGTACAGCTGGCGTGGGCAGGACTTGCTTTCAAGTTCCTGTCCCGTCCCCTTGTTGGACTCCGTGGTGGGTGGCTGGCACCATGACCGAAAAACTAAATTTTTTCATGGCTCCACCCTTATCCAAACCTGATCGCTCTCTAAAAAGAGGGCGGAACGAAGCAGCTGATTTTTTTCTCAAAAAAGAGACAAACATTTTCAAAGTTCCGCGTAATCCACAGTGAAAGTGACGGAATACAGGCAAGAATAATATCCCCATTCCTTGTGTCAAAATGCTTAACCGATACCTTGGGCCCTGGCTACAAGGTCTCAAAAATGTCCAGCGGCGACTTACTTCTTGAGCTGCGCGACAGCATCCAGTGTTCAAAACTCTCCAGCATTGCGTCTATAGGGGACATCTCTGTCTCAGTAACCCCCCACCGATCTCTAAACACAGTCCGAGGTGTAATCTCGGAATCAGACTTTATCCATATCACAGAAGCTGAAATGCTTGAAGGGCTTACCGACCAGAATGTAATCGACGTTCACCGAATCAAGATCCGCAGGGATAACAAAGAAATAGATACCAAACACATGGTCCTCACATTTAATACCAATACCTTGCCCGAAACGATCGAAGTTGGATACTTGAAAGTCAACGTCAGACATTATATACCCAATCCCCGCCGATGTTTCAACTGTCAAAAGTTTGGCCACGGCTCACAAAGTTGCCGCGGCCGCAAAACCTGGGCGAAATGCGCTTCGAAAGACCAGCATTCTGAGGAATGTGACGCAGCACTGCGCTGCGCAAACTGCGAAGGAGACCATGCAGCGTACTCCAGGGCATGTCCGTCCTGGAAAAAAGAAAAGGAAATAATTATCATAAAGACAAAAGAAAACATTTCATTCAAAGAAGCAAGGAGGCGTTTTGCGCTTACGAACACATTCTCTTTCACAGCAAAACCCAACTTCGCTGATGTGGTGCGCGGGGGCGTAGCACCACACAGCTCTACGGCACCTGCCGAGGCTGCTGTCACAGAGCCAGTGGCAGGGCCATCCACGCCCCAGGCAGGGACAGCGAAGGCTGCTCTGCCACCCTCAAAGCAGGGAGCGCCGGTCCATGGGTCGGCATCCCGCAGGACCTCCCCCCGTCGGGAGAGGCCTGAAACTAACACAACCGCGGGCCCTCCGCGGTTCTCCAGCACCTCGGTTGAGGTGATGGATACAGCACCCACTCCGCCTCCACTACAGAGGCGGAACAGCTCTCTTGAGCGGAAAAAAGCCAGGCCCCTCATAACGGGCCCACCACATAAGTAAATCTCCTTTCATTTTCTCTCAAAAACACAAGCATGGCTTTTTTAATTCAATGGAATTGCAGAGGACTTATGCGGAATTATAGTGACATAACACATATTTTAGGGTCAATGTTACCCATAGTTTTATGTCTTCAGGAGACCAATCTTGGTCCACAACATGTACATATCCTGAAACATTATCAAACTTTTAGACGCGATCGCGAGCAGGCAAATCGACTCTCAGGAGGCGTCGCAATTGTCGTCCAAAGCGGCGTCCCTGCTCGAGAAATCAAGCTCAATACAAAACTTGAGGCGGTTGCAGTCAGCATCGTCAGCTATAAAACACTAACAATCTGTTCCGTATACATTCCTCCACATTTTACATTAACAGTCCATGATCTAGACGAATTGATAGATGAACTTCCAGAGCCATATCTGGTAGTTGGGGATTTTAACGCTCACTCCCCTTTTTGGGGAAGCGAGTGCTGCGACTCTAGGGGGCAAACAATCGAAGATTTTATCCTCTCAAATAACATCTGTCTTTTAAATACAGGAAAAGCAACTTATTGTTGCCCAAGCTCGGCAAAAATGAGCTTTCTCGATTTAGCTTTCGCATCACCATCGCTTTTTAACGATTTTAAATGGGATGTTTTAAATGACCCCCTGGGAAGTGATCACCTACCTATTATTGTCAGCCTCTCATCGTCTACTGCAGTCATCCCCACAAGACCACGGCGCTGGAAACTTCACCTCGCCGACTGGTCACTTTTTACAGAAAGTGCCACACTAGAAAAAGAATTTTGTGAAGATCTCAGCATAGACGAAATTAATGGAAAATTTACTACATGCATATTATCGGCCGCTACACTAGCCATACCACAAACAACAGGACTCGTACACAAAAAACATAAAGTATGGTGGACACAAGAATGCACATTGGCAAAAAAACAACAAAATAAAGCTTGGGGCTCTCTGCGTCGGTATCCCACAGCGGAGAACTTGATTGCCTTTAAGAGGGCCAAGGCCAGAGCGCGATTCGTTCGGAGAAATGCCGAGAAATCCTCGTGGCAGAAATATGTGTCCTCTATAAACAGCTCAATAACCTCAAAAAAAAATGTGGGAAAAGGTTCGAAGATTGAGTAGTGACCATACCCCTTTCACACTTCCTCTATTGACTACACCCGGGACACAAACATCATTAGAAGAACAGGCCAACATACTAGGTGAGCATTTTGCTGAAGTTTCCAGTTCGTCCAATTACACAAACACGTTCCAGAAGCACAAAGCAATAGCAGAAAAACAAAAACTTCCATTTGCAGCAGGTATGCACGAGGACTATAATCAACCCATCACACTCCAGGAATTGATTAGGGTATTATCTTGTGGTAAAAAGACAGCAACAGGCCCAGATAATGTGCATTACGCTATGCTCGCCCATCTCTCTGAGGCTGCCGTGCAGGCATTGTTGAACTTCTTTAACAAAATATGGACAACTGGGAATATACCTGAGGAGTGGAAGAAAGCAATAATAGTACCTTTTCTGAAACCCGGAAAACAACCAACAAGTCCTAACAATTACAGACTGATAGCCCTCACCAGCTGCATCGCTAAATCTTTCGAAAGCATAATAAACATTAGACTGACCTTCACACTTGAATCTCGTCGACTCTTAGATTTACATCAATGTGGATTTAAGAAAGCATGCTCGACCACTGATCACCTTGTCCGCCTAGAAAACACCATCCGAGAGGCGTTCATCCACAAACAGCACTGTATCGGTGTCTTCTTCGATTTGGAGAAGGCATATGATACCGCGTGGAAGTTCGGCATCCTCCATGACCTAGCAGATCTAGGGATCCGCGGCAGGATGCTGAACTGCGTGAACGACTTCCTGACTAACCGCACATTCAGAGTCCGTCTGGGAGCAACTCTATCAACGACATTCACCCAAGAGAATGGCGTACCCCAGGGATGCATTTTAAGTACGACACTCTTTATAGTAAAAATGAATTCTTTGGCCAAAGTAATACCTAAGTCCGTAATGTATTCAGTTTATGTAGATGACATACAGATAGCATACACTTCTTCCAACATACTGTCCTGCTAGAGACAAATACAAATCCCACTAAATAAACTGGCTGCTTGGGCAGAGAAAAATGGATTCAAGTTCTCCCCTCAAAAAACAGTAGCTGTTTTATTCTCATTACGACGAGGCCTACAGGTCGATCCCAATCTGTGCTTGAATCAAACCACACTACCAGTCAAACAGGAACATAAATTTTTAGGCGTCACTTTTGACAAGAAACTTACATTTCTGTCACACATTAACAACCTGAAAAAGAAAGCATCCCAAGCCCTCAATGTATTAAAGGTACTCTCGCGAAAACGGTGGGGGTCCGATAGAGCATGCCTATTGCAAATATATCGCTCTTTGGTGCGCTCCAAGCTGGACTACGGGTGTGTGGTATATGGTTCGGCAAGAGCATCCTACTTGAAACGACTGGACCCTGTTCATAATCTTGGTTTGCGCCTATCAACTGGAGCTTATAGAACATCCCCGGTAAAGAGTCTTTACGTTGAAGCTAATGAGCCCACACTAGAGGATAGAAGAGTCACACTAACATGCACGTACATCCTAAAAACCCGTTCTCTCCCTAAACATCTCTGCTATCCCATTGTTACCAAGTGCCCATCTAGGAGATTATTCAATAATAAACCACATTTTATCAGGCCACTAATAATGCGCTTTGAAGATAAATGTGAAGACTTAGCAGTACTGGACGCCCTACCTAATATTGCACAAAGACATGAATATCTACCACCATGGTACAGCCTTCCTTCAGTGTGTAACTTCACATTGACACATGTAAACAAAGAGAAAATACCACACGAGCACATACTGCAAGAGTTCTTTTCACTACAAGAAAAATATAGCACTTACACCGAATTTTACACTGATGGCTCAAAAACAGAAAGTCATGTCGGAAGTGCAGTAATTCAAGGAACAAATGAAAAAATGATATGATTGCCACAGTATGCATCAGTATTTACTGCGGAATGTTATGCCATCTTTGTAGCTGTAGAACAAATAGTAAAACAAAACATAAAAAATAGCATCATTTACACCGATTCACTGAGTATGCTAAAAGCGCTGATTTCTACAAACGCTGCTGAACCCATAATAGGAAAAATCATACATAACATAGTTAAAATTACAAAGCAAAAACATAACATTATATTCTGCTGGGTCCCTAGCCATGTTGGAATTTTAGGTAATGAGAGAGCAGGTGCTTGTGTAGCACAAGCTAGAATTGGCCATATAAAACAAGTTAACATACCACAGAGGGATTTTTCTAAATTACTGCACAGTAAACTCAGGAATAAGTGGCAGATTGCATGGGACAAACAAACAAACAACAAACTACATTCTATAAAACCTGTTTTGGGAGAATGGACATCATGTACACATCAGGAGCGTTTCATAGAAGTTATTTTGTGTCGACTACGCATTGGACACACACACCTTACTCACAACTTCTTACTGACAAAAAAAGGCAAACCTCTCTGCGAAATGTGTGGTGATGAACTCACGGTAAACCACATTTTAATTGTATGCAAAAAACTGGAACAACTGAGGAAAAAATATTTCACAACATTGTACAATGAATACATCCCACTACACCCCATGTTACTTTTAGGAGATCAAGCACTGGTTGATTTTTCCAGCATTTTTAAATTTCTCAGAGAAGCCAATGTTTTATACAAACTTTAGATATAAAAAGCGTAACCTTTAACAAAAGCTCTAACCATGTGTTTGGCGCATCATATCCTCAGTTGCTTTTGCGCCATTAAAATCAATATAACTAACTAACTAACTGGTTCTGTACAGGTTGCCACACTCCTCATTAAATTTGGGCTGGTGCATATGAATACACAGCTACGTTCAAAAGTATTTTCTATGGAATAAGCCGTAGACATAGTAATGTGCAGAATTCATGCACATTCAGTATACTGATGCAAGGTGCCACGCCACCCCAGTGTGGCATCAAAATCGATCTGTAAATCTTGCTCTCAGGCCTCGTCATTCTTGTAGGCTATTGCGGAAGCAAACAAATAAAGTCTAGTTTCTCTGCGGTTCGAACTGTGATGACAAGGTCGTAAAAAGCTGTTACTTTTTGTGGAAATCGCTTGGTGCTTGTCCCGTGGCATTGCTGCTATCGAAAGGGATGCCAGAGTGTGCCTTCATTGGAAAGACAGTAAAAGGCAGTGCTTCTCAGTGATGAGCAAACCAACCTTTGTCAGCCCTCTTGTTCAAGGGTTCCTTCTTGAAAGCCTGAAATATTCTTTTGCAGTACAATGAGCAGTGTATGGAGCCTCTGAAAGCATGCAGAGTGTTCCGTTTAGAAATTTTCCAGAATTTTCTCAAAGTAGAGTTGTTTGTTTCTTTTGTGAAAGCACATGTAATGTCAGCACATATGGCGGTCACTCTTATGAACCATTAAAAGAAAGGAAAAACTTGTGAGCATAATTTTAACAAACTTCCAAATCTAAGACTCCAGATCACACAGGCACTTTTCATCTAGTGAGAAGGGAAACAGCTGCTGAAATTCCTGCACAGATCCCTAGGTGAAATGTGCCAGCATCTGTAGGTCCGTTACGGCCAGGGATTCCAGTGTGGTGAAACTCGTACACAAGAGTTAAGCGGGCCATTTCCCATCAAGAATGCTGCATCTGGGGCAGCATTCCACAGCTGGCGGTGTCGCAAGGGAGTGTGGAAGAGGTCTTGCTCTCACTTTTGTTGTAGCTTAAGCTGCTGTTCATAGCTTTTTTGTGTCATTCATGTTTCTCAACAATGCCACATCACGTCATGCGCCTTTTCAGTGTCTGAACTGTGACAAGAGCATCTCCACCGCAGCTGTGGCCTCGTGCTTAAGGGCTCGCTTCGGCTACGGGAGGTCGTGGGTATGATTCCCGCGGCCTCCAGTCCACCAGCCAATTAATCCAATATTAACAGGCGGTCCCCCGGCCTAGTGCTCGGCTCTCCAGGGGTGCACTGCATGGGAAGGATAGCCTGCGCCTCATAATTCCCATCAAATGCGGGCACAAAAACGTCTCCACGTGGTTAAAACCTGCAGTCCAAAACTCTCGCCTTGTGCCAGTTACAAAACTTACGTTCACTTCTCTAGCCTCAAGAGAGATGTGCCATAGCTCTCTCCGCTCACAAACTGCCTTCGAGCAAAGTGCAGCGGTATTTGCTTGCTACCGTTGTGGCTGGCTGGCTCACACGCATCGGCAGGTGTGCATGACGGGTTAAAAAAAAAAAGATGGTCTTCTACTGCACAAGGTGGATTTAGGGTTGCTTGACGGCGGAACTTATGTCTGATCCGTCAAGGCAACGGTTTGGTCGAAGACCCTTCTCCCAAGCATCTCACCCTAGATGAGCCGAGCACCATGGCGGGGAAATCTTAAAACCAGTGGGTACCCGGCGTCACTGGGAATCGAACGCAGCACCTCCCGAATTTGAGGCGGATGCTCTACCACAAGGCCGCGCTTCGGTGCTATGATCTTCGCCAAAAGGCTGAGAAATGAAAAGCCGAAAGATTGTCGTTCGGCAGCTTACAAAGTCAAGCTGTCATGTTTTTTCCTGAACACAGTTATGGCTCAGACTAATTGTACCATTCTACATGATTTTCCCTCATTCATTGAGATGCTCAATAAGCTTTAGGATGCGATAAATTATGAAGAGGAATGAAATGTTTCTTTTCATCACTGCATTTTGTGGAAACATGTTTGTATTGTAATTTCAAATATCTGTTTTATAATTTGAACTACTCGAAAATAAAGCATATCGCAGTACTGGCCGGCATTTGGAAAGGCCCTGATAAGCACAACATGTGTACGAGAGCAGACGATGCAGTGGTCCCTGTGTCACTACTTTTGGAGCCCACATGGCCAGGGGAGTGACGTCATAATGCACCCCGACACACAGAAACCGAAATCGCTCAGTATGAATAATGCGGTAATATTTAATGTTCATATTTGAATTGCGGAGCACGTATCACACACCGGGTGGGAGTATGCAATGTTTGAAACTAAGAACACTCCCACCAAAAATTTGATGTCTCTGCCCCTTTAAGGTTTTGGGTTTAGCATATGGAGCTTGTGACCTCCTGTGTGCCAGCGTCAGAAGCCTTTCAGAAACCCTTTCGTTGTTTGTCTTGACTGTTTTTATTCATTCTTGGTCTCTGCTTTGTACACACTTCTTTTTGTGTGTGGTTTCTCTGGCACATCTTGAACAATGTTACTTTTATTCTTTTTTTTAAGGGTCTTTCTAATGTCCATATGCAAAGCCACTACAGGAGTGCATGGGCTGCTGCTGTAGCCTGTTGGGAGATGTCCTTATCTTTTTTCCCTCATATGCATTCCATTTTCGGTTTGTTTGTGGGTTTCTCTTAGTGGTTTATTAGTTGCATTTTATTGTTGTGAGCTTGCATACTTTTTTCTCTTTTCATGGCATCCAACCCTGTGTATGACTGACACTAGTGGAGGGACTGCAGCAGCCGACCTTGCATGGCGCGTCATTCTCTGGTCCAAGGCACCTATTCCCCGTTCCAGGCTACTGGCTCAAGATTGTGCCCACAAGTCTGCACCTTGGCCTACAGGCAAAGTCGCATTAGGCCCACATTGGCCAGGACTTCCTTGCCAAATAAAGTGTTCCTACCGACACGCCTTGTCAGTAATTGATGTAGCGTGTGAATAAATGTGTAACAACTTCGTTGGCTGTATAGAAAAACCGTGTTACAAAGCAGTTTTTTTAAGGCCATTCCCAGCCACCACATTGTTTCCTCTGAGCAACCTACTCATCTTTGAGGTAAGTGCTTGCCGTGTGTCGCATCACAGTCTGAAGTGTTGCTGTAGAACTGCATGTTGCCTTCCTGTTTATGCCATTGCAGCAGAAAATGCTCCACAAAGGGAATGAAAAAAGAAATTTCGCCAACATACTGCTTTGAGACAACTGCTAAACGTGTGCTGAAGCCCATTGAACATTGTAATTGAGGCCCTTTGAATTGAATGTTCTTTATAGGTATTTTACAAAGGCAAGATAACAGTCCTAGCAGTGCTACTGGGATTGCTACTCGCTGCAAACGAGGCGGATTCTGTAGCACTGGGCTCTTGCTGGCAGTTTTTGAAATTCGCATTACCCGAAACTGCACTGTAAAAGAGCATAATGAAAACGATGTCTTCCCTTGTAATTCATGCCATGCAACATGACATGGAAACCATCACATGGCCAGTTTATCCATTGCCTTCAGGTTCAAGACATCTGCCAGTTTCTATACGGTAGCTTGCGACTGTTGCACTGGAAAATTACATTTCTCTTGAAGGCACTTTTTGAGCAGGAATTGGGTTTACCCTGGTTTTCGGGGTTTATGTTTTGGGTGCACAAACTGCGTAATATCGGACTTTAAGTGCCAACAAGAGGCCCTAAATATTTGCTAAATTTGATTTATAGTCTTCTCTTACTGTTGTAACCTATCTTTTCTCAAGCAGAACGGTGGCTGAGTGAATACGCATCACCTGTTAATGTCAGATTATTTTTTTGTTTCTCAGCTGCTGAGGGCCATTATTGCCACAGGGGTATGTAAGGTGTGTACTGTAGACAGGGAAATCGCTTAATTCAAACCGACGGTATTTACAAACTGGCACTTCGCTCCCGTCAAAATTGCGCATTTCAGTGCGACAAAGCATACGCAACGGCCGTACAGCTTACCTGTCCTGACCGATGAAGCATGGCAATGCAGCGCGCTGCATGTGGTCATCGTGGAGAACCACTCGTCTACTACCCCCGTCACACGGTGCTTTCGAAGTGCAGTTTCTCTCCCCAGCTGCCCTCCTGTTCCTGCCACGACGTGGGACCAGTTTATTTTACCGTATGCGGGGCCTATCGTGTGCAATCTAAGGCGCCGCTGACAGTGCTGATGAGCGGTCGCATAAGAATCAAAAGACCCGTACCAACCCTTGTGGTCGGGCTCTCTTTATTCCGAACTCTGTGTAAAGAACTATTTTTCGGTCCTCTTACCCTTTGTTTCTAATCAACATAGTTTGAACAAATTTTCGGTCACTTAATAGTTTTAAGTATCGAGGCGTAGAATGCCTGACCATTGGTACGTGGCCATTTATATATTTCCCACCCATGGCGAGCGCACAATTTGTCCCTAAACGTAATGACCGTTGGATATATTGTCTTCATCTTCAAAAGACCTGTCGAAAATCTCAAAAGTCATTATAGCGACAAATTTATATATGAGACTGCTCAAAGGGAGCACGACTAGAAAACCACCGCCGCACACACGCGCTCACTCTTGGCGCTCTTAATTCAGTTCCAATAGATTGACCGAAAGTTTGTGCTATAAAAGCGAGCACGAAACGACGAGAATTCACTGTGTGAGCGTGTGTTTGAGGAAGGATCGCGCATAAAAGGTTTTACCACTAAACGCACTGATTATAGTGCTTGCATGAGGCACAGCCAAACGGTGATATCAATATAAGATGGAATTCCTCATCTGGCGCTTCCAGCCCTCGCAATGAAAAGAGGTAGGATTAATTTTTCCCTTTGCAAAACAAACATCTAGTAGAACCAGCTGTTACGTTCGCGGTTGCTGCGTTTTTCCTGGTACGTTTTTTTTTTCATATTAGTCAGATAGTCCAGCTGCCACAGAAGCCCCTACAACTGAAACTCGATCGCCTATATCTGTTACATAATGCAATTGTTGCATAATTCCCTTGTCGTACGTCGCAAAAGTCATCTCACGATGGTAGTTTACACCGTCCCGGAATTCGTTCAATGCGCGCGTAATGGCGACACCGGCCAGAAAAAGCGATACTATACACGTACTCTATATAGGCACTTGTTCGCCGCTGCGTTCGGCGGCGTCTGGAAGCACCCAGGCCAACGCCAACATACTTACAGACCATGTGATTTTTGTGCGTCTGTTGGCACAGTTACATCGACGCTGCGACGCTAGCGCAAACGATAGCACAAAAAACGAAACTATGCCGCGGCAGATGGCACAAACAGTGCTGTACGAAATGCGCTTGCGTGGGTTCGCTCCGACAATTTTGTTTCTGCCATCCGCTTTATTGTCGCCTGCACCTTAAAATACAGAATTTCTAGATTCCAATATAGCGATGATTCTATGGGATTTTTTATGCGGCCACCGCGATAGCAGCGAAGAAGCGCGCGCGTACCGCATCTTCGCACGCTCCAGGCATGCTCCCTCTTCATTGCTTTACCTTCCACAAACAGCTGCTAAGGCTAACCGAGACTCATCGCAGTGCGTTTCTGAAGGACGGTATTTGCTTATGTCAGCTTTGTTCCCCTTTCCCTTATATATCGTGTTCATTCTACTTGATCGCCATTGGATGTGCCATACTGGGCACATCCAATGTGCCCTGTATGTCCCACAAATCCTCTTGAATAACGTTGCCGTAGGCTCGCCTGATATCCAGAAATGCTAGCCATAGAGGCCTGTGTTCCTTTTCAGCAATCTCTATATAATGCGTCAATGAAAACAGATTGTCGATAGCTCCAACCTCCTCTGCTTCCGGAACCCATTGTGTAGCTCCCATAGCACCCTCTCGTTCTCCACCCAAGCCTGCAGTCTGTCCTTTATAATCTGCATCACCACCCTATAAACCACGCACCTCACTGTTATGGGACGGTATTTGCTTATGTCAGCTTTGTCCCCCTTTCCCCTATATATCATGTTCATTCTACTTGATCGCCATTCATCCACTATCATTTTGTTCACTACCTCTATTAATGTTTGCTTGGATTTCGGTCCTAGCTTCTTTATTAACGTAATCGGAATACCATCTGGTCCTGTCGACGTGCCACGTGCGACGTGCCACGATTTGGGGCAGGCTGGGAAGAGGCAACAGGGTACTGCTACCCGCCTGCGGCCCGTTTCACATGCATGCGATTTTCGCCTGCGACACTGCGAATTCTGTCGGTCTGCGACTGGGGAGGGCCGTCGGTCTAGTCGCAGACGGCTTGAGATCGAGTTCCGTCCGGTTGGAATTCAGTCGCAGCGTCGGTGTGTTCGCTCTGCGACTGACCATTGGGGAGCGCCGAGACGGCGTGCGACGTGCGGTCACGTGGGAACTGTTACCGCGGTGGAAGCAAAACTGTTTATCCTAATCAAAACATACGGAATAATGCCTTGAATCTAAAAATACGCTGGTCATAAAATCATCAACACATTCTGTGTGATGTTTCTGTCGCGTTTAATAATAGGTTGCCTATGCAAACACCAAGGAACCTTGCCGGTTCTTCCGAGCGAATTCGTTGTGTCGGTGTCGCATATGAAAGCAGTGACCAAAAATCGCACTGCGGCCTCACCGACTACAGCGGATACGGGCCGTCATCGCCCGGATTCGTCACCACTTCCCCTTGCCAAGCTACACAGGGTTCAGGCTCCCTCCCCTTTAATCCGGGGTAATTGTCGCTTCGCTGGATGCTGACCCTTTTATCACATATGTCTGGAACCCTGCGAATAGTGATGCATGGCAATGACCTTTACTTTTATGGTGGCCAAACATGAAATGGTGTTCAGCGAGCACGAAATCAAGCGATTTACTTCGTCACTCTTCTGTTTTGTGTTAGTGCTCAAGAAAAGACATTTCATTCCTACAAAGCGTTCTAGAATATTGCGTGTTGCGGAACTTGCATACGAGCAGGCAACAAAGTTCTTAAACTAACCATGAACGCTATAATACTCATTAGGAAGCAGTTTCAAATATGTCTTGAAGAGACATGCCTAGGTAACAAAGCACTAGAAGGGAGGCAAGCTGAAGCGGCAAGTTTGTTCGGTTTGTGTAGAACAGTTGTTTTGTTTGTATGCTTGGTTGTCTTAGTGTTTGCATTAAATGCCTGTGCTCATTCCAACTCAACCGTTTGTTATATCCGCCCTGCTTGACATCGCACGGAATGTTGCACATCAATGAAAAGAGGATGCTAAAAATAATACGCAGACGCTCGTGCTGAGAGGGCGAAAACAGAAGACCAAGTAGATAATGTAGATAGACCTTGTTGCCATGTCAGTGATTATAATGATGCAACATAACGAGTCTATAAGGGCTTGTTTATTGACACCACTTGCTGTGTATGCATGAGAACAGAGCTCGGCACAGCACACATGCATTTTAGTTAAGATAATGCAGGTGTAGCACTGATCAGACTGCAACTCTTGTTCCTGTGCTTGCTGAGCTGGAAAATAAATTTGAATTTGCAGCCTACTGCAGCTACACTTGCATTGTGTCGCTCGTTTTACTTCAGAGTGGGACTGACTGGCACCTCTTAGCTGTTTTCAAAGTGTAGGAACATTACTGCAGGCTCTCAAACAGCTTTATTTTAGCCGCCGTCTCGGCCACTGCCCATGTACTCCCTCTTGCTGGCTGTCACTCCTGAGCATTCCACCTTTCCTTTATTGTCAGCTGCCTTGCTGTATCTACTGGGTGCGAAGGGCTGCATACGGGAGGCCCAGGCATTGCTGAAAAGAACTCACTCCACCGACTAGTGCCCAAGACATTTTGCCTGTCAAATTTATCATCCTAGGTGGTCACGTTTGTACTCTTGCTGTGCAGGAAGACAGATGGCCTTACTGGCAGCGGGCACGACAGATGGCGTAACGGCTCGAGGTGGCAGGGGAGGCCGGTAGCTGGCACCAGACGGGCTGCCGGTAGAGGAGGCGAGACACTGACCCCAGGGAAGCGTTGCCCTCCGAGGGACACCTGATCCCCTTCGACACATCCCCAACGAGGCCATCGGCTTTCCCATCGTAACAGCCGCGGGTTCCTAGGAATTTGGCGGGTGCCCTTGGTCAGCTGCATGAGCAGCGACGGCAGAAAACCATTGGGCGAGGATTACCCGAGAAAGAGAAAAGAAATTCCAGGAGAAACGCGGCGGAGGCAGAAGGGACAACGGAAAAAACTTCGACCAGACACGGGCGAGGCGAACGGATGCAAGATCGCGTCGGTCTACAGTCAGCGAAGCCGGACCTCGGGGACCGCAGCAAACTGACCGCCAGCTGAGACGCCCAAGAATCCTGAGGCCTTGACCCATCACAGCACTGCCAGCCGAGACGCCGGGAAGAGAGGCAGACCACGGGAGAGCCGAAGCAGCCGCGGCCCGCTGATGCAAGACGAGCGGAGTGGAGCCCCAACCTGCCGGACCGACAGCCAGGACTTCTAAAAGCCAGCGGTGAGCGAACCACCAGTTTCGCCTTCAGGCAGGGAGGAATAAATAATGTTTTTCCGGGTTTTCGCCTTGTTGGTTCACTTCTCCTTGCTTCCGCAAGACCCGTAGATTGTGTGACCGACCCCCGACAGGCGAGGACGTCACAGGTGGTGGCAGCGGTGGCATTTTGCTGAAGTTGTGGCGCGAGACATTCACCCTTGCACCGAAGGAGAAAGGGCCAACATGTCGCTATCGCAATCACAGAATTCTCATGACGGAATGTTAGGAGCTAGTGCACTAATGCTGGGCAGTATGACTCCAAAGTTCACATGGGATGACACTGGTCCCAAAATCAGGGACTTTCTGCAAATTTTTGAACAGTTGGTGAACATGGGAGGATGACAGGAAAAACAAACGATTGGGATGGAGATGTGCAAAATGGTGGCGGTGGCTCAGGATTTCGCATGGAGGGATGAGGAAGTGGATAGCGCTGCCACATACAAATCTTTCAAAGCGCTTGCATTGAAGTGTTTCGATAAGGAACCGGTGAGCATGAAAGTTGTAAAGTTCTTGAACGCGCACCAGAACCTTAGTGAAGATGCACGCTCTTTTGCGAGCCGTTTGAAGAGACTCGATGTGGAGGCCATGAGGGACGTTATGGCGAGGACACGTTGAAGAAAAGTGCAAGACACAAGATCCTAAATGAACAACCTCTCTCCCAATTCCTTAATGGCTTTCGTGATTATGAGGGGAAAGTCTGCAGGTTCAGATTACCGCACGTTTAACGGTAGATGAAATAGGTTGAAGAAATAGACCAGGCGGCATGTGGAAAAAAAACGTAAGCCTTGAGAGGAAAGGATTCACTAACACATGAACAGGAAAGCAAACAAAAACAACACTCGCATAAGACAAAGAAGAGCTTGAGGAAAAAAGGAAAGGTTCACTCAGCGTTCAATGTTCAGCGAAAGTATGAGCTTGGTAGATGGTGCTTCAAGAGAGGAGGTGTGGCGTGGGGAGTGCAGTCAGTGGGCTCCGGTCAATGCACTGATAGAAGCGTCGCATGGATGGTGGTGGTGGAGAATGGATGGCGGTCTCCACGGCAGGCCTCAACACTGCCGTAGGAATTCGCCTCACCTGTGGAACGCAGGCGCGGCCCCCAGGTCAGGTAGCCCGGGGAAGCAGCGGGGCTATGGAGGCGGCCCGCTTTCAGAGGCTGCCGGCCACGTGAAAAGCAGGAAGCACCGGCGCCTGGTTTTGGTGGCTCAGGCTGTCGACGGCAGCCTGTCTAGGTCTGGCAGCCCGGACTTCTGCAGCGGAGGCCCAAGCCTGGGAATTCGGGGAGCCAGCAGCAAGAGTCCCCGTTCGTTGCCGACTGCATTCCTCCTGTTCTGCCCCAGCACGCGCTCTAACTCTAAGCCACGTCTCACTTCTCTTCTTCTCGTCATGAGCGTCTTCGCCAGCCGCAGTGTGGCGCCGGTGCCTTACAGAAGAGCCCCCCCCCCCCCCCCCCGCGAAGAGTATTTTCCAGGGAAAAGAAACTTTATCGGAACAGCGGCGCACTCTTGACGGTTGATGAGGTCGCTGACAAGCTGGAGACATTTCACCGCAAAAGGCACACCCCACAAGACACACCACGCACCACACACATACAGCACGCACCACCCGCTGGGTCACGCTGGTCCACGGTTCACCCCACATGCGCTTGAAACGCAGTATACATGCAAAAGAAGTGAACAAATCAGTCAACAAAGCAGGTGGGCAAAAAGCGTTCAAGACCTTATGCACAATATCACACTGGTGTTGTGCCTAAAGTAACACCTCCAAGTTCACAGCTGGCTCAAATAATCCGCGCCAACATTTGTGGATCCCTTACTGTGCTCAACTTGGAACAAATACTTCTGGAGCACGAGGCTCCATCGGAACACGCGGCTGTTAAAATGTTTGACCTGGAACTAATACTTGAGCGACTGATGGTCGGTTTAGATCCTAAACGTTCGTCCATAGAAAAAATACGGTTCCCTTTCCCTTCCGGTGGTAGCGCTTCCCTTTAAATGAGGATGGGGATGAACGCCCGATAATGTCGACCGCCACTCGCTCAAGCGGTATAGAAGTGAGAGGTGTTCGGCCCAGTGGAGCGATCCTCAGCTTCCCCTTTGGCACGGTGCGTTGGCACGCATCACAAGACCTGACAATTTTTTTTTATGTCAGCCTGAACCCCAGTCCAATAAAAATCACTGAGTACCCTGGCTGTAGTTTTTCGTATGTCCTGATGGCCGAAGAGTGCACTCTCACGCGCCAGCTTGAGGACGTGAGTGCGCAAGCACTTCGGTACCGCTGCTTGCTCGATTACTTGACTGGGACCTACTTGGTATGATCGGAAAAGAACGCCGTTCTTTAGATGAAGGGAATGGGCAGTCTGTCCCTTTCCAGGATAGTGTTGCCCTAGATTCTTCTGACAGACCTCTAATGTAGCGTCCTCCTCCTGATGCAGACGAAACTCTGGCTGTGACAAGTGGAGCGCGTTACGAGCGGGGCTTTTGCTACACTCCGAAACGTTCATTGCCACAGTAGGGGCGATATCAGCCGAGCCTGTGAAGTGTCTCGTGGACACAGGTTCCAGAGTCAGCCTGTTAAAGCGCAGCGCACTGACAGGTATAAACTCCAACTAGGAGAAGGTGTTCTAAAGGTGCGAGAGCCAGATAACCCTTATCGGCATCACCGGAGACTGTAAAGGCACGTTCAGCGTCTACCGCATGCCTTTGGACTTGGCTGCCACGTATTCATTAGCAGTTTTTTGTGTGCGACGACAGTGGCGTGCTTCCTGTAGCCGGCATCATCAGACAAGACACCTTAAGAGACCAATGGATCGACAGGCTGTTCAGCCAGGGTAGGCGGGTAGGGTACTCGGGTATTCGTGTAGGCGGAGCTTATATCCCAATCGATAACTGGGTGCCCAAAGGCCGGCGATACAGAATCACGCGTGCGATGGGCCCGAAGGGAACCTACCCGTCACGCTGATCGAGACTACGGTGCTTCCGGCGATTAGTGAGTGCCTTCTATCTTGTAGGCGTTTGTGACCCTTATCAAGGGGACAGATGGTGGTGATAGAGGTGTCTCGACTGGAGGTTAATGGACTTGTAGGAGCGCCCGCCCTCATTACAACATGCGAAGATGAAACTATCCCGTCAGGGTGGCCAACCTAACCCTTCAGAACATACGCCTCGGGAAAAACAGGGTACTCAGGGATTTGATAAGACGTGGCGGTAGACAAGCCGATTCTAAATATTAACTCTAAAAGAACGGGAGTTGCGGGCACGGTACGCATCCGAACATGGCCTCAAATGTGCTCATCTTTGCCTGCCTGCAGGTTCCGCTACTGACCGGTGCATTTACAACGCCATCAACTATGTTCAGCGAGCTGGAGTACAAGCCGATCGCCGAGCCTTATCTTCAGCCGCCCTCAGTGACGGCGAGGTGCGCTGTCTACAACGGAATCTACCACAGGAGTTTTCACCAATCACCGTCGACCACGGTCCTGCCGATTGTCTAAATAAGGAAGCACCTGGATCCTCACAAACTCAGTTGCGGGCACGGTACGCATCCGAACATGGCCTCAAATGTGCTCATCTTTGCCTGCCTGCAGGTAAGACAGAGTGCACGTTCGTTTCGAAGCAACCATTTGTCTCTTATTGTCGTGCCGTGCCCCCGTACACTGTTTTTGATTTTGTGTGATTGCTGGTCTGTATTTGTTAAGCTTGTGACAAGTGGGGATGTTGAATTGAACCCGGGTCCCCCTACCGTTGATGAGAAGCTGGAACAAATTCTTCAAACACTAAAGAACTTACGAAAACGCTTGGTGATTTTAAGCGCGACCAGCGAGCAGTACAAAAGGACGTTAAAGAAAATGGTACTGCTATAAAAATTCTCGAAGACCGTCTAAATAATCTTGAATCTGCACTTTCCAGTGTAAGTAAGACACAAGAAGTAGTCAGCGAGTTAAGAAAAGATATCACTCAGCTTTCGAAAAAGGTAGATTTGGAAAATCGCCAGCGGCGTAATAACTTGATCGTATTTGGACTGCCCGAAGAAGATGAAACCCCTGATGATCTGTCAAAAGCTGTAAATGAAAAATTATTAACTGTGGTTGGTGTCTGCGCTACGAGTATAGAGCGAATGCATCGCATAGGAAAAAAAGGAGCATCGCGCCGGCCGGTGATTTTCCGATTATACGACTTCAAAGAAAAGATTGCAATTTTACAAAACTGCAAAAAGCTTAAAAACACGGGCATTTCTGTTGGGGAAGATTTTTCAGAGGGTGTGGTTTATCGCAGAAAATGCCTCAGGGAAAGTGCCAAAAACGAGAAGTTGAATGGAGCACGTGTGCGTCTAGTGCACGACAAGTTATATGTCAATGATAAGGCGTACTACTGGGACGATGATGCTGCGACGCGTGTGGCTTATCAGGTAGCTCGTCACAGCTCAAACGATAACACCCCGGAGCAAGCGGAGTCGCCTTACTGACTTGCTAACCGTAATAAATTTGAATGCGCGAAGTTTAGTGAACAAGACTTCAGATTTTGAAAGCATCCTTCTCGAGCATGAACCAGACATAATCGTTGTCACTGAAACGTGGCTTAACGAGTTTATGGATAGTACAGAACTTCTCCCACCTAATTACACAGCTTTCCGTAAAGACTGTGGAACTAGAGATGGAGGTGTTGCCGTTGTTTACAAATCCAGTATTTTCTGCATTGAAATACCGTCACCACCAGAACTAGAGTGCGTCTTGTGCAGTATGAAAATCCGTACTATCTCTTTCACAGTCATTGCGGTCTATAGACCTCCGGGTACCACTGAAGATTATATACAGTCACTAAATGATTGTTTAATACCCATGTTTGCTAACACAACAAAGAAAATTATAATGGCTGAGGATTTCAATCTGCCCCATATAGACTGGGTAAATTATAAGGAGGGGACGGTTGATGTGGCAACATCCCGTGCCTTTTTAGATCTCGTATTTTCCATAAATTTGGTTCAACTGGTCAGCACGCCTACACGAATGCATGAATCCGGAAAATCCCTACTTGATTTAGTCTTTCTGAGTCAGTCAGCAACACAATATCATTCACGCTGTAACGTTATGAGTGGTCTTTCCGACCATATGATGGTAATCGTCCGGCTGGCCATCAAGTGCCAAAAACTCAACCCCGCAAAAACTGCGCTAGTCCCTGATTTTGCTAGAGCAGACGATGTAGGGGTACTGGATTGTCTAGAACAAGGCTTCGACGGTTTCAGTAATTTTGTAACTCTTGAATCAACATCTGTAAATCAAGCATGGGAACTGTTTAAAAAAGTAATTCACAAATGCATAAAATCCTTCATTCCTATACGCATCAAGAAAGTTTGCAAGAGAAATCCGTGGATATCGCGGAATATTATTCACATGAAGCGCCAGTTGAAACGTATGAGAACAAGATGCGCAAATACAACCTCAAATGCAACAGATGAAAGGGTTAAAAACCTTTCCCAGGCATTTAAAGCAGAGATTGCGAGAACAAAACAACGGTTTATGAATGAGTCATTAACTACGTTCATTAAAACATCTCCGGGAAAATTCTGGCGGTACCTGTCAAAACAGAAATCCCCCATTCCGTTCTTAAAAAATGCTTCTTGCACAGTTAGTGATAGTAGTGAAATGGCATGCCTTTTCAACGAATATTTCGAGTCCGTATTTACCTAGGATGATGGTACAACACCGCATCTAGAAGACTCGCCAAACATACCGTCTTTACCGGATATAAAAAATAGTCACGACGGAGTTCTTAACCTTCTTCTTAATCTGGACACGAAAAAATCCGTGGGACCGGACGAAATTCCTAATACCTTCCTAAAAAGGTACGCAGAATGGTGTTCCTACTATCTTGTAGAAATATCTAACAAGTCTCTTCTATCTGGTGACGTCCCTGGCGACTGGAAGTATGCCAAAGTAATACCAATACATAAGCAAGGAGCAAAACATGATGTAACAAACTACCGACCAATATCTTTGACGAGTACGTGTTGTAAAACATTAGAACACATTTTAACTAAACACTTAATAGAATTTGCTGAAGCAAATGGGGTGCTGGGAAGCCATCAGCATGGTTTCCGGCGCGGATATTCCACTATTACCATATTAGGTGAAGTTGTACATGACATTGCCAAATGTATCGACGAAAGAGGGCAAATAGATATCATCTTTATTGATTTTAGGAGAGCGTTTGATAGAATATCCAAAAAACAAATACTACAACTTCACAACTTATTGAAAAATAATATTGTAATAAAATGGATTGAGGCCTACCTAACGCATAGACAGCAGTTTGTTTTTCTTAATAACGTTGCCAGCTCAAATAAAAATGTACGATCAGGTGTTCCACAAGGCCCTGTGATAGGTTCTTTGCTTTTCTCTTTGTATGTTAGCGATATGAGCACCGGCTTTTCACCAGAGATAACGATTAAACATTACGCAGATGATACTATTATTTATTGTAATGTAAAATCTTGTGATGATCAGAAGAGACTGAATGACCATCTGGACATAATCAGTAACTGGTGCAAACGGTGGCAAACGGACATGAACACAGAGAAGACCGTTTGTATGCATATGACACGTAAAAAACAACCCTTTGTATTTTCTTATAAAACTCATGAGGTCATTCTAAAAGATGTCGCTGAGTTCAGGTACTTGGGCTTGTGTCTCAGATATGATCTAAATTGGTCATCGCATGTAGATCAAGTTTGTGATAAGGCGATCAGAAAGCTTTGGACGCTATGGAAGAAGCTAACTGATGCCACGCCAGATGTCAAGTTGTTAGCATATAAAATGACAGTCCTACCACTACTTACCTATGCAAGCCCCATTTGGGAGCCATACACTGAGCAGAATATTTTGAAATGTGAACGTGTGCAGAACAAGGCTCTTAGGTTCATTTATAATGCTTATTCTAGAATGCAGTCAGTTTCAGAACTAAGAATAAAAGCTGGATTAACCCCTGTTAAGATAGAAATGGAACACAATAGGATTGTTTTCTTTTATCATATTTTAGGTGGCTATTACAAAGTAAAACTCGAAAGGTACATTGTAGCAGACAGTTCCATCCACTCAAGGACAAAACACACTAAACATATCAAACCATTGACTTACAAGACACTCTTTTCATTATTCTTTTCTCGTGAGGACAATAGATGACTGGAACAAACTACCCAATGAAGTTATAAATTCTGAGACTAAGGGCTTTGAAGCTGCACTACGGGAATATTCTATGAGTGCGTAAAAAAAATGTATTGTATACTAGCCTTGTCACCTGTCACCCTCTTTGTCATCTATGTACATTGCTCTCTGTTTTCTTTTATTTAACTTTTGCCAGTCGGACCTACTCTTAATTATAATTGCTGTACTTTGCTATTACGGCCACGCGCCTATTGTTCTTCACATTGCACCACAGCGGTTGACGTTTTTGTGCGCTATTCAAATATTTTCTTTTTTTTTCCTGCCGTCAGTGACGTGCAAAAATTCCTAATGTTCAAAGAGTTTCTTTTTTGTTTTTGATTGTATTTTACGTGCAAAAGTTCTAACAAGATGTGTACTTTGTAAAACTGCAACTCATGCCTTGGCCTGTGCCGGCAGTATGAATAAATAAATAAATAAATAAATAAATAAATAAATAAATAAATAAATAAATAAATAAATAAATAAATAAATAAATAAATAAAAAATAATTTACTGAGGGTGTTTGAGTGCTCGCACATTGGGGAACCACAGAGGATCGATATCGAAAGTCTGGTTTTGGAGAATAGCTCAATATTCCGAACCAGCAGAACCAACCTCGAGCTTTGCCAGGCCATTAAGCAGCAGATACCCACTGGGGACGCTTCTCCTGTCTACCGTCGAGCCTAAAGGATCCCTTTCGCTAAAATGGAGATGGAAGCACAGATAGACCGGCTTAGGGCCGGCGTCATCTAACATTTTATGTCACCGTAGGTTGCACCAGCCTTACTGGTAGCGAAACTTGATGGAAGCTACCGTTTCGTGGTCGACTATAGAAATCATAGGGTCACTAGGGTGGACCCCTATCCATTGCCAAACATTCACGAGACCCTGTCGCAGCTTGAGAAAGCGAAGTATTTCACTGTGGTGGACATGGCGAGTGGATACTGGCAGATAGAGATGGATACCCGTGAAAGAGAAAACAGCTTTCAACACTCCTTTCGGGCACTACGAATGGGACCGTATGCCAATGGGACTCGTAAACAGTGCGGTAGTATGGCAGAGAACGGCTGACGTCATACTAGCAGGCCTATTGGGAAAGCTTAGCTTTGTGATGTGTACCTCGATGACATCATTATTTACAGCAAGTCCTTTGAGAGCCACTTGCGCGATGTGAAGAAGGTGTTGAGTACTATTAGCGATGGGGTCCTTAAGCTGAAACCGGCCAAGTGCCAGTTCTTGAAACCACAGGTTAGGTACCTAGGACGCGTTGTCTTGGCTACAGGTGTCCGGCCTGATCCAGAGAAGTTGAAGTGCGTGAGTTTTCCATGACTGAAGAGAGAAACCTATGTCCGCCAGTCCTTGGTCTTGCCTTCTATAATAGATGTCGCATTCTCAATTTCACTGCAGTAGCCAAGCCACTGACCGCACTAACGAGCAAACAACCTTTTCTGTGTTCTTCTCAGGGTGAGAGAGCTTTTCGGCAACTAAAAGACAGACTTGTGGAAGCGCCTGTTCTTCGCTTCCCAGATTTCAGCCAGCCGTTCATACTAGCCACTGATGCATCTAAGCATGCTCTAGGCGCAGTCCTCTCACAGATGCATGGCAGCGAGGAACGTCCGGTAGCTTACATGAGTAGACAGCTTAACGCAGCTGACCAGAATTACGGTGCAACCGAACAAAAATGCCTAGCAGTGGTGTGAGGAGTGCGCCACTTTCGTTGCTACCTCTTCGGACGCGCTTTCAAAATTATTACTGACTGCCAACTCCTGAAGTGGCTAATGAATGTCCAAGACCTGAACTCTAGACTCGCTCGCTGGAACCTGCAGCTCCGGGAATATAGCTTTCAAGTCTTTCATTGGCCGGGCAAGACAAATCAGAACGCTGATGGGCTCAGCCACTCTGCTGTAGCTCGCATAACAGTTTTTCCCCTCGGTGGAGTGGGCCCCTCCACACGATGAGCAGAGGAGGGACCCGTAAATTAGGAAAATTGTAAACGAGTGTTTTTGGTTTATGGGGGTTTAACGTCCCAAAGGGACTCAGGCTATGAGAGACGCCGTAGTGAAGGGCTCCGGAAATTTCGACCACCTGGGGTTCTTTAACATGCACTGACATCGCACAGTACACGGGCCTCTAGAATTTCGCCTCCATTGAAATTCTACCGCCGCGGCCGGGATCGAACCCGCGTCTTTCGGGCCAGCAGCCGAGCGCCATAACCACTCAGCCACCGCAGCGGCTGTAAACAGGTGTGAGAACTCTGAGGGAAAGGATGCTGGCCGATTTTGTCTGGATCAGCAAGGTATTCTAAGGTTCAAGGAGAGGCCACACGGAACGGGTTGGAGCGTTGTTCCGTCGTCTATGAGAGGGGAAGTCCCGTGGTTGCATCACGCAGCGCAGGCCACCTAGGCTTCCGAAAAACCTGTCAGAGGGTCAGCAAAGGGTATTCTGGTCTGCTCAGTACTGTAGAAACTGAATTCTGCATGTTTCCAAAAATCCTGAAAGGAAGGAAACCCGCTCCACTGCAGGTTTTTTAGGATTTACACAGACTGTTCGAGAGGACTGCCATGGATGTCGTAGGGCCTTTGCCGAGCACGACTTCCGGCAAAAGCTACATTCTCGTATTTGTGGAACCCCTGACTCGGTATGCCGAAACGTTCGCTCTGGAGAACCAAAAGGCTGAGACTGTTGCGAGGGCATTTGTCGAAGGGGTGGTATTGCGTCACGGAGTTCAGTCACAGCTACTCACCGACCAAGGAACTAATTTAACCAGAAAGCTGATGCAAGCTGTTCTGAATGCAACGGGGCCGTCGAGAGGTTGAACCAAACGATGATTAAGATCCCTTTGCTCTATGTGCGCAGAGATCAGCGTTATTTGGATCTTTGGCTGCCATTCGCAACATCAGCTTACAATTTTGCCGTGCACGATGGAACTCAGGCAAGGCCCTTCTTTCTACTTTACATGAGGAAACCAGTGCTCCTTGGGGTTGCATATGAGGAACCGAAAGGTCACTATGGCACCCTAGACGACTACCGGGCTGAGCTCGCGCAAAGGTTAAGTGACACACACAAGACGGCGAGAGGGGCCCTCCGGTCGGCCGCAGAGTCACAAGTAAGGCGTCTAGAAAATGCTAGCAAGGAGGTAGATTTCAGGGCAGGTGATAGTGTATCTGCGCGCCCAGGTCCCATCAAAATGGCTCGCGAGGAAGCTGTCACCACGGTGGGTCGTTCCATATTGAATAGTGGCGAACCTGTCCAACATGACCTCTTTCATCCGCCACACGCAGTCTGGAGATGAGAAGATAGTCTATGTTAATAGGCTGTGTCATGCCAGAGGTGCCGAAGCCTCCCCTATGAAGTTCGGCGCGACCACGCCTGATGGTGAATTTCGGGTCTCCACCACCCGATGTCTTCTAAAATGGTTTGCAGAGCGTTACACCAGAGGTATTGTTAGAGCTCACCGCTCGCTTCGAGGACACCTCTGCTAACTCACGACTACGCCATAAGAAGTCGCGAGCCGCCTATATACCCTCCATAATCACTTATAAACTTTGTAATACGTTTTCGGGATCTAGCATATTCCTATGAGCTGCTGTGATCATTTCTTTTTCATGCTAATAGCCAGCTAGGTCTTGAAAAAAGAAGAGAATGAGGAAGAGCGTTTACTTTACTTGTTCTCGTGACTTTTCTGCGGTTGCATGTTTTACGTGAAGGGCGAAGTTGTCCGCCGTGTGAAATTTACTCCTCTGCCTGGGGCGGACTGAGGGTCCGCCCACATTGTGCGTGCCATGCAACTGGTGCCACTTCAGCTCGAGGATGATGTTTAGCGGATTTGATGTACTCGCACTGTGACTATTGCTAAAAGATTGAGTTGCGAACTTTTCAACGTACTGCCGGTTGTGAAAGTGAGGTGTCCACAAATTTTTCTTAGAAAATTTCTCTATAAGAGGGGGTTGTGAAGGGCTGCATATGAAAGGCCCAAGCGTTGCTAAAAAAATATGTCTCCGCCGACTAGTGTGAACGACATTTTGCCTGTCTTCAAATTTATCGACCTAGACATGTCGGCAAAGACGGTGGTGTGGAATGCGGCGGGCGCTACAGAAAACAGACGGGCAGTGACAGCCAGACGGCTAAAGAGGAGAGGCCGCGCGCAGTTCCCAACGCTATCGAAGACTTCCCTGCGGCCTGTTGTGCGGTGTCCCCCCACCGGCGCACGCAGACGGGCACGTTAGTGCGTTTGTGTGTGCAGGCCGACAGGCGGCCTTACTAGCAGCGGACACGACAGACTGCGTAAGGGCTGGCTGGAGGTGACTGGGGAGGCCGGCGGCTGGCACCAGACGGGCTGCTAGCAGAGGAGGCGAGACACTGACACCAGGGAGGCGTTGCCATCTGAGGGACACCCGATCCCCTTCAACACATCCCCAATGAGGCCATCGGCCTTCCCGTCGTAACGGCCACCTCTTCCTAGGAATTTGGCGGGTGCCCTTGGTCAGCTGCATGAGCAGTGACGGCGAAAAATTATTAGGCGAGGATTACCCGAGAGAGAGAAAGGGAATTTCCGGAGAGATGCGGCGGAGGCAGAAGGGGCAACGAAAAAAAGGTCGGGCAGAGACGGGCGAGACGAACGGACGCAAGATCGCGCTGGTCTACAGTCAGTGAAGCCGGACCTCGGGGACCGTAGCAAACTGACTGTCAGCTGAGACGCCCAAGAATCCTGAGGCCTCGACCCGTCACGGCACTGCCA
This sequence comes from Amblyomma americanum, assembly GCF_052857255.1. Taxonomy (NCBI): domain Eukaryota; kingdom Metazoa; phylum Arthropoda; class Arachnida; order Ixodida; family Ixodidae; genus Amblyomma; species Amblyomma americanum. The sequence goes on from NC_135497.1 coordinate 268,145,930, forward strand.
GCCGAGACACCGCGAAGAGAGGCAGACCACGGGAGAGCCGAAGCAGCCGCGGCCCGCCGACGCAAGACGAGCGGAGTGGAGCCCCGACCTCCCGGACCGACAGCCAGCTCTTCTAAAAGCCAGTGGTGAGTGGACCACCAGTTTTGCCTTCAGGCAGAGAGGAATAAATAATGGTTTGCCGTGTTACCGCCTTGTTGGCTCAGTTCTCCTCGCTTTAGCAAGACCCGTAGATTGTGTGACCGACCCCCGACAGGCGGGAACGTCACATGCGCATTACACTACTTTTCTTTTCAAAATACGTTTTCCAACTACGGTAACCATTGTTTCTCTTCTTTTGAGGCCTGTCCTGAAGGAATCACTTGGCTGATGTTGTGGGGCCTTGTTGTTGCCTGTTTTGGCATTTTTTCCTCTAGCTTTTCGAAGAACTAGGAGTTCCTTTTATTTTTTGTTCAACTGAACTGTTAATTCTATGTTATTGTGCTGCCTGTGGCTGAGAGTGGCGTTTATGAACGCCTCTTCCCATCTCATCGCAATGGCAGACTCTCCAACATGTGAGCAGCGGATGTGATGAAACGATCAGGCACCTACTTTACGACTTCCCTCGTTTTAAGCGAGAGCGTGCCATCCTGGCTGCTGCACTTCGCCGCTTGGTTCTCTTATAGAAGCAAATATTCTGGTATCTTGGACAAAACCTGCATCACAAAGGAAAGCGATGAAGGCGCTCCTCAAGTTCCTAAAGGACTCAGGGTTGAATTCCAGACTGTAAACTTTACTTGTGCACCCTCTGTCCCCTTATCACAGTGGTCAGTGGACACGTGAAAAACTGATTTTGTTGCCGCTTTCTTTCTTTTTTCTCCCTTTGTTTCCCTCCTCAGGTGTAGCGTGGCCTACTGGGCGTCGCCTAGTTAAGCTCCCTGCCTTTCTGTTCTTCTGTTTTTCTCTCTCTCGATACGGTGCATTCCTGTTTGTCTTCAGAATCGGTGGCAGCTTCAGCTCATTTTTCCATCTTCCTTCGTCAGCGTGAGTTGATATCATTTTCAGCAAGGCTCGGTTTATCCGCTCCACCTACCCACTGGCCTGTCGCTGATATTGCATTGTTTTTCACTTGGATTTCTCGAGACTAGAAAGTCTTTGCTCCTTGGATGTAAAAGGGCCTGTCGCCTGGCACGGCTTCTTCTGGGTTTCCAACAACAGCATGTATGTCATTCCTCTACGTTCGAGTTGTATTTGTTCTGGTGCTCTTAGTCACTATGGCTTCTGCCACCACATCCCGGGACCAGGGCTGCCACGAGGTCTCTCCAGAAAAGGGGCTTCATATGTGTACTGCCACTTTCATCAAAGGGTTTCCTGGCAGCTCTATTGGTATCAGATGTTCTGGCTTAGAGATTGACTGACCAGCTGACATTGGATGTAGTTCATGCTTTTCCACAGCTGTAGGGATTGAGGGTCACCATGTTTTATTTCTAAGGCATTTTCATTATGTGCTAATTAGCATGCGTTTTGCAATGATGCAGGCATAAGTACAGTTCTGCTTCTCAATACTGCCCGTACAGGCATATAAAAGTTCATAGCATATCTCTGCGGCACAAGACAGGCTAAGGGACCTAATACGCAGTCCATTGTTGGAGGCACTTGGGCAGTTCTCGCCATGCAATACTCATAAGTATGCACATTCGTCGGCGTATGCAGTGTACTCAAACAGGATATGCTCCACAGTTTCGATTGAGCTGCAGTTGTCACAGTGGAGACTGTTCTCTTGACATAAAATGTATCGTAAGCCATTTGTGAATGCAGCGTTCAGAAGAGGTCGATGGGAATTAGTTTCCAGATCACGATAAATTCCGGTGGAAGTCTAGATCTTAGATGTGGGTTGATTGAGTAAAGAAATTGGTACTAATGATGTGACTGCAAGCTTCACACCCGGTTTTTTTTCTTCAGAAGGAAATTTTTTCGCCAGTTGGGGCGCGTTAGATTTCGTGAAGAAAATACTGCAACGACAAAGATGTGTCAACGTGGTAGCGGCAGTGCTATCGTTGAGCGCAAGCTGCTGGCTGGCTCTAGAACAACCGCCGCCGGGCAGAACACCGTTCAGTGCCAGGCGTTCAGCCGGTTCGACGCATCCAAGGCATTCACCATGAATCAGGGTCACTGAAGATTATAGGGAGTTGCTGAAGATGGGACGAGCGCTAGCTGACGTGTGATCTCGTCTTTGATGAACTGCTGAATATCGTGCCTGAGCTGCGGCCCTCCTGTGATCACGGCAGCAGTGGACGGTGTGGCAAGTGAGGACGCGTAGCTTGTGGAGCACCTCCTAGCTCTGGCGCAAGCTGATAACGGAGGCCACGGTGTCCGGCTGCTTGGTCAGAAGGATTTGGAACGCATCTTCCTCGATACCCTTCATAATATTTTTATCTTATCAGCCTCAAAAATATCACTGTTCACGCGTCTGCAAAGATCTACCACGTCCTCAATATAGCTAGTGAATGTCTTGCCAGGCTACTGAGCCTGCTCTCGTAAGCGCTGTTCGGCGCGGAGTCCATGAACAACTGGTCGCGAAAATCCGACAACTACATCACTGTGCCATAAATAAAGGGCACGACATTATCTACCAATGGCTACCAGGGCACAGTGGCATAGCAGGCATTCACCACGCGGATGAGGTTGCGGGGACTGCTCACCACGACGGCGTTGTATCGATCCGTTTTTCGAGATCAGACGCAGCGGACAGGCTTCGCGCACTTGCGAGGGACATCACGCTTGCCACGTGGAATTCTGGCCAATTTTCCAATTCATGTTTAAAAGCCTTGGACCCAGGTTTGAATAGCCGGCTTCCATTTGGCCTACCACGACGTGAATAAACTTCGCTGTGTCACCTGTGGCTTGGTGTAGCTTTCACCAACCATTACTCGTTCTTAATCGGTACGGCTGATAGCTGCATGTGCCATCTGTGGGTATGACTAGACTATATCCCACATTCTTTGTGACTGCCCTGCCTACAGTGCCAAAAGGCAGTCGCTCTGCCGTGCTTTGGAGCGTCTAGATCCACGCCCACTGACAGAAATGGAGTTTCTTGGCCACTGGCCGCGGCGATCATCGGCGCTGAAGGCCTCCAAGGAACTGCTCCGCTTTTTGCGAACTTCTGGCATGCATGATAGGCTGTGACTTTAACAAACGCTGAATTTTCATAGTGACTCTTCTTTCTCATTCATTTTTTATCCCCTCACCCCTTTTCCCCCGTGTAGGGTAGCAAGCAAACCGATTACACTTCTGGTTAACTTCACTACCTTTCCTCCTCCTCCTCCTTGTACCATTGTGCTTCCAAAGTAAGCATCTGTTTTTGAACCATATCAGCTAAAAGCTGTGAAAATACTCTATTTTTCCACGAGTGCAGGAAATTGTTTTATTATAGCTTGTTGTGGAATTCGTTTTTTGCGGAAGTGCGTAACAGTGAAATCATAGATTGCAGAGAAAGTGTAGTATGGAGGTGGCCGATCTTGTTTTTAAGCAACGCCAGGTAACGTGTAGTACGCCGATATTTTGGCATTTTTGTCAATTTTTGTCAATGAGACCTGGCTATTTATCGAGGAAATGAAACTCTTCCAAGATGCTTTTTCGGCATTGCGACGTAGGTACCGAGCTTTAGCTCCTGCGTTTTTAAAGTTTATAAGGTTCTCCTGCGTGAGGTATCTGCGAAAGATGCCCCAAGCTTTTTGTTATTTTTTTGCTTCTGTGCAATCTCGTGTCCCCAACACTTTATGGTTCTGTTGTACTACTCCTGAAGTCTTAGGGATAGCCAAGTGTGCGGCAGCAAGAATACAATTTGTGAACTTTTCATTTATATCATTAGCATTAAGGTTTTCTAAAAATATTTTTGTAAAGTGGCTCCTTTTCTGAAAAGTTGCCATTCTGCTAAATGGAGCTTCCAATGCCGTGGTTTTGTCGGAGTGACTGATGGCGGACATTCCAGGCAGTTTTCAGCAAAGAGATTTTTGCTTCCATAGGGGTTGTCGAAAACATCCCATTTAAAATCTATAAAAACCAATGGAGAGCTAAAAAACAAATATAAAACACTCGTTATTCCTTAACTAGGAGAGCAGTAATTAGCTTTACAGGTGTTCAAGAAACAAATATTGCTGGATAGTACAAAATCCTCAATGGCCTGACCTTTGCTATCGAATTTCTCACTGCTCCAAAAACAGGATTGCGAATTAAAATCTCCAACTACCATGTATGGCTCAGGTAGCTGTTCTAAAATGTTCTCGAGTTTATGTTGTGTTGCTTCGAGGTGTGGTTGAAGATATATGCAACAAAGTGTAATGGTTTTGTAAGCAACCACAGTGGCTGCTACGGCTTAAGCTGCTACTCCAGGTTGCACAATTATGGCTACACCTTCCGAGAGTTTGCTAGCCACCTCTCGGTCACGGCGTCATACAGTACATTTTTTAGCACCTTTGTGGGCTGAGGACCTAAATTGGTTTCTTGCACGTATAAAGCAACAAGAGGAATTGTATTTAAAATGACTTTTATGTCATTACAGTCATTTACAATTAATCTGCAGCCCCAATGTATTATGAAAGCCATCTTAATGTTGTGTGTCCGTGCAGAGAAAACTAGATTAACCTGGATTTGGCCCCGTGACTCGGAGCCTCAACTTTTTTGATCGATCCAAGTTTTCGGGCAGGCTGCATGACCGAGAAGTGGATTGAAGCAGTCCGGACAGTCAACATCCTGTGCCACGTTCAACGTCAGTCGTAGTGGCGTGCATTTAAAGCTACATTTTCAAATTATGCATACGTTAAAACTCCTGCGGCATGCATTTAGAATTTTGATAGCATTAGAGCTACTAGCGCTCGTCCTGTGTTGTCTCTGCACTGTCCTGTCTTCATGCGCTATCTCTTTTTAAAATGTTATGCACCAACTAGCCCAAAGTTCTACCTTATCACTTTCTTAATCCAGGCGTCTAACCAAACTTTTGGCATTTGTGCAGCTTCTTGCCACGCTTCAGTTCCTTTGACGTCAGTGATCGTCTGAAACACGCACGTACCGTCGCGATCAGGAGGCAACAGAATACGAGGAGGGGGGGGGGGGGGGGGTATTTTGGCATTGTCTCGCAAACATATCACCTCAAAATGTCTGAATGTATGACAGGGCATGTACTTACACTCATAATATTACCTTGCAACTGGGTTGAGAGGCGGTGCTAAAACATTTTTTTTTAATCCGAGAACTCACATCTCGTAAGCTTTGTTGCCTATAGGACGTAGTGATGCCCACAAAAGTTTTCCGAACATCAAGATCACAAAAAAGCTGGATTTCCTCGCCTGCTGGAGGTGAAGCCAGGCATTGAGGGGTGCACTGTGCAGGTCGTGCAGGGAAGTGCAAATACTCTCCATTTTGTGGCTGCATGCTTACGTCGAGTGCCAAACAATCAGATTTTTTTTTTTACGATTTCTGTGTCCCATAAACTTTTGTGTTCGACTGTGTTCCGTGGCGTGCACACACCTCGTCGTTGTGGAAATTAGCTGTTGTTGATTTATTTTACGGTATTTTATAGTCAGAGTGACAGCTGCGAATTCGTGGAGAAAGAGTCAACAAGCATCTACACTAAGCACCTCGCGAACGTATACAAAAAACACAATAGAAACGCATGCCAATTACTATAGTTAGCCGAGTCTATGCAACCAAGAGGCCTTCAAGAGATAAAGAGCTTTCATACACCATAATCGTCCGATAACAACCGTGGCATGCATTACTCATTGAAATGCTACTTTCCAATGATGCCAAAGGGTGAATTTCCGCAATAAAATAAAACGCAACTGATTAAGCCCTTCAGAGCGGCAAGAACAACGTATTGCTATAAGCCTTTAATGTGCATAAAACCAGAAAAGGCCCCTTCTTGCGACACTGGAAAGCAAGCACATGATGCCACCCAAGAGCATAGCTAGCGGTCGTACACAAAACGTGGCGGAAACTTAGAGCAGGTAGCGCGGACAGCGCATTCCCTTCCCCAGTGTCGTCATACCCGCCACGGCGGCGCTGAGTGCGGCGCTGCTCCGCAGCGTCCTGTGGCCACTGTACGCAGCCACGACTCATGCGCACGTCGGTCAGGATAACTGCAACGCAGTTAGGCATCCAGTGCGCTCCACTGCGTAAGTTAACGAGCATGGAGCCTCCAGAAAACTCCTTTGTGCCGTGCGGTTTCCTTACCGTTGCTAACGGTTGGAAGAAGAAGCCGACTTTCAAGGTTCCTCACTAGATCCCGCTGGATACATACATGGAGAAAAGTGAAGCACGATTCTCGCGGCAAGCCTCGCAGGGAAAGTACCACGAAGAAGGGTACATACGAAACGTGATGTTTAACAACTTGTCGCAGGACCTCTCATGCCCTCCTTCGCAGTGTTTGACTACTATGTGTGAAAGGCGGTTTCTGTGAAAGGCGGCGTGCCATTGTGGAAAAGGCAACAAGGGAAGTACTTTCTGGCCTCTACCTATGCCACAGCCTTAGTGGAACCGGCCAGCATGTGATTGGTCTGTTTTAACGGCATCTGCCGCAGAGACCCTCTAAGGTGCCACGTGCACTGATCTTCTCTGCGCGTGGATCCAAAGGGTGGGGGGCTGGGGGTGAGGGGGGTATTTCAACATTCTGCCTCATAGCCGCTATAGAAATACGTTTTCCTTTCTTGCTTCTGCTTGGTTAGTAAGAGAGTTTCAATGCGGGTGTGAATCGACTTTCTTTTTGTCAAGGCATTCGTGACGACGTTTTCTGAATATCCCATTTGCACTTCGTACTTTGTGCATAAATTAAACTGAAATAAATGCACGCATTAAAATTAATGCTATGTATAAGATTTGATTTATGATATTAACACATGAATAAAACATTTAATAATTCTGGCAACAGCACTTAAAATATAAAAATTAACTGGCAATATTTTTATTAGGCTTTTGATTACTTTTAACTTTGCCAGTTATCATTATTTTATGTTATAAGTACTATGATGCGCAAGGTGGGTGTGGGCACCCAGGGACGAGGGGAAGAGAAGTGCGTCAATTGCGGAGGCGAATTGAGCGGAAAATATGCAACGACTATGAGGCTAACACCTGTTACGTTTAGCGATAGGAAAATATAAATTCAAGACGGCCAAGGCGCACGATGAATCTCGGTGGTGTGGCTCCGATATGAAAGTGAACAGCCAGTTTGATTACGAAGAGCGAATTTTACTGTTAGTTTAAATGCATCTTGGTTTAAAATGTCATGCGAGTATTATTTGTTCAGAGAAAGCCTTATTAGGAAGCAGAAACGAAGTGTTAGACTATAATGAAGTAACCACATGGTTATATGCCAGTAACATGTTCCCTTCCAGACTGCCATCACCTGTACCTCTGGAGGAGAAACAAAATGGGCCCGTTTGATACAGAGCTTAATTTATTTTTGTATGAAAAGAAGAAATACAAATTTAATTTGGAAGGACGTAAGAAGTGCTGACAAGTAAGCGACCATGTACGTGGTGTGGTGGTCATGTTTGGAAGTTTATATATGTGATGCTGTTCTCGTTAGCAATTAACTTCATCGTCTTATGGTTGCCTATGTAACAGCATTCGACATAATGGCATTCTGTTAGTAAATCGATGCTTTGTTGTGTTGTTGTTCGTACATTTATACATTGACACTTTGATGTTCGCGTCTTTTGTTTTCTTCGAACTATGGATATTTGAATTTCACGTTGTTCGTAAAAAGTGTTGATCTAAAAACACCATTAAACACATCTTTGAGGTCGCGATCTGTGATTCTCGTGGTGTTGTGATGCAAAAAAAAAATGAGTAAGGGGATAACTCGTGCTTCGTGTTCACAACTTTGAAAATTTATTGTATCGTTATCTGTTATGCCAGCACATGTTTTCTGCTGCGTGTTACCATTGCTGTCTTATTTTCCGTCACTGCTATTGCTTGTTCAGTCGTGGATGGCAGTAGAAATGCACTTTGAGCCCACCAGGATTCGATGGTGGAGCCGCAGGAGAGACACGTGCGTTACGAGCGGACAAGGTTTATATGGCAAGTGCTGCACTAATTTTTGCCACTGCGCACACGATGTTCAAACATGCCCGTAAAAGACTACTTTCCGCGCCAAGAAAACAGAGGTTCCCGGAAAAGTCCCAAGTGTGATATATCTTGCCTTTTTATCCCAGCAATTACATGGTGCGATGTGTTCATGACGTGCCAATGACAGCCCTTGACGTCACGGGGCCCAATCAGAGTTGAAAGGCGGAGTTAGCCTTAGGAACTGGCAGTAGACGTCGCCATGAGTCGAGGGGAAAGGAATGGCAGAAAATTATTTTGCAAATAACATACCTCGCTTTTAAACACTGAACAGCCTGTAATCTACACGTTATGCGGGCAGTTAACACCCACCTTGGAAAAACATTTCATAGGCCGTTCCAGAACTACTATCCAATTTAATGTTCCTCGGGCACACCCGAAGCATTTCGAGTTTCATGCCTCAGTGCGTTTCCAGCACGCTAGATTCTCTGCGTGGCCTCCTATTCCAAAACATCAAACTTATCACAAATGCCAATCGCCACTTATCCTGATGAAAAGAAATTTCTGGCGATTTTGCCTTCCTAACGGCGAAATATTGTGCGCAGGCAGGTTTTCAATCAGAACAAAAACATGAGGCGGGACGAAAAGAGTACGAATGCCCTCGGAGCGCTGCAGGCCCGCAAGCGCGCTGTGCGACAAATCCCTCCAAGTTCGTGCGTACAGATTTCACAAATCATAAAGCGCTCTTCAAAACGTCGCAAAATGTAAACACAGTCGCCGTTCTGTAATGTAAGCACCGTTAATACGTTAATCATTTCGCATACCGGCGAACACTTATAACTCGTCATATACCCTCCGGGTAAGCGCTTCGTAATTTAATTGTCACGCTTTCCCCTACAGATATACACCAGGAATTGTAGTGTCCAGATGGCTGCGGACAACCACTTCATCATAGAATATGGCTACATTTGCTGCCTAGTGTCAGGAACAATATGACGATTTGGAGAGTGCGTGGCCGCTGTACAGGCGAGGTACTGGATAAAAAATTCGTAGTACATCTCGTCGTCAACGTGTAATGTTTTGCAGGAAATGGCGTAGGACACCCTATAGATGGCCTTAGCGGCACTCGAGTGTCGGCCAGGTCAAAAGGCTGCTGGACAAGCCGCTGCGTTCACCTGCTTGTAGTCATCGACGTGGGCAGCGTGCATATATGACCCCCCTGGATACTTTCGCAGCTTTAGGAGCCGCCGCCCTGGTTCGTTTCTCTTCTTGCTGAACAGCGCTGAAAGCGTTCGTCGCTGCTTCTAGTGCTGTTGGGGATGGGTGTCCAAGCCCATCGCAGGCCACCATGTACTGTTGGGGCTTGCGCTTCAATGTCACCGGTGACACCAGAGTTGGAGACGGAAGGGCCCTTGAGTAGGCTGCCTCGTTCAGCACCGCAGGTCCGGTCTCCGAAGGATGTTGTCGGACTCCGTTAAGGAGGAAACTGTACAGTAGGTTTGTTTACATTTTTACAAGCGTAAGAGCAAAACAGGGTCGATTCGAATGCACTCGCTGTCGAGTTTTATAGCGTTCATCTTCCCGAGATTCCCCAGGTTGAGTGAGGACGCCCTCGCCGGGGTGGGAGTAGCCTGAATCTTTCACAATTGTTCCCACAAACTCACACCACCGTACATATGGACACGCCCACGTCACATGTTGAGCCTGGGAGAGAGGACGATTCCGTCGGGTTCACGTCGACTGTGGAAGATGATGTTATCTTGCCAATCGAAGGTTCCCACGTGCTGTCCACACCTGTTCTTTATTAGATGGCGGCGGACGCGCAACGTTAGACCGCAAGGTCGGGAAGAGGGGCCGAAAAGTGGTCGTTTGTCCTGCGATGCCTGTGATGGTTGGGGCCGATGGTCGCCAGCCCGCCGCGGTGTTCACAACGCCGGAGAGCCACCGGAAATGGGCCCCTTTTGTTCTCCGACATAGTCACGACGATTGGGGAAAATAACGGCCGCTTGCTAAATGCGGTGCTGTCGGAGACATCAGAACGGGGCTGTGCTCAAACTTCAGCTCTCTACTCTTTCGGGTCCACACTCCGACCGGGCAAAGCTCGGTAATTGGAACCAGCTGACACCTGGGTCCATTCTGCGTAATCCTTGACGGCAGGCCTGGGAATGATCACCATCGAGTTGCTCGGAGCCACCCGGTAGAAGCATAAGTGTTGGCTGCCAACAGGCGAGGCTTGCTGTCACCGTTGCTAAACCAGACTGGCTGTTGCCGTTTGTAACACTGCTTTACGGGCCGCCCAGTTCATCCGCCTATATTTCCCGCGCCGCTCATATCTCTCGCTGCTTTCGTTGCTTGATGCATGGCGACCCCCCGCCGTTCTTTTTTAGCCTTAACGATGTGTTAAGCCCCCGTCTCGCCTTCGTCTGCGGGTACATAAAGCTGCCGTTGGCATAGTTCTCTCTTTCTATCTCTTAATTGAACTGGCTCCTTCTCATGGATACGGCGTCAGCGCTGCCGCGCCGAGTATTTGGAAGCGTTAAACGGATAGGGAGGATGGAAATTTACAATAGCTGGAGAAACTGCGACTGTAGCTACGAGGTGGACGACGTCGGAAAAAGAAGCTGCAGTTTGCGCCGGAGCTACTTCGTTCACTTAGGGCTCGCTTTTTTGTTGCGAGAGCTGTACGTGCGACTTTCCCGAAACAGAGGCGGGTTTCTACTCTATCGCGTGATCACACCGTGCACGTGTTTTCCTGCTACCTTTGTTGTGTGGCTTTTCCTTCCATTGAGGTGACCACCTCGTGTCCGCAGCCACGCCTTGCGCTTCGTGCAATCTTCGTGGACGCCCGTTTTTAAGACGCCGTCAAACGCTTCGAAATTCCTCTAAGCAGCAACAACCTACCTTCGGACCCTCAGAACAAGAACGCTACTTCCCAAGGAAAGGAGAACTCCAAACATATCCAGGTGGCGCAGCACGAGCCTCAGAACAAGAACGCTACTTCCCAAGGAAAGGAAAAGAACTCCAAACATGTTAAGGTGGCGCAGCACGACAGCAGCAACAATACCAAGGTAGGCTAGAATCAGGTTGCTGCCTCCTCAGCTCAAACACATAGTAATACACAGTGCACTAGCTGTACCCATTTAGAATGCGTTAACCGAGAGCTCAGCTCCCAAATAGCCGCGCTTCATGAAAGACTCAAACGCTTAGAAAATGCCAATTCCGCATCTCCTATGAACCCGGACACGGTTCAGCCCGCAGCATGTGTCCAGCCGCCACTGCCGTCAACGTCCGATGCAAAAAGCGTCGCCACTCCCACTTTCCCTGAGAAATGCGGCGCCTTCCACTACTCCGACGCGGAGCGTGGCCGCTGCCGCCCAGCCTCCATCAGACACCCCTCAATATGTCATCATCATCATCATCAGCCTTACTACACCCACTGCAGGGCAAAGGCCTCTCCCATGTCTCTCCAATTCACCCTATCCTTTGCCAGCTGCATCCACCCTTTTCCTGCAAACTTCTTAATCTCATCCGCCCACCTAACCTTCTGCCGCCCCCTGCTACGCTTACTTTCTCTTGGAATCCACTCCGCTACCCTTAAGGACCAGCGGTTATCTTGCCTTCGCATTACATGCCCTGTCAAGCCCATTTCTTTCTCTTCATTTCGACTAGGATGTCACTAACCCGTGTTTGTTCCCTCACCCACTCTGCCCGCTTCCGATCTCTTAACGTTACACCTATCATTTTTCTTTCCATGGCTCACTGCGTTGTCCTTAACTTAAGCTGAACTCTTTTCGTTAGCCTCCACGTTTCTGCCCCGTAGGTGAGTACCGGTAAGATTATGCTGTTGTACACTTTCCTTTTGAGGGAAATTGGTGAACTGCCACTCATGATCTGCGAGAATTTGCCATATGCGCTCCACCCCATTCTTATCCTTCTAGTTATCTCCCTCTCATGATCCGGATCAGCTGTCACTACCTGCCCTAAGTAGACGTATTCCGTCACAATTTCTAGGCTCTCGCTGCCAATTGTGAACTGTTGTTCCCTTGCTAGGCTGTTGAACATTACCTTGGTTTTCTGCATGTTAATTTTTTTACCCATCGATCTGCTCTGCCTGTCTAACTCATTGATCATGATTTGCAGTTCACCTCCTGAGTGACTCAGCAAGGCAATGTCATCAGCAAATCGCAGATTATTTAGGTATTCTTCATTTATTATTATTCCCAACTGTTCCCAATTCAGGCCTCGAAATACCTCCTGTAAGCATGCAGTGAACAGCATTGGCGAGATCGTGTCTCCTTGCCTGACGTCCTTCCTTATTGGAATTTTATTTCTGACTTTATGGAGGACTATAGTAGCTTTGAAGTTGCTATATATATATCTTCCAGTATTTTGACATCAGGCTCTTCTACCCCCTGATTACGCAATGCCTGTATGACTGCTGAGGTTTCCACTGAGTCGAATGCTTTCTCGTAATCAATGAAAGCTATATATAGAGGTTGGTTATATTCTGCGCATTTCTCTATCACTTGATTGATAGTGTGAATATGATCTATTGTGGAATATCCTTTACGAAAGCCTGTCTGATCATTTGGTTGATTAAAGTCTAACGTTGCCCTGACTCTATTAGCGATTACCTTAGTAAATACTTTGTAGGCAACGGATAGTAAGCTGATCGGCCTGTAATTTTTCAAGTCCTTGGCGTCTCCATTCTTATGAATTAGGATAATGTTTGCATTCTTCCAAGCTTCTGGTACAGTCGAGGTCATAAGGCATTGCGTATACAGGGTGGCTAGTTTTTTAGCACGATGTCCCCTCCATCCTTCAACAGATCTGCTGTTACCTGATCCTGCCCAGCTGCTTTTCCCCTTTTCATTGCATCTAAGGCTTTCTTTACCTCATCTTTCGTTACTGGCGGGATGATGCATTGCTGTGCACTACTGTCTTTCTCATTAACGCTCTGATTACATTGGCTACTGTACAGGTCTGTGTAGAACTCTTCGGCTACGTTAACTATCCTATCCATATTGCTAATGACATTGCCCTGCTTGTCTCTTAATGCATACATCTGGTTTTTACCTATGCCTAGTTTCCTCTTCACTGTTTTTAGGCTACCTCCGTTCTTCATAGCATGCTCGATTCTCTCCATATTAAACTTCCTTATGTCGGCTACCTTGCGCTTATTTATTAACTCAATATGTGCCCATAACTAATTTTGGTACAGTGCAAGAAATCGTTTAGAATATAGTTACACAGCAAAAGCAAATGTTTACGCAGTTGCAGCAATTCGGCTCTCAACTGCAACAACTCGGCACCGCTCACGATGATCTCCGCAGGACTGTATATGAACTTGAACACGGATCGCGAAAGCGTTCAGCCACGCTTGAAAATACAAGAATGAAAGCCTACCGTCGCTCGACCGTCTCAGGCGACGTAAGCGATTCCGAATCAGTCCTTAGTCAGGATGGCGCAGCATAGAAATACCTACCATCAAAAAAGTTTAGAGATATGGCAGTGGAACTGTCGTAACATCAACCGCAAAAAAAAAACTCCCTAAAATTCTTCATTCAAAACGCTATAATAACTCCGGACGTGATCTGTTTACAAGAAACAGGCACACAGCCTACCCTTACGGGATATTAGTTCAGGAGCGTAAATTGCTGGGCTAGTTGGTTCATAATGTTGTTTTATCACGGATAAAGAATATAACTTTCTTTTATCTTAATACAGTTGTTCCCTTCATCCAGAGTGTGCGCTTGCGCAGGGAATCCTTTAAATGTGGTGGTTTTCTTCGAAATAAATCAGTTGCAAGTCCAGCGGTGTGGTGTGTGTACCTCCTTTTCTAGTCCTGCGTGTGTGTTCCGCTGGTTCCACCCTGACAACGGGATATTACACTGTTATAAATGACACATCTCCTAGGGTCACCACCTTGGTCTCAAAGACGATCACGGCTGTGCAGCACACTATGCACTATCCCAATCTCCATCACGTCCTGGTTGAGATCATCCCTCAAAAACGTTGCAGGCCAAGCACTTTTATAAGAAATCTGTACAGCCCACCTCGCAACACAAGAGAAGATTTCAGACCAATTATACTTGAAACTATTCATATAGCAGGCTCAAACCAACTGGTCATACTCGGAGATCTGAACGCTCCCCACAGTACTTGGGGATATACGGTAGACTCCCAAAAGGGCAAACTTCTCCTGGAAGCGGTGGATTAAGAAGGATTAAACCTCCTTAGCGACGTTAAAATCCCAACGAGAATTGGAAACAGCGTCAGTAGGGACACCTGCCCAGATCTAACGTTCTCGAAAAACATTGCAGCAGCTACTTGGACAAACCTGGGGGAACAACTAGGCAGCGACTACTACATCCTTAGTACGTCAGTGCCAACGTCTAAACTTCGCCGAACGCTCGGTGAAGTAAATATTACGGGTTGGGAAGCTTATCGCAGGCGTCCCGCACCCGAGGAAGGCATCCAAGACATAGCAACATGAAGTGAACACATCAGGGAAGCTCATAAAGCTAGCACACAGAGTATACCGCGCACAACGAAAAACCCGGAAGTAGATCGTCACCTCCTACACTTGTGGGAGGCTCGTCGTAGTCTCGTCCGCAGATGGAAGAAGCAAAAGTTAAACCGCAGACTCCGACTTAGGATATCAGCACTTTCCGATCAAGCCCAGGAGTACGCAACGCAACTCGCTCAGCAAAACTGGATAGATTTTTGTGCCTCCCTCAAAGGCACACTGAGCACCTCTCAAACTTGGACCATACTAAGAAGCTTAATTGATCCGGGCAAAACTAAAACCACAGTAAATCGCACGCTGCAAGAAATTGCTTACAAATTTCAAGGAAAAGATCAGGAAATGAAACAAGCCCTACAAGACCAGTACATTGGCACTCAAACAATCCCGCCATGCAATCTTCAATACACAGGAGCTCTGAACACCGATCTAGACGAGCCCATCAAGGTGGCTGAAGTATATGCGGCACAAGAGCCGCCAAACGCAATACAGCCGCAGGAGCAGACAAAGTGACCAACGCAATGATAAAAAACCTTAGCTCAAAACATATTGAGAAAATGATCGACTACCTTAATGGCCTGTAGGAGGAAGGACGAGTCCCAAACGAGTGGCGACATGCAGATATCACAATTCCTAAGGCCGGAAAGCGGCCCACCCTTGAAACATTAAGACCGATCTCCCTTACATCCTGTCTCGGGAAGCTCTATGAGCGAGTTATCCAAAACCGCCTCGTGAATTTCATTGAGGACAGAGATCTCTTTCCACAGTCCATGATTGGCTTCAGGCGCGGTCTCTCAACCGAGGACGCCTTTCTCTTGCTTAAAAAGGAAGTTCTTACAGGTATCCCAAGAGGAAGCGAGCATCTGATCCTGGCGCTTGACCTTAAGGGAGCTTTTGACAATGTCTCACACGAAGCTATCCTCCGCGAACTGAACTCCCTGGGATGTGGACAGATGATTTTTAACTACATTAGAGCTTTCCTCACGGACCGCACTGCCACAATTCGAATGGGAAATACCAGATCAGATACCATACCAATGCCAAACAAGGGCACTCCGCAGGGATCAATCATCTCTTCCCTCTTATTCAATATTGCCATGACAGGATTGGCTCGTCGGCTGCAGGAATTACCCGATATAGGATTTACACTGTATGCAGACGATATAACTATCTGGACGACTAAGGGACCCCTTGCACAGAAGGAACAAGTCCTACAGGAAGCGGCATCGATTGTCGAAACATTTGCCGCTACTAGTGGCCATCGCTGTGCACCGGAGAAGTAATCAGGGTGCACGGTCAAAATTACAAAAACTCTGAACCAATAGATCTCTATGTAGAAGGCCAACAGATTCGAGAGGTCTCGGCATTAGAATTCTCGGGCTTTGGATTCAAAGTAACCTACGCGCAGGACATACCATAAAAACTCTCAAAACAACCGCCCACCAAATTACACGTATGATTAGTCGTATAACACGCCACAAGAAAGGCATGCGCGAGGAAGACACTCTTCGTCTTGTACAGTCCTTGGTTATCTGCAGAATAGCATACGGCCTTCCGTATCATCATCTCACAAAGGGAGAACTTAAGCAGGCCGACACTGTCATTCGCAGCGCGTACAAAACAGCTCTCGGCCTTCCTCCAAGCACCTCGACCGAACGTCTAATCAAGCTTGGAGTCCACAACACCTTTGAGGAGATCAGAGATGCGGTCTTAGCATCACAGAGAGCCCGACTCCAACAGACCACCACCGGAAGAGCCATTCTTCAGCGCATTGGTACACCACGAGATCTACAAGAGCTCTGGCGACACACTTCCCTACCTGCAAAAATAATAAGACAGATCTCGGTGGCTCCGCTTCCAAAACATATGCATTCAGAAATCCACAAAGGCAGACGGGAGGCTAGGGTCACTCATCTACGCCGGCATCTAGAGTCAGATCGCAAAGCAGTCTGTCTAGACGTGGCGGCATACACGGAACCAAGCATCTTTGTTGCAGTCGCCCTTGACCACAATTTTCAACTACTTACGAGTGGTTCACTCCGGGCTGAGGATCCTGCCGCGGCGGAAGCCTCCGCCATCGCCCTTGCCATAAGGCATTGTGACATGGCGGACAAATCAGCTCACATAATAACTGACTCGAAGCGAGCCTGTCAATATTACGTTACAGGGAGAGTCCCAAAAATGACAGCGGCTCTACTCATACCGTCGGGCCTCTCACCTACACTTCAACGCCCCCATAACATTACTTGGACTCCGGGCCATTGAGGTCTTGAAGGCAACGAGGCGGCAAACGATCTAGCTCGTGAGCTAACAAACCGAGCGGATCCTTGCCCGTACCTCACCCCTCTACCATCAAACTATGGGGAACGGCTTGAGATGCTTAGATTAGATCGTAGAATATATCCCCCTCCCCATATTAAACTCATCACAGAAGAAGCCACATTTTGGAGGCGAATACAAACGAATACCTTCCCTAACCTGTACTTGCACAGCTTTATTCACCCTTCCAAATTCCGCTCCTTCTGTCCATGGTGCGGCGAAAAGCTTACGCTGTTTCACATTTCCTGGAATTGTCCCCAAAAACCACCTCATCTAAAAACATTACAGACATCATACGAGCAGTGGGAGGCAGCCCTGACCAGCAATGGTCTGGAGGACCAGTGTCGCATCATGAGACTGGTCCAAGCATCCGCCCAAGCCACCGGAGTCCTGAACTGAGGACTCCGCCTACTTGACTCGTAGAACACTTCAATGAAATAATAAATGTTTTATCTCTCTCTCTCTCTCTCCTCTAAGGCGCCATCTGCGCTTCTAAAAATGAAAATTGAATTTGAGGAAATTAAAGTTGCAATAACTGTCTTAGTTCTCCAGCGCGCATAGGAAGTTAAAGAAGAAAGAGAGAAAGAGGTGCTGTAATGGAGGGCTCCGAAATAATTATTTTAATTACCTGAGTACAGGTGAATAGCCACCCGATTCTTGGCCCATCCCACAGTGTGGGTATGTGCCATCTTTCGATATGATAACAACATAACACCACCTGGGGATCGAAACGAGAACCAATGTCGCACAGCACACGGGCACCTTTTTGAGCATCCGGCGCAGTGGCTTAGTAGGTATAGTGCGCTCGGCTACTGAGCCGGAGTACAGGGGCTAAACACGGCCTCGTTACGATAGCGGCGAAATGCAAAAGGTGCCCGTGTGGTTCGCGATGTCAGAGGCGTTTAAGATCCCCCGGTGGTCTTAGTTTACAGCCCTTTACTACAGCTCCTTTTTCTTTCTTATTTCGCTCCCATGCCCCATCCTTCCCTCACAGCGCGTTTGAGGTGTCCTGGGCGGCTCAGCGGTTAGGGCGCTCGGCTACTGATCCGAAGTTCCCGGGTTAGAACCCGACCGTGGCGGCTGCGTTTTTGTGGAGGCTAAACGCTAAGGTTCCCGTGTGCTGTGCGATGTCAGTGCATGTTAAAGATCCCCAGGTGGTCGAAATTATTCCGGAGCCCTCCACTACGGCACCTCTTTCTTTCTTACTTCACTCTCTCCTTTATCCCTTCCCTTACTCAGGTGTCCATTGATACATGAGACAGATACTGCGCCATTTCCTTTCCCCAAAAACCAATTATCATTATTATGTCCAGCAAGAAGTTAAGCAGTCACTGCGCCTTTCATTTCCTTCCAACCAACCTTCTTTTTTATTCTTTGCGAACCTGTGTTCGGGTTATTAGTAGTTAAGAGGGAAGGTGCTAAAACATTATTACAGTTTGTGGTAACCTACACCATACCGCTGAGGGATCACCGAATGGGTAAAAGAGACAAAATTAAAAAGCAGATGATTACGGCTGCTCTCGCAGGCCTTTGTGGCCTTCGTGGCATAATGTAAGCGCAATAAATTTTACGGCGAGAGCCTTTACTTTGATCCCATCCCGAGTGTACTCACGTGTAGCTGAATGCCATTACAGTCATTGTCGTAGGAATCCATAAGCCAAGAGCGATAAAGCAGAACAAAAACTATTCAAAGGAGACGAACAAGGAGAAGAAAGAAGACGAAAAAAGCACAGAAATTAAACCCGGTTAAGAGAGAGAGAAAGATGAAAGGAACGTTAGTTGAAAAACATCACGGCTCTAGCCGAATGTTTCAGCAAAACTGTATCACAGTTTAGCCTTTCTTTTTTTGCTGAGATAAGAATAGCAAAAGCATTCCGCAAAATCGCGGTATTGTTTCTGTGAAGCATCGGCGAGTATGAAGCTTTCACCCGGCAAGCGTCACGCGCAACGTACCTTGGGGGTATATCTGCAAAGATATTTTTTTATTTCCTCGAAAGGTACATGTGCGTCGCCTTGATCGCACCTCAGAATGCACCGGTTAGGAATGGCATCAATTTGTGCTGATTTGCCACCGAAACTGGTGAAGTTTTCAAGTATATAAGTTTTGTCGGAAGCGGGGATATTTTTTTAGAAATGCCACCTGGGTTATGGAGCGGAAAGGGCAGATGAGAATCTGCGCAAGTAGTTGTCAGTTTTCCTCCAGATTTTCGTCTAAGAAGAGGGAGCTCAGTTATTGGTGCTGTAGTTCTGCGTCAGGTCGTATACGGAGGTTGTAGTGCCTGTTACAACATAGCACGCGAGGCACACACTGCCATACAAACAACTTTTCTTAATCATCCACTACGGAAGTAAGCTTCCGACACTTACCTTGGCGAGATTCTATACGTGAGCAGGTGATCTGCTGTAAATCATGGCGTAAAACACGCCATCTAGATTGCATGAAAACTGAAAGCAAGATCCAGCTAGATTTTCTTTTCCATCTTTGGTGTTAGTCAACATTGTTTCTTAACTATTAGCCGCGGCTTTGTTCAAAAAAAGTTGTATAAATAGCTCATGCGTGTTGTTGACATACTGGCGGTCAGATCTATATGTTATGCTGATCAAAGAGCATGTGCTTTTCTTTTTTACTCACTTGTTATTGATATTGCTGTTTGTAGAAACGCTACAGGGCGAGTTAGAAACAAAAACGCAATATACAGCTCAAAAAAGTGTTCCTAACCACAACCGTAAGCAATAGTAAAAAACTAGAATAAAAGCTCAAATGCCAGGCGCGCCGAAACTCGGTTGCATTGTCAAATACAGGAGCTACAGAACATAGTACAGCGCAAGCACACTGAACATCGATTGCAAACAATAGTGGGCTGCGCAACGAGAACAATACAATAACGGCAGCATGAGACAGACCCTTTCTAATGAAGTGTGAAACAAGAAAACAGTGAACTTTCAAAATGATGCAAGATGAATTATCCTGACCCCCCCCCTTCCTCTCCTCATACTTTTTGGCTCATGCATAACCACGCCTTTTAATGAAACAATGAAAAGCATCACTTTCCAAGCTGCACAACAGAAACAGGACAAAATCGAACAGAATGGAGTCAGTTTATGGGCAAGCACTACAGCATGAAGCCGCCTATAGTCGCTGTACCTCATGGCGCCTTCAGTGTGGTTATGACGCACATAAGTGTTAGAGAGCTGACTTTGAATGCAGCACGAGGCAAAAATTTAAGCAGTCACGGTTGACTGAGAATTTACGCTAATGAAACATTCGTGCAGGTTTTTTGTTTTGTTGTTCTTTAGAAACCTCAGTGCAGCACAGATCACTGCACCTCAGGCAAGTGCATTTTTTATGGCCTGTTTTAGTTTCTCTGTATATTAATATATCAATTCGTCACGGAAAAATTTTTTTTGAGTTTTTGCCGAAAATCACCAAATTAACGTGTTCGTTGAAAGAAACTATTATTCTGCCCTCGCGTGTAATCGACCCTGCCGAGAGATCGCAACGCCGCTAGCTTTAGTTGTAGGTCCTCAGCATTCTGCAAAGTATACTTAATTGCTCCCCAGTATTTGCATATGATGAGTTAGGCTTGTTGTGGGGCTGGTTGTTGTAACTTGCGAGAACGTATTTTTAGGCAAGTTGGTGCATTACTCGAATTTGTTTTTAGCGCAGATAGACACCACAGGAAGAAACGAACTTGACAGGGCAGAGCTCTAACTAACAACTCAGTTTCTATTCAGAGATCTCTTGCCTTTATACAGCAGCTGCTCGTAGCAACAAAGTGGAAGACAAGAATTCGCACACAGACATATCATATCAACTGAGATCCCGTCATCCCTCGAGGAGGACTGGAGTGAATTCTTTTCTTTCGTTTTGTTGATACGAGCAGCTACTGTATAAAGGCAAGCGATCTCTCAATAAAAACCGAGACGAAAGTTAGCGCTCTGTACTGTCAAGTTAGTTTCTTCGTGTGGTGTCTTTCTGCGCTAAAAACAAATTCTAGTTAGTGTATTCTTCGCAGATTCTCCTTTCCTTGTTTGTTTTACACTGCTTTCACGTCGGCTCTGGATACGACTGGCGTACTTCCTCCCTTCCTCCCTTTTACATCCCTTCACCTGCACTGAGTCCCTCACTCATCGCTGCACAGGTCTTCGTTATCCCCAGCGTAGGCGTGACATGCGCGCACGTGTCTTCTCATGTTGGCCATGTTCACAAAGACTTTCACGCAGTGCAGGCAGTGCAGCCTATACTGGCGACCGTGCACCACCCTCTCATTTCTCACGACGTCAACCAGTCGCGTGAACCTCTTGCCACACTGGGAGCAGGCGTGCGGCCTCTCCCCCGTGTGTGTCAGCAGGTGCCTGTAGAGGTGGCCCTTCTGGGTGAACCCCTTCCCGCAGCGGGGACACAAGTGCAAGGCAGCCGCGCGGTCCACACCGTGCTGCACCCTGCGGTGAGTAGCCAGGTTAGACGCCTGGCCGAAGCGCTGTCCGCACTCCGGGTACTCGTGCGGCCCCTTCCCCGAGTGGACCACCGTCGAAGAAGAAATTAATGGCGCGTTGCCCTTCCTGGACGTATTGGTAAAACGAAACAGTGGAAAGCTATCATTCAGCGTCTACAGGAAACCCACCCACACCGGAATATACCTTAACTTCAAATCTGTGCACCCGGCTATTCAAAAGAAATCTGTTGCCACTACCTTTTTCAAACGCGCAGAACGCATATGCAGTTTTTCCTGAAGATCGGGCAGTCGACTTTGGTACTGTACGACAAGAACTCGCGCGAAACGAGTACCCAGCTGCTTTTGTGGCATCCGTTGAAAAGCAGTTATCTTGCCCGACACGTGACCGTGTTGTCCCCTCTGAAACGTGCCGCTGTTCCCTACACACCTGGAATAAGCGAAGCCTTGGCGCGTATTCTGCGCACATTCCAAGTTCACGTTGCCCATGTCCCCACAAGGAAACTTCGGCATGCGCTGGTTAACGTCAAAGACGTTCTCCCCAAAGAAAAGTACCCTGGCGTTGTTTACAGCGTCCCGTGTTCTGATTGTGACAGCGTCTACATCGGCGAGACTGGTGATTTTAATAGACGCCTAAAAGAACATTGTAATGATGTTAAAAACAAAAAAGTGAACTCTAATGCTATCGCCGAACACTCCGTATCAACTGGCCACGATATTGACTGGGGTAGGGCACACGTGCTGGCAACTGAAAAGAATCTGTACCGTCGCTTTCACCTCGAATCATTATTCATTCAAACGACTAATCGCACCCTCAATCGCAACACTGGAAATCTAACGCCTGTATACGCACGCTCCCTGCGCCCTCTTTTCAAACGTATTTAATCCTGATGCACTTCCTAATCCTTCTCATTGTGAACAAGGCTCCCGTATGGGAGCCGAAACGTTATTTTGTCGTTTTTTGTTTTTTACTTTTGGTCGGCGTCCTCCTTTTAAGTTTTATTATGATTGTCCCCGACCAGACGAGTTTTCGTCCAACTCTCGACTTCATCGTCCCAAATGCCGGTACGACGGCTACCACGTGGAAAAACACGTCGGCCGACCTGGGGAGTGACCACATGATCGTCGAAATTCACGCACAGACTCCGGACAAGGCGCAGGGCAGTAAGCGAGTGCTCGAAAGCTACTTCATACCGCGGCGGCTAGCACACGTCTCGTGCTTGTGTCGGTATTCGCCGGGCTGGGATAAACCTGTCTTGTTGGCGTCTCAACAATTACCATGTTCTTAACCTGCACCTCGGAGGACCCCCTTTGGTGAGCGATCAGGAAAAAACGTGCGAGAAAAAAAAATAACGGAAACTATTTACTGCGGGCTTGAATGACGTCGACCTTCGGCATCCTGTCTTCTCCGAGTTGATCAACGAAGAATGCCTAATCCCTTTGCGGTGACGCTGCCTAGCCCACAACCAGCAGAGGTGGTACCATGCTCGATGTAAAGACGTAGATGTCAGGTACGCGCAGCCGCTGCCTTAGTCGTCGCTACCAGGAGCCGGGTTGGACTGGGAGCCAGACGTCAAAACGTTGGAGCACCGAGAGAGTTCGAACGGCCACCTGCGCGAGATAAAATAAGTTCGAAGTCGGAAGCTCGTTGCTTTCAAACCTCTCTTCAGCGGAGCGAGGACAGAATAAAATTTCAAATGGACCGATTGGGAAGATTTCAGAAATAAACGAGACCAACAAGAGCCTTCAGGAGATTCGATCACGGACATCGAAGCCTGGACCCGCTCGCTGGTTGCAGACGTCAAAGCGTCAACCAAGACCGTCAAAACCGAGGTTGAAACTGACCAGGTGGACAGCCGCCTGGCGCATCTCATCGAGGCCAAGAACTCTGTCCTGGCCATGTGGAAGGGACAAAGTCTCAATCGGAGACTCAGGAAAAAAAAATAGCGGAGATCAACCGCAACATCGAGGAGCACTGCCGAACGCTCAACCGCCAGCAATGGGATGAGTTATGCAATGCAATCGACGGCCAACTACACAACGGGAAATCGTGGAACCTGCTTAGGCATCTGTTGGACGAAACGAAGACCAAGTCCCACCAGACGAACCGCCTTTCACGTCTATTACACAAGGAGCTCGAGAAGCACGGTGAAGATGCAGTGACCGTCCGGATACGAGCGAAGTACTTGCCGCACACTTCGACCGCAAAACACGGCCCATATGAGGGGGATCCGAACGCAGAATTGGATAAGGACTTTAACGTAGAAGAGATCAGGACGGCGCTGCACAACCTCCACAGCAGATCGGCGCCGGGTCCTGACGGGGTGCCTAATCGCGCCCTAAAGAATCTCGACGACCGATCCGTGGAACAGTTAACGGCATTCATCAATAAGTGCTGGCAGCGCGGCAGCCTCCCGCAACAGTGGAAAACTGCGAGAATGATACTAATCCCAAAACCCGGAAAACCGCCGAGCCTCGACAACCTTCGCCCCATATCTCTAACGTTGTGCGTCGGCAAGACCATGGAGCACGCACTGCTTAACAGCTGGCAAGCCCACTTAGAGCAGAAAGGGGCGTACCCACTATCCATAATAGGATTCCGCCATCAATTATCCACGCAAGACTCAATGTTACAACTGAAGCCACAGGTGCTTGACGGCAAGACGAGAGGCATCAGAGCAATTCTCGGCCTCGACCTTGAAAGCGCGTTCGACAGAATCGCGCACTCGGCGATCTTACACCAGATATCGCGGCAACACCTACGTGTACGCTCGTACAACTACGTTAAAGATTTTTTGACAGACAGGCGAGCTTTTTTAGTGGCAGGGAATATCCAGCTAGAAGAGCAAACGCTGGGAAGCACCGGCACCCCGCAGGGCTCCGTCATCTCGCCCACTCTATTTAACCTCGTCACGATCGAGCTAGCAGAAAAGCTACAAGAACTCGAAAACGTCCGGCACACCATATACGCCGACGACATAACACTCTGGGTGCACGAAGGCAGCGATGGTCACTAACGGCACTGCAACTAGCAATCGAGACAATAGAGGAATACCTTGTGGGTACGGGATTTCGATGTTCGCCTACAAGGTCGGAACTCCTAATCTACCGCCCTACGCAGAGGGGCAGACCACACGGGTGTGGTCGGAATGCGGCAACGACCAGACGAGAATACGAAGAGATCAGACTACGCACGACTAACGGAGCAACCATCCCGATAGTGCACAGAATTAGGGTTCTTGGCATGATAATCGAAGCCAATGGCGTCAACGGCGAAACTTTCACTAAATTACAGCACAACACGACGAACGTCATGCGAATCCTCAAGAGGGTCACCAGCAGAAGAAACGGAATGATGGAGGCGAGTCTCACACGGCTCATACACTCTTTCGTCATGATTCATATTGCGTACGTCGCGGTATTCCACAACTGGTACAAGGGAGAAGAAGCCAAGATCAACGTTCTCATCCGCAGGGTGTACAAGATAGCACTGGGTCTACCCGAGTCCACCAGCACGCAACGCTTGCCCCAGCTCGGGCTTCACAACATGCTTACCGAAATCGCCGAGGCGCAGCGCACTTCACAACTAGAAAGATTAGCGGGCGCGAGAGCAGGACGCCAGATCATGGAAAGTGTCGGCATCCGTTACCATGCACAAGGCCAGAAAGTCGCTGTTCCGGACGCGATCAGACAAACCCTATAAGTCGGCCCGATTCTACGGAACGTCCACCCAGAACACAACCGGGGAAAAAGAGTGGCCAGGGCCAGAGCTCTCCTACACACCCACGGAGACGAAACGGGGACAAGGTTCGTTGACGCCGCGGAATACGCAGAACGCTCGCGATTCGCGGTTGCAGTCGTCGATTCTAGTGGCGAAACGCGCATAACGGCGAGTGCAGCGTGCGAGCGCGCAGAAGAAGCGGAAGCGGTGGTGGCCCTCGCCCTCACGGATCCGACGGGCAACACAGTTCTCTGCGACTCGCGACAAACGGTCAAAAACTTCGCCAAAGGATGGATCTCACAGACAGCGGCCCGAATCCTGAGCAATCAAAAAGTCCAGTGGGAGGAAGCTTTTCAAACCAGAATCAAGTGGTTCCCGGTGCATATGGGAGAAGTATCGGACACATATCGCAACCGAAACGAGACGGCACACGCCAAGGCGCGCGAGCTCGCGAACCGCGCCGGCGACCGTCGTCCATGGGACAGCACCAAAGACTGACCACCTACAACGAAATTACCAAGGCCCTCTGCCTGGCCCGCCGAACTTTCCCTGCTCCAAACGACAAGCTGGACAGGGCGCACGCGGTGGCCCTCCGACAACTGCAGACGCTCACGTACCCCAACCCGGCACAATACCAGACTCTACCCCGGAGCATACCCGACAAATATATGCAAGGTCTGCCACACTGCTATAGCAACTTTACCCCACATGCTCTGGGACTGTAGCAAAAACCCTGACGGTGCTAACTCCGGAACCCTCCCGCCACGGTGGGCCGCTGCCTTGCGCAGCCCCAGCCTCGGTGACCAACTCTGGGCCGTCCAGCAGGCCCGCGAGGTGACGGCGAGGCAACACCTCGACGTCCCCACGTGGGAGACCTAAGGCCCCGTCGGCGAAAACTCTGCAGGACTTTTTCATAAAGTGGTTACCATCCAAAAACCTCCACTACGGCACTTTCTTCCTTTCTTCTTTCACTTTCTCCGTTATATCTTCCCTTACGGTGCGGTTCAGGGATCCAAGGATATATGAGAAAGATACTGTGCCATTTCCTTTCCCCGAAACCAATTTTTCTTATTTACCGCGAAAGTCGACTCGCCTTTCTCGATCTACATCTGCCTTGTGATAGCCTATTGTTTCAGGAGGGGTGACGACGTCATTCGAGGGCCGCGTTTCTGCCACGTGTGTCTGCCACGGTTTTCTGGTGACGGCAGGGTTTCCGCTCAATGGGCCAAATTATGCTCTCTCATTAAAACCGTGCTTTCGCACAATAATTCAGACTTCAGTGCTAAACTTCCAGCCATTTTTAGCCACATTTTTTTTAATTGAGGGTTAAATGTCCCTACAATATTCTATTTCTAAAGTCTTATCCTCTTTGATCTCCTCCTTTTGAACTCGTGAAAAGGCATCTAGCAACCCTCAGTTATGGCCGGGCTAGTTTCGAGCAACATATATTTCCAGCATTCCAGATGTTCCATTCAGATGGGCATATTCTCGTTTGACACTCGTCAAATAAACTTCACCGCCTTTAGATTTAAAACTTTGTACTATTAGGAATACGCAATTGATTCCTTCATTAGTTTACCTCTTAATTATAGCTCATTAGTTTTAAACTTTGGGCTATCAGGAATACGCAATTCGATTCCTTCATTAGTTTGCCCCTTCATTATATACCCGGTGGTGGTGGTGAAAGCATTTATTTCAAAGTTGCAGAGAGGTTGCGTGGGGAGCAATCCCCAGTGGGCCGCTCCCGTTACAGCACTAGGTGGAGTCCCTTATTCAGGGACCCCATTGGTCTGGGCCGCCACCCGAGCTCGCTGAACTAGGGCTTGTTGGGCCGGTAGGACCAGGCAGCTGAGCAGGGCCGCCTTTCAGTCCTCTCGGGTAGGGGAAGGGGTTAGGGGCGGAAGAGAAGGATTGTGTTGACATGCCCACACCATGTGGAACGTGTCAGCCACCTGCCCACAGAAAGAGCAGAGGCCAGAGAAAGAAGTGTCGAAATGTTTGAGCACTGCCGGGCACAATAGAGTGTTAGTAAAAAGCCTAAGCAGGATTCTCTCGTCCGCTTTCCCTAGCCCCCTGAGACAACACCCTCTAAATACTTTCTTCAGGCCTCTCCAGGCCCTCCTTTCCACACGCGCTACGTCACGCCAAGTGTCCGGTCAGGCTGCTCACCAAGCGCGGCTCCGCTCCGCTCGGTTGTCTCCCTCGATGTGCTCGCGCTTGCCCGGGCAAGCACAGACACGAACGCAGTCTTGCAGTGAGCGTCTAGCTGCTGCTTGAGTCTTTCAGCCTGGCGTTGGGTGCATTTCCGTTCGCTCCTCGCACGGCTGTGTCTGTTTCGTGTGGCCGTTTCTTGTGTGGCGTGCGTACCTGTGCTAGCGCACGAATGGGAAACTGATTGCCTGCCGTGTAGCGAGTGCAACTTCGTGAAACATGGGCCGGTGCTGTGTTCCCGGGTGCCGCGGGAACTACCAGAATGGTCCCAAAGTACGTGTTTATTGCTTCCCAAGAGACGAAGTACGAAGAAAAGCCTGGTTGCGAGCCATTCCACGGAAGGATTTCACACCTACAGAGCATTCGAGGGTAAGACTCTGAAATATTGCTTAATAGGCGCTGGTAATTATCTTAGTTGTGAGCTGTCGCTCCCGGAAAGGCATGCTGTCTTTGTAGGCAATGATATCACTTCTTACACTTATGTATGAATTGTCCAGGAAGCATTTAGTTCTGTGGATGTGCATAAGGCTTGTGTAAAAGCTGTGTAAATATGTAAAAGCTGTTCACTATTCAGACTCTTTTTACTTAGTGTTTTAGGCAATGGAGAGTCATGGCGAATGGCCTTGCTTCATTTTCTCGTGCAGGTGTGTGAACTGCACTTCCACGCAGGCGACTTCATTACGACGTTGTCACACCAAGATGAACTGACAGGGAAAATAATAGAGGTGAAGCGTGACAGGCTACAGTTGAAGATTGATGCTGCGCCTTCTGTTTTTCCAAACTGCCCAAAATACTTGTCCTCAACGCCTGGACGGAGTGAATCGCCAGAGACGAAAAAAGCAAGAAGGGAAAACGCTGCTTTGCAGGAGGCTATGAGGAAGTCACTTCAGTCTAATGAGCTTGAACAGAAAAGAAACAAAGTTTCATCTTACGAGGAGTTCAAATCTAAGTTGCCTGGAATCTGCAACACGAAATTCTGGACCGTTTCTGTCGATGAGCAGTGCGTTAGGTTCCTTCTCATCGAGAATGATCCTTCACCTAATGTGAAATGCGCCTTGGTAGTTCTCCCTGATCTGTCACTTTCTGTTTTCTTGAATGGAGTGAAGCTTCTGTCGCTTCCTTCAGGCAGGATTCTGCCAGCTCAAGTATGCGACACCTCCAGCCTGTCCTTGCTGCTAGAAGAACTCGAGATAGGCTTGCATAATATACCTGAGGTGACGAAAGAGTCGAAACATACTAAAGTATTGCAGTTTGTCGGTTCACTGCTTGCAGACCTCATTGAGGACAGTGATACGACGAAAGAACAGTCTTCTTTGCTGAAATTTCTGGTTGAGCAGATAGAGCTTCTCCTCGCGAAACAGCATGTGTATAGCGCAGAGCTGCTGGTATTCGCCAGTATTTTGAATTCAATTTCTCCTCACGCATATCACTTCACAAGAGCTGCATCAAGAATCATTCTGCCCCATCCTTCCACACTGCGCCGTGTTTGCTCAAATTACAAAGCTGACCCTCTTGTGGAGCAAAATCAACCGCACTGTCTCTCCTACATCCGAGAACGAGTCAAATCAATGAAAGACCACGAGAAGACAGTGACCCTGATGATCGATGAGATCCACATAAAACCATACTTCGACTACAAAGGGGGCACAATAGTAGGATCGTCGGTTCATTCAACGGAACCAGCAACAACAGCCCATGTGTTCATGGTACAATCACTCCTTTCTGCAAACAAGGACGTCATTCACATATTACCTGTGAGCAAACTGAGCGCAGAAATTTTGCACGAGCATGCTAAGAACATAATCATTAATGTTGAGAAAATGGGGCTCAAAATTATCGCTGTGATAACGGACAACAATGCTCTGAACCGCAAGATGATGTCGTTATTTGCTACAAGTCCTCAGGTGAGCATTGTCTATCCCCATCCAGCCGATAACGCTCGCCCTCTTTTCTACGTGGTCGATCCTGTGCATCTCTTGAAGTGCATTAGGAACAATTGGATTAACCAGAAAAACCCTGGAACATGCCTCTATTTCCCTGAAATGGACTTGAGTGGAGCAATGCCCGAAGGGCCTCCTCGTATGAAAGCTGCTTCTTTCGCAGCTGTGCGGCAGCTTTATTCTTCAGAGAAGACGTCGCTTGTGAAGGCTGCTTACAGACTGAACGCAAAAGCCGTGAATCCAACCTCAATGGAGCGGCAAAATGTAAAGCTCGCTCTCGACGTCATTAATCAGTTTGTTTCAAATGCCCTCAGGACACATGGTTCCGCGTTCAAGATTCCTCAAGCTGAGTCGACTGCTCTTTTCATTGACGTTATCCTCACATGGTGGCAAATAGTCAATGTTAAGACCCCTTGCAAAGGCCAGAGGCTAAGGGACAGCATGCAAGACCCTGTAAGGTCTGTTGATGACACACAGTTAGCTTTCCTGAGCGGCGTTGTGGACTGGTTGGACGCTTGGGCAAGAATAAACACCACCAGTGGCTCGCTGACGAAAGAGACTCACAGTGCTTTGCGACTGACATGCTATTCTCTGGTAGAACTCTCGCGCTACTGCTTAGAAGAACTTCACTTCAAGTACGTACTGCTGGGCAAATTTCAGACGGATGCGCTAGAAGACCGGTTCGGCCGTTACCGCCAGCTGGCAGGATCACAGTACCACATTTCCGTGCGTCAGCTCTACGAATGTGAGAAGAAGCTTCGTCTTCAAAAACTTTTGACATTTCCACGCGAGGAAACAGAGTTTGAAGACGTAAGTGAGGATCTTGTCCCATGCAACTTTTCTGTGGCTGTCAGCGACGACGATATTACACACGCCCACTCTGACATGGATGCTATTGTCTACATTGCAGGATACGCTGCTCATGCTGCTTTAAAGAAGCTTTCATGTTCTGCTTGCTTCAGCACATTGGTGATTGAAAATCGAGAGATCGAAGCGGAAAATACTGCCATGATAGCTAACGTGTCGAGAGGAGGGCTGAAGTTTCCCCAGCCATGCACAGTTCACATGGTACTGATGACTAAACTAGTTGCAGAGAAGTTGTCTTTTGGAGCAACCGCGGAAGATTTTCTCTCCTGTAGAAATCAACGTGGTGTCGTGATTTCACAGACGATTTCCCTCCTGGACGAACACGACATTGAGACATGTGAAAATGGCCACACTGCACAAACTCTCCTGCGCTTGGTAGTACGCGTTGCAACCAACGTTGTTCTAAACAACTTTTGCAAACTAAGAAATGATGCCATACAAGACAATGCGCAGCAGAAGGCCGCAGCCCGGAAAGCAGCAACGCTTAAGAAGAAGTAAGTTTTATTCCCAAGCAATAAAAATGCTTTGCGCACACTTCATTGCTGGTGTCTCGTCGTTTTTTATTGTAAGGGTCAGATTAGCTGTACAAATACTCAACAGCGCAACATTATTGTGAGTGTCATTATTGCTGTGTGTGAAAGCTTTAAGCAAAACACAATACAGAATAAAACTAACACAATGCGCAGTAGACGGTGTTTTTTTTTTTCAATGTTCACGAACTTCTACTTTAACAACTAGATATACGCATGTGCGGTCTGTGCGGATGGATTTTACCGCACGGCAGACATCATGTACGTGATAGAACCTAATAATTAGATGATTAATTGAAATTAACTAATCAATTTTTTATTATAATGACCAATAATGCGAAATTGGCGGCCGTATGCTAAATTGTTTATTATAAAAAACTGTATTAGCAGCTCGAACTTTCTTGACAATAAGGTGTTCTGCAATAAAAAAAATATATAAAGCAGATAAAATGATAGCCTAAGGCGCGCACAAACTAGCGAATTTCTTTTCTGCAGCAACGACAAAAATGAAAATGAAGGAATCACTTATAAGGCAGCTACGTACGGCAGTACCCGAATAGTGCAGACGGGCGCGGCGCGCTGAAATCGCGGAGCGCGGGGCCTGCACGGTCCCTTGGCGTGACGTCACGCGGCCGGTGGAGAGGCCTTAGCATTGAGAGGGTGTTGCCTGAGAGGAGCCGGGTACTGACGGTGCGAGTCCCGGTAATAAGCGGAGATATTTTTGAAAGTAAACAGAGGATAGGAGTTCTGGTCCAGATCGGTAGGGTCTACGTCGGGGGCCCGGTTAGTGAGTGCGCGGGCGACTGAGTTGGCGGTCTCATTCCCTGGTAGGCCATGGTGGCCTGGAGTCCAAATCAGAAATCGGGTCGTGGGGTCCTGATCCCAAGCTGCTCTCCGAAGTATTCGTTGCGCTGTTGGCGTTATCCAGCTCAGATCATAATTCTGGCAAGCCCCTCGCGAGTCGGATATGATGAATTTAGATTGAGCGTGGGAGGCGGCTAGGGCGATTGTCACCTCCTCCGCATGGGTTGTGCTCAGTGCCTTAAAAGTGAGGCCGTTCACCTGTCTTCTCTCGGGAACGACTGCGACCGTGTACCATCCTCCTCTAGAATGATGTGGGCCCGCAACGTCTACATAAAAAAAACGCTGTTTTTGGAGCCATAATGGCGGCCCCGCCGCGGTGGCTCAGTGGTTAGGGCGCTCGACTACTGATCCGGAGTTCCCGGGCTCGAACCCGACCGCGGCGGCTGCGTTTTTATGGAGAAAAACGCGAAGGCGCCCGTGTGCTGTGCGATGTCAGTGCACGTTAAAGATCCCCAGGTGGTCTAAATTATTCCGGAGCCCTCCACTACGGCACCTATTCTTCCTTTCTTCTTTCACTCCCTCCTTTATCCCTTCCCTTACGGCGCGGTTCAGGTGTCCAAAGATATATGAGACAGATACTGCGCCATTTCCTTTTCCCAAAAAACCAATTAATATTATTATTATTATTATTATTATTATTATTATTATTATTATTATTATTATTATTATTATTATTATTATTATAATGGCGGTGCAGGGTATTCGCCCGCGCCTGACGCCGTCCATTGTGGTTCTGTCTGTCCATTTTGGTAGGAAGGGTTCGAACACGGAGGGCGCCTCTTCATAGTTCTGGCACTCGTACCCTTTCCTCAATGTGATGGTCATGTTGTATATGTAGCCGGCCAAGGAGGCGACGACCGGACACGGTCTGGGCAAGATGCGTGTATTGATTAGTGAGGTACGCCTCGCGCAGCTCCCTATAGGTGTTCACCATCCCCAGTGAAAGGAGCCTTGCATTGGAGGTAGAGATCGGGAGGTCGAACGCCCTTTTGATCATCTTGCGGAGAGTAACCTCCAAGATGTCTTCGTCATGCTTGCGAAAGTGCAGGTATGGAGTCGAATATAGAATTCGACTCGTCACAAAAGCATGGGTGAGTCGCATGGCATCTCTACTTCTGAGGCCCCCGTGCTTGTTGAAGACGCGGCGGACCATGCGGCCCACTTGATCGCAAACATTGCGAAGCTTGGCTATGGTTGTGTCAGCGCGACGGTTCTGGTGAATAAATAGTCCCAGAACTCTAATCTCAGTGCCTTCTTGTGTGGGTCCGCTAGCTAGAGAGAGAAGTATTGGGGTCTTGCATCTCTGCTAGTGGCGGAGATGTACGAATTCTTATTTTTGAGGAGAGAACTGGAGACCACAGTACATAGCATAGCGTTTAACTACGCCCGCCGCTGTTTGCAGGCGGTCCTCTAGTTGACCAATGTTGCCCTCTGTTGCCCAAATGGTGATTTCGTCGGCATACAGCGCATGCTGTACACCTTCAACCTCAGCCAGTTGGGCAGGGAGATGGAGCATTGCGAGATTAAAGAGTAGTGGGGACAGCACTGCGCCTTGTGGTGTGCCCGTGTACACATAGTGTAAGGACCGTATTCCTTGTCCTGAATGCGGATAATGGCTTCGCGGTTCGTTAGGAAATGTTTATTGTAATTAAAAGTGCTGTGTCCACAGTGTGTCTTGCTGAGGTGAGAGAGAATGACGCTGTGTTTGTCTTGTGCTGACTTGTGAGGCCGGAATCCAAACACCGTGTCTGCAAAAGTGTTACGGGCCTCCAGATATTGTGAGAGGCGATCTCGAACCATGGCCTCCATAAGCTTGCCCACACACGACGTTAAACGGTTAGGTTGGAGATGATCGGTTATGATGGGCTTGCCTGCCTTTGGGATGAAGGTGACAAGAGCCGTTTTCCATTCTAGGGGGAGGGGTGTATCGTTTTTCCAGATTGCGTTGATGTATTCTAGCAGGACCTCATACGCCGGTTCAGGAAGGTTGGCCAAAAGCTTGACCGTAACCTTGTCCCTGCCCGGCGTGGTACCCCGTCTCATTTTAGTAAGAGCCGCCCGCAGATCGTGGAGCTGGAACGAACGATCCAGATCCGGATTATCTCTGCCTGCATAGAGATATTCCTGTCCACAGAGGTCTAGGACTTGACACAGATACTGATCCCGTAAAGTCTGTGCAAGTTGGTCCGTATTACCTTTTAAATTATGAATCGCTCGTTTCAGATGTTTCTGTGTTTCTGCGCGGGTCTCAGTTGGATCTATTAGGCAGCAGAATAGCTTCCAAGTGTTGCGACTAGACATTTGTCTAGCAAAAGAGTTACAGCGATCCACCCAGTTGGAATCGGCGAGCTGGCCAGCATACTCAGCTGCCTTCTGGGTGAGGTCGTGAATCCGAAAGCGGAGTTTCCTGTTATGTTTCTGACGGCGTCACCTCTTAGTGAGGCTGCGCCGCGCTTCCCAAAAATGAAACAGATGGTTGTTCACATCCGTCAACTTATCTGTCAGTTGTATTTGCTTCTCGTGTTTGTGCAGCGTACGGAAGAGGGTGTGGGCCGAGGAAGAATAGTCGTTTTGGAGCAGACTGTACGGGGGCAGGGATTGCCGGAAAGCCGTCCAGTCTGGCAGGTGGGCCTGCGCTATGGGGCGGTGTAAGGGGCGAGTGTAAACGATAGTGTCGATAATGCAGTGGTCACTGCCTAGGGTGTCCTTGTTGTTGACCCAGTCTGCGTGTCTTATGTTGCGGGTGAGAGTGAGATCGGGACAGGTGTCTCGAGTTACGGAGTTACCCACACGTGTTGGATAGACAGGGTCAGTATGGAGAGTAATGCCCAACGTGGAGATTAGTTCCGCAAGTTTTCTGCCACA
Organism: Amblyomma americanum; assembly: GCF_052857255.1. NCBI lineage: Eukaryota > Metazoa > Arthropoda > Arachnida > Ixodida > Ixodidae > Amblyomma > Amblyomma americanum. The sequence goes on from NC_135497.1 coordinate 268,180,264, forward strand.
CGACTCTTTCTTGCGATAGCCCCACAACCGAGTGGGGGCGTTGAAATCACCCACAATCGGAGGGGGTCGCGACCTGCTATCTTTAGTGCTTTACAAAAGATGTCCGAGAACTTAATGTTCTTAAGTTTAGGGGGGCAGTATACATTTAAGATGTGGACGGGTAAGTCAGTACGACGCAGGGGGAGGACTGTCAGCATCACGTACGAATAGGATAGATTTAGTAGGAGCTCGACCTCCTGCGCGGTAAAGCCTTTGTGGACAAGAAGACAGGTGGACGGGTCCCGTTGGAAAGTGTTGTAACCTGACAGCTTCACCGCCACCCGAGGTTCCTGGAGTGCGACTAATGCTGACGGATGCTCAAAAGTGTCGAGATATAATCTCAAGTGGGCTCGTTTTTTATGGTTTTTGAAACCACGGCAGTTCCATTGCTCGACGGAGAAAGCCTGATGTTTTGGGGGGCGGGTGGGTCTAGTTCCCACTGCCATGTTGAATTTGGGGTTGAGCTGAGCTAGACTCCCCAGCTACGGCTCCCAGGCCCTGAACTGGGAGGGACTGCACGGAATCTTCGGCAATTTCGCTCAGGTCAATACTGGTAAACTTTGGTGGACGGCTAACGTACTTTAGTGGGCTAGGCCTCCGGTCAAGGCGCGGGCCAGTCTCATTCATCCATGTTTTAATGTTACTGGTGACCGCAATGGCCACCTTCTGAGTGATGTCTTCCACTAGCTTACCAAAGGTAGAAAAGCTGGCCTACCAACTCGTCTAGGGTGTTTTCTACAGCCGTTAAACGGCTGTCCATCGCCTTTTCCTGAGGGCTCTCGCACATAGGCTCAGATTCCTCAGTGCGCACCACTGGGACCGCCGGCGACGACGACGACGATGGTGATTCTGCCTGCGCAGAGCGTAAAATTTTGTTTTCCGAAGCTAGCTGAGTTACCTGCGCTCGAAGTGCCGCCATTTCGCGGCGCATCTTAACGATTTCAGGGGGAAGGGAAGAAGGGTTAGAAGCGGAAGAGAAGGCGACCCCAGCCCAGCTGCCAACCTTGTTCGATGACTTCTTGGAAGCCGCAGTCGTTGACGGGCCGCTACCTCCGAGATCCGAGTACTCCCCGGCCTTGAAAGCCGGAGCACCCTGGTCATGTGACGTCTTCGGTGTTGTCCTTGTTGACGGCTTCTTGGGAGATAAATGTGGCGTCTTCGGGTTGGCCGGCGCGCGTTTGGTAACGCCGCGTCGCAGCGCGTCGTTGGTCGCCGTGCTGCCAGCCTTGCCGCCGGAAGCACCTCCTTGCACGATGCCCAGCGACTCGGAATGCCGTGTAGCTGGAGGCCTCTTGAGGCACGGGGCGGCGGGTGTTCCCGGAGCTTGCTGGAGCCGGCGAAATTTTCCTTTGCAGGCCTGGGAGCCCGTGAGGTGGGCTTGCCCGCAGACCATGCAAGCCGGCTTGCAAACGTGAGGCGCCATACTGTCGGCAGCCGTCCCCACGTTTTGGCCGCAATGGGCGCAGCTTTCCTCTACCGGGCGAGGGCAGATGTCCACCCGGTGTCCGATCGTTCTACACCGGTAACAAGCAGGGATGGTGCGCTTGTACTCTCGCACTGGCGTGACCGTTGAGTTAAAGAGGACAAAGCGCGGCACCTTTCGGCCCTCGAAGGTGACCAGCGAAAGAGATGACTTTCCTAGCTTGCGGACGAAGGCGATATCACCGTCACGCCAGACGATTTTGTCGCGGAGAGTAGCCGAGGTCTCCCGCTCGTGAACGGTGATGACATTAAGTTTCTCGTGGCCAATGAGAGGAAGTTTACCCTCACTTGAGTTAAGGGTGAATTCCCGGGTCACCTTGTTGGCGGTGGCGACGTCTTGGGTGGCGCAGAGAAATATGTTCTGATCCCAGAGGAGCCAATAGTGAGGGCTTTGACTGCCTCAGCGCCAACATAGGAGGCAAGGGCTAGGCCTAGCTCACCGGGCTTGAAAGCTTGGCGGAAGTCGATGGTGGCTCGTGGCTTCACTACCACAATGATGTCTTCCTGCTCGAAGCGAGGCATCTTGCGCGGGTGCCACGACGGCTTCTGTGCCGGCGGAAAACGCGCGCCGACTTCTGTAGCAGGAGAAATTCGAGTCGCCCTGTCAGCATCGGACGCGGCGGCGGCAGCCGTCTTGGCGCGTTGGCCACGCTTGCGCAGCGTCATTAACCTAAAGAGGCTCTCATCAGAAATAGCGTCCGACGATTCCGCAGTGTTTTGAGCGGCAGCAGGGATGGTTTCGGTCCACGACAGTGTGGATGGATCGTAGCCCCGAAGAGCGGAGGCCGCCATGTTGGCCGACGGCCGCGGAGAATCCCCGTCCAGGGCGGTATTGACGCTATCCTTCGTTAGGCTTAGCGGAGCTCCCACGAGGCGGAATCAGAGATCGGGCATAACATTCCCAAATATAGTCCTACCTCGGTGAAAGGGGTGTCTTATTGGCCCGGACAACTTTAGAAGGATGATGCCAGAAAAGTTTTTGGGCTGCAGCAAAAATTTCCGGCCTTCCGGACGAAAATCACAGGAGCCGATGTGGAGCGCGTTCGCCTTCGTCGCGCGTCCGTCTGCGTCAACGCCCTGACATCGCACAGTACACGGGCGTCTAGAATGTCGCCTCGATAGAATTTAGACCTCCGCGGCCATATAGAGCCCGCATCTTTCGTGTCAGATGCCGAGTGCCACAACCATTTAACCACCCCTACGGCCTTTAAACTGTCCTCAAACTGTGTATATGTTTGTACGTACTCTGAGCTACATCACCAACCTGTCATCATCATTTCACATCTCCTATTGTTTCATTGTCACAAATAAATTCTCTTTACTCTATGACCAATATCCAATTGCTGATGAGGAGCTACACTGTTAGGTGGTAAATGCTATAAATATGTGAACACAGACTAAATGAAGCCGCAAGAACATTAATTGTATAATTTACTTGCAATGCAGCCGTTGGAAGGAGTGTCATGACCGTATTGTTCTCTATGTACGAGACTTCGCTTATCCCGTACGCGCACTTCCTCTACGCCGTCCCTATTACCAACCATGCATTGCCAAGATATCAGCAACTTAACCTATAAAACTGTAGAGGTACACTGCCCGCGTGTTCATCCTCTTAACCTTGCGACGAGAGCAGAAACGCCACACCTTAGGGTTGAAAGCGCAATGACCACATAAATCCCCCGTATTTCGAAGAATAATGGAGGTGATTTCAGCTGTACTCACTTTTCCTCGCTGTCTTTCCATATGGTGCCACATGGCACAGATAAGTAATTTTATAGTAATGAGTTTAACGTTCCGAAGCGACAGATGCATGTCTCGGCTTTGGAACGTTAGTGTTTCGTTTCGGTGCTTTCACCTCAACAACCCAGAACTTTATTTCGCTTTCCTATGTCTCTGTTCGATGTGCCTTGCACTCTCCTACACCCTCGAGGCTGTGAGCCAAACAGCATTGTCGCGCATTACGCGATAGCGTATACAGTTCGTTCGGTCGAAAAGCCGTCGGCGCAGTAATGGTCGGCACAGTGTGTCGGAAATAATCGGGGGCTGCGGTAAAAAATCTTATCATGGCAATTTGTGGTTCTAGTGATTGATGATTGATTGGTGTGTGATAGGCGGTGACGAGTTGATGAAATCATTGTAATTAATTGATCAATTAAAGAAATAAGAAAATGGCAAAATTGGAAAAAGGTGGTTCAAAGGTACCAAAATGCTCAGTATGAAAAGCCAATGCTTGATGTTGCTAATTAAGAAAATTTACTATGTGCAATTAATCTATTAATTAACTGAAGCAATTTTAAGAAATGAAAAATGCCCTCGAAGGTGGCAAACTGCTCAGGATGGAAAGCCTAACCCAGTACGCTATCGCGTCATAAGCTTAAGGCGTAGCTTAAAGGCACAGTGAGGACAACTCAAATTTGTTGTTACCAAAATCTGATCGGCATTTCATGGATTTGTTGCCGCTTGTCCGGGAGCGAAAGACGTACGCATTTATTTCAAAGAAATTTGGATTCGAAGTTCACTCTCCATTCACTCCCGGATATTGAACATGCTGTCAATAACTATTTGTTCCACCTGTCTACTAGGTTAAACACAAATAAATTATGCTTGAACATTGAGAAAACGAAATATATATGGTTTGAACCGCTAAACAAGCCTAGGAAATCTCCCATAGAAATTTTGTTTGATGGCAAAGAAATAGCTCAAGTCAAGGCCCAAAAATTTTTAGGCGTGTGGTTTGAAGAAAGCTTATCGTGGAATTATCATGTTAACAGCCTCATAGCTGACCTAAGTAAAACAATTGGCTGCCTCTTTAAGATTTCTCCACTCATCCCTCAATGGTTACGAACTGTACTTTATTACTCACTCTTTTACTCCAAGCTTTCCTACTGTGCTTTAGTCTGGGGTACCACTACAAATCACAGTTAGAAAAGATTAATTACCCTGCAAAAAAAAGTGTTAAGAATATTTGAGCAATATCACGGCCCACCCGAATTACTGCGGACAAGGCCGCTTTTTCTGAAATACAAAACGCTAAAGGCCAATCAAATTTATTATTTCAAATTACTTGAGTACATGAAAAAGCGAAGCTTTACAGTGTACAAAAATCTAATGCAGTTCCAGCATACACTCTGCGTAAGGAAATTTTACGGCCGCCAAAAATAAAAACGAATTATGGACGACAACATATTGAATATCAAACAGCTAACCTTCTAAATAAAATACAAGAATTAACAGATCTGAGTGCTAATGTCTCCAAAAACACGCCAAGAGCTCTGCTGCTGGAAAATAACTTAAAACTCACATAATCTGCCATGTTTCTGTCCCTAATTGCTCTATTTTAGGAGTGCATTATCATTTTGTATCTTGCTGTTGTTTTTTTATTATGATGTTGCAATTTTGTTGTTCCTAAGCTTGCAACAACCATGTTCAGAATTTTTTTATATTTGCAATCTTTGTACCAAGTATTTTGTGTCGGCATGTACGAATTATTGTTTGTTGTATACTGTTAATTTTTCGTTACATGATTTATTTACCTTTTTTCCACCTTCTTATTTCCCCCAGAAGATTTTGGTGCGAAACTTTTTAAAGCTATGTCTAACGTTTTTGCCAAACTGTATGCACCCGCCGCGGTGGCTCAGTGGTTAGGGCGCTCGACAACTGATCCGGAGTTCCCGGGTTCGAACCCGACCACGGCGGCTGCGTTTTTATGGAGGAAAAACGCTAAGGCGCCCGTGTGCTGTTCGATGTCAGTGCACGTTAAAGATCCCCAGGTGGTCGAAATTATTCCGGAGCCCTCCACTACGGCACCTCTCTTCCTTTCTTCTTTCACTCCCTCCTTTACTCTTTCCTTACGGCGCGGTTCAGGTGTCCAACGATATATGAGACAGATACTGTGCCATTTCCTTTCCCCAAATAACCAATTATTGTTATTATTATTATTAAACTGTATGCGGGGCAAGAGCCATCGTCAGGCGTTTCGCCTTTAGCTCTTGCTCATCTTTCTGCATCAGAAAGAAACAAATAAATCAAATCAAATAAAAATAAAAAAGGTATTTCCCGCCGCTCCGATTCAAACTCGAGAACTCTTATGACGCCACGGCAAACTCTTAGAACGTCATAGGACGGAGTGACGTGAAACGTGATGTAAATGGAGACTCCATGATTTCTGGCGGCTAGCGGTGCGGTCTAGCAGCTGCGAAATGAAAGATACCGCCACCTCACGTTGATAGCATCTATCGGGGGTCGCTACCGTCGCTTTGTTTACGTTCGTACCGGCGTCTTACCAGCGTTACGATGGATCCCGTTCCCGAACCCGACGACGTAGTTCTCGCAAAAACCCCGGCGTGCATTTCAGCGACCTCAGCCCGACAGAGCGTGCGATGCTTTTGAGGGAGCATGGTTAGGTTAGGCGCCAGCGGGTCGTTTCCCCCTTCCGCCGTGAGCAGCCGATGCAAATTAAATATCATAACCTCAGTGCGGGGAGTCGCGAGGGGCCAGGACAAGGACGGTGTGTCGCGCCCATCGGAGGCTGGCCGGGCCTTTGGGTACAGCGGTTTGTGATTCCTTGAACGGCGCGGTTGCACGATGCAGCAGGCGGCGCCGAGGTTTCCCACGGTTTCCACAAAAGACGGATGGGTGCTCAAGGACGCTCGCGTTTAAAGTTGGCGGCTTGAAACTAAAGCCGACGCACGACGCTCCAACGGCTTCCGCTGGATCCAACGGGTCTACTGGATCGGACTCTCTCGCCCACTTGCATGTAACTTCAGATGTTTACTGTGAATGGATTAAATTAGCTAAGAGCTCGAAAAGAACATCTCCGCCCAACTGCCGAAGCTATTCAATTGCGTCACAACGCGCACATCGCCTCGGAGCCGAATCGGTCTGGCCGGGCCAGCGGCGGCTGGCGCACTCAGCGCGAAATAGAGACATGCTTCAAGTCTTCGCCAGTGCGGTCAGAGTGCGTCGAAGCCGCCGAACATGACAGCGGTCAAGCGAAGTTGGAGTATACAGGGTCTCGCTTTGGCCGACGTGACGTCGCCGTGCAGCGCGCGCGCGAACGTTGCGCCTGAGTATAAACACGCCTTAACAGAGCCCGCGCTTAAACGCTAGCCAACGTAATCGGTGGCGGCATCTATGGGAGCCACTGAAACCCACCGCCCACTCACTGAATAATAAAAAAAATACTGTGCGAGGCTCGGAATCGAACTAGGGCCTTTGGCAATTGAGGCGGAGACGCCGCCACTCTGCAACGACGGCTTAAGGTACAACCATCAATAAAGGCGCCTCTAGTCGATGCACTCTTCCGATGCAGAAGTCTCCGTGCTTTCGCTACGTATATCCTGGCCTAACCGAGCTAGGCTATCAACAATTTTTCTTAACTGCCTTGTACCTTGTCTCCCGTCCCTAATAAACAATTTCCGTTAAGTAGGTTGAAGTTGACTGGCACAGCCGGGAATGTTTCGCCGGGCGAGCGTGGCATCATAGATTTCATCGACCATGGCGATCATCTGACCAGCCTTAACAGGCTCCTTCAAAGGTTAACTATAGCACTTGAAGCGGCACTTAGAGTTCCTCTGCGGTTCGGCGCTTTTAAATCGAGGCGCGTCCAAAACAAAACCACGGGGCACGCAAAGCTCATAGACGCGAAGCGCCATAACAAATCGAAACTCTCCGGGCCGCCTGTGGCGCCGCCAAGCATCGGTTTTCTTTGCTTCCAACATTCAGATTGTCTTTTGTCTGCCTTCATTGTGTGATAAAAATGCACTATCGGTTTTAATACAAAACTTACTTCAATATTGAACCGCGCCACCTTTCTTTTTAAGCCTCAGGGATTCGCGACCCCATGTAGGAAGAAAAATTCCTCCAAGGTGGCCTCTCTTGTTCTATGATGTCATCACGCTTGTACTTGCGAGATTGGCCTGAGGCGGCGATACCTGTATTTTGGTTCTTGCTATTTTCTACCTTAGAAGAGTTTTGTTTTCAGTAAAAGTGGAGGTTTTGTTATCAGGGGTTGGTATTCTATCGATACAACCAAACTTCAATTTCTCTTCAGTGTCCCTTTAATTGTCCTCTCTAATGTCCTCTCTAGGGACCAGTACTTCTTCCAGACATGAAAATATTATTTCCGATTACATTTAGAAGCGTCTCCATTATTCGCATTGGTGTAATCCCTGTTAAAGATCCCCAGGTGGTCGAAATTATTCCGGAGCCCTCCACTACGGTACCTGTTTCTTCCTTTCTTCTTTCACTCACTCCATTATTCCTTCCCTTACGGCGCGGTTCAGGTGTCCAACGATATAAGAGACAGATACTGCGCCATTTCCTTTGCCCAAAACCAATTACTATTATTAATCCTTGTGCACGTTAAAGATCCCCAGGTGGTCGAAATTATTCCGGAGCCCTCCACTATGGCACCTCTTTCTTCCTTTCACTCCCCTTCTCTTACGGCGCGGTTCACGTGTCCGCCCATATGTGAGACAGATACCGCGCCATTTCCTTTCCACAAAAAACAATTTTGAATTTTTAATTCCTCTGATTCAAAATGGCGCCCCCCGATCGAACGATCAGTGTCGCCACCCTACCAAAGAGATGCTCTATCGAGGCAACATCAGCTAAAAAATGCGGTTTTGAGGAAAGTAAATGACGCAGTAACTATCACACTTCTCAGTGCACACCTCAACAGCGCCGTGAGGAAAAGGATAGCTTTTTTTCTCCAGCTTTTGATTTCTTTTCCTGGACCGAGTGGCCCGACGCTGCCCTCCTGGCTGCGCTTTTATTTCTCGCCGCTGTACACGGCGATGCTCCACGAGCTATAATAATAATCAATCAATCAATCAATCAATCAATCAATTAATCAATCAATCTTTATTTTTCGGTGCCCAGGAACAACCCAAAGGTCTTGGTGCTGGTACACCATTCACACGCACAAAATGTAAATTTATTTCACTACAAAGGAAGACACTCAGGGGAGGTAATGCAGCAGTCAAGGCGATAGAAAAAAAAAAGACATAAACTAGGCGTGACAGCAAGCATGAAGCAAAAAAGCGAAAACAGCGGTAAATGAAAACAGCTAGAACAGGCAACATACATATAAATAACTAATGAAACAATAAACAAAGAGAATGAACGACCGATAACAGCCAAGTACAGCATATAGCAAAATACAAACAAGAATAAAGCCAATACTAATATGAACGAATATGAATAATAATAATAATAATAATAATAATAATAATAATAATAATAATAATAATAATAATAATAATAATAATAATAATAATAATAATAATAATAATAATAATAATAATAATAATAATAATAATATTATAATAATAATAATAATAATAATTTTAATAAGTTTCCTTTCCACAAAAACCAATTATTATTAATTACTATAGCTCGTGGAGCATCGCCGTGTACACCGGCGAGAAATAAGAGCGCAGCCAGGAGGGCAGCGTCGGGCGACTCGGTCCAGCAAGTAAAAACAAAAGCTGGAGAAAAGATACACTTCTTTCGTATTCACACATTATACTACTAGTTATTTCAATTAACAGTTTAGTGCAGCTCCTTGAGTCCAGCGATTCTGATTGAGTACCCGAGCCTTCGTTGCGGTTTTCAAGGACACTCTGTGTAACTATGTTAGCTGCCTCAGCAGACATTTTACCGCTGAGTTCTAAGATATTCGGTACAAAACTGCAGGTATGCCGGCGTCGTCGAACATTTGGCAGTTGACAGACGATATTGCCGTCAACTTCATGATGGCCTTATGGCTCCACCAACAGCACGTGAAATCAAGGAGGCGTTAGATTCCATGAAACGAGGCTCAGCGCCTGGGCCAGATACGCTTGCTGTTGAGCTCTATTTACAATTCTGGCTCATTGTAGGCCTCATTTTCTCGGATGTGTTAAAAATCTGTTTCACTCGGCATGTCTTTCCCGATTCAGTTAAAAGTGGCCGCATTGTCCTGATTCCTAAAAAGTCTCCTTTCTCCACATGTCCAGCAGATTGACGCCATATCACCCGACTAATTTAAGCTAACTAAGTATTAGCAAAATTACTCCTACCTACACGCTCTCTTCCCGTTCCTCATTTCCTGCCACCAGGTTTGCTTCATCCCGGGTCGGGAAATACACAGTTTTATCTTCCGTAACGCGAGATATCCTAGAGTATACTATACGGCGGCGCGCATAGGGTCTTCTTGTTTCCCTCGGTCAAGAAAAAGCGCTGCAATTTTTAGAGCATGAGTATGTTTACGGTGCATTGGATGCTTTTGGTTTCCCATCTTCTTTCGTGCTTCTCATCAAAGAGATGTACGGGAGGGTATTTCAAGCACTCTTTTTCTCGGTGGCTGGAAAATTGTACTGCATTTGATGTTGGCCGCGGCGTCCGTCAAGGTTGTCCGCTCTCCCCCATTTTGTTTGTCTTAGCATTAGAGTCTTTCCTCTTGGCAATCACCACTCTCTTATTAGAGGTCTGGCGTTGCCAGGCAGTGAGGCTGTACGCGTCACCGCTTATGAAGATGACATCACACTCTACTTAGCTGAGGAACGCAGCCTGCTCGAAGCTTTAACCTTTTTTCGTGAGTACGCCTCCTTGTCGGGTGCTGCTCTTAATTATTCGAAGAGTCATTACTTTTTGTGGGGTCTCCTCAGAAACGTATTACATGTTCGATACCTTTGCTGTAGTATGCGAAGATGCGAATTTTAGGCGTGACCTACGACGGTGCTGGAATATGGGATGGTATATGGTCTTCGGTCGTAGAGAGCATTACAGCTCGTGTGCGGAGGGCACAGACATTTGGACTGCCTCTGCTTGAGAGGCGCTACCTGGTTCAGTCAGTCGTGCTGGGTGCCTTCTGGTACCTTTGCCACATTGTTAAACCACCCCTGCGCATCATAAGGCGGGTGCAGACTACAGTTTTTTCATTCTTTTTTTGGACAGGAGGAGCCGAGCTTGTGGCTCGCGCTGTTCTTGGACAACCACGGGAGAGAGGCGGTTTTGCATTTCCAACTTTGCCCCTCACGTCCTCGTTCTTATCTTTGAAGTGCATTTTGCGTATCCGGCTGGGGGACACGTCTCCGGCGCGAACCCTGGCGCTGTACTTTTTGGGCCCTTCTTTGCGCTTTTTGAATCCCTTGGCCCCTGTTAATCATGGACCTTAATCAGAGCAGCTATACCGCTTTCCATGCTACGTCAATTGCCTTTTTCAGGCATGTAAGCGCAGTAGCACCTGATGTCAGCATCCTTGCAGACCGTGTGGTGGACATTATGGGCTCGCTGTTTTTGCCCGTTGTGCCGGCGGCTCGCCGCTCACCGATGCGCCGCGCTCAATGGGCTTGCAAGCGTTGACGCCTCTCCCAGACCATCTACGCGACTTGAAAACTTCATTGGGGTATTACGATACAGCAAGGAGATGTAAAGAGCAGATGCCGCGGGGAAAACAGAGGACACTTTTATTTACATTCAAAACTAACCTTAGGCTGTCCAGCCAGGCTTCCAGAGCGCTGAGGTACGCTTGCAACATCCGATACAAAAGTGTGGACATCCTTCGCAGAACCGAAGAATACAATGTCGTCTGCGCTGACAACCGGGTGGGCAGGAATAACTCTCACGAGTGTATTAAACAGTAACGGTAAGAGCACTGAACCTTGAGGCATGCCCCTCGACTTAGTGTATGTGTTGGAATTGTAATGGTCATCTGTGCAAAAAAATGCCTATCGTTTAAGAACTCTTTTATGCATGCAAGGAGGTACGAAGGAGGTTTCAGGTCAACTAGTTTATCAAGCAAAATACTGAGCTCAACACTGTCGTATGCTTTTGCAATATCCCCGTGTAACTATAGCTGACACCTCCTCCTGCCTCACTGCTGTTCCGGCGTCCAGCAATGAACACACAGCGTGGAAGCAACCAGAAGAACGTTTATTCGATATTGCTTCCCAACATATATAGTCTACCGGCGGCTGCATGATAACAGCCACGTGTTACAGATAGCATGCTGGCCAGGACTCATACATAGAGCACATGCGCGTCAGATACAATACATCTTCCTCAGTGCAATATTTAAAAGTCTGCGAGCACAATACGAGACACTTCGTGGAAATTCTGGTCGTAGTGAAGACGATTGGCCTGTCGATTTTGTCGGGTGGACCACATTGGCAAATACTGCGTAGGCTGGGTTGTAGGCTGCAATACTCCAGCGCTTTCCTGGGCTTGCGTGGGCTGTATTATAGACTGTGGCGTTCCCGCGTTTTCCTGAGAAATGTCTTCACTGTCAGAGTTATCTTCCGTTAAGTCACGTCGGAATGGCTCACGTGTGGCTAGAAGATGTCGGTTGCATCTAAGCACCGTGGTGTCCTCTGTAAGGACGCGATAAGACCTTTTTGTGACCAGGCGCATGACTCGTGTCTTGCAGTTCCATGCATCCCTTCGTACTCGTACAACTACATCTTTCTTGAGTGCAGGCAGAGTTTTTCCTTTGGATGGTCTTTGGCTGCTTGGTTGGCGCCGAGACGTCAGTTGACTGGAGCACGGCACGAAGTCTGGTAACCGAGTGCGTAACTTCCTGCCTTGAAGTAACTCTCCAGGGGACCGGCCTTCGGCTAGTGGAGTCGAGCGATAGGCGAGTAGACCCAACCAGGAGCCCTCTTTGAGCTCGCCAGTCCTCTTCATTATTCTTTTCAAAATCAGGACTCCTTTTATGGCGAGGCCATTGGACCGAGGGAATCTCGGACTCAACGTCACATGCTTGAACTCGTACCTGGATGCGAACAAAGCAAATTTATGGGATGAAAACTGAGGACCGTAGTCGCTGCAGGCTTCCAACGGAATTCCATACCTTGCAAAAATTGAGCTAAGTGTAGCAATGACAGTGCATGTCGTTGTGTCAATTAGCTTTTCGACTTCAGGAAAGTTCGAAAACGCGTCAAGCACGCAATGGTAGGAGTTTCCGCCGTACATAAAAATGTCAACACCCACCCTGTACCAGGCATGGTCTGGGATCGGCCTAAGCACCACTGGTTCGGCTTGTTGTTTGTACGCGTATTTTTGACAAACAGAACAGGTCTTGACCATGTTTTCAATGTCCGTAACCTTCATGAATGCGACCGAGTATTTCAGCTCTCATAGCCTTTGCGATGATGACTTTGGTCCTCTTCATAACAATGCCCTTGACTTCTGATAACTCAGGACCGAAAGGTTTCATCCACCCTTCAATTTCTTCTTTCCTTAGTTGCCGCAACGCTGTCTGCAAGTGTGGGTCAGTGGCTGTCGCTTCTGCCAGGCGATCAAACATTTTCTTGCTTATCAGCTCTGAAGTCACGCTCACTGCATGGACGTCAACGTCATCAGTGAAGTCATCTTTGTCGCTTGGAACGGCCGACTATGATCTTGATAGCATATCGGCCAGGAACAGTTGTTTGCCTGGGACAAAGTGAAGAACGTAATCGTACCATAGCAAGCGCAGAAAGAACCGTTGCAGTCTTGGTGGCATGTCGCCAATGGCTTTCGAAGCAATTGCTAACAGTGGTCTGTTTCAATGACAAACTTGCGGCCGTAAACGAAATGAAAAACTTTATCACAACCGAAAGTAACGGCCATCGTTTTTTTCTCTATTTGCACGTATCTTTGTTCAGCCCCAGTCATTGTGCGTGATGCATAGGCGACCAGCCGCCAACTACCACCATAATTCTGAAGGGCAGAACCAATCTCATTTTTGAAAGCATCTGCAACGACCTTCGTCTCCCAGCAGGATCGAAAATGGCTAGCAAAGGTGGACTGCTCAATGTGTCGCAGACAGCTTGCCATTCTTGAGAGTGGTTTTCGGGCCATTCTAAACCGTTGTGTTTTTTTAATGAGGCTTCGTAGAAGTGCCGTCCTTTCAGACAGATGCGGTATGTATTTCCCGAAGTAGTTCACGACTCCGAGCATTCTGTGAACGCCGGCTGTGTCCTTTGGCGGAGGCATTTCACTTAAAGGTGCGGTCATTGCTGGGTTTGGTCTTATTCCGTCTTTGTTTGTGACATCACCCAAGAAGTCAATTTCGGTGACACCGAATTTGCATTTCGCCGCATTGAACGTCAGGCCGGCCTTTTTAGCTAGTTGCAAGACTGTGCGGAGGCGAGTATCGTGCTCTTCTCTTGTGCTCATTCATATCAATATGTCATCGATATAGATTCGCACAGCTGAAGCCTGGTCGAATATTTCATTCATAGTTCTCTGGAAAGCTTCAGGCGCCGAAGCAATGCCGTAGGGAAGTCTAAAGAAACGGTAGCGTCCAAAGGGCGTTCCAATTGTGCACACCTTTGACGTAGCCTCATCTAAGGAGACTTGATGGAAGCCCGAGTACGCGTCGATGCGAGAGAATAAAGCGGCACCGGCAAGCTCAGACTCAATGTCTTCTCGTTTCGGCGTTTGATAATGCTATCGCTTTAGGCACTCGTTAATTCGCCTCGTGTCAATGCATAAGCGCAATTTCCCATCCGTTTTGCGTGCTGCAACAAACGGGCTCACCCAGTCCGTCGGTTCGCTGACTTTGGCCACGATTCCAGCACGTTCCATCCGATCCGGCTCTTCTTGCAGGGGCTCGAGCAACGCCAAGGGCACCCGTCGCACCGGCTGGACTACCGGTCTTGCATCCTCCCGCAGAACCATGTGGTACTGGCGTGCTAGACAGCCGATACCCTGACACAGCTCGGGAAATTCCTTGACTAGTTGGTCAGTGCTGTTCATGTGCACAGCGTTGAGAGAACGAGACACTAGTCCTAACGCTTCGCTTGCAGACAGCCCCAGTATGGCCTGGCGGCTCTTCTTTAAAATGAAGTCGAAATGCCGACTTCGGTCGTTCACAGGATGCCACTTGTAGCGTAGCGACGCCGATGTGCTTTATAACGCCACCGGTGTATGAGCGGAGGAAGGAGGGGCTTCCTCTTAAAGCAGACTTCGCTTTGAGCCTTTGAAAAACGGAGCAAGGCAACAAATTCGCTTGCGAGCCTGTGTCTACTTTCAGACACTAGTTGGGAAGCCACTATTGCGTGATGACACAATCGGCTCTGTTGCCCAAGCAGACGTCGAGGATTTCGAATCCTGCCTGCTCGTCACATACTTTGCTCACTTGAGACTTTTCTGCAATAGTCCGAGAAGTGGTTAACGCCACGGCACCGAAAACATGTTTTGCCGAATGCTGGGCATCTGCCACGTTCGTGGAAGTGGTTACACTTGGAACACTTGAACTGCCTGCGTGATTTGATCTGAGCCACTTCCTGTTCTCGTTGAGCCTCGTCTTGCTCCGAACATTCCACAGATTGTTCAGAAGCTGAACACTTGCCTTGCTGGCGCATTCTGATTTGCGCTACTTGCTTCTCCGCTTGAGCCCATAGATTGTATTGCTCGGCGCATACCTCTTGAGCTTTGCAAATTTCCTCCGCCTTCAGTAACGTAAGGTCCTTAACTTTCAGCATCTTTTCACGCAATTCCGTATTTGTTGTTCCAAAGGCAACCTGGTCCCTGACCATGGAGTCACTTAGACTTCCAAAATTGCAACGGCTTGAAGTCTCTTCAAGTCCCGTGAAAAATGTTCGAAAGATTCGCCCTCAACTTGCGTTCTTGAGCGGAAGACATACCGTTCGTACACTTCGTTCTGCTGCTGCTTGCAGTATTCCTCAAACTTCTTCGTAACTGTTTCATAATCTTCCTTGTCATCGTTCTCCGAGAACATAAAATTATTGAATACCTCTAGGGCGTCCTCTCCGGCCACGGTGAGCATCAGTGCGGTCTTGGCTTCCTGCGTCTATGGTTTTTTCGTCGGCTCCGTGGCCTGTAGGAACAGCTCGAACCGCTGCTTGAAGGGGCTCCAGTTCTCGGTGCTACCGGACAGCACCAGCGGCTGCGGTGGCTTCACTAAATCCATCGTGCCAGTGCACCGACGCCCCTCCCACCAGCGTGTTACTGCGTTCGTGAGGGCGACCCTACTTCTGACACCATGTACCGGCGTCCAACAATGAACACACAGCGTGGAAGCAACCAGAAGGAGAACGTTTATTCGAGATTGCTTCCCAACATATTTAGTCGACCGGCGGCTGCATGATAACAGCCACATGTTACAGATACCACGCTGGCCAGGACCTATACATAGAGCGCATGCGCGTCTGATACAATACAACTGCAACCTTAATTCGGCTCTCCAAGTCTATGTGTGTGGACCAAATTGAACACCCACTGCTAAAACCGACCTGAGCCTCACTGAGGGCACGTAGAATCGATACGTGATTCGTGAGGTGGCTACATATCACCTGTTCCACAGGTTTGACCAAATTTGAAGTGAGAGAAATGGGCCGAATATTGTCAAGATTAAATCCTTTTCCCGGGTCTTTTAGCAATAAGAATATTTTCGCTCTTTTCCAGTCTAGTGGAATTCAGGCTACATTCAAAGACCAATTCACAATGTGTAGAATATATTGGGTAAAGTTTTGAGTTAATATCTTCAGCATGCCAATTGTGACTCCGTCAACACCAGGGGCGGCAGACAGCAGACCACTGACTATAGACATTAACTCAGATTGAACGACTGCAATGAAGTCTGCACGCAGATGCGGTAAGATCGAAGAAATCGTGCTGCGTGCATGAAAACGCACGGTGAGGTCCTGACCTATGCCATTCAGATTGTCTAATTCTTGTTGGGGGGGGGGGGGGATAGAACTGTATACTAGGTTACAGGACCGGAAGGTACTGAGTTAGTGCGCTCCATAAATCTGCACAAATCTTTTTAATTTTCTGGGCAAGGCAAATAATTATTTAGATTTTCATTGTATTCCTCCTTAGCTTTAAAGATAGTCCTTTTAAAAGACGCTGTAAAGAATTTGTAATTTATCCAACTTCGTGAAAACTGGTTATGCGCTAGGCTCTTCCATGCAGCCTTCCAGCGACGGTAGGCGGTTTCGCAGTCTTCACAAGGTAGATGTATACTGGTAGCGAAGGCTCCATAGACGCCCATTGGTCCAAAAAATGGCGGCTCATGGGCACTCCAGCGCCCCCTGGATTTTGGGGGGCAAACTACGCAAACGTGACGTAGAATGACGTCACGCATACGTATGCTTTTGGCGCGAATTATAAAGCGGTCTTTCTGTAGAAACCGCGTTTTCGAGCCCGTATCTCTCGAAGGTTGCTGCCTTTCAGCGCGCCCCAACCTTTGCCAGTCAAATGTGCTCGAGTTCCTGCTAGTTATGGCCTTGTTAATGTGCAATTGGGAACGCAATGAAAGTGACTGGTAAAGGAGGGGCAGCATAGAAAGGCAGCAACACTTCCAGACACTGGCGAAGCATGCATGATTCGTAGTGCAAATACTGGTGCTAGTACTTTTGAGAGCTTTTGAGTACAGCAAGGTATGATGCACAAAGCACTGGCTCAAGTGCACAGTTCGCAATAGAGTGTACGGCAAGTATGGTTTTCATAGTTTCATATTCATTGTTTATTGCAGCAACCAAACAAATACAGTCACAAAGCACACCCTTGGCACACAAACAAAAAATAGATGTCACAGGCAGCACAAGCAGTATTGTGTAAGTTGGCTAATCATCTCAATAGTCACAGTGCAGAAGGAAAAAGCCCTGAAGTGCCACGAACGTTGTCAGTTAGGAAATTGAAAAGTATAGAAAACAATGCTACGACAGCTTCAATTGAAGCAAACATAACATGACATAAGTAGGCGCATCAACACAGACCATAGAGCACACTGGGATTATTCTTCACATTTAATTTCTTCAGCTGAAAGAATATAGCAGGTGCGTTTACATCTGCAAGGCAATGTTAAAGCCAGCTTTAGCACCCTCAAACGTGCTCAACGTAGGAGCAAATACCATACATTGAAAAAGACATGAAGCCAAGTACGCACGGACGGGTTGCAGCTATGAAACACGAGCGAACAGCCCGGCGAAGCCATATCGAAGCTATCGCGCATACCTAGAGCAGACGACACACCTGTGAAAGTCCAGCGGGAATCGGTGTAGCGTGACACCAATGGTACTATCCACGCTGTCGCAGTGTACCGCCTTGGTGTACCACGGAGCATCGTTTCTTCACATGCCGCAAGCTCATCTTGAAATGAAGCGCTAAGCGCTTCAAAAGAAGAGCGCGAAGCGTGCAAAGACGGAAAAAGACTTCGCACTGGCCGCACGCCGAAGGAAACGACAAAACCGAGAAAACTGCCGCAGCGGTGCAGCGGGGTGCAAATCTTACCGAACGGTGACAAAGAAGCGACGTGCAAGGACGACGAAAACTTCGCAAAAGGAGCATTTTGAGACCGGCGAGCTAAATTTATACGCTTTACCAGGCGCGCCATCGCAGACAGCTGGCGATAAGAAATCGCTTCGTAAGCTCCCGCCACTCTGGCCGGGTTAGCCGGGTATCGAAACAAGGCCTGCAAAGACGCGCTGTAATGCACCGCACACTCATGAATAGGGGGCAGGTAGAGAGTGTTGCAAAAATACAAAATTTGCCAGGTTTTAATAAAATGACTTACCTCTTTCATAAAACAAGGTGCTAATATATTTTTTCTTTTCTATTGGCAGATTACATTCCAATTTTGTAGTTTTATCATTTATTTATATGAGTGTTTTGCCCCCCCATCCTCTGGTTGTGCTCCAGTCGCGCTAAACCACTTTTCGGCCCAGCCTTCGCCACCACTATAAATCCGCCTTGGTCTTCATTCCACCAGCACGAATGAATATAGTTTTTCACATCTGAATTAACCGTAAACACAGAAGCTGAGTGGCTTCTAACAGAGAAGATAAAAATCGCGTGGGCCGGTGCGAGCTAACCGAGGAGCCAGGAGAGGGAAGTGCCTGACGTAGCAATTTTTTGAACTGTACAGTGCTAACGAATTTTTGAGTGGAACCGGTCGCCCTAAGGGGACTGCACACTATAGTGAAAGTTATCGGGTAGTGATCACTCGATGTGCAACAATCAACCCGCGACCATGAAGATATCCCAACCCCATTAACAGCGAAAGTCAAATCAATCGCTGAACGCGAATGATCCCGCATAACAGTTATAGCCCGGCTGTTGTAACAACGCGCGTCATTTGCAGACATCTATGACCGAAGTACTTACCCACTGACATCTGTGCGAAAACCCCATATATCATGGTGTGAATGGAAGTCTCCCGCAAAAACCACGTTGTATACTTATTTCCTAATAAAACACCCAAGCAATCCGTCCTACGGACGCCAGCAGGGAAGTAAATATTCGACACTGTTAGAGCGACACACTGCGGTACAAGGATATCAACTGCAAATATCCACAATCTGGGGGCATTATTTTTTGTGACACATTCGCGCGTTGAAATAATTTTATGAAATCAATGTCAACAAATCCCCACCCCTGCCGTTCGTGCGATCAGCTCTAAACACACGGAAATTCTTAAGTGACAAGGACCGATTAGGAGGGAGCCGGGTTTCCTGCAGCAAAATAATGTCTCGGCTATGCTTAAGTAAGAGCCGCTGTAAATCATGGAACTAATACGCGGTTGAGTGAGAACTCTACTTGAGGACGGTTTATTTATTAATTTACTTATTTGTTTATTTATTTATTTATTCTGGCCGAACAATTACAGAGAGGAGCGGGTAGTAATAAAAAATATACAAGAACAATATTGGTACCGCAGAAATGGGTTATACAATCACTAACAACATTCTCAATTAACTCGGAGTTTGTAATGGATGCGATGGAAGCGGGAAGGTGGTTCCATTCCTTAGCTGTTTTGGGGATGAAAACGCGAAATGAATGTTGGTGCGACTGCTTGGCACTTGAACCTTGAACTGATGGCCGCGGCGGGAAGAAATATAGGAAGGCGGCAGAAGTAGCGAGTCTCCGAGAATAAAGTTATAATGGCATATTTTGTAAACAGACATATACGCGCAATTCTTCGACGAATGGAAAGATAATGAAGGCTTAGATCGGACTTCATTGCAGTTACACTGGCAGTTCGATTATAGTTAGAAACAATTAAACGCGTAGCCCGGTTTTGGGTGGATTCGAGGGTCTCATACTGATGATGCATATTCTAGATTTGGTCTGACTAGGGTTTTGTAAAGCATAAGTTTCAAGTTAGTGGGCGCCATAGAAAAATTTCGCCGTAAGTAACCAAGTGTACGATTAGCGTTACTTTTTATGTAGTCCACATGAGCTTGCCCGGAAAGGTTACTGTGGATATGAACGCCAAGGTATTTGTAAGATGAAGCCTGCGTTAACGGAGTATCATTAAGTGAATACTCGCAAGAAACCTCATTAGATACATAACGGGAAATTCTCATAAACTTGCACTTAGTAACGTTAGGCTTCATTGGCCAATTGTTACCCCAAGAAGAAACCTGATTACGGTCGGAATGGAGGGTAAGGCGGTCAGCAGAGTTTTTAATTTGACGGTAAATAGCGCAATCATGAGCAGAAAGTTATATGAAGGAAGATATTCTATTAGGCAAGTCGTTAATATAGATAAGAAATAGCAATGACCCCAGCACTGATCCCTGTAAAACACCAGAGTCCACACTGCAAGAATCAGAGCTATGGCCGTTAGCAATTACAAATTGTGTGCGTTTAGACAAGAAGCATTCAATCCAGCTTAAACGTTAAGATCAAGATTAAGCTTACTTAGTTTCAGAAATAGTCGTCTTTCCCATGGTCCCTAATAAACTTTTTACTTACTGCCTTGCGAGGTGAAACGTTCGTCATATTAAAATGATTAATGGAATAATCACTCAAGCCTAAAGTCGGAGCATGGGTCAAGAAAGAACATGCATTCGGAGGAGCTGCAGTTTGCAAGCGGAAGATGCATGTAATTAATGTTGGGAAAAATAAAATCGCCTAGAACGAAAGTGGGTGATGAGGGAAACCTGGTCCGCAATTTACTTGAAACAGCGTGTAAATCCAACGAGAAACAATTAGATGAATTGGGAGCACGATAGCGACTGCTATCAAAACGACCCCGCCAGATCGCGTTTCCCGATCACAGCGCCATGAAAGAACAGAACACGACAAAACAGCGCACAAAAAACAACGCAGCGACAAAATAGCGCAGGGAACAAAACAGCGCAGCGGCAATATAGCGCAGGGAAAAACAGCATGGCGACAAAACAGCGCAACACATACGGCAATGACCTTTTGAGTTATCCATTGCTCGTATGACAGACTCAACTAGGAACAGGGTAGGGTAATACCTGCGATATGAAATATTTGGTGGGTGACAACGCTGACGAAGTGCTGGAAGGATCCATTCGGCGGGTTGACCGTCATGGCGCTGAATTCTGGCAAATACGGCTGACGTAGGGCTTTGGGTGTACAACGAGTTCTTGTTCTTCAAAACTCTCGCTGTCGGCAATTGAATCGTCAGCAAATTTGTTCGGAGCAAGCTGCCGGGTCTTCATGCACTGAAAATATCCAATATGCGATGCTTGTAATGGTTGCAGGATTGCCCGAGCCGACATTTTCAGGTGGCTGGGTGTTTACCAGGACGCTGCACAATGGTTATCTGAGGCTGGCCGGTGGCTTCTTTACTTTGCGAAATGGGCTACCCCGCTGACCGGCGTCTGTTGCGAGTAATGTTATACTGAAGCTCCTTTTTTCACTTCGAAGCAAATTATCTGGAAACGTCAATTTCGCAGCCGCCTTCAACAAAGCTACTTTTTGTCGCTTGGAAGCCAATGCTATTACGAGATTCAATTTTCGGAAATTTGAACACTTTGTTCAGAAACCACAAGAGACGTTTACCTAACAAACACTCATCTAATCTAACATGCACTAGCGGGTGTCTACTGCAATGGAGTTGTATACAGAAATGAATGCAGGGATTTCGTTTCACAGGATGTTTATTGCCAATTCGGGCTTGAAGACTGGGAAGATCCAGTAAAAAAAATTAACACAAATAACGAATTCCTGATATACTATGTTTTGCTTCAGTAGAGACAGCAAGAATAGCTGGACAAAATTATGCCGGTGGGATGGCTCTAGAACTGGTAGTTGTACTAGGCCGTGCATATCCTGCTTAGGTAGTCGTAAAATTGGCCGCCAACAGCAGCGCTTCCGTTCAAGGTGTTTGAAAACTGCCAATAAAAAAAGAGCCGCCCGAACTGAAACACTTACCTGAGGCGTTACGGACATCAGCGTATACACTACTTAGAAACGAAACGAGCGACGCGCACCGTCGCGGTGGCTCAGTGGTTATGGCGCTCAGCTACTGACTCGGAAGACACGGGATCGATCCCGGTTGTGGCAGTCGAATTTTGATAGTGGCGAAATTCTAGCGGCCCGTGTACTGGTTTGGTTGAGGCTTGGTTTATGGGGTGTAACATCCCAAAGCTACTAAGGCTATGGGGGCGCCGTAGTGAAGGTCTCCGGAAATCTCGACCGCCTGGGGTTACTTAACGTGCATTGGCATCGCACAATACATGGGCCTCTAGAATTTCGCCTCCATCGCAATTCGACCACCGCGGCCGGGTGAGGCCCGCGTACTGTGCGATGTCAGTGCACGTTAAGAACTCCAGGTGGTCGAAATTTCTAGAGCCCTTCATTACGGTGTCCCTCATAGCCCTAATCGTTCTGGGACGTTAAACCCCCATGAACCATAAACGATCGACGCTTTGCTGTAATGCTGTTGTGTGTTTAAATGGAAGCTACGACGTTGAATGTTCTTTCACCGAATGTGTGCTAACTTCTCTAAGCACATTGTCAGCGTTTTTGCTCACAGCGCAACAAGAACGGGACGCGAGACGAAAGACTAGCACAAAAAACAGCCTTGTTGAACATTGTCAGCAAGTGGTGTGATAAATGAAAAAAATTCAAAAGAAAGCGAAAAGGAAAAACCAGCAGAAAAACCAGCACACCACCGCATACCATTCCGTTTTCCTTAAGCTCATTTGTTTTCTTTATGTGCTTCTTTGAAATTCTTAATATCTGAAGATGATAAATATAAATAATATACCTTACTTTTGTTTGCGGCCACTGTTAAGCTGCGAGAAAAGTTAGACATATCAGTTTAAGCATGAGTACGGCATCCGCATAAGGTAAAAAAATTAACCGCCCACTCGAAAGTAGCCATCGACAAACACAAACAGTTTTTTCGAGTTTGTTCTCCAATTTACAGTTAGCATCAAATTTACATTTTCAACAGTATGCGCCTTTTCATGGTACTAATTGTCCACGCTAGGCAGTCACGCACTTTGTTTTTTCTTATTTGTTTTAATGTATGCAAGTGCCGCGGTATTGTGGGCATGGGGTTATATCTAGGCCTAGCTGAAGCGTCCAAAACACGCTTACTTGAAAGCTGGCCCCCGTGTAGGGTGGTTGTTCGCTTTTTGCCATATGTGTTCGGTCTGAGCACTTTTCATGATGCATCCAAAGCACTTACAGGTATGTGAAAATCCTTTTGTGCCTGTTAGGTACTGGCTTTCCTTCAAACGCAGTTTTATAGGCATTTTTTCTAACCTTCACGTATGACAAGAAACGATATGGAAGTGACAAACGCCAGACATCAAATGCAATTTTCCAAGTCGAAAAAAGGGTGTACAGGCGCGGACAGAAATAAACGGTGCGCGCCGCACAAGAAAGAACTAGGGAGCCTACATGTCGCGCCCCTTCCCGGCTTAGGGTGGTGACTTCCTTTGACACAGCACATGCCGCCTCCCGCTAAGACCCATGTTGCCAGCGCGTGTGTTGTCATGGTTACGGGAAGACGCCGCGCCATCTTGTTCCCCGCCGTGCATAGGCGCGCATTAGCTGCTGCAGCAGTTGCGTCTTCATCGCCGTTCATCGTTGAGTGGGACAGTCATATGTTGTCGGTTGTTGCACTAAGTGCGCCAGGAAGCTTACGCAGCAGCAATGCCCGGGTGTTGCGTTCCGCAGTGCTCGAACCACTGCAGGAAGGGCACACGGATGTTTCGTTTCCCGGCTGACTCCAACCGAAGAAAACGTTGGCTGGCACAAGTAAAGCGAGACTGCTGGGAACCCACTGCTGCTTCTCGCATATGTTCTGTGAGTACCGTACCTTTTTCTCTTTTGTTACCTGCTCGCTTGCCATGTTTAGTGTACTGTGCTTCACGTTTACGATAATTAAACCACGGCCGCCTCGAACGGCGTGCGCGGCGTGGGTTTGATAACAGGCTACGCATTGCGGGCGTGGGTGCAATCTTCTCGTTAGTTTTTAGATGCGCTGGCGGCGTGTCTCGAGCACCAAGGGCGAGAAGCAACGGTTCGCATTCGCCCTCGCTGACTGTAATTCTCACGCGAGTGCACTCACGATATATTGGCGCCCGCTTCCTTGTTTGCGCTGTAATACATGCGCCAAGACTCATGTCAGAGAACATGACTGAGGTAGTGAAAATAAATTTCTACATCTCTCTGACATTGTACGCGTTCGCTGTTTCGTGAGCGCTGTGGTCGGAGGAACTTATTTTCAGTCAGGTCTGGTTATCTAGGCACCGTTCTGCTGTACGACGCTATTCGGTAGAAAAAGATTGGAAACCCAAGATCAGACTAAAAGAACACATTTTGTATATGCCCGGTTACTGGCATGCATATGAAGCCTTTAGGAAGCCCTTATCCAGTTTTTTTAGCTTGGCACTATAGCCTGGTAAAAGACAGCATGTGAAAACATTACAGCAGGTAGAAACAGCTCTGTAGTTGTAACGCTAGTCATGTTCCGGTTTGCAGCATTTGTCACAGTTATGTGCAGGTATGAATATACTTCTTGATGCTTATGAAGTACTTGCTGCCATTCATTTCAGGCACATTTTGAAGAAACAAGTTTCGAGCAAAACAGACAGGATGGCTTAAAGAAGCTAAGGCCAGATGCGGTTCCCACACTTTTTACTTATCGAGGTAAGCTTCTAATTTTGATCCATCTCTTAAATACAACTCTGCCTCATTCATATGAAATGTTTGCAAAGAAATTTGTCTACACGTATACGGTAGTGCTGTGGTTGCTTTGTGCAAGCTCAAAAATGTGCGCTCATCTGCTTTTAGAAGGCTGCAAAGAAAGGTTCATCACCATCAGCATTTCAAGGTCCATAGCAGGACGAAGCCTATCCTACTGACTTCCCTTTAACCGGTTCCTGTGCCATCTGTGGCCACATTATCCACACAAACTTCTTGGTCTATTGATATGGCTTTTATATCCAAGCATTCCTACAGCGCATGTTTGCATCAGCATCTAGATCCCTAGCTAGAAATTTGTTGGGATCCATGCAATTCATTTCTTGTAAAACTAAATCGCGGGCATAAAAAAATATGTATATTGCACGTTATTGTAGGATCATGCATTCGAACAGCACCTTCAAACATAAAATCACCTTAAGCCGTGTTTTAACGGCTTCTGCATTACCTCTGGCTCATTTTTCACTGTAGATTGAAAAAAAAAATGAATGAATGACAATTGAAATCTTCCGTGTAAGCCATAAAGGTATAAAGTATGGCACTAAACAAAACTTTTGCCACCTAACTCTCTGCCTACCCCTACTATATTTGCTTTTCTTGAACACCCACTGCTTCCCTAAGGGACTACTGTTTATCTTCTCTACACATTGAATGCACTCATATATATGATACTAAGATCCAAAACGTAACACACAGATATAG
Source organism: Amblyomma americanum (assembly GCF_052857255.1). Lineage (NCBI taxonomy): Eukaryota > Metazoa > Arthropoda > Arachnida > Ixodida > Ixodidae > Amblyomma > Amblyomma americanum. Next base: position 268,205,401 of record NC_135497.1, read on the forward strand.
CCTTGTATTCAAAGAGCACAAGGCCACCTATAGTGTGTTTATACTTTGTATAGCATCGTTTTTTCTTTATAATTCACCCGACGCCTGCGAGAAAGGGGGCGTCTAGAATCAAACAAATATCCTAAAGCAGACTGCATACTGTGCTGTCTCATTTGTTCTATGTCACCTGGCACAGAAGCTAAAATGGCAAAATTCAGGACGATTAGTAATTCTAGTTGCATCAATGGTACCTCAGCTGCTAACACAACCTGCTGTTGAGCACAATTTTGCACGACTGAATCATTGCCAGTTGTAGCATGCTTTCCGACGCTGTTAAATATGCACTGGCGGTAAGAAATCTAAAGCCCCCCAGTACAGCTTTGGGATCTTAAAACCCAACTGATATTACTACTCCTGAAGTTTATTTGGAAGTTTTATGCAGGTACTAGGTTGCTCTTCTGTAAATGCAGAATTTCTGCAGTTCTTGAGTGTAGTGCTACCCTATTGACTGAATTTTTTATTTCAGCCATCCCGAAACACCGGAAGCCTCCGAAGAAGCGGTCTTGCTTTCGTCCGGCCACGCCAACGCAAAGCCCAGTACTTGACCCCACCGGAAATGAACCATGTGGTAGTGCTGCTCTAGAGCCTGTCTTCGCATCAACAGCCGAACAAACACAAGACTCGGCTGTGAGTGACAGCATGAGTTCCCAGGACACTGTCAGTCCACTACAATGTGCTCAGGTACCAGGGTATGATCTACCTTTAACAACCACCTTGCTGCCGCCCAAAGCTGTCGACACTGTTATCTATGCAGACAGCGTTGCCCATTCCTTTCTGAGAACAGATAAAGCCAGTGGGGAAGATTCCACTGATGCAAGTCGACTTCCTCTGCCCGCAGCTTCACCCATGGAGGCCGAATCCTTAAGCGCTGAAAGGTCACAGCATAGTAATGAGCGATCAAGTAAAGAAATACCTCAAGCTGCATTCACACTTGGTTCAAGTACGGCTTCAACTGACTTGTCTCTTCAAAGACAGAATGCTGAGCTGAGAAAGAGAAATAAGGACTTGGCCCAAAAGTACAGAAACCTACAGAGGCTTCACGAGCAAACAAACAGAAAAATGCGCAGTCTTGTAAAGAAGTCACAGTCGCCACAACAAAAAATGATAACCTTGGAACAATTACCGTTCCTCAAACACGACCAGAGAAGGGCTTTGACGGTGAAAACTACGAAGGGCCTTAAGTGGTCTGAGAAGACTATTCGAGAGGCCCTTCAAATAAAGCACGCATGTGGAACAGCAGGCTATGAATTATTAAGATCATTATCATATCCACTGCCATGCAATAGGACATTAATACGAAGGCTTCAAAATATTAAATTTTTGCCTGGAGTTCTTCATGAAGTTTTTTGTCCTGAAATCCAAAGTAGCCACAATGCAAGACATAGAAAAAGACTGTGTGCTCTTCATGGATGAGATGGAAATCTCCCAAGGATTTGACCACGATCGCTCGCTTGATTGCTTTTTTGGGAGCACTACATTGCCGGAGTCCGCTACAGATGTTGCCAACCATGCTCTTGTGTTCATGGTTGGTGGCGTGAACACGAGATGGAAACAGGTTATCGCCTATCACTTCACTGGAAGGTCGATAGATGGCTCTATTTTGAAGGACATTGTGTTCCACTTGATTGAGCTTTGTTTTCAAATCTCGCTTAGAGTGCTTGTTGTCACAAGTGACATGGGAGCTGCCAACCGTGCAGTTTGGCGCCTGCTTGGCTTGTCCAACCACAGAAACTCACAGACTGTCTGCTGTATTCCGCACCCGCACCTCCGTGGCAGGCAACTATTCTTTATGGCTGACCCCGCCCACGTCTTGAAGAACATCCGTGCCCAACTACTCCGAGTGGGAGAATTCACTCTGGGTGAAGAAACTGTTAAGGAACAAAGTCTTCCTTCTGGCACTGTCAAGGTGGAGCATGTTGAAGCAGTGTTGAAGTATGACTGTCAAAGTGAGCTGAAGATTGCAAATAGGCTGTCGGAAATCCACATCAGCAGTGGACATTTCACTACCATGAAAGTGAACATTGCTGTGCAATTGTTCCGTGAGGCTCCTGCTGCTATCCGATATTTAATCCAACAAAAAATTTTGCCCCCCGAAGCAGAGGCTACAGCGTGGTTTTTTAACCTCGTGAGCAGGTGGTACACCCTTATGTCGGCCAGACATCCGGTTGTTGCTCTGAGCGATATAGATCCTTCAAAGCATAAAGAGGCCACTGCGCTTTTGGAACTAACGTGCAGCACTTTCCGTCAAATGAAAATGGGAGCAACGGCACATTGGAAGCCTTCACAAGCTGGCCTTCTGGCATCGACCACTGTTGCTCTCAGCCTGTCGCAAGACCTCTTGGACAACCAAAGCTACAAGTATGTGCTTCTTGGCCGGCTCGTACAAGATTGTCTCGAAAACATATTCTCTGTGTTGAGACTCAAGAAGCCGGTCCCTAGTGCATACGACGTTAAGTGTGCACTGAAGCTGATTTGTGTTGGACAGTTCATGCACACACCTACAAATTCTAGCTACGAGGTTGATGACAGCTTGCATCTAGCTGACCTCCTTGACCCAACTATCCAGAGACATGAAGGACAAAACCAAGAGCCTGAAGAGCTAGAAAACCTGTTTGTGTGTGCTCTCACAGAAGCAGAATGTGACATTCTTGCTTATCTAGGAGGATTCCTGGTCAAGTCTGTCATGAAGTCCATTGGTAACTGTAGTGACTGCAAAAATGCCCTTGTTGGAGATGCTACAAATCAGTATAGCAATCTTATTAAGCTTAAAGAGTAAGTGAAAAATTCTGAGAACCTCATTTATCCAAAGCAAGCAGTGATTAATGTCCTTATAGAATGTGAGGAGCAGTTTAAGACTTTTGCAGATATGAAGGAAATCATGGTGCTCAAAACCCCATTTGCTAGCATTCTGAATGCCCTGTGCAAGGCTGTCAAGTTGAACTTAGGTTGCTGTGAAACACATCATGCTCAGGCAGGGAAGGTCCTCCTGACAAAATATGTGAGGACAAGACTGAGGATCCATCTACGACAGCAGCATGCACAGAGGGTGGATGGAATGTCTAGCAAAACATGTGCCGCAACAAACCTGGTCTGAACTCTGAGAAGGATGGTAACATCATATGCTTAGATGCTTGCAGTCAGCTAGTTAATGATTTGGCCTTGCTTTCGTTGTTTTTCTATAGTTTGACACAACTCAAGAAAATAGGGGAGATGTCCTTAAAGAATTCTATCCAGCCAATGGCGCCAACCGATTTTCATGACACCATGTTTAATGCTGGGAAGTTGCATCGCTGGGAGTGGCAGATGAACGGCAGTTAACCGTGGCTTAATCGGATTGACCGCGTTGTCATGAAAATCGGTCACCGCTATTGGCTGGAGGGAAACGGTCGGGGGGCGTCTGCCACTACTTCCTTGGGTTGTACCCGAATATAGCACTCTGACACTTTCACTGTGTATGTCGTGTGTACTTTGCTGGCCTGTAAATTGTTCACGTCCTTCAGCATATTTTTATGTCACCTCTCTGTAGCAAGCTGTTGCTTGCAGATTGTGTGCACTAACCAATGAAGCTGCTTTGCTTCAGTCAGCATTTGGAAATAGCAAACTGATTTACAGTGCGTGCCACTAGTGTGTTCATCAAAGGTGAAGTTTTTAGGAGCAAGTGTTGGAACTAGATGCAAATGTGTAAACCACTGTTTCAAGTCTTTTGTGAAGTGCGTAACAGTCTTATTTTTGTGGCTGGAGCATCACTACCATGCCTTGCATTATTTAGGGGCTGTAAAACATACGCTCCAACAGAGTTGCCGTGGTGTTTCTCATTATCATTTGAGTTGTTTGCATTACTAGTCCTGCTAATTTAGCCCATTTATTGTGTCCTCTGTACTGCACTCATGCAATTTGTTCATGGCTATCAGTATATTTTGTTTTATGTAGAAGTGTTCATTGAGCAACGAAGCTGCTTTACTTCGGTCAATGTTTAAAAATAATAAGCCTGTTTGCAATTACACCATCAGTGTGCGCACCAGATATGTTTTATAGGAGTGACTGATATGTGTACAAAAATTTCACTGGTTTCACAGATGCTGATAATGGAAGAATGTAATTTCATATGCACTTTAGCTGGCTGCGGATGCTTATATATTCTGTCAGTTTGCTTGAGAAAGAATATGAGCACCTCCCCTTTAATTGACAGTTGCCAGAAGTGTGTCGGCAATAAAAGAAGCTTCTTGAATGTTTACACGAAGGCGTCTGAAAATGTCATTTGGTTTCTTGATTTTAGGTTTTCTCACTTGTCCCATTGTTTGTATTGCTCCTCTTTCTCTGATTCCATTCCAGCAAGTCTCATGTTACACTCTGAACATTTGAGCCTCCTACTGAACACCCTGTGTAAGTTAGTTTCTCAGCACACGTGGAAAAATGGTAGGCAATGTGAAATGAAGCACTGCTTTAATGTTAACTCAATGGCAATCTGTACAAAACTAAGACGCTTACAACACTCGATCTTAATTTGTTAACATCAGCCTCAAGATTTCCTAAATTTTTTTAAGTATGTTTATACCTTTTGCTGAAGCTACAGTGTGCTAGTATGGGGTTGCATAGCTCATTGCGTAGAGCATGTGTAATTGCTCACAGAAGAGCAAAATGCACAAACTAATGGTACATTGCACACGCAAATGCCATTGTGATGTCGGTAATAGAACTACTGGGGCACTTAAGTCTCTTCCCGTGCTGTGAATGCATAAGCATTAGGTGCTACTGTTTTGCTTCTGTTGCGTGGTTTTATTTTGAACCTACATAGACCAGCGTTAGCTCGGTTTACCGTTACATTTTCGATTCTACTCATCGAGACCTTTCAACGATATATGACGATGCTATAGCATTAGGTTCAATTTTAAATCAAATAAATAATTAATGGTAATTAAGACCTGCGATTACTCCGGTGGAATTATACTCGACATAAGCTATCCAACGATATATAGCTTGATGATGGAGCATAACGATTGATTTTTAATCACAGTTATCTAATTAATGGTCGGTAAGACAAGATTAGTTCAGTGCAATTGTACTCAACATAAGCTATCCAGCGACTTAGTGATGTAGCGTAAATTTCAATTACATTACAATTAACTAATTACCGGTAATTAATTGAGACCTACAATTAGTCCGGTGCAATTATACTCGACATAAGCTATCCAACGATAGAACACTTGCGGCGATTATGCCCGACATAAGCTACACAGCCACTACGGCCACATTCTGTACAGGCCGCGCATGAACCAAGTAATTGATAAGCATTAAAAAGTGGGCCTGCGTAATCTTTTGATTACCGTCATAACATTAAATTCTGAACGCCCAACACCTAAGCTCGGTTAGTGCTCATCGTGAGGAGGAACCCTTTTTACGTAATTGATAAGCGCTGCCTTTTGCCGCGATGACGCGCGCAGAGGAGAGACCCGTTCGGAGTGTAATGCACCGTCGCTGAGAACTGCTCTATGTCGTCGGAACGGCGTCATCTGTTGGTACTAACTTCGAAAGAAACGCCGATAAACTAGAATATAAACTAATGTTGTAGATCGCCCCAGCGACCACGCCACTGAAAGCCGGGGATGCCCTCTTCAAGGGGAACAACATGGCTGCCCGTCATGTTTAGCGGCCGTTTTCGGCAACACTGGGAGAGATGTCACCACCCTAAGCCAGGCGGCAGGCGGCATGTATGTAGGCTCCCTAGAAAGAACTGCGTGTCAGCTCCGCCTAGCCGAACCAGACGAAAGCTCGGAATCCCCACGCGCATGTGCAGGCCCGCTTCCGGGGCGACCCTCTCAATGCTCCGCTTGCCTAGGGTGGCTTATGGCGTCTTCGACTGGTCCCTTTAGATTGCTCTAGAGCGCTCTGAGATGCGACCGCACATTCGGCTGGTCGAAACCGGGCGCTCTGACTACATTCGGCTGGTTCTTTCCGAGCGCTCGCCTCCAGCTCAGAGCGCTCCGACGCGCTCCGAGAAAAAAGTCGGAGCGGCTCCGAGATGAGTCCACGTGACAGAGCCACTTCTGCCATTTCGCGAAAGCGGTGCGAGGCCTCGGCGTCCCCTAAGTGTAGGCAGAAGCAAGTGTAGGCTTTTGACACAGTCACGCTTACTGCGTTGTGTTTTGCGGGCGCCGCGCTGTGTGAGGCAAAATGTTCAAGACACGCCGGATAAGCATATACTCTAGGAACGCGGTCTGCGTTGCTGTCGCATGACAACAGTGATTGCAGCAGCAGCTGACGAGGACGACAGTGCTATCCACAAGGCGATGTTCGAAAAATGAGCGTCCTGTGGGACGGAAAGCCGGGGTAGCGATCGATACAGGCTAAGCGGTGACCGCGATGCAAACTGTGTGCGACCACGTGCGGCTAAAGGTAATCAAGGGACCTTACGCCCGGCTACTGTTGACGTATCAGCAGCGATGCCGCGTCATTGTTCCGGAAGTTACGTCCTCTTTCTCCTCCTGCGCTTCCGCTCTGAAAACTCGCTGACCATTCGGCTTGACTAGTCTCGCTATGCGCTCAGAGTAAGAGCGGCTCCCACTCTGGCCGATCCTAACCGGATCGCGGGAGCGACCAGTCGAAAACACCATTAGCTTTCCTCGCATTCGTCCGGCGTCTGTGTCGTGCTGATGATGATCATGATCGGAAGGTTGCGCTCTGTGTAGCTAGCGAACATTTCGGAATACAAAGACAGCTGTCTTGATAAGGAAAATTGTGAGGGGATGGCTCTACCATTAAAGGGGCCCAGAAACACATTTTCAGTGCATTGTTTTACCTGTTGGTTGCATAGAAAGAGTTACAGTGATGCTATTAGCATCGGTCGTACCACGTATACTGCGTTTTTTAATATTTTAATTAGCTCGCAAAAACGAATTCGTGGCGCTGACGGTGTCACCATAAAGCGGTTGTTTTTAGCAATGGATATGACATCACGGAGTTCGAGCTTTATCATTGGACAGAGTAAATGTACTGAAAATTGGGTTAATAACTAGAGATACGTTTTGTCAAGTTTATGTGTTTTATATTACTTTAACAAAACCAGTTTGTTTGCCCTAGATAAAAGCACTGTAAATCAAGTAAAACAAAAACACGCCACCAGAGGCACTGGCTACTTTTTGCATCGAATGACTTTGCGCCTCTCTGTAAACATCCTACTACCTAGCACTAAACACTCATGGCTACTCTCTATGTATCTGAGAGTGGCTTTGCGGAATCGATCCGATCGAGCCATTGTAAGCGTTCGTTTCGGTCCCAAGGAAGGATGTGTTCGTTTCACATTTAGCAGGCAGTGCGCATCGTCAGCTTGTGGAGGATCACCGGACGGCGGCGCCAGGTGGCGCCACGTTCCCGTCAATAGCGCGCTGTCCTTGCTCGCCGTGACCAACCAGCGCGCTAGGAGGGACGAGCGATGGTTGGCGATAAGCAGTAGCGGTACGCGCTATGCTAAATGTGTCTGATATTTTGCGCAGGCTGTCACAGCGTCGCAGTATCTTGCACTCGAGTTCGGATCCATAAGTAAGAGAACGTCACTGATCAGCGTTCCCCTCTGCGCCGTCGACGTGACGGTGAAGCATCGCTGGGTCAGCTGAGCGTTCACATGGTTGTTGTAATCATGCAAACGGGGTGCCAGCCTTGGCATGAACGAGTTACAGAGAACAGGCAACCATGGAGTGCAAACTTCCGCCACGTGCTAAGATGGGCTGTTTTGATTGGTCGCCCTGCGTGTCGTCATTGGGAGACTGGAATGGGAATGGGAAACTGCGTGAAAATCGAGTTGTGGGCAGCACTATGTTTGCTTGTATTTTGAAATTTCTTCAATGAATAACTCCCGTTCCTATGCATCGATTCTCACAATTCTTTTTGAGTCAGCATCTGTGTGACATAAAGAATTCAACTGAAGCGTAACCCGCATCCGCTCAAGCGGTGTTTCGCACAAGCCCCTTCGTTTGAGACAGCTTCCGGAGGCGCGTTTGCGCCGCAAACATCGCGCGTGTTTCGAACTTTTGCTGCCGCTGGCACTCTGCTGCGTCTCACTCGCAAGCAAACGCGCTCGAAACACTCGACGTACTGCCGCAGTTTTTATGTTAATTTTCTACAGCTATCACTGATGATTCGCCTTGTCCCTACCAGGCGCCGACGTAGCACTAGTGCATGCACCCTGCCTGTCTCCCCCGAAGCAAACTGCCCTTATACTGGATCCTGCTCTTATCGCCACCGAGACAGTGCGCTGCGTATCGCGCTGTCATTTGCGGAGCAGAGCTCGGGTAATCACCTTGCATGCACCTTCGGATCTTATGATGACTACAAGCACCCGCTGTCTCACCCACACGAATGCCGCGGCAGCAGTGGGTCACTGTTGCGTGCCCCGCGTGCGAAATTCGGCATATAAGTACCCGTGATCGCCCACTAATCAGAGTATGAGCCACGACAGAACCCGGGAAGCGATCCAAACACTTCTGTGCGAGCTGTATTACTTCACTGCTACCGGTTACATATAGACATTGGTCTGTTTGAGAATATAGGCGTGGCAACCCAACAGCTGCATCTAGCACATTTGGAAGCAGTCACTATCCTTGAGATGCTGGATCGCGCTGCAAAAAGCGCCAAGAGCGGCGGTTTCATCTCATTTTAAGCTGACCTCCTAGGCGGGTTTCCAATGCAGGAGCACTGTGGTGCAGTACAGACACAAAGGGCGCATGGTTTGCCACTCCGTCGGTTCCTCGTAGGAGCAAGCCGAAAATGAACGGCAACTGTGTTAAAAGAACCCCAATACTGCGGTGGTGGATCGAGTGTTTTGAGTTTATTTGGTCTATAGCGAGACGGAAATGAATCCCAGAGGCAACTAAAGTTCGAAGGACTCGCGCTATTTGCGATGTAAACGCGCGTACAGCTGTCTCAGATGAATCGGCATAATGTTAGCGTCGCCCCCGCGGTATTTGTGGCATCAAGGCAGCGGTCTGTGCGTTCCGAAATGCCCGCTCGCTACTAAGGGCGCAACTCTCCGACCATAATCATCATCAGCGTGACCCTGACGCCGGCCGAATGCGAGGCGAGAGGAGCAATGAGAGGGTTGCGCCAGTAGGGGGCCTGCATATGCGCGTCGCGATTTTGCGTTTAAGTGTGGTTTGGCTAGGCGGCGCTGACAAGCAGTTCTTTCTTGTGCGGCGCGCTCCGTTTACTTCTGTCCGCGCCTGTACACAGCAACATTCGTGCACGAGCGCAATGGCAAGAGCAGTTGCCGTCGCCCTTCCGAAGATTCCAGGAAGGCTACTAAAGAGTCCCACATGGCTCGGAATCGAACGTCGTAGGCTGTGCACAGCTTAAATCTGGGGAGCCACTTTCGTGGGAGCTAACACTGCAGATAAATAGACGGCATTGCTGGCTATTGTTTGAAGAGGAGATTTCTGGAAGTGTCTTGAATCATGAACATCTGTTCTTTTTTTTGTAAACTCACCTCTAGCACGCAAAAGGAGTAAGTAGATATAAGCCAAAAGGCAGTCGCCTATTTGTTTTCTGCGGAGCATTGCGAAGACCACTGGCATGTCTAAAGGTATCACGCAGTGTTCGAAAATTGTCGGCGCGTATAGAGGGGCGCTAACCCCCCCCCCCCCCCCCCCTAATTTGTTCTTTCGCACTGATGAAACTACAGTGCTGCATTGTTGGAGCTACGCATGGGGCCAGAAAATGGCGCTCATGACGAATTGAGTTGTTTCTAAAAGGACGTGCATTCCCTTTTAGAAGTGTTCCTATCCACGTGAGAGCAGTCGGTCGTACTTCCGTTTTCTATAGTTGCAGAGTAAAAACTGCGTGCTGATTTTTTCCACATTTTTTTTTCTAAATTACTATAAGCATACTGTTCAATACGTCCTTAGGCTTACCCCGTAACTGCAATTAGCGCAAAATAAAAAAAATGTGTCAGCGGGGAGCTCTCGACGACGACAGCGACGAGCTCAAGCTTTTTTTCTAATGTATACGACACACCTTCAGCGACATCGAAACCAGCTTGCTGTTGATTAGTTTTCTGTATGCAATTGGTTGACGCCTTGTTAAAATGCTGCTGAGAATAGCCTCCCGCTTTCTGAAATCAGGAAACTTCGCAATGGCGATCATTAAAAACGCGTCTTCAACAGTCTGCACATTTTTTGCTGCAATAATTTTACGCCTAAATTAGACTTGTGGCAGCGCCTATCGGTCAGTCAGTCTACTTGCTGCAGGGACGGAAAGTGTCCGCTCTCCGAAGATGGCGCTAAAGAAATATGCCATTATTTTTTCATTATTGACGCTATTGTTGTTGTTGTCCTCAAGAGGATAATGCTCCTCGAACGTGCTCGTCCAGACGACCCTGTAAACATAAAAAAGAAAACGAAAGACTGTAAACACAAAATAAATATGCGCGAAAGGTGATACTGCAACGGAAAAACGCATGCGTGCCATTAAACTGTCTGCCGTACGTGGTACTCGGCGGCGGATAAAATCTTAAATACGGCAGCGAGCTCTAATCCTGCAAAGACTAAAATCAATTCGCAACATGCCGATGTGCTTGTTCTCAGACTGTAGAGGTAAAAAAGAATGTGCACGAAAGAGTTGATGCAGCTAATATAGCAACAGAAAAACACATATGTAAACCATTACGCCAGCCGTCTTAACGCCGGTGAAGAACCCAACGACAGCGACGAATTTTAATTTATAAAATGAAGCGCTAAGAGCTGGCATCGTCAGATTATAAACACACCATGTAAACAGACCTACCGCGTCCGATGCTGTAGCAAATCTCTCAACCGCACGATTCTCACCTGCGTCAATCACTGCTAGGAATCACACGTCTACGAATACTGCTTAATTAGCCACTAGTTTGCGTACCAATTAACTTAAAGGAATGACGCACGCTTGAAGGACGGTGCCTATCCATACCCGGCTACAGTCCGACGCCCGCGAAGAGCACGACTCGCTCCGCGTACGTCAGCTCCGCCAGCTTTAGACAGAAAGTTAGCCTGCATCGATGTTGACTTCGGCGAAGCAATCATCTTGGACTGCTTCGTGAGAAACGGAACGCGTCCAAGGATGGCGGCTGTCCGGCTAGACGTCTAAGCAGCCGTCTACGTGACAAGCGTTTGCGGGTGGGTAGGCTGGAAACGCTGATTGGCCCCAAAAATGTGACGTCACGTCTGTAACGTCATGATCACGTGACTTTTAATGACGTCATGTCCGGTTGGGGACAGACACATTTTCCTTGGGTTTTTCTTGGAATTCCCCACGTTTTTGACAACGCGCGTGGGATAAAAAAAGCGCATCTTGCACGTGTGCACGTGTCTCTAGTTAAGCTAACTGCGCCGCTGATTCCGCCTTGACTATTCGCGCCGAAGAGGCTCCAGGGAAGTCTCCTGCCCTGTTTGTGTTTTTTTCTGTTTATTTGTTTACTCGTTTTGGCCAGCGGCACGCGAGTACACGCATCTCCGCGAATCCACCACAGTCTGTTTCTGTACTCGCCGCCGCTCTGCCTTGAGGGCCGACCATTATCCCCTCCCGCTCCTCGTTTTCCTTTTTTCTTTCTCTTTTTTTTCTGTACGCTCCCAGCGGCTTCTCGGTGAAGGAAGGAAGGAAGGAAGGAAGGAAGGAAGGAAGGAAGGAAGGAAGGAAGGAAGGAAGGAAGGAAGGAAGGAAGGAAGGAAGGAAGGAAGGAAGGAAGGCCTCAGACGTTGCTGGCACATACCCACTACGGGGGAGTGGCCAAGAAACAGGTGGCTAATTGCTGGATACAGGAAAGTTTTGACGGGAAAAGGAGTGGTAATAATATGTAGTTTGATAGATTGGAAGACGGAAGGACAGGGGTCCTGTTAACTTGGAGGTCGAGGACGGGACAGTGGCTTAATGTGCATAATAGTAAACAATGCCTGTAATGTTTCAATGTCGTTCTGACTGAGAGCGGGAAAAATAAATTATAATGGGAGTCGCTGCGTTTCTTGAAGAAAATTTTGCACAGCAGAGCGCACACTCCTGTCGCTTCGTCCATGCAAAGAAGCGCCAATAGAAAGAACAACCGCGGAGGACACAGGCAAGCCCAGTTCATGAAATGTAATTTGCAAAAGACGCTTCCTCAAATTAGAGAAGCGGCAGCAGAACAGCAGGAAGTGATCTATTGTCTCAGGTTCGGCACAAAAAGGGCACAGTGGGGAAGCTGCCAGTCCAGATCTGTGAAGGTAGAAATTTAGAAGGGGAACCCGGCAACGCAAGCGCGTGAAAGAGACCTCTAGTCTGCGTGAACGCCAGTCTTTGCTACTCCAGGGATGCAGAAGATGCTGATATTCGGGAGATAATGTAAGAGCCGAGGATGCAAATTCTTGAAATATTGTGTAGCTGCGAAACCTCACCGCTGCTGTATATGCACACGTTGGCAGGACAGCAAAAATTGGGCCGCAGGGAGAGGCTCTTGATAAGGAATCTGCAACCTCATTTAAGTGAAAGCCCATGAGACCTGGTACGCAAAGCAACGTTACCGAATTTAGATGGAGCGGAATCAGGAACTTAAAGAGGCGTAATGGCCGAGAGTCAGTGGGTGAGGATAAGGAAGAGCAAATGAACGGAGAGTCTGTCATAACCACGACCTGGGAAACGGTAGTTTCTAATTTTCGTAAGGCTAAGATTACTGCTAATAATTCAGCCAGAAAAATTGGAGTGAAGTCAGGAATACGGAGAGAAAAAGACCAATGCAGTGAAGGCGAAAAAATTCCCACACCTGCCTTTTCGCGATCCAGTGAGGCATCGGTAGCAATAAGAACATGAGGGGGAAAGGACCTTAGGTGGTCCTGCAATAGACCCTGAAGAAGCGAGAAGGGCTGCAGCTTTGCATTCGATGGGAAAATGTCATCGAATTCAATCTGGACAGATGAGGAGTTGTTATACATTTGGCGGACATCTGTGAAATGAATATTTATGGGATCAAGGAGGGACAGCACGTAATACATCTGCGGGGTATGAAAACGAGACCAAGCGGCACTAAAAAAGGCGGAAGGTTGACTAAGAAATATTATACTGGAACCGTAAAGAGGTGAGTCGCAAGATTTTAAAAATGTTTGAACTGTTAAAATGCGAAACCTAGCTTATAACGATGGGATTCGCGCCTCACGGTGCAGAACGGCATTGGCGACATATTTTGGAAGCCCCAGACAAAGGCGCAACGCCTCACGCTCCAACAGCACAAGAGGGCGAAGTTTATAGGCAGGAGCTCCTGAAAATAAAACACACCCGAACTTCAAAATTGGGCGGACGTAAATTTTATAAATCATCAGAAGTGTATGCCTTCTCATGCCTGACCTAGCACTACAAAGCCTGCGCAGGATGGCAATGGCCCGAACTCCTATTGCAGAAACTTGCTCAATGTGTGGCCGCCAGGATAGAGTAGCGCCGTATATTACTCCGAGATACTTCACCGTCTGAACTTGAGGCATTATGTTATTCCTATTGACCAGGCAGATATTTACAGGAACATAAACCGGAAATACTAACAATGCGCATTTCTTCACATTGAGGGACAGATGAATTCTTCCTAACCAGTTGTCAAGAGCATTGAGGTAATTTTGCAGGATTCGATAAAGAGTGTGAATGTCACCTGCTGATGCAAAAAATGCAATATCGTCGGCTTGCACATAACTTTTCACATTTTGAATGCATGGAATTGAGCTTAGAAAAATGTTAAAAAGAACAGGTGAGAGAACTGATCCTTGTGGTACACCTCTTGTCTGTGGAAATCTCATTGAGTAAACACCATTTTGGTAGCAGTAAAAATCTCTATTTTCCAAAAAACAGAAAACCAGGCTACAAAATAGCTTGGGAAGTTCAGTTCCTGTAATCTTAGTAACAGAGTCGAGTGCTCAACGCTGTCGTATGCTTTCCTGACATCCATGGTGACAAGCGCAGCAAACTGTTTGCGAGCTAATTTAATACGGCTCTCTAGGTCAGTATGAGCACGCCAAATTGAACAACCCGGCCTCAAAACCAGTTTGACATGGATTCAAGAGAGCATTTTCTGAAATGAATGACATGACACGGCCGAGAAGGACACTTTCAACCAATTTAACTAGGTTCGATGTTAATGAAATAGGGAGTATGTTGTCTAAAGTTAAGCCCTCCCCTTGCTTTTTAAGCAATGGAACACGCCACTCATGCGCTATCCAAGGACCTTTAATAGAATGGTTAACTAGAGCCAACAAGTCTGCAGGAGATTCATTGAAGAAAATTTTGATCATAGATGAAATGACCTTATCGGGTCGAGCCGCTGGGGATAAGCGCAGAACAATTTGCGACAGCTCAGGCGTAGAGACTTCAGTGAAATCACTTGAGGTGCATGTGAATATAGCAAGAGATGGTAGAGCAGATGTAAAGCGAAGCTCTAGGCCACACGCAATATCCTCTAAGGCCTTTGCGATGTCAGCAGGGGACTGAACGAGGCATTCAATGTTGGCAGCCAGTGGAATCACCTTGTTGCGCCTCATGAAATTAAACGAAGCTCGTTTATTTCCTGCTTGTGAAAGGAAATCATAATGATTTGTATTATACTCCTCCTTTGCACGGGCGACAGTGCGCTTAAATGTTGCTACAACATACTTATAATCCAACCATTTTTTGGACATTGATTGGGGAAAAGTTTCTTCCAAGCTGCTTTCCGTCGTCTAAATGCACGCGTGCACTCAGCATTCCACCAATTGTTCGCGATTGCACCCTTGGTTTCCTTAACCAAAAATTCAGTTTTACCTTGCATGGTCCAGTACTGCACATAGATGTGCAGCCTTTCTTTCGGCACTTGTCTGAGCGCAAGGGTCTGAAATGATTTGGAGGGCTGGTTTTAGCGTGTCCTTAAAGCAACTGCAATTTATTAACGTGCGCTGATGTCGCTCAGGAAGAGTTAATTTACGCGCAAACTTGAAACTAATCGGTACATGATGGCTGTTTGTTGCACAGTCAACAGGCGCCCAAGACATAACAGAGACTCCTGGACAGGAAAAAGTTAAATCAAAGGCAGAGCGGCATTGACTCCGAACAAACGTAGGCAATCCGGAATTGTTGCAGATCAAGTTATTGCCAGAAGCCCAATCAAATAGTCTAGAACCAAAGCTGTCTGTTTTAAACCCCCACGTCACATGGTGCGAACTGAAGTCTCCAAGTAATAGAACCTGAGACCGGCTACTAGACATGAGTGAGTCAAGGGGCCGAGTGTCACGCACACCAGACGGGAAATATGCATTAGCTACAATAAAAGGCTGTTGGCCTGGGACATTGAGGTCAACCGCGAGGATTTCGCATTCATTGTCCGCATATTGGAAAGAAATGCATGCCCTGTGGCAAAACTTTGTAGAGATGAGCACTAACAACCCTCCCCCTCGTGATGATCGGTAAAGCCAGAACAGATGGTAATCCTTGAGATGATAATTGAAATTTGTAATTAGCCATGTTTCCTGTAAAGCAACTAAATCTGGTAGAAGCTGACTGCATAGGCAATTTAAATCTGTTGAAGCTGAGAATATAGATGGACAATTCCACTGGAGTACACTGAAGAACCCTATCTTGGCGGGAGTGCCGCAGCCGCGACTGCCTTTTCTAGAATCCTGGTCTTAGCATTTTGACTAGCGTTACTTTTATTTGTATTTGACTGGGGGCTAGATGGACCTGCAATATTCAGAGGAGACCCACTTCGTTTCTGGGCGCGGAGATCAGACTCCATATCCATACAGTCCATAGGGAATGCGTCCATAACGCTGTTAGAAGGAGAGGCCTTTGAGGTCTTTTGTTGCTCACATTGTTTTTGGCCCTGTGGAGCGGTGTCAATTACTACAGAAGGAGGGGTAGCTTCCGAAGCCAAAGAAGGCAAGAGCGGAGCGGTGGACACCTGCAGAAGATTGGTCATCTGAGCAGCTATGACCTGCTAAATGCACGTGGATACGGTTTCCATAATGCGATCCATTGCATTTGCCACAGCTTTCTCAACTGCCGCTGCAATAGCCTGGGACCAACAAGAGTCTATTATGGGTGGGCATTTGGCGGCCACACTAGAGTAGCCTGAGGCTCTCTCCTTGACTGCGGCAAAAGGCTCTCTCCGCGTGCATCTGCGCTTGTCTATAAGCTCGAGCACCTGAACTTCTTGTGCTCGTGCAGGACAGTCAGGCGAATCAGCAGGGTGAGCACCACTACACAAACAACATTTCTCTTGCTGTTCAGGACATTCCTCTTTGCAATGACGTTCCCCACAGGCACAGCAGCGTAATGGCGCGTTCACACTTGGACATTCGGCGGCGAGAGGGAGCGGAATCCGCGGCCGCCGAAATGCTGTCTCGTTCACACTTCCCGGCCGCCGCGTCGCCGCTCATCATCTGTGTGTCGTCTGCTCACGGCGTACACAGATGTGGCAAGAGGTTAATCGATGCTGTCTACGTACTAAAACCGTATGCACGCTTGCTTACGCTAAATGCAGCTATTTTGTCGGACGTTACGCCATTTCTAACATTTTCACACTTTTTAAATGCCTAGTGGCGCCATCTGGTGGTTAGGAGAGGAACCATTGTTGTCAACAAACCGACGGCCCTCTTAAACCTAAACGGGGAAGAATCGTAACTCGAAATAAAAATTAAAGCAAATTTATCGCTCAAACGTTTTCTTATGGGCGAGATAAGACAAAGCGAAAGACCGCTGATTCTTTTATGGCCAGTGAACGCGCTGAAAAAGGCAGTAACAGCGACGAATCCAGTCCGAAGCAAGGCGTCCTGCATCGAAGGGCGCCGCCATGTTTGTTGCCGCGGGTACTCGCCTTCCTATTGGCTGAAGAGATTCGGCGGATTTTTTTCCGGCGGCAGAATTCGGTCCTGGACCGATCGGCCTTTCCGCTGGGTATTTCGGCGGAATCTTTGCCGCGGCAGCGGATTCCGCTCGCTCTCGCCGCCGAATGTCCAAGTGTGAAAGCGCCATAAGGCCGATTTGTAGGCTTTGCCGCTGTGGCCAAATCTCCAGCAGTTTTGACACTGAAGGGGCCGAGAGTTAAAGGCATCTACTCGAAAAACCAATGGCCACACCTTAATCTCTGACGGGCAAAATATTCCTGCAAATATGGCAATGACGGACTCCATAGGAATTTTTACTCCGTCAAACATCCTGCTGCATCGATGGACAGCAATCACTCCTGCAGGCGAGAGGTTCTCAAGCGTTTCCACAGGGCTCAATTGAGAGTCGACCCCTCGAACCAAGCCCTTGGAACATGCTAGATGAGGCGGAATGAATGCGCTCACCGGGTGGTTGGCGAAGGTCGTACACTTTAGCAGGCCTTAAATACAGTCTTTATCCGGCGACCTGCACAAAATACCACCCCCGCCGAACTGCCGGACATCAGTAATGCGCATGAGGTGCTTGGATGTGGATTTAAGAGCCAACTGTACTGCCTCCGGGTTGTTCAGTCGGATAGTGCCTCCATCGGAAGGCACTAAAGCGACTGGAATGCTCGAAACTCCACTGCGGGAAAAGAGATCAATTGGGAGCTGGTCTTGAGGAAGAGATGCCGACCAAGGATAAAACCCCTGGCAGGGAGAAGAAGTAGACATTAGGCTCTCGTCCCGCGCCCAATCACCCCAGAACAGGTGCAAGCAGGCACAGACAAAAAGAATGAGAAATTTAGCAAGCTAGCGCAACACCGCCAGGTACTTAGCCGCTGCCCCACAACCTGGGTTGCTGGGCCACGTCAACTCAGTCAGACTTTCTTCGAAGCGGTGAACAGGGGGCGACAGCGCGTTTTTCTTGCTATCTTTTTTTCTTTTTCTTCCTTTCCTAGTTTTCTAGTATTTTTCTCTTGTGTCCATCTTCTTTTCAGTATACTATTGCTTGTTGCTCTGTTCATGTGGCGGACATGTGTGCCATTCCAACTCCTTAAGAAGGGGAGGAAGATCGCTGTAACTTCTGTCTTGAGAAAGGACAGGCTGCCTATATATATATATATATATATATATATATATATATATATATATATATAAGGTCGTGGGTTCGGATCCCACCGGCGGCATGGTTGTTTTTTCTGCTGCTTTATAATTAACTTTCTTTAAGGAACAGATTAATCGAAATCATTAAAAAAAATACGGAGAACAATAGAAACATTCCCCTGTGCACCATGGCCTCGGTGACTGTTGGCTTCTTTCATATGTTTGTCAAACGAGCCCATCATGTCATTTATCTTTTATATATATATATATATATATATATATATATATATATATATATATATATATATATATATATAACGTTTTAACGGTTTATTTAGACAGATTTATTTTGAGCGGACGTTTAGGACAGACCCTGTCCTTTCTCAAGACTGAAGTTACGGCGATCTTCCTCCCCTTCTTAAGGAGTTGGAATTGGCACACATGTCCCCCACATGAACAGAGCAACAAGCAATCGGATGCTGGAAAGAAGATGGGCACAAAAGAAAAATATGAAAAATACTAGAAAAGGGAGAAAAAGAAATAAAGAGAACAAGAAAAACGCGCTGTCGCCCCCTGTCCACCGAGAAGCCGCGGGGAGCGGGCAGGAATTGTCGAAGTCGCAGTTCTTCGCAAGATCGCGTAATTGAGAAACATAAACCTCGGACAGGCTCACCAGGGTTCTGTAAACCTATCTTGAGCTGCGGTGGCGTTTCGTCGTGGCTGAGAACAGACGGTTGCAAGTGCTGAGCGCGGTTTGAAATCCATGTTCGCCTTTCGTAAATTCACTTAATTGAGGTCCCTGCTCCTTCGTTTTAAAATTGCGCTCGTGGCGGGAGGCGTTCCGGAACGACGCTGACCTTCGACGCCGCGCGATTGCGGAAGCATAGCTTTGCGCCGGGATGCAGCAAACTCAGGCGCCAGACGCCTCTAAGTAGGTAGAAAACAGTGCCTTCCACTGGTTCCATGGTATTGGTGGCTGGCCCGGGGTTTCCAGGAATGTACTTGAGGGCGTAAGATCCCGTGAAACTGATAGTAAAGGTTTACCTCGTCGGCACGCTGTTGTATTGTCGATGCAAGATCGAACGACACACCGGAGCGAGCGATGTCATGTTGACGCCAAGTTTCCGCCAACCCCCCCCCTCCCCCCTCTCTCTCTACTTTTCCTGCGTCACGTATACGTGGTGTCAAGCAACATGTATGAAAACTGAAACAGAAACTATGAAGAAGCGAAATTGAAAGTAAGAGAACCGAAACTGAAAATAAGAGAAGAGAAGAGAAACTGAAACTGCCACACAGTTTATTACCTGATGGACACACCAGTAGCCCGTATTACTTAACGTCTTCATAAAACCGCTGCTTGTTCTTCTATATGATAAGCAGCATTAGTATATGTTTGCTATTAATGACACCCAGGTAATGAACATGATTTACCAACTTAAGTAGTGTTGATTCTGGTGTAACACACGAGTAGTTTAATGTCATGCCTTTGTGTATACGTCATAAATCAAATTGTGAAGCAAGACTTGAAACTGCCTGTGCATTTCACATAAAAAAAGAAAAAATATCTTGCTTTCATAGCATGCGTGTCATATATATCAGATGTGATTGTAATCTTGAACTATAACCTGAAACGACCCATGCTGGCTGCGATCAAAAATCACTTTTTTAATTATTCAACAAACCTCATAACTAATTTCTGTCACGAAAGGAATGAAATGCTTCACATATAACTCATTGCTCTGGTACAGTTATGGTTCATTATGCAATGTAAAATCTGATTCTGGAATATTTTTGTTACTTGTTGCACGGTTTATTCCTGAAATTCAGCACATCCACCGGTGTTGCGTTCCCGCGTGGTTTTCGTTTTTATTAACTGAGTACAGGTGAATAGCCACCGGATTCTTGGCCGATCGCCAGTGTGGGTATGTGTCATCTTTTGATAAGCTAACAACATCAACAACGTTCGCTTTTCACTTCCACTCATACATGTGCTGCACTATACTTGTTCTTCTACATTGTATTGATTCCATCCATAATGATGTCAGAGTTTAAAGACAAATCCTCAGTGCTTGCAGATCTTTACTATGTGCCCACTTTTCGTTATGCGACAATGATGGCACAATATCTAATGCAGAAGTTAATTTAGTTCACCACTTCAGTTCGCAAAAGGACTATGAGACAGAAAGGCCAAAGCACTCACCGCCAAAGTACCTTTCACATACTCCTAAGCTGTGCACATAGAACGACTAAAAAGGTAATTTTCCCTAAGCTCATTCCATACTACGGCCGGCTAGTTGTGAGAAACGTCTGTGTAAGCACGGAGAAAGGGGTGAGCCGTAATGCTGTCATGATTCATGGAACAAAAAGAGAGTAGGCATGGGAGGCATTGGCCACGCTATCAGCTTCCGCAAGTCAGGCTGGGGTTGAACAATTGCCCTAGTGCCGCACCTTCGACAGAGGTTCCGCGTTCCGGTCATCAGTACATCTTTCAACCCCTGCTGGGAGACAGCCTGCATTCCTGTGTCACGCAGGCGCCTTCCGGGTCCACATGGGCGCGGTCCGGACACACGTGCGCGACCACCCGGAGGCCGCGTGGACAACGTGACCGGGTCCTGTTCCCTTTCCCTCGACCGAGCTGCGAGAGAACATCAGGACCGCCCTGCCGTGGGTGGTACCATAAGTGCCATCGTGCGATTGGACATCACTCTGCGAACTATATTCCCCAGCTAGGGATCTGGGGAATACGAAGAGTATTTAAGGAGCTGCTGGTTTGGAACCAGAAGAGAGCCCCCCTCTTGAGAGACACCCTTTGCTGGGAGAGACTCCCGACTGCTAAGAAGCTCTCATTACTGAGAAGCACTCTCAGTTGCCCGTACTTGTACATTATGTAAATGGTGCTTGTATAAAGTTTTCCAAGTTTTCTTCCTCCGATCGTCCTCGTCTCTTCTCCGGCCCAGTCACGCTACCTGAATCCCAACAACTGGTGGCAGCGGTGAGATGCTGCCACGTGAATCCCAACAACTGAATGGCAGCTGTGGGACGTACACGTGAAGTTACCGGCTCCAACGGACCTCGGCAGCTACGGGACTGACGGGTGTCAGCTATACCTTGGCAGGGTGAGTGCCGAATGTTTTCCGTTCATTTCGCCAGACCGTACTAGCACAGGCAGATGCTAGGTGCGGATTCCTGTTGTCTGGGAAATTGATTTAGGGAAACTGTTTTGTCAACTTCAAGCTAGAGATTTTGTTTTAGTGGGCTTGCTAACGCATGGTGGAACTCACGATGGAGAAGTTAAAAGTGCAGGAGCTGCTCGAAATTTGCCAGGAGCTGAGGATTTCGCTACGTTCTGCGAAAAGAGAAAAAGAAATTCTCGAGGTTCTACGGCAGGAGGAGGTGACTACTGAGGAGGTCGACGAAGCTTTGGAAACGATTGTTGGACGCAAGAAAGAAAAAGAAGAGTTTCGGTTGGCTCAAGAAAGGCGGAGTTGTGCGAGCAGAAAGAAAAAGAAGAGCTTCGGTTGGCTGAAGAAAGATGGGTGTCGTTCCAGCAGGACGAAAAAGAAGGGCTTCGGTTGGCTCAAGAGAGACAGGAGGTCCGTGAGGCAGGGGAAAAAGCGAGAGAACATGCTCGAAAAATGAAGGAGCTCGAAATCGCGTCGAACGGGGGGAATATGGCGCTTCTTAGCCCTGTAGATTCGGTAGAGGAGCAAGGGAGGCAGAGATTGCAGGATCTCGTCTCACCATACCGCGTGGGAGGCGATATTGCACTCTTTTTGGTAAATTTCGAACGCGCATGCGGGAAGGTGCACATCGACAAGAGCGCTTGGTCGGAGAAGTTACTTCCTCTCCTTCCGTGCTAGGCGGCTGAAGTGGTGGGTCGCCTCTCACGGGAACAGTGTGATGACTACGAGAAGGTAAAGAGCGCACTGCTTAGAAAGTACCGGCTTTCTGCTGAAGCCTTTAGGCAGCGATTCAGGCAGGCAAAGAAATGCGGAGAGTCGCATACTGACTTCGCGTACCGGCTTAAAGTCAACTTAAACGAGCGGCTTAAGACCGCTGAGGTGCACGTAAGTCATGACAAGGTACTGGAGTGCATCGCACTAGAGCAGTACTATAGCGCGATTCTAGAACATCTGAGGATATGGCTGCAAGATAGGCTAACAGATATAAACCTAGACAAAGCGGCACAGCTCGCAGACGAGTATCACGTTCGCCGAAACCTCCAAAGCAAAACAGGGTACGAAAACAAGTTAGGAAAGGGAGAAACCTATTTAAAGAGAATCCCCGACCGAAGGAGTCCACCAGCACGCCGGGATCACAGAGCAGAGGATGCGGGATCAAAAGGAGGACGTAGCGAAAAAAATTGAGTCACCCAAATCTACCGATTCGCCGGAACAGCAGGCACCTGGAGCTCGCGCGTTTGAAGCGCGAAAACCCATTGTGTGCTATAATTGCAACAAGGAGGGTCACATATCATTGAACTGCAAACAGCAAAAGATGGCGTTCGCGTGCATGCGAGAGCCGGAGGAAAACCTTAATTTGCTATAGCCATACATGCGGGACGTGGTGATAAATGGCAAGAAATTCAGAGCACTGCGGGATTCAGCGGCTACCATGAATGTTGCTCACCCGTCCTGTGTTTCCTCCACGGACTACACCGGCGAATGCGCCTGTATTAAGCAGGTCGCCGAAGAACAGAGTGCATGCTTGCCTATAGCGAAGGTGACTCTAGAGGGGACTTTAGGCAGGCTAGACACAGAAGCGGCAGTTAGCGCAAACTTGCCGACACACTTGCCCTACCTGTTTTCGAACAAATCCGAGCAGCTACTGAAAGAGAAAGGTCTCTCTTTCACCTCGGGCTTTGCATGCATGGCGCTAACACGTTCTCGAGCACGAGAGCTCGCAAAGAAACTCGATTGCGTTCCGATAAATAAGCAGGCACCGAACCATTCTCCCGACCAGCCGGGGGATTCTTGCAGGAAAACTGATCCGCCTAAACCGCATGATCATGGCCATGAAGGTGTTCCCGAACCAGCGGTAGCTCATGAAATCCAAGGAACTGCCGATTCCGTAGAGAATGGGGCAACAGGAACCAACGCGAAGGATTCGACATTAACACCTGCTTCGACTTGTTGGGAGGAGTTGACTAAAGTTGATAGGAAAGCACTCATTGCAGAGCAGAAAAGCGACCCATCGTTAAGAGCTCTAAGCAATAATGTGAGAGAGGGAGTCGCCAGAAAGAACACCAGCTTTCATGAAAAATCAGTCCTTCAGTACCGGAAATACTGCCACTCAAAGGGACGCGCATATGAGCAACTCCTAGTGCCTGAGAAGTACCGGCGGCAGCTTCTAGAGCTCGCACACATAAATGCATGGGCGGGCCACCTGGACATACAAAAAAACAAAAGCTAGATTAGCCCTCGAATATTACTGGCCTCGCTGCTGGAAAGCTGTGGAACAGCTTGTTAGATCTTGCGACACCTGCCAGCGGGTCGGCAAGTCGATGGATAAATGGAAAGCGCCCATGACACTAATTCTCATCATTACAGAGCCTTTTCGGCGTCTTGTAATAGATACTGTCAGCCGGCTGCCAGCATCCAACTCTGGTTGTCGCTACACTCTGACCTCCCTGTGCGTGGCAACCAAATTTCCCGAGGCCATTCCCTTGAAGGAGCTAAGTTCCGCGTGTGTTGTAGACGCCCTTTTGTCAATCTTCTCACGCATGGGGTTCTCTGCAGATATACAAAGCGATAACGGGAGCGTGTTCACAAGCTGCTTGACAACAACGTTCTTTGAACGGTGTGGGATTAAAATAATCCGCAGTTCCATTCACCACCCTCAGTCAAATCCAGTCGAGCGTATGCACTCAGTGCTAAAGCGGATACTTAGGTCTCTGTGTTTTGAGCATAAGGGAGATTGGGAAGGCTGCATTCCAGCAGCACTCTTTGCAATGAGATCCGTCCCTCATGAAAGCACAGGATTTAGCCCCGCTGAACTAGTCTACGGGCGTGACTTGAGGACCCCATTGCGCATGCTGAGGGAGTCATGGGAGGGTTACGGAGAGGATCCCTGTGTAGTGGAATACGTCCTCAAGCTACTGGAAAGACCTGTGAAAACCAGAGACCTCGTGGAAGCAAATGTCAGAGCAGCGCAGTCACTGTCTAAAGTGTACTACGACAAATCTGCACGCAAGCGCACCTTTCAATCTGGCGACCAGGTGATGTTGCTGCGTCCGTCAAAAAGGAACAAGCTTGAGGTGCAATGGGAAAGGCCAGCTAAGGTGGTGTCCAAGCTTTCAGACACCAACTATGAGGTAAAAGTTAAGAACAAACACAATCGTATAATCCACAGTAATTTGATGAAGCCATATGTGCAGCGTCAGGCCATGGTTAACATGGCGCTGAACATGTCAGAGGAAGAGATCTCAGACATACCATATGTCCCTCATGAGGACGAGCAAGCAGCGAATGAGCTGCTAAATTCAATCGACCGAGGGCCACGTTTGACGGAAAGTCAACGAGGAGACATGGAAAACGTCGTCCGCGACTTTGAGGCTGTGTTTTCAAACAAGCCAGGAAAAACAACCCTCGTCGAACACGACATTCAGCTGTCCAGCGAACAGCCGATCAGGAGCAAACCGTACCGTGTCTCTCCAAGACAAAAATAAATCATTGAGACGGAGATCCGCCGTATGTGCGAACTTGGCGTCATAGTACCCTGCGAAAGTGACTATACGTCACCAATCATTATTGAAGAGGTTCCAGGCAAGGATCCGAGACCTTGCGTGGACTACCGGAGACTGAATTCAGTCACAGTGGACCAGACCTACCCCATTCCGAGTATCGAGGAGAGGGTTGAAACAGTCGCTAAATCAAAATAGATATCCACCCTGGATTTAGTTCCTGCTTACTGGCAGGTGCCACTCACTGAGCGCGCCAGCAGGTACGCAGCATTCGTGTCCCCCGCGGGCACGTTTCGCCCTGTAATGTTGAGCTTCGGCTTGAAAAATGCTCCGCACTGTTTTTCAAAGTTAATGGACCAAGTGCTGCGGGGAGTTGCAGATTTCGCTCTCCCCTACCTTGACGACGTGGCCGTTTTCTCACAAAACTGGGAGGAGCACATTGAACACCTGCGTATTGTGTTGAGCCAACTGCTTGAGGCTGGTTTAACGGTAAGGGCGGGATAATGCCACCTGGGGTGCGCCGAAGTGAACTATCTTGGGCATGTGGTTGGACGAGGCCAACGCAGACCTGCCGAACTTAAAGTGGCTGCCATGGTGGAGTACCGTCGTCCAACCACAAATCGGAACTCAGGGCTTTTCTTGGCCTAGCAGGCTAATTATCAGCATTATGTAAAGGGCTACTCTGATTTAGCCAGCCCCCTGACCGACGCGCTGAGAAAAAGTGAGCCTACCAATCTTTCTTGGGACCAAAAGAAAGATGCATTTCAGAGTCTGAAAACGGCCCTAAGCGAGCGCCCAATACTAGCAGCGCCAGATTTCTCGAAACCATTTATCGTACAATGTGATGCCAGCGACCGCGGGTTGGGCATTATTCTTTGCCAGGAAAGCGAATGCAGGCCCACACGGCCTGTCCTTTACTTGAGCCGCAAGCTCAGCACGCGGGAAGAAGCGTATAGCACGTCTGAAAAAGAAAGCGCATGCCTCGTTTGGGCTATAGACAAACTGGCATGCTACGTCTCCGGGCCCGTTTCAAACTAGAAACGGACCATTGCCCTTTGACTTGGCTGCACAATATGTTGCCCAAAAATGGTCGTCTACTGAGGTGGAGCTTGGCACTCCAGCACCACAGCTTTGAGGTTCGCTACTAGAAAGGCAAGCTCCACACAATTGCCGACGGGCTAAGCCGAGCCTTTTAGCTGGTAAAGATTTTACCAAAAGGGGATGTCCCCCAAATTTTTAGTTTTGGAGATTTATTTCATATTCTCTTCCTAATGGAGAGTGTATATCTCCCACTTCCTTTGCAGTAATGCTGTTCATAATCAGGTAACATACCTAGGAGTACGTTTTCCTTCTTTCGGCCAAGGATAATAAGAGCGAGTGGTGTAACGTGCCTTGACTCTGAGGTATTGGGGCGGGCAAAATTGAACGCCACGTCGTCCAAATCCAGTCACCTATTCCCGCGCCGCAGGCCCTCTAAGCACCAACCTGATTTCATTTAGCGAATTGTTTTTCCTTCCAAGGGCGCTTCGAGCGGGAGCACACGCCTTGGACAGGTGCCCTGTCTAAACTCCTCGTCGGGAGACACCATGCGTTCATTCAGGCAAAACATTTGATCTCTTCAAGTTTTAGTTGAAGTTTTTTGCTAAATGCAGTTTTGGCCCTGAGTTTTGGTCTGGCGGGATGAGTGGGTTCTGAGGGCACTTGCTTTTGTCGGGTGTGGTTTGGCGTCTGTGATCCCTTTTGGCTAGCATTGCTGAGAATTTCCCAAAACGGCCATCTGACGAGGGGAAGCGATGCCGAGCTTCGGCACTGAAGGTCATCCGAAGACTCCCAAAGAGCTTCTGGTTCCTGGCACGCCCAGTCAGCCGAGCTACGTGCGAGTAGTTCATCTTCCGGGCGCAATATCTGGCGGCGGGGGTGCTGTTGTGCTCGCGCTTCCTTCCTGCTGTTGAGCTCGGCGAATTTGGACATGGAGAGGATTCCCTGAGGACCACCGCGAGGGTGGGTGAGCCCTCTGGGGGAGACGTGGCTGGAATGCCGGAAGCAGCGACGATAATAGCGTCCCCACGTGTTCGTTCCGGTCCTCAGACGACGAAGTACAAGATCAGTGTTGCCCTCTTCAGTCACGCTGGGATTGAACAATTGCCCAAGTGCCGCGCCTTCCCCAGAGGTTCCGTGTTCCGGTCATCAGTACAAGATCTTTCAAACCCTGCTGGGAGACAGCCTGCATTCCTGTGTCACGCAGGCGCCTTCCGGGTCCACATGGGCGCGGTCCGGACACACGTGCGCGCCCACCTGGAGGCCGCGTGGACGACAACGTGACCGGGTCCTGTTCCCTTTCCATCGACCGAGCTGCGAGAGAACATCAGGACCGCCCTGCCATGGGTGGTACCATCAGTGCCATCGTGTGATTGGACATCATTCTTCGAACTGTATTCCCCAGCTAGGGATCTGGGGAATACGAAGAGTATTTAAGGAGCTGCTGGTTTGGTACCAGAAGAGAGCCCCCCTCTTGAGAGATACCCTTTGCTGGGAGAGACTCCCGACCGCTAAGAAGCTCTCTTTACTGAGAGGCACTCTCAGTTGCCCTTATTTGTACATTATGGAAATAGTCTTGTATAAAGTTTTCCAAGTTTTCTTCCTCCGATCGTCCTCGTCTCTTCTCCGGCCCAGTCACGCTACCTGAATCCCAACAACTAGTGGCAGCGGTGGGATGCTGCTATCTTAATCTCAACAACTGGTGGCAGCGGTTGGATGCTGCTACCTGAATCTCGACACCGCTGACTTGTTGATGGGCCTCCGCTTCACTGGTTTCTTCTTTTCCCTCTTCAAGTCTAAACTTATTCCAGACCTTACCATCATGTGATCGTTTCAACGCACCTTTCCGAGGACCTCCACACCTTGCACGTTGCTAAGGGGAGCGCACAGTATGAAGTCGATTTCATTTTTGTCTCACGATTTGGGCTCTTCCACGTCCACTTCCTGTTCTCTCGTTTGCGGAAGAAGATATTCATGATCCGTAAATTATTTATCTAACTACCCCCTGCCATTCCAGGTGAGTTCCACCGCAATGCACGATGGATCGACCGGAAAGCCAGAAGCGTGAACGATCCGCTACCGGTTAAACAGCGACGTTGTTTGGGTAGTTTGGGAAAGACCAGGCATGCGCCCAGCTCGAAGCTTTGTTCTTCTCGCGCAAGTTCGCGTACGTGGAGTTTTAAGTCCCGAGGGTTCGAAGTTAACGCACGCCGAATAGGCATCGCTTAGCCGGCCGTTGTCACACGCGATGCGGCGCGGACACTCAACTTCGGCTGGAGAACGCGTATCGCCACAAGGAAATCCTCGGCGTTTATGAAACGGACTTCGGCACACGGCAGACAATCACATGTGCCGCATGTTTGCATAGAAACAGCCAGAAGTAATTTTGCAATTCGCACGCTGCAAACGTGCAAAGACATGCTAAATCCGGCAGCTCGTCCCCTCGTCGCGACAAAAAACCAATGACATGAACGAAGAATCCGCGATAATAAGTGCACACGATTATGTTATGACGCAGTTAAACACTCGCAACGCTCACAAAATTCGCACAGATCGGCGTCTTCATCCCCGGCTGCGCGGTGCGCCGTCACCCACATCGCAAGAGGCGGCGGCCTGCGGGCGACGCCACGGCTAGCGGAGAGGTGTATTTGCTCGGTGCCTTCGCAGTCCGGCTTAGTAAATAGTCTCGTAATTTCCCACCTTGTTTTGGTCGTAAGTAAGGCAAGTTATCACCAGATTTTATGCTGGATGGAATTCTGCACTGACCTCTGAAGCGCCACTGCATACTTGCCAGCGATCGAAACCTCGTACACGAAACAGCATGCATCTTACCCTGCAGTGCAACCTGAAGTAATAAGTAAGAAATATCATATGCTAGCTCTTCTTTAACGGCAGACAGAATGCCCATCTTTGAAATTCTAGCAGTGTATCTCACAGCGAAGGCAAAAACAATAGCGTGTCAAATTTTTGAGTTCAGTGGTTACTGGCACAACGACGATGACCAAGCCGTTGTTCCCGCCGAGGGGAAGGTGTGCTCCACCACAATACACGGAATAGCAACCTCAAGGCCGGAAGAGTGTATGAGCCGCTTGCGGGCTAACTCCGACGTTTCTGCGCAGAAGATGTGAAAAGAGCCCTGCTCGCAGCTTGTCCCCGCACATGGAGTTTAAACTCCCGCGGATTCGAACTTAGCACGAGCCGAAGGACCCCCGCTAAGCCATCGCCACAAATGCGCGAGCACCGCAGCGTGCACTCTTCGGCTGAAGGACAGCGGCTTGCCGCAAGGAAACAGTTTTTCAAGTTGACGAAACGGATTTTGGCACACGGTAGAGAATCACATATATTGACATGAAAACAGCAGGACTAATTTTGCAGTTCGAAAGCGGCAGCCAAACAAAGTGCGACATACGGTGCAACCGGAGTAGTACATAGTGTTTGTCACGCGCGTAGCAGGTCATCTGCTACGCTCTCGAAGTACGCGCGCCGAACCGCAATCGTACCATTCCGGGCAGTGATCGTAGATATTCTTGAACCAGCATGATGCATAACTATTGTAGTTGGTAGACCAAATGAGCGCTACGAGAACGAAATCGAGCAGACTTCCTAGCGAGCATCAAATGGCCGCAGGTTGAGAAAAGTTATTGGATCTAAGCTTATTGGCTTAACGCATTAATCAGCGAAAGAAGATTTGCATTAACGGCAGAGAGATATGGAGTGACTCAGACCCATTTTCTGGCTTGCTACCGGCGAAAAGCTAGGCGCCAAACTATCACCCCTCTGTCTCATTGTAGTTGATTCTGGCTTAGCTTGTCACGCTAACTCGAGGATATCTCCTGTGATACCGAAGCAGCTAGCCCCCCCCCCCCCTCTATTTAAGGGTGTCGGGCTATATATACCAGCAGTGTGTATGTGGTAGCCTACCAACATTGTGCCCAATACTCGCTGGAATGTTGCTGGTGCGGAACGATCGGATACCAAATGACATTACCTTGAACTCGAACAGACCGTTCTGCGTGATGAATGCCGTTTTCCTGGTCCCGTATATCAACTTCAATCCGCCACAGGCTGCTCTTGGGACCCATAGATGAGAAGTAGGTGGCGTTCTGTTTATTCATTCGTCGGAGGGGGTAGACATCTTTCCTCAGTGTGTTGTTCAATCGTCGGTAATCGACGCAGAGCTAAACTGCACCATCTTTCTTGACGACAATAACCGATAACGCCCAGAGACTCTTTGAGGGCTGAATGATATCGCGCAGCATTTCATCCATCTTGGCACCGGGTGTCTTCGCGTCCTTGCGCCGTCACTCGGTGCGGACTTCGGCGCACACGTCTGGCGTATTCCTCGGCGGTGATTCGACACTTGGCGACAGCTATTTTTAGATCTTTGTCCAAGACCAAAAGCAGTCGCTGTAACGTCGAAGGAGACTGCGGGTCAGGTCCTGCCTCTTCAGCAAAATAACCCCATCTCCAAACGTTTCTTTTTTCAGTTTACCCTACAGGGGCTGGAGGACCTCCCTCGAGTGGCCTCTGTTTTTATTTTTATGGGGTTTAACGCCCCAAAGCGACTTAGATTATGAGGAATGCCGTAGTGGAGCGCTCCGGATAATATCGACAACCTGGTGTTCTTTAACATACACTGACACCGCACAGTACACGGGACTCGAGAATTTCGTCTGCATCGAAATGCGACCACCGCGGCCGGGATTGAACTCTCGTCTTTCGGGTCAGCAGCCGAGCATCATAACCCCTGAGCCACCGCGGCGGCTGTCCAAGTGGTTTCTGTACAGCTGCTGCGTGGTGTAACAGAACGTGCTGATGCCGCTAACGGTGACCTCGGTGAGCAGCTTGACGTGTACTCGGCTGACGCAAGTGCTATTTGACTTCGCGCGGTCCCTGGCGGGTAGTGGTCTTCGTGTGTCATAGGAGATGCCCCGGTGGCTCATTCTTCTGATGGTGTTGCAGTATGGGGCCGGCCTCTCCGCAACGAAAACACATAATGAGGTTGTTATCAGCTCTCTAGGCGTCTCATTCCCTTCAGCTTCAGTGTGGGTCATAGAGTGGGCGGGCGGATGCTGCAGCGCAGCGCTCTGGAACAGCAGGTTGATAGCGGCGAGGTCTTGGCGCAGCTTAGCGTCGCTTCAAGCTACATAATGCGGCGGCGCAGCTTATCGCCTGGGGTCCTTGCGCAGCATTCGACATTTCCAGGCTGCCTACTTCCAAGAGCCTCCTGCATCCTCTTCGCGCTCGATGTCCATGAGTGTCGCTGTTCTGGCGGCTGTGACGATGGCAGCAGTCGACGAAGCTCTTCGCGGACTATCTGGCGAATGACCAAACCTTATGTTATCGCCATATATGCTTCCATGGGGTCCAGCACACTTGCCGAGAAGACTTGCAATGGTCTTTCCGACATGGTCGGTTCAGCTCGCAAGAAGAGCCACGTCGTAACAGTATCGTTCGATGTCTGTATGCAGGACTGCAGAGCCCGCTCAGCCCGTTCCCAACGATCCGCGCTGGTGCGAGCCACTAGCAGTCAGCGGCGGAACTCACGCCATGATGTCGAAAGGCCCTAACGGCTCTCGTACAACGCATGAGCCCCGTCTTCCAGGCGGAAGGAGTTCCTCAGCTTTGCGGCGTCATTACACTGATTAAGCGATACGACGCGTTCAACTGAATGAGCAGTCTTTCACGTCCTCAAGCTGAGTGCAGTGGAAGGACTTCGGTACTCGTGAGTTCAGGAGGGTGTAGCACCTCGCATGGCTGGTCGATGGGGGACATGCGAAATGTAGCTCCTTTAGGCATCACATTAAGAAACCAACCTTCTTCTGTTCTGTCGTGGTCCGCTTGTCCGAACAGGGGCATCATTTCTTCAACGGACATGTTGACTGTTTCATTTGTGTCTCGTATCCTTCATTGCTGCAGTGTCTCAGCCCTTCCTTCGCGACAATTCTGGTAAAGGTCTTCACCAGTTCCCTCTTGAATAGGTCTCCCGTCATCAAGGAGGTCTCGTGGTTTTCGTACAATAGTTTACCGGGTCCGTCGAGCAGAAAGCAAACTTACCGGAGCTTCACGCTATCTTCCCACCACTCGAAAGCAGGTACATGTTCTCACTGGTCTATTCATTATTCGGGGTCGTGAGAAGAGGAGCCGTTGAAGGCACCCGGGGCGGGGTGCAGGATCACCGGGATTAATTTATTTCAAGAATACTGTCGACAGCCTTTTCGTAGTGATGGCAGCGCTTGTACAAGGTGTGAAATTACACCTGGGTGTCAAGGCAAGATGATACAGCTCTTTACAATCAACCGAAAGTGTAAGAGCAAAGTGGATACAAGCAAATCACAAGGAAAACAACAGCAATGAAAGTATGTACATAGCACGCTATAGACGCTCTAATGCGGCACGTGGAAGAAATAGCGGACAAAAGAGATTTTTTTGAATAATGTGTTGCTCTTGTCACATCAGAGCCGGTTCCACTCGGAAATGGTGCCTGGAAAGAATGAAAAGGAATAATCTTTTATCCTGCATTTTTGCATCAAAATTGTTTTCTCATTTTTGTTCCAGGTTTGTCTTAGGTGAAGTATTTCATGAAGATGTGAAACTTCAGTTTTGTTTTATTATGTATTATGGCGTCGGACGCAAGCTCACGGTCAACATGGAAGCTCCTTTTGGCTGTCGGGTGCGCCCCGCTACGGGCCCGTGTTCAGGCGGCAGCCCATGGAGGCGACGGCTACTGCGAGGATCGTCTTCGGCCTGGGCGGCTTCCGTGGATTTTGCGGGGTTGCCTTTGCGGAGACGACTTGTGCTTTTTCGGCAGCTTCCGAGGGGCACCCCACTCAGCTCCTTCAGCAGATTTCACATGGCTGCGACGACAGGGGCGAAAGATGTAGAGAAAATAAGGGCAGTCTGGAGTGGAACTTGTGCCCACACAAGAAAAAATAAAGAATTCGGCAGTGGCAACAGCAACAAGCACTCTCAGCCGCCGTCCAATTTCATAATGCTCATCGCTAAAGGCAGTGCTCAGTTTATAGGCTACAGCGAGCTTTCGAGATGAGGTGCCCAAACATCGACAGTAATCTTGAACATCGTTTAAAGTGTTGCGCGCAGGCACAATCGTTCCATAGAAAGCTCATAGAGCCTCTTGTCGCAAACAAAGTGATGAGACCGCCTGCCGAATGTGGGAAACAAAGATTGAACACTAAAAAACACAAAAGCAAACCTTCGTGGCTAAATGAACGCAACATTCATATACTTGCGGTCAAATTTTAGAACGCTCCTTGACTTTGGGAGGATGCCTTAAGAGCGGTTCGCCAACCTTCTGTCAGTTTTAAAATGCGCCTTACTACGAACTTTTTTGGAGGCCTCCCCTGGAGCATTCTTCATGGCTCCTTACCTTGCTCCTTGGTCTGAACGCATGCTTAACTGCACAACAATTCGTTCTCCACCTGCACAGCAGGGCGTCTCCGGCGGCTGCGGCACGCCGATGTCACAACGGCATAGCGAACATTTGCCGCTGCCGCTGCGCTGTAAACAATGGAGCGTTGCCAGATTAACCATGTTTTCCTACCAAGCCATAGATAGCATTAAACAATAGCCTAAAATGCAAAACAAGTGGACATAGGCACGAGCCCCTCGAAGCGAATATATACACGTGAAATACATGTGAACTGCCTTTTTGACCCCTTTGGACAAATATATTTCCTGCATTAGGCGCTTCTCGATATAAGACGCGTACAAGCAGCTACTCGTCGCTTTGAGTGCCTCCTTACCGAAGGTGCGGCTATGGACGGTTCGAATATTAAGTACGTAACTGCCTCTAAGGCTTCCTTGAGTTAGGGAGCATGGAGGGCTCCTCACTTGAGGTAAGAAAACCGTGTAAGCTATGGAGCATTCTGAAATTTGGCGCTTAGTGCAAGAGCGATATTATAATTTGGTTCACTGCCAGCGGCTACAGAGCGCACGTCGAAATTTCTGAATCAGTGATATAATACCAGGCTGTGAAGCACCGCGAAGGAGACAATATAGCATCACCGCAAAGGTATAGTTATTTGGAAGAGAGAACTGATAAGCAGAATCGGCATGAAGGTGCAGGCAGCAGCTTCTTTTCCGGCAGGCCAGTCAGGCAATTGGCGGGTATCCGGGAGATGCGCCAGGATGAGCTGGGCATCCTCTACATACATCAGTAACAGTGGCACTGTGTTGTGTGTCAGAACAGGAGGAACTTTTTATATTGGGAATCGTATAGCGGTCGAGCCACTCGAAGAAGCCGATAGACAGCTACGATCGAGGCACCGGGCCTCGAAAAGTCTAGAAGGAATTAATAAAACCTTAAATAAGGAGAGCGCAGAGGTTTATATTGCACATGCTAGATAGACTATGCATACTCACTATATGTAGCACAGATCCAAAGGAAAGAGCTCAGTAGAACTGAAGCATAATGATGTATTTAACGTGTTTCCATTGACGAACTTGAGCGTATGGACATTATATGAAATATTTTGCTCATTTTTTTTTTGTTCTATAGAGTGATTGCGATAGGAGCTGTACGAAAGGTCATGGTTAGCCGTGTGCGAATATTCGAAATGTTCGAATATCGAATCGAGTATACTCCTATTCGATTCGCTGAACGAATCAAATAGCGAATATTCACAAATATTTGAAGCTAATTCAATAGGATCTCAAGTGTACGAATAACAGACGAAGTTGAATCGTGCGCGCCAGGGAGTTTTCGTCGAAGGCTGTTTCAAAAACAGTGCCCACTCCAAGGTTTCATGGCATGGTGCCCTGATTGGTCCGTGCGTTCAGTGCCGCGACGCAGTCCATAGGTGTGGTAACATACGCGATGCTTAAACGCATGGCCTTCAACATGTGGCACCAGCTTATTCGCCGTCGTCGTCATTCACAAAAGGTAATTTTCTGAGGAGCATGAAATGACGGTCACGTAGTGTGCCGACTTAGGGCTGCCTGCCGCATAGTGAAGAGCAGCTTTGCGTTTATCGACAGCTACAGCTTAAACTCCAAGAGTTACAGCGCTGTCGCTAGCTCTTCGTTATTTCATCATGAGTATTCGTTTTTTACGTATATCCACACAAGCAGCGAATAATCATGCGAATATCACATATGTATTCGACTCGGTTTCGAAAAAGTACTATCCGCACACCCCTAGTCTTGGTCGATGCATACTGCATGCATAGAAATCGGTTTAACCGTTTAACGATGCGTTTCAGTGTTGGAAATTGTGTTAGAAATTTTGTACTTGGGCACGATGTAGTGGTTACGCACGTAATTTAGGGCGGAAAAAAGGTTCATAATAGTGAACACCAAAAAGCCCGCTCGATGGCTTACACAATTTCATCCTCCTCATCACACTTGAGCAAGAAATAGGCTGGCAGTTTAGATGCTCATGGTTGAATCTTCACGCGCCGAGCGGACTCGTGCCGAGGAAGTAGGCGCGGTCTGAAAAGAAGGAAAACTCGTGCATACACGCCGCCATCTATCGAAGGAAGTCAGCAGCTCAACTTAAGCATTTGCTCGGCTACGAGGACAAGATTCTCCAATGACTTCCACCAGGTGGCAGAGGCCGGTGGGAAAGCTCGTGAGTTTGGCCCCGTTTTCGCGTAGGCTGGCCCAGATGAGTGAAGCGCGACACAGAAAGACCATTTTCTTTCCTGTACGTAACGCTTGCGCCTTTTCGGGAGCCGAGCACCTTTCCATCGGTTTCTCGCTTTCGCTCGGCGCCTGAAAGATCTTCAAGACACGGGATCCGAGAGCGCTCATTGCCTTAACGTCCGGCGCCATACATATCGAGACCCCATGGTTATGGCCTCACACCAGCTAAGACATGTATTCAAAACGAACCGCAGCAGATAAAGTATTTTATCTATCCGTGTCAGGCGATCAAACATCTTAGTGAGAAGGGACGCGCGCCTAAGCTGTTTCGATTTCTGTTCTTTTTTTAAGGAAACATGGCCAGCCATGAGGGAGGGAGGTATTGTGCTTGAAATTATGGCTAAGTCCTAAGTTTCTTTAGCATCGCACAAAACTGCAAATTATTATGCGTGAAGCCTCAAGTCTACTCAGCATGACTATGTTAGCATGACTGTTTAAACAAGAAATATATCCATATAGAGTTATTTCTTCACCGGCTGCCTGATTAGCCAACAAGCAAAAGGTGCTTAGGCAGATCAGAATTTATGAATGTGTACGCATACAGACGAACAAACTTTGGTTTGATTTGAGCATCCCACGATGCAGCGACCTCAAAACGAACGGGAAATAAAAGCTCTCGATGTATTTCATGGCGAGATGCTTCCACAGAGGTATGAACGTTCTCATCCTGCAGTATCCACTCTGATTTACACCAAAATGACGTCATCTCAGCTGAAATAATAAAACGTGTGTCGCTGGGGAGCACCTGTGAAAAACGTTAATGAGGCTGGCGTCTTCATAAGATCATTTCCTGGAGCTGCACCGTATATATATTTTTTATTTATTTATTTATTTGGTCATACTGTTAACCCTTCATGAGGGTCGTTACAGGGAGGGGACAAAAACAAATACATTTCATAAGCACTTCAATAAGCAATCACGAATCAGAATTCAAACTTTGTACTCCATTTCTCAAAAACATATCGACACCTAGCTCAAATTGTTGCACGTTCGCACTCTCCACAACATCACTTGGCAGTTTGTTCCATAATTCGATAACATTAGGAAAAAAGGAATACCGGTATACATCCGTACGTGCGTTAATAGGTTGTAGTACCCTGCTGTGGTTTTTTCGGGAACCACGTTTTAGAGGCGCTTTCACATAATGTTCTTTATTTATTTTTAATGCTCCTTGCATTATCTGGAAAAAAAGTTTGAGTCGATGTTTTATCCTTCTAATTTCCAGCGTTTCCAGTTCACACTGCTGCATCATCTCTGTAACCGAGTCAGTACGGCGATACTTGGAGCATATAAAACGTGCTGAAATGCGCTGAATTCTTTCCGCCTTCTTGTTTAAGCATTTTTGGTGTGGGCTCCACACAGCATTCGCATATTCCAGAACTGGTCGTATAAACGTTTTATAGGCGACCAATTTAATTTCTTTAGTCGCATCTGGTAGTTTTCTCCTAAGAAAGCAGAGCTTTTGGTAAGCTCTTGAATAGATATTATCAATGTGAAAACTCCAGTCTAGATTTTGCGTCACTGTCACCCCTAAGTATCGGAAACTCTGTACCTCGACCAAGGCATTTTCTCCTATATTATATTCAAATCTGATAAGGTTCTGTTTTTTACTTACGTGAGTGTATGTGGATTTTTTGAAGTTAATTACCATGCCGCCACTTTGGCACCACGAATTTAATGATTGTAGGCATCTATTTAGTTCAATCTGATCTTCAGCGCAGGCTACACGCGAGTAAATTAAGCAGTCATCAGCAAGCAGTTTAATTTTTACGGGCGGAACAACGTTAGAAGGAATATCATTAATATACAATAAAAACAATAGCGGGCCTAAAACAGACCCCTGCGGCACTCCTGACACAACTGCACACTTCCCTGACTCACTGTTACCGATTCTAACCTTTTGGTAACGATTCATTAAATATGCCTGAATCCACAATACTATAGTTTCACTAATTCCTAGGCTTCTCAATTTGGAAAGTAATTTATGATGTACAACTTTATCAAAAGCCTTCGCAAAGTCTATACACACAATATCTATCTGTTGGCATTCATCTATAGCTTTACAAAAATCATGTACAGTTTCGATTAACTGTGTCACAGTCGAAAGGCCAGATCGGAAACCGTGCTGAACTGGGCATAATAAATCGTTTTTGACTAAAAAATACAGAATATGTTTTGCTATTGCATGCTCTAGGACTTTACAGCACACAGAAGTCAGCGAGACTGGTCTATAATTGTTTGCACATAGCCTATTGCCACCTTTAAATATCGGAATGACGGTGGCAGCGCGCCAGTCCTGAGGTACTGAATGATCTTGCAAAGATTTTTCAAATAAAAGCTGCAAATAATACGACATCCATTCAGCGTACCGTTGAAGAAATGCCGACGGTATTTCATCTGGGCCACACGATTTTTTTGCGTCCAACGCAAGCAAATGCTGGAACACGCCCTCCCTTTTAATGCCTAGGTCTTCCATTGGGTATTGTATTGCGCAGTGTAAAGGATAATCGTCTGCATCACATCTATCCTTGGTAAAAACTGATTGGAAGAAATGATTAAGTACGTTTGCAATATCTTTTTTTTCTGTCACGACTACGTCGCCATCCACTATCTGTTCTATTGCATTCTTTCTATCTGTGAAGTATCGCCAAAACTTTTGTGGCGAGCATTTGAGGAAGTTTGTAAGCGTTTTATTGAAGAACGTTTTCTTCGACTCCAGCAAAGCAGATTTTAACATTTGTTTGGTTATTGAATGTTCTATTGCCCTGCTTTTTTTCTTCCTTAGTCTTTTTATCTTACGCTTAAGGTGTATGATGTGCCTAGTTATCCATGGATTTCTTTGCTTTGATTTCTTTATACGTGTGGGTACAAAATGATCTATGCAATATTTGATTATCCCTTTAAGACGGTTCCATAGTTCTTCTACACTTTCGCGGTTGGATGCTATTTCAAATTCATTAAACTGTTCTTCCAAAACGTCTAGGATAGACGTGTCATTCGCACGGCCATAATCCTTAACATGCATCACGACATATGCTTGCTTACAGATTCTTGTGTGCAGCGGTACATTCAAGCAAACCATCTTATGATCCGATAAATCATTTTCAACTGATACAGTATAGTCAGGTATTCTACCGGATATGAAAACCAAGTCCAACAATGACTGGGACTTTGGTGTAACTCTTGTGAAGTCTTTAACTATTTGCTTAAGGTTATGTGAAAACATAATCTGCATCATTTCATTGGCGCTCCTTATTTCTACATTACCCGCTGATAGACTTTCCCAATCAATATGCGGCAAATTAAAGTCACCAGCCATTATTAGTCTTGTGTTTTCATTTACATGGGAGCTAAGGAATTCATTCAAGCTATCCAAAAATTCTGGCGGAGTGGCTGGTGGTCTATGCACAGTCCCTAATATATACCACATGTCTGCACAGCTGATCTTGCACCAAACCGTTTCAGG
Organism: Amblyomma americanum; assembly: GCF_052857255.1. Lineage (NCBI taxonomy): Eukaryota > Metazoa > Arthropoda > Arachnida > Ixodida > Ixodidae > Amblyomma > Amblyomma americanum. The sequence continues at coordinate 268,244,261 of NC_135497.1, forward strand.
GAGACTGCAATCAAGAGCGACTGCGTTTATAGTGCTTTTCACAACTATAGCCACGCCACCACCTCTAGAATCCCTGTCACATCTAAACACCTTGTAGTCAGGAGGAAAAATACTACTGTCACTAATTGCACTATGTAACCATGTCTCAGTCAACATCAATACATCAGGGTTTTGAGAAATTAAAAGATACTCTAAATCACTTACTTTATTTGCGGTACTGCGGGCGTTTACAAGTAGAATTCTGAGCTATGACCGAGAAGAATCGCTATCCGTGTCAGAAGCCTTCTCTGAAGTTTTCAACTGAATCAATGCCTGGCTAGCAGTTTTTCCCCTCTTTTTGAATCGAAGAACCTTATCTTGCTCCGTACCGGACAGACACCGTTCATTTCTTTCACGATCCCAGACGTAGATATGATTGTTGATCTTAAGCTTGTCATGTACCAGTTTTACCTTGTTGCCGTTTGCTCGTTCCTTTTCACTGCTTTGCCATAGTTTTTTTCGTACTTCTGCAGTTTCCTTAGCGTAGTCTTGACTTATGCTTATTGAGCTGCCTTTCAGCTTGCCACAGTTTTGCATCACAGACTGTTTTTCCCGCGAATCATAAAAATGCATGATTACCGGCCGATTACTACCGTCTTTTTTCTTGCCAATACGATGAATTTTGTCGATCGAGTTCACTTGTACTCCCATGGTTCCTTTGAATACATTCTCAATAACAGCTTGTTTCAGGTCGCTGTCTGATTTACCCTTGTCCTCATCGATACCGAAAACCAAGAGGTTATTGGATCGGCTTCTATTTTCATATTCTACCAACCTATCCGCCTGATGACGAACAAGGGATTCTAGGCTTTGTACTCGCTTGTTCAATTCTGCAATCACGGTAAGTGTAGCGGTCATTTTTTCGCATTTCTCTTTCATTTCGGTCATTTCAGCTCTTAATGCATCCATTTTAGCATCTGATGAAGCCTGATTATCAATGATTAATTGCAACATTTCTGCGGTTTTGGGCCCAGGATTTTCTTCAACATCTCCTGAAACCAACAGTGTCAACACCATAGACCAAGAGTCAACCAAAAAATTCAGGTAGCTGCGAGGGCACGGCAGGGCTAACAAAAAGCGGTTATCGCTTCTAAAAGTAGTAGCATTAGGCAAATAACGAACCTGCAACAGCAGTAACGTCCGCTTAGACATGTCGCTAGGCCAGGTGCCGTGCCCTCTGAAGCCTCCCTCGCTGCGTGGCTCCTTTTGTAGCTGGTCCACTGATGACGTCACTGTCGTCGACGAAAGACGATCCACGAGCCGGATGCCATCAATCCCAAACTCTTGATAAGGCGTAAAGAAAAGCGGTGCCTCGTCCGGACTGCAGACCGATGTAGCGTTCACGAAAATCCATGGCAAAACCTGCAACAGCAGTAACGTCCGCTTAGACGTGTTGTCGCTAAGCCAGGTGCCGTGCCCTGAGTCGCTTTGGGACGTTAAAAAACCATAAAACCAAAATCTCTGCGCTTGTCGCAGCTAACATGGATAGGACCTAACTCCACTCTGAGTATGCAGGCGTTGACAAAGACGCATTTTTTGTTTTTTCAACGTGGTATACGAACCTGTTGCCAAATTATTCTCGGGTATGGGTAATGACTACAGTGAACCGACACTCCGGACTAGCGGATTACTCGGACAGACGCGACAATGGCGTATAGGGTTTTCCAAGTCCTTGTCAAGAGATCACGGAAAATATGATCGAGCCAACATCTTAACCCCAGTCACACCTTGTAGCTCGATCTTGAGTGCTAGAACCCCCAATTTCAAGCTTTTAATCGCAATGACCCGACGACCTCAAGTCAGACATGAGTGTTCAGCCGAAACATCTTGTCGCTGCACAAAATATACCAGTATTTTATCTATAGTGTCTGGTTGGCTATTCCGTGAACGTACTGTCTACAACTGGACTAAAAACATGGTCGCACTTTATATTTTTTTGCACACTGTGTTGCAGTGAGTTATGTTGCGTCGAAAGCTACCAAGAATACCGCTTCATCCTTTTGTGTTTCCTGCGATTAAGCGGCAGTCGCAATAGCTCATCTGCAACTTCCGTGTTCTTATCGTTCCTAAACTTGAGCTTGTGCTGTTGTGGCGTAACTCCCATCGTCTATCTTTGAAATACTGCTGCTGCTAGCGATGGCACGAACTTGTTTTGTCCGTGAAGTCCAGAAACGGCTGGTGATTCGGTCAAAGGCTGAAACGGCTTCCCGTACAAGTAGTTGGCTGATAGCGCTTTGTATACGACTTCCGTGCAAAACGCCCCAAGGTTTCGCTTTGTCATGAGCGGTACTTGCTGATAGGATGAGAAATGGTCTTTTAAGATCACGTTGCCACTCGCCAGCGTGGAGTAGGGATCCCTCGGAGAGGCAGCAGACAGAAATAACCATATCAGTTTTTATAATCTCGAAAACCCGATCACCCTCGGCGCTGTAGGTCAGCAAATTTTGGCCACCTTGCGCCAATAGACGCGCTCTGTCGAAAGGCCCGTATGCAAGGCAACGCCTCCCAGGGCACTTGACCTCTGTCCCACCCGCGCTGCGGTGCTCACCGCTGATCGCTTTGCGGACCACAGGAGAGAGAAAAGGTCACGTGACACACGCGCCACGAAGTGCCGTAGCTGGGGGCTTAGATTTGCGCGCTGGCTTTTTAAGAGAGAGCGTGTCTTTTTGCCCCAAGATGGATCGCGTTTTCGAAATTGTAAAAGCCTATTTGGCTAATTCTAACGGTTGGCTACAAATCTCTGACTGCAACCAGGCGCCCAACTGTAATAGTTAGAAAGTTTACTGTCATAAATTAGTAATCACCTTACTAGTTGACATTACCCACCTGTTTTGTGATGCCCGCGATCACTGGTATTATTGTGCTGCAGAAGCCGTACGTCTTTCTACATCAAACAGCCTTTTTTCTTCTTTTTGAATTAGTAGCGGGATTCCTTGAAACATCTAGTATAGTCTCCACGAAGTCTGTGTCCAATGCCTTGTTGTGCACTACAATTTAAGTTACTAAGTTAGTCCATGTTGCTCTTTTTTATGCTTCCATTCTCTTCCAAACTTCACAGTTCTTCGGCCACTGGTCCTATGCAGAAGAGCAGTCTTAGAGCAGTTTTGACTGCGAATAGAATTGGTCTTGCTTTGCAGTATACGGGCACACTGTTGGCACGCGAAGTGAGGCTTCCCTTCCGTAAGTATAAGTGGCTGCACGAACAAAGAGAATGAAAGTGCACAGGCCTGTGGACTGGCACCAAGCGGCCCACACTCGCGGCCTCGTGTGGATAGAAGAGAGGATGAAGCGGTGAGAGAAATAGACGGAACACAGCAGCAACAGCAAACGCTCAATGCAGCCGTCTGAACCTAGCGACGACCCTCATTCATTTTGTGTTCCTAGCTTGTATGCGTGTAGTTCTATTTTGTTTTTGTTTTGAAAGGGGAAGGAGTTGTTTCACCGCGGGAGTTGACCGTATGTCAGTGATGCGTGGTTGGGTTTGCTGGCACTGAGACGATGAGCCCCGTGATGTCTCCGACGAGTATAAAAATGTTGCTTGCTCGTTTGAACTAACACTTTATAATATGCGCTAGTGGTCATTTGTAGCGATAGCTACATTACAGTAGCATTTCGAGCCTTCAGCGGGGAGGCTCCGCCGCCATGCTGTCACGTGGTTGGTCACGTGGTGGGGAGCAGCAGCCGGCGGCGCGGTGCCGTGGCTGATCACGTGGTTCGTCACCTGGTTGGTCACGTGACCAGCCACGTGGTGCGGAGCAGCTGCTGCTGCTCCGCACCACGCACAATGCAAGCCCGCAACCCCGTCGTGACCTTCTCGCGAACTACAGGGTCGTTGCCCTATTGCCGGGCAGCGCGGAGGTGATCTCGCGCCCACGAGAAAGTATTGGCCAAGCCTGCAGCTTCTATAAAATAATAGGTCATCGTGTCGTGGCTGTTGTACTGCGTATGAACTGTTAATATCCCGCAAACAACTACAGGTCGTTCACTGTAATAGCTCACTTTCCTTCTCGCGCGCCTCTCCGCCCTTCCCCATCTACCTTCCATCTTTACTCGTTGTCCCCTTGCCCCTCTGCCAGCCCCGCGCTAGGCCGTTGCCTTAAGCAGCCTTTTTCTTTCTTTTTTTCACGCTAAAGATCCCATATGCCGATCGCAATTATTCTTGCAATCCAGTTTTTTCTGCTTGTGTTGGCGTATGGAAGGAAAACTATCTGACCTTTCGCTCTTGGCCCCCCCGTTCCCTCCCCCCTCTTGCAGCTTGTAGGCGAAGAGGCCAACAAGTGGCGGGGCGATAGCTGTTCTATTCCTCTATCTCCCAGTCTCATCGAGGCGACATTAGAGGCTAGTTGGTATTACTCTGCTCTGTTGCTCGACTGCGATGAGTGGTGACAAGTACGAATCGAGACAACGACTTGACATGGCGCAACTGTCAAGTGAAATTTAATTTGAAAAAAAGGCATATTAAGGAAAATGGGAGCCATCGCTGAGCATACGTGTCACTATTTGCCAAGCCAACGAACGCCTCTCCCTCGGTGATAGTGCTATTGAAGTGTGCTGACACAACTTTCGCGTGTGTTGTCGGTAAAGAAAGCCTCTATGGGCACTGTGCAGGAAACCAGGGGGCCGCACTCTCGGCGAACAGGCAGCGCCACCGGTGGCCGCCGGAGCAGATGCGTTGGGAGAGTCGCGGCCGCCTGGGTCGAGCGCGCGCCCAGTTTGTGGCGGCCGTCGGCAAGTTTTCGAGATTGTTGCAGCGAAGTGGTGGCGATTTGGCCTAGTTGGAGTGGCACAGCGATAAATAAACAGTGCGGGGACATGAAGACACCACACAGAGACACATGGATGAGCCCTGGCTTTATGCTGGGCGTGTGTTTCCAAGTAGCAAAGCACGAGAAACAGAGCAGACGACACAAGGAGAAGGGTGCCCAAGGGCAAGAAGCAACACACAGCAATGGATTGAAGGGAGGGGATAAAAAATACGGTGAAGAAAGAAGTAGAAAAATACATAACAAGATTTGTGGCACCCCTACATGTGGTACAACGCGACACAAAGCCAGCCACGAGCAAGTCGATCAAGCGGGACGGCCGGATTGTTGTGAGAGGTGAGGACGCACTTAGGCATGGCCGGGCTAAAGGGAGGCGGCCCCTTTAGCCCTTCCATGACTTAGGAAAAAGCTGCGAGAATGAAAAGGAAAAGAATGCTGCGAAGGAAGTGGCGGTGGAGAAGGAAGGAAAGGGTATGGCAGGAAAAGAGGAATGAATGGAGGAGGACCTGAAACGGAGAAAAAATACCAGAAGCTGACGAAAGGCCTGTAAATTCGCGTACGTCGGCCAGCTAGGATCATAGAAAGCGACACCTCCCTGCCTGTGAGAATAATTGAGATAACTGACGTAGTAGATTGGCAGAATTTTTTTCGAAGGCTTCAATTATCTCTCCGGTGGGTCGGATTCCCCTTCTCCTGATGACAGAATAGTTTTTAAAGGACGTAAGGCATGTAGCGGTGGTCTCCGCAGCGAATCTCAATATGACGCCCTTTGATCATTCTCGCCACACTGCACTGGTATGCGCACAGGAAGTGGCTGATCCAATATACTAGGTTGACCCTTTAATTACAAATGTTCTGATTGGAACATACGAATTTAAATTTTTTATTTGCCTTCAAGATAAGCCTTTCTTTAAAAGTTTTGTTTTCGCATCTGTATGATGGTTGAGGAAATCATTGCAACTATAAAATTTCGTATCGTTTTATTTAAAGACTGTATTATTATTGAAAAATGGACACTTTTTTTAGCCTGTGTCGAAGCCGAGTGTTTGTGGGGCCTTTCCCGAAAAAAAAAGTTACAATCAACAAAAGGGAACAAAAGCACTGACAAACACTTGCTGATATCGTGACCAAACCACACGTTAATTGAGCGTTATGTAGGAACTACCTGCGTCGGCGCGCGCCACCACACGCGTTTTGTGGTTCCTAGGGCACGCCCTTTCGTTCTGTCGGGTAGGCTAAATGGGAACACAAAATACAAGGGCCACATTGCCGAATAGCTCGATTTTTGTTCAGATGGTGAGAAAAATTACGAATGCAGGGGTTTGTGAGTGCCTTCTTTTTCTCTTTTGGGAACAGCGTCATGCGGCGAATCCTGACATGATTGCCGCCTCACTGCCCGTCGGCACGAGAGCCATTCACTGTTCCGGTCGCTTCGGATCGTAGAACTTGTTTGGGGACGTGAAAAACATTGTCCCTGGGGAGTTCAAGTATGTGCTATTGTAGACTGCTGCGCAGTAATTGATCTGTGACCACAAAATATCCCCAAAGCAACGAGCGAAGGAAGAATACGACGCGCTCCCGGGCAGTTTTGCTGCATCTGAGCGGCGCGGGCCGGCGCGCGTCTCCCACCCGGTCTGCCCTTTCCGCCGCGAGGGGCGCGCGCATCGCGCCGGAGTTACTCCTGCACGGTGCCTATGGCCTCCCTGCCGACCCTGTCTTTGCACGTGGTGTTGTGCTCGCGCTCCCTTCCTGCTGTTGAGTTCGACGAATTTGGACATGGGGAGAATTCCCTGAAAACCACCGCGAAGGTGAATGAGCCATCTGGAAGAAACGTGGCTGCAGGAATGTCGGAAGCAGCGACGACAATGGCGTCCCCACGTGTTCGAGCATGCCATCGGGTCGACGAACGGAGTGTTGTCCTCTTCAGTCACGCTGGGGTTGAACAATTGCCCGAGAACTGCGCCTTCGACAGAGGTTCCGCGTTCCGGTCATCAGTACAAGATCTTTCAATCCCTGCTGGGAGACAGGCCGCATTCCTGTGTCACGCAGGCGCCTTCCTGTTCCACATGGGAGCGGTCCGGGCCCACGTGCGCCCTCACCTGGAGGCCACGTGGACGACAACGTGACCGGGTCCTGTTCCCTTTCCATCGACCGAGCTGCGAGAGAACATCAGGACCGCCCTGCCGTGGGTGGTACCATCAGTGCCATCGTGTGATTGGACATCATTCTTCGAACTGTATTCCCCAGCTAGGGATCTGGGGAATACGAAGAGTATTTAAGGAGCTGCTGGTTTGGTACCAGAAGAGAGCCCCCCTCTTGAGAGATACCCTTTGCTGGGAGAGACTCCCGACCGCTAAGAAACTCCCTTTACTGGGAGGCACTCTCAGTTGCCCTTACTTGTACATTATGTAAATAGTCTGTATAAAGTTTTCCAAGTTTTCTTCCTCCGATCGTCCTCGTCTCTTCTCCGGCCCAGCCACGCTACCTGAATCCCAACAGTGGGCCGTACACGAGCTTTTCCCAAATCAGGTCTCCTTTTTTTTGCCAAGGTTCGCACATTTCGCAGTGATCTGCAAGCTTACCAGGCGCGCTGATGTGTCCCAGGTTTCTTGAATGGTCCTGCAATCTAACATTCAGACAGCGACCATTTTGACCTACGTAAGTGGCAGGGCAGGTCAAAGGAATGCGGTCGATGACTTTAGTTTGGAAATGCACAGACAGGCCTTTATGCTGGCGACCACAAGAACAGCGACTGCCTTGTATTTCAATTCGATTTACCTTCCCACACATCGACTTCAATTTTCTTGAAACTGCGAAGGCAAGCTCACCGTTGTGCCTGTCAGCAATCTTTTTGATCCTGTGAAAAACCTTATGAACATACCGGATGACGACTGGCCTTTTTATTTCCTGTACACTGCTTCGCAAAGGAGGACTCTTCCCTTTTAAAACATTTAGGCAGTCCTCTGCAACCGGTCTGATGTGTGCCGGAAAGCCGTTTTTGGTAAGTCTGTAAACCTGTCGGTCAATGCTCATTCGCACCTGGTGGTACTCATTTGCACCGAAGGTTGTGTCAGCACACCTTCAATAGCACTATTATCGAGTTAGATGGCATTTGTTGAAAAAGAGCTCACGGAGTTGTTAATGGCAGAAAGTAACACGCATTCTCAGTGATGGCTCCCATTTCCCTTAATATGTCCATTTTTTTATATTACATTTCTGTTGATAGTTGTGCCACGTCTAGTCTCGTTTCGTCCTTGTCACCACACAGTGCAGTTAAACAACAGAGCAATCCCACTGTCAACCACAAGATGACACACGAACCGACCCTCAACGTCCCGTTTGGCCCAGACCCACACGTGTTATGTTAACGCAAATGGCACATTCCCAATGGCATGTATGCTTTCAATGACTTACCGTGTACAGTCGAATAAGAGCTGCACTTCTTTTTTTGCGATTTTGGCAGAATGCGGCCGTTACACGAAATTAAGCGGCATTTTTTCATCTCAGTTTTGCGACTATATTCCAGGAAAAGTATTTCATTGTGCCATATCGTCTGAAAGCTATATGCGGCGTCTGCTTTACAGAAAGAAGCTTTGTAGTTCTTAATCGCTATCGCTGCTGCCGCTGCTTGGACCCGGCTCCTCACCACTCTCGAAAATGAAGGCATCCTCGGTTTCATTCACTGCATTAAAAATTTCGCAAACTTTAAAACTCTTAACAGTAATGTCATGGACCACCTCACGCCACGAATTCAAAATCCATACGCAGACGAAGTTAAGTGGTGCCCATCTTAGCCGTCCTGTCGGCGTCACTTCGTGGTCAGCCGCTGCCATCCAATCCAAGTACAGGCGTCTGAATTTTGCTTCAAATGGCGCAGAGCTGCACAGCGCTGCATGCTGGAAGCTCCGCGCAGAGCATGCCGCGCAAAAAAAAAAAGCACATATGAAACACTCTTGCTCTCTGCGGATATTTTCTTTTTAATTTACTCGCTCCCATGTTCGGAGGAGCGGCCCATAGACAAGCATGACCCTTAGTAGAGTGTATACCGCATTTTCTGTCGAGCTGAAAACTTCGCGAATTCGGCTAAAGGCGCAGTTTAAAAACATTTCGCTAGCATTAAATTTCGCGAAGCGGAAGGTCCCTAAGTGATCCACGCTTCCCCTATATGGCTGCAAGCTTAGTGGCGCTGCAAGAAAGGTATAGGTATACACGGCCCATGTAATACGGTGCTACACTATCGCGGAACCCACCTTAGCAGTACGGAACTAAATAAAACACGGATGGCTGTTGTTCCTTGAAGAAGGCATATTCGGCAGGAGCTTGAAACTCCTGCCGAATACAGATCCAGGCAGGACCTAAGCACCTTTTTCCCCATATACTCACCTCTCGCACATGACGTATGCAGAACCTTAACCGGAAAAGCGGTCAAAAGCTCTGACGGATTTTGTGTTTTCACACCGGGTTATAGACGTTTCGCTGAGAGGAGACGGTCGCAACGTACAAAAACTCGGGCGAGGGATTAGGAAGCCTACCCTTCAAATGCTTCCCTTTGAGCACTCAACCGTGGGAAGGGGCGGCGCATTGTCTTCGAGCAGAGAACCCGCAAGCGAGGAGTCCCCATTGTACTTTCCAGAGCTGTGCACAGCTGTGTTGTCGGCCAGTTGGAGATTTGTTTGAAAAGAAGATGCTTGGACGCGACAACACGGACGAAATCGAGAACAAACACTGTGCGGTCTGTGCGGCGTTCCTTCTCTGTCTCATCCGTGTTGCCACGGAGATGAACCTTTATTCGAATGGTCCACTTATAGCTGCAGGGAGGAACACGGCAATGATATCACGGCCATCACTTCGCTTCACTATGAGCCGACGTTCGACATTATTCGCTGGGCATACTTTTCGCGAGCTGTCGCAAAAAAAAACGCGAAATTTAGGTCCTTTAAGTCGTTTACAGCGCATTCTCGAAGCTCAGGAAGCAGAACTACGTCACATTTGTTGGTCACGGGTGGCGTCGTTCTGTATTCGGTCGGTCACGGCATCCGGTGCATACAACGAACGAAAACTCCACAATATATAAACAGCGCAAATTCTCTCTTGCACAGCAGTCGCTGTTAAAACAGAACGGGGTAGAAAAAGACGAAGAATTTGTGTTATGTTGATTTGCTAATTCTTTTAAAATTCTTCGAGCTCTTCTTTTTTCAACAAAATGCTGTTTTAAAGACTCTTCTGTCGTTTTCATTCATACATTTTTCAAAATTCACGCTTGGTGCTGTAATTTTGTCGTGATCTCCTATGGAAATTTCCTTGTTTATGCCACTACACCTTGGCCAATCCCCCCATGTGGGTATGTGCCATGCCTTAGGAGGACGAAGAAGAAGAAGAAGCCTGCAGTTTCGCTGATCTCAGTTTGTCAAGGCATTTGAACTTTCTCCCTATCTTCTGTCTTCGAATAGAAAACTTTTTCCCGTGATTCGTGTTCCCATTCTGCTCCTCGCTTTAAACCGGCAAGCTAAACCAGAAAGCCGCCGTAGCAAAGCTTGTGTTTTTCCTTCAGCTCCTAACTTACCGACTCCGGCGGGTTCTTCCCAACAACATCCTCCCGAGCATTATGCAGGCCTGAGTGTAAGGACAGAGATAGCAGCGGCGCGAATAATGTCCGTTGCACGAAACCGGCTATGCTTAGTGATCACATACTTGACCCGCATACCAGCGGGATCAAGGACGATCGCTGGAAGCGCCGCGTTAAGTGCCCGCAAACTTCAAGGTGATTAGGACTGTGGGGCGGCGTGAATTAATTACAATATGACGAGCGCAGCGCAAACAGACGACTGGAGACTTGCGAGCTCTGTGACCTCGTGTATCGCCAGCCGTAATGCGCATTAACTTATACAGGGCATCTTGCCGATTGTGAACGGTGCTACGTGCTGTCGCAGTGAATCTGACGCAGAATTGCTGGTAGTCGCGTAGAGCAAGCAGGAGCTTATCTTCATATTGACATTATTAGTCAAATCTATTGATTCACCGTTTAAGCCACTGGAGATGCGCTATTTGAAACGGTTCAACTTCGCTTGTCGGCCCTGGTAGCGACAGCAACTGCGCGACGCTGGGCGTCATTGTCAACGGGGGCAGGCTGGCATCTTGAAAATCAGCGCGACGCACGAGACGAGGAGGACGAAGGCCGCTACGAGTTGCCCGTGGCGCGTTCTAGCACCCATTCCAGCTTTCGGTGTCCCTCCGGAACGCGCCAGCAGGCGCAGACTCCAAGAAAAAAAATAAAAATAAAAGCACCCTTCGTAACACGAGATCTGATCGTCCGCTGCACTCGGGCGCGGACAGTTTAATTCCGCGAATTCGCCTTTTCACCGGTGCTGAGCGATACACAAAACAAGAGCAGGTACTTGCCCCAGGGCAAGGACAAATTGTGAACGGCTCAATCGCGCAGAGGCTTCGCCCACCAGCGCAACTCGCGGCGGAACAACGCAACAAGCGAAGCGGGAATGCTTCGCACCGGCCGCCGAAGAGAATCAATCAGCGGCCCCGAAATAACCCGCGCCGGTGCTGTCCGGGCCCTGAGCGCGGCTGCCTGCCGTCGGCTGGGGGAGAGGGGGGAAGGGACAGAGAGAGAGAGAGAGAGAGCGACAGAGCATCCATCTCGGGCCGTTTCCGTGCCGGCCTTGCTCTACTGCGCTGGGTCCAGCTGTGGCTGCAGAGTGGCGCGCACGAGTGCGCGCCGACGGCCCCGAACGAAATCGAACTCACTTCGGCACCACGCCGCCCTAATCGTTTTCCTGGTGCCGTTTTTTGGCAGCTGCGGCGGCGTTGCGCGGCACGCGAGTGCGACACACTGCACGCGCCTGGGCTCTTGGACGTCCCCCGGGCTGAGCTGCCGCCTCCGAGGCTCTCTATAGTGCGCTTCGCCCGCAGACACACGACGGCGTCTATGTATAACGCCACCAATTAGGGTTTTCTTCCGCGCCCGGTCGGCCATGCGGGCGTTCAGTGAGAAAGCTCCGAAGGGACTTCACGCAGCGCGGGATTAATTAATTCGCCACGTCGCCTCTGATTCGCGTTCCTTTTCGATAGCACGCTCTCCTGAAGGAAGAATGAACAGAAAGGAACAGAGATGACTGTAACACGAGCGCCTAGAAGTACACGAGCGTATACCTAAATCTGTCGATGGCGAACTCGCATGCATCTTGGCACTGGTGAGCGTTCTCATTCACCATTCCAGCACTGGCTTCACTTCTTGCTTCTCTGTGACACGAACAATAAGGATAAAGATAAAATAAGCTTCGACACAAGGATCTCGGCGCTGCAGTTTCAAGAATCCCTATGATGTTGGTGAATTCCCCGTGCGCTCATTATGTACGTATTTTCCGATTCCTGGTGACCGCTAGTTACTTCTACAGTGACTTTCTTTCGTACCAGAAAGTAACGTGCTCTTATGAAAATTTATAAATGTAATCAAGATTATGATACCAAGCATAGCTGAATTAGGACTTAGTTGCGTGGAATGTGTACATCAGTTTACGTTTCAAGGCTGCACTGGTCGTGGCGAACTGCCCGCTTTCTGACGGCGACTCGATCCGCGCAGTGGAGCGTTCACGGAGAGGCCTTGAATGGACACCGCCGTGAGCGTTCATTGTAGTCCTGCCTACCTCGCAAGTTTTTTTTTTCAGTTTCTACTGATATTGTCGTGGAAGATTTTGCTTCGCCAGCGCGTAGCGTCCCCCGTGAATATCAGGCAAGGAAGTGGAGGTTCCACGACTATCCTTGCTTGAAGTGAGCGTAAAGCTTTCTGTCCCCATTATGTAAGCAGTTAGTGGTTCGACCCGTATGTTCAATGTCGCCTACAGGAACGTACAAGCCACTTTATAACAGTGCGAAACGGCACTGGCAACGCCAACGTTTTTCCCTCTCTCCAGGCGGCACCAGCCATGCGAGCTCCAGACATCAGGAAGTCTGCATGAGGGCCATTCGTTGTGCTGGAATCCTGTACGCCCCACTGAACGGGCACTCGGGATAACGATACTGGAGTGCAAAACAAAGCAAATGCGTTTCCTATATAATAAACAGTACTTTTGCCGATGAAGTATCTTCTACAGTGTTTGTGGTCATGACCATTCTCTGACACCGATGTCATCCGCTGTAGGAAGTCAGATTGTACGGGTACGCCAATGCCAACTATTAACGATATGACCTATGCCATAACATTCGAAGTGAGTTCCATTTTCAGTTACATCTGTGAGCAAGCAGATTGCGCGTGGGCCACGTTTACTAATTTGCGACGGCGCTACGACCGTTAAAGTCGTTGGGCCGCAACATCAACATCCCCGCCAAACCAATATTTTCCACTGGCCACTAGAGAGGGCACACGAGAGCGTTGCTCCGGAGAGGCAGACCACCCGCTACACAGTGACTTGCATCGGGCGAGGCGGACAATGCATCCAGATCCACAATTACCGATTTTCTCGCTATAGTGCTCCAATTTCCTCCTTCAGAAGGGACGCAATAGCTGTTACGTTTGATACACGACAGCATCATCTGCACCGACTCAGGTGTGATGCGCAGAAAAGCAATTCACTCCTCTTTAGATTACGTACTAAAAATGTGACTTCCGCGTTCCCGCCTGCGCTCGAAAAGCGCGACCAAGCTTTTCCGCAACGCGTACGGCTACACATGGCCTCTATAAACAATTCGCCCTTTAACAAATAACGAGCAGCATGCCTGTGCGTTCCGGCTTCGATGCGCGCACGGAAATGTGGCACGCACACTATATACGCCCATGCAGCCGCCTGTTTCCTCAGAGAAATCAATCATGGTTGATCCACGCCTCCATCAACGGGGCGTTTGCTCTCCGGTGGCGAGCGCAGGTTCCTTTTTTCCTTGTGTTTCTGCTCGAGTGTGTACGTGCGCCTTGCACATACACAATCTCGGGCGCAAAGATATGGACTGGCCTGAGAAGTCTCGCTCGTTTGGGCGACAGGGTGACTATTTTAAGTTGGATTCATTCCTACGCTTTAAACACGAATTAGCCTATATGGCAGAAAAAACGGGAGTAAGCTGTCCTCTAGCACACACTCTTTTAGGCTTTTAGGGGGCAGGGTATTTGCCCAAGCCGTGGGGTAGATTTATTTCATTATAAATATTGTATGCTTAGGGTTGGCAACCGAAACAAATTCCCTCTTCAAATCAGGCAAAGTTCTACCGGTCACGAAAATTTTAACAGAGTCGTTTCGGTGTGGTGAATTTTCTAGCCTCGAGACCCGCCGTGCCGCGTTTAAAAACCTCCTCCCATTGCTAACTGCATCAAGTCACTATGCTTTGCGGTCGAAATATGCCTCCGCTGCCAAAAGTAAGCATTCGGTATATTTAGGGATCGAAATCTACCCCGGGGCATGGGCAGCGTACCCTACCACCAAAACGGAGTGCGCTAGAGGGCAGTTTACTCCATTTTTACTCTCATATGGGCTAATTCGTGTTTAGAGTGTACTGTAGCAGCCAGCTAAATGCTTGCGGCTAGTATGAAGTATTCACATATAACGTACGCACCTTTCGCTTTTTGCTCAGCGCAATGGCTCAGTGGCTTCGATCACGTCTGCGGCGGCCGCATTTCAATAGAGGCGAAATGCAAAAACACCCGTGTGCTGTGTGGCTTCATGGCACATTAAACAACCGCAGGTGGTCAGAATTAATCGAGAACCCTCAATTACGGCGTCGTTCATAGCCCACGTTCAACTTCGGGACGTTAAACTCCACATACCATACCATACCATACCAACCCAAGAGAAAGTTTCCGCGCAACCTCTACGCACACGTATGGTGGATCCGTGGTATCCGTTCTTTCTTAAAGGGACACTGTGGAGAAATTGAAGTTGCTTGTATCGTTAGAATACCAGCTCCTGATCACAAAAATGTCACTCTTACTGAAAACAAAGCTCTTGTAAGGTAGAAAATAGCAAGAACCAAAATACAGGTATCGCCGCCACAGGCCAATCTCGCGAGTACAAGCGTGATGACGCCATAGGACAAGAGACGCCACCTTAAATTAATTTTTCTTACTCTATGGACGCCACAAATCTCTGAGGCTGACAAAGGAAGGTTGCGCGGTTCAACATTGAAGTAAGTTTTGTTTTGAAACCGATAGTGCACTTTTATCGCACAAGGAAGGCAGACCAAAGACAACCTGAATGTTGGAAGCAAAGAAAACCGATGCTTGGTAGCCACACAGGCGGCCGGGAGAGTTTCGGTTTGTTATGGCGCTTCGCGTCTATGAGCTTTGCGTGCCCCGTGGTTTTGTGTTTGACGCGCCTCGATTTACAAGCGCCGAACAGCAGAGCAACTCCAAGTGCCGCGTCAGGTGCTAGTTAACCTCTGAAGGAGCCTGTTAAGGCTGGTCACATGATCGCCACGGTCGATGAAAAACTATGATGGCACGATGGTCGGTGATCGTACAAGGCAGTTAGCAGTATAAAGAGCACTTGTGTCTTCGTACGCTCGCCCGGCGAAACGTTCCCGGCTGTGCCAGTCAACTTCGAACTACTTAACGAAAATCGTTTATTACGGACGGGGGACAAGTTACAAGGCAGTTAAGAAAAAGAGATTTGGAACCTGCAGAGACCGTGACTCCACTCTCCTCCAACTCATTTGTTTGCGGCTCCATTCAATAGCTTCGGCAGTTGGGCGGAGCTGTTCTTTTCGAGCTCTCGGCAAATTTAATCCATTCAAAGTACACATATGAAGGTACATGCAAGTGGGCGAGAGAGCCCGATCCAGTGGACCCCGTACCTCCGGAAACGCGCGGAACCCGTTGAAGCGCCGTGCTTCGGTTTTACTTTCAAGCCGCCAACTCTAAACGCGAGCGCCCTTGAACACCCATCCGTTTTTTGTGGCAAAAAAAAAATAATAACCTGGCCCTTGCAACCGTGAGAAACCTCCTCGACGCCGCCTGCTGCACCGTGCAACCGCGCCGTTCAAGGAATCACACTCCATTGGCCTCAAAGCATCGGCCATCCTCCGATGGGCGCGACACACCGTCCTTGTCCTGGCCCCACGCGACTCCCCGAACTGGGGTTAAAATATTGAATTGACAACGGCTGCTCACAGAGGAAGGGGGAAACGACCCGCCGGCGCCTAACTTAACCGTGCTCCCTCAAAAGCATCGCACGCTCTGTGGGGCTGAGGTCGCTGAAATGCACGCCGGAGTTTTTGCGAGAACTACGTCGTCGGGTTCGGGAACGGGATCCATCGTAACGCTGGCAAGACGCCGGTGCAATCGTAAACGAAGCGGTGGTAGCGACCCCCGATAGATGCATTCAACGTGCGCGGCGGTAGATTTCATTTCGGCAGCTGCTAGACCGCACCGCTAGGCACCAGAAATCACGGAGTCTGCGTTTACGTCACGTTTCACGTCACTCCGTCCTGTGACGTCATAAGAGTTCTCGAGTTTGAATCGGAGCGGCGGGAAAAACTTTTTCAACTTGGAATCCAAATTTGTTTGAAATAAATGCATCTTTCGCTCCCGGACAAGCGGCAACAAAACCATGAAATGCCGAACTATCAGATTTTGCTAACAAAAAAAAATTGATAGTTCTCCTCACTGTCCGTTCAAGATTACGCTGATGTAATGTGGACGTTCTGAATAATTGCCGCACCCGTCTGGTCAGCTCATTTTGGCAGTTTCAGATATATAGCCGTACTCTAATGACGCAGCTGAAGCAAGTTTTAGCATGTCCATTGAAGTGGCGCACTGAATGTTGCAATATTAGGATACGAAACATTGTTGGGTGAAGACGTGGCTCTCCTTTGGTTATGACATTAAATGATGCAATCCTTTTTGCGCCTCACCAGACACGAATAATTGCGGTTATATTCGGTCACTATAAGATGGCTTAAGCAGAAAACACGACTCGTGCAAGAGTTTTGCTCGACTTGCCTTGAGATTAAATCAGAGGCGACAAACCCGAAAATCAGGGGCTGTTGTGCGCTCAAGGTGCCCCTGCTTTTACCTCTTCCGTCGGTGCTGTGGCCCAGCCAGTTGGCAGGAATTTCAGTGCGTTTTTCGTCCATTTCAGGGATATTGCTCAGTCGCACTTTTTGGTTCATCGCGATGACGTTTCCGCACACCCTTTTTTTGCAGGCTTGCCGCAGGTTGCGGATGAACTTCATGATGGCCTTATGGCTCCGCCAACAACAGATGAAATCAAGGAGGCGTTAGATTCCATGAAACGAGGCTCAACGCCTGGGCCAGATGGTCTTCCTGTGGAGTTCTATTTACAATTCTGGCATATAGTAGGCCCCATTTTCACGGAAGTGTTAAAAATCTGTTTCACTCGGAATGTCCTTCCTAATTCATTTAAAAGAGGCCGCATCGTTCTGATCCCTAAAAAGTCTTCTTTCTCGACATGTCCGGCAGATTGGCGCCCTATCACCTTACTAAATACAGATTATAAAGTATTAGCAAAATTACTCGTCCGCCGTTTACGGGCTCTTCTCCCGTCCCTCATTTCCTGCCACCAGGTTTGCTCCATTCCGGGCCGTGAAATACATAGTTTATCTTCTGTAACGAGAGATATCCTAGAGTATACTATACGGCGGCGCGCACAGGGTCTTCTTGTTTCTCTAGATCAAGAGAAGGCATTCGACTTTCAAGAGCATGAGTATATTTACGGTACACTGGATGCTTTCGGTTTCCCACCTTCTTTAGTGCTACTTATTAAAGAGATGTACAGAGATATTTCAAGCACTCTGTTCCTCGATGGCTGGGAAAGTACCGCATTTGATGTTGGTCGCGGCGTCCGTCAAGGTTGTCCGCTCTCCCCTCTTTTGTTTGTCTTAGCATTAGAGCCTTTCCTTTTGGCAGTCAATCACCATTCTCTCATTAGCGGTCTGGCATTGCCAGGCAGTGAGAGTGTACGCGTCACTGCTTATGCAGATGACATCACGCTATACTTAGCTGATGAACGCAGCCTGCTCGAAGTTTTAAACGTGTTTCGTGAGTACGCCTCCTTGTCGGGGGCTGCTCTTAATTATTCCAAGAGTCATTACTTTTTTGTAGGGTCACCTCAGAGACGTATAACGAGTACAATACCTTTGCAGTGGTGTGAGCAGATGCGCATTTTAGGAGTGACCTACGACTGTGCTGGAGTATGGGATGGTATGTGGTCTTCGGTCGTAGAGGGTATTACAGCTCGTGTGCAGAGGGCACAGACCTTTGACCTTCCTCTGCTTGAGAGGCGCTACCTGGTTCAGTCGGTCGTGCTGGGTGCCTTTTGGTATCTTTGCCACATTGTTAAACCACCCCTGCGCGTCATAAGGCGGGTGCAGACTACAGTTTTTTCTTTTTTTTGGTCAGGCGGAACCGAGCTTGTGGCTCGTGCTGTTCTTGGACAACCACGTGAGAGAGGTGGTTTTGCCTTCCCAACGTTGACCATCACGTCCTCACTGTTAGCATTGAAGTGCATGTTGCGTATCCTGCTGGGGGACGCGTCTCCGGCGCGAACCCTGGCGCGGTACTTTTTGGGCCCTTCCTTGCGCTTTTTGGATCCCTCGGCCCCAGTTAATCATGGTCCTCAATCAGAGAAGCCTACCGCTATATTTACTACGGCAGTGGCCTTTTTCAGGCATGCAAGCGCAGTAGCACCTGACGTCAACATCCTTACAGACCGTGTCGTGAATATTATGGGCTCGCTGTTGTTGCCTGTTGTGCCGGCGGCTCGCCGCTCACCGATGCGCCGCGTTCAATGGGCGCGCATAACATCGACGCCTCTCCCAGACCATCTACGTGACTTTGTGTGGAAACTTGGTTGGGCAGTGCTGCCTACTTGTGATCGGCTGGAGCGGTGGGGCGTTTTACGCTCCAGTACCTGTCCGAATTGCCCGCTTCCGGAATCTAATCGCCATGCTACAGTCACCTGCATGGTAGCACGTGTCTTTTGGCGCGCCGTTCATGCGGGATTCCGTGGGCAGGGCATTTCGAGCTTTGTCTCCCGCGGCCGCTTCCCCAGCGGCCGTTTTGCTCGCCTGTTAATTGTTGCAGGTCTTTTTAGTTTATGGCGCAATCGATGCACCGCGGTCGCTGGTGGCTTTCGACGCCGAGCTGTGTGGCCAATACTTGGCCGTCTTAGAAGGGAGCTGATCAGTTTCTTGTCAGAGGAACTCTTTTTCTTGGGAGAGGAAGAGTTTCTCCGGCAGTGGTCATGCCCATTCATTTCTGTTAACAATGAACGTCTTGTTCTGGTCTTTAGACCAAACTGGCGCTAGGGTCTTCTTCTTTATTCCCCCCCCTTTTTTTTCCGTGTCAGATTTTTCCGGTATCACTCACTGTTAATAATCATGCCACGCCGCTTTAAATCGCACACAAGAAATTCCTGTTAGTTATTCAAAGATGTTTTGGCACTCTAATTGGCTCGCCTTACATGCTGAGCGTCATGTCAACTTGTGAATGTCAAATGTATCCGGTAACCTTGGCATGTGTACATATGTAAATAAAATTTTTTCTAATCAAATCAGGGGCAAGGTAAGGGGGACAGCGAGAGAGATAAAAGAAATAGCCGTCCACAACACCGCGGCTATGATCTGCTGCTGTGAACACCAAGATAAGACTGCAGTTTCCCAGCTCTGACGCAAACGGCCATACTCGCACGGCCAGTTGCGCACGTTAATGGCGAAGGGCATCCGTGGGGATCACTGCATGGTATTAAGAAGCACGTCGTCAGCGGAACAAATGAAAGCCTCACTGAAACACGAGTTTGCCGAGCAGCTGCAGGAAGACCGCACAACACGCGTGCAGGCATCCAGTTTCACTTTATCGCCCTGATAATCGTGGGAAAATGGACACTAAAAAAGAAAAAAGAAGAATATGAAGAGGGAAAAAGTAAGAAAAGGAAGGGGCGCAGCCAAGGGCGCTTACGCGCTCTAGAGACAACGATCGCGAAGGGGCTCTTAATAGAGGCCTCGAGCAACTGAATGGCCGCGCGATGACTATCGCGGCCGGATGGCCCGCTTTGGTTACTGATCTCTCGTAATAGCTCTGTCGGCACCTCGCTTCTGAGGCTGAGCGTAATTATGCAGGCGTGATGTTGCTCGTTAACGCTGTGGCATAAGAAGCCTCTTCCATCAGTGACATATTATTTCTCCCTTTCCTTCGCGCATGCAGGCAACGAAGCAGGCCTCCGCCGGAAAATGGGCGCGAAAGCGTGCAGCCGAGGCTTGCCACGAAGAGGAGGAAAAAGATATGATGTTGAGTTACCTCATTCTTGTTCAGCCTTCACTGGTTGAATGAAACAAAAGCTGGCAGTAATAAGAAGCGAAAGAAAAGTGTAGTTCTGAACTAAGCGATGCGTTTGATTATGAAAAAAAAAACTTAACATGACTGGAAATCTTTGTTCTTTACACTGCAGTTAGATGTTGGACTGCTCTAAGTAAGAAAATTTTAAATTTACAAAAATGATGTCCCAGCCCCCGATGTCTCGCGCCAGTCAATGTCTGCTTGGATTGGGAAGTATTGCGAGCGGTTCTTCAGCTGAAAGCATACGGTTATTTCTTACTCCACCTCAGCTGCGCGAATTTGTTTTTTCTACTGCCCCATGATATGAGGTTATCAAGTACTGAACCTCATGGCAGCTATCACACCCCCACATGTCTTAAGGTTAACGGCCCTACTACGTTCTTTTCTGCCAGGTATTTGCCATTAATTAATAAACAATAATTAATTAATAATTATTTAATGAATTGATCGATTGATTGATTGATTGATTGCATCTCTATCTCCAGACCTCGAGAATGAAATTAAAGAGCCCTTAAAGGAGACCGCTTCCCAAAATATGCAGAGTTCGATGTGTAACTACAGCGCCTTCGACCGCTCCGGTCGAACTCTTCAGTGATAGCGGACGCATGCAGAAAACAATATGACGCCGCGGTGAAGCCTTGCAAGCACAATCTTGGAATTCTTTCTGCAAGTACCTTGATCCTCGTAAGCCTTTGGCAATCGTGCGCAACCGTGCGCAACTTTCAAATATCTACCAACCAGCTCCACCGAAGACTTCCGCCCAAACCTGGCAGGCCCAGCGACTATGTCTGCAGCGATAGTTTTCTCTGAGGTACCTGGCCCTCCACGTAAACGTATGGAGTTTCTACGAGTAGGACCTACAGGCTGCGTTGACAACTTGTAAAGGATAACCATCGCAGGAACCTGATGGTGTGACGTACTTTGTGCTTGAACTCCTTGGCCAAGAAGCGCAACGTGCACTTCTAGATCATTACAACAGGCCGCTGAGGCTCAGTTTCTGGGAAGCGGAAGTTCAGACGTCAGATCCCACAAGATAAACGCTGCAAGTCTCCACCAGAACTCACATAATCCCGTCATGCACCGACCAGCTGTTCTAAACGTCTGGAAAGGATGGTTCTTACGAAAGGATGAAAAGGTAACTGTAGCGTTGCGAAATAAATCCCCATCTACTTTTCGATGCAGATGCTCATCTATCAACAACCTGAGTGATCTTGCAACATCCTCTAGTCATCGAAAGTTTCTGACGCTATTAACCAGAGAATTGTGCTCAGGGGCCAATTCCATGACGCAAAATGTAGGTTATCAGGTTATTCTGGGGCATGGCAAGCTATCGAAATTTGTGGTCGCGTATCTCGCTAGATGCACAGTTACTTTGCCTTAAAATGTCTTATTCGTGATTTCCAGTCTGTTCTCATTACACTTCTCCTGGCGTCCCCAAATGTGCCACACTGCGCAGCCTTAAAAGTCGAAAACTCGCCTTTGTCGACAAAGCGTAGAACTTTCCCCTGAAAAGCGTTTCACGATTGCGTTAACAATTATGATGTCACCGTCGAATAATGCCATTCTTGCAAATAATGTCCCCGTACGCCATATGTATGAACGTAGGAGTGACCCCTCACGAGATAAGCCACCGTTTTGTCTGCGTTACCGTCGACCGAGATCTGTCTCGGAGCCCCCATGTTGAGTATATAAAAAAAAAGAGGCTGACCGGGATTGACGACATACTCTCCTTTCACGGAAACGAATCAAAGGCTTAAGGGGAAACATCCGCGCACTCGACGCTCCAGCTATAGAATGCAATATTTTTGGTCTTCCTGCGCGGCGCAGGCTTCCTGTATTTGGAAACATTCGCAGCACCGACACCCGAGCTTTTTAGTGGGCGCTAGTGGAAGCCTCTAGACTAATCTTGGCCTTCCTAAATGCGCCTGTATACTACGGCAACCGTTGCTGTCGTCTGAGAGCATTCCATCTGTTCGTACATTGCGGCTGACTCCGTGAGAGACCGTATTCGACGTCTGACTCGGCTCCCCTCCCATCACCTTGCAAACTTGTCTCCCTCCTACAGGCCGCGCTCAGAGTTCACAAAGATCGCTGCTGCCCACAGCGCCTTTTTGCCACCACAATCCCGGTAGTCGGTTCAAGACCCCGTCTTCATTATGAAGCCCGCATGAATCTCAGGTACTCCTTTCTATACCCGGCACCAGGAAGCAAACCGGTGTCACGTGGACAGCACTAAGACAGGCCATGCTGGAACTTCTGCAATAGGCGCGCACGGACACCGACTGTACGCGTGCATAGATAACCCCGCTAACTCCACTATCTGTTCAGGCTTTGTGGTCGTCCTGGCAAGGTTCGTCGCCTTGCAGGCGAAAACGTCTTGCAAGAACTCTTCGACGGGTATGAAACTCGCTGATATTTGTGCTGTCATTGAGCCCATTAACTGAGAAAATCCTCAACAGAGGTCGATATTCTGCTACTGCATGAAGCGGCCCTAGATCTAAGGCTTCATGCACTGTCGTGCGGATACAAAGGACAGCGCTCCCTGAGATCTGAGAATTTCACCACGGTGCCGTGATCAAATAAATTAATATAATGCATACCAATGGCTGCCGGGACTGCGCCATCATAGAAGACTACCACGTAGACGAAGCATACCGATCTACTGATAACGACGGGTTTTTTTTTTGCATTCATTCAGATACCGAGAATGAACGCAGTGGGTAGGCTTCTTACGCTTGTGCGTGACCTCACGCTTGCCTAATCAAACCTGTGCAAGTTTCCAAATTCGTCTGCTGTGCGCTCAAAATGACGTCTTCACAATTCTTTAAACATTGGTGGTGAGGGCGGTGAGTAGCTCACGAAAACCGGCTTTACGCGAAGGTTACGCGACCAGAAAGACACAATGTGAGATGGCAATTAGCGCCTTCAACTACTAATTAGCTAGAACTAATTAAAATATTGAACTCGCCGCAGTTCACATTCATGTCTTTGTTTGAAACTTAGAGGCGGTAGTCTACGTAGGCTATTCCGTTTTGCAGGAACCCCGCAGAACTACGATATTCCGAAATATCTACGCCCCCAAATTTCCAAGTATGCCCGTCTAGTTGCGCATTCGAGGTGGTGACGATGGGCGCGAAACTCGTCCTCGTTGCATTGCAGTTCTTGCGCGTGGCTTTTTTTTTTGCCGATTTCGCTAGCCGGAGGTGAGAGGAACAGTTATTAGCATTGATTGTTGCTCTGTGACGTTGGCACACGAAGGCGCATGAAACAGATGCGTCACACCGTCCAGGAGTTTTGCTCCGATGGTAACCGTCTTGCATGCGTAGAAATAAGCGGATTGTGGCGTTGAAAATTTGGACACGTGTATAACGCAACACGGACGGGCTAAGAGAATTGTGCCAATTCATGGAATACGACTGCTTCTAAGTTTATTATATAACATGCGCGCTAAATGCAGCGACTAATAAGTTCAGTAATTGGATTGAGTCAATTAGGCAATAGATGGAGAAAACTACCTCCTCATTCTGTGTCTCCTTGGTTGCATAAGCTACGCGCAAGAGCAGCTTTTGTGTAGCACTGATCGTTAGTTTTCAAGAGAGACTGCAAGTTTAATTTAGGCGCCCTGTATATTCCCTCGATAATTACCTACATCATCGCTTAATGCCTTGTCAGCGTTGATGTGAAGCATAATTTGTGTGTCATCTGTCGTTCGGCGTTGCATCTACGAACCACTCTGTATTCTCCATTGCCATTGCTGACGGTATTTTCCTATGGAGGTCGTGGCTATGATGAAACAATCGAACATGACTTCTGCGTGAGTCCCGCCTTTGTCACAGAAAGACAAGCGCTGTGCTGTGCACCCAACCTGTCCTGATGCTTTTCCGCTGACGCAGATCGACGTCCTGGAATCGTGGCCCCAGTGAGTCCCGCCTTTGTCACAGAAAGACAAGCGCTGTGCTGTGCACCCAGCCTGTCCTGATGCTTTTCCGCTGACGCAGATCGACGTCCTGGAATCGTGGCCCCAGCCATAATCATCGTAGAATGCCCGCAAAGCACGCTTTTCGCGTTCGGCACCTACGCACTGAATTCAGACTAGTTATTCTTTCTCCTCTTTTCGTCCTGTCTTCGTCTTCCCTAGAAAAGTTTTACCAGCTTCCTGGCTTTGCTTCTTGCCCCTTCGCATATGCACACGCACACATTTATTCCTCTCTTTTATCTCATTCAGAAGCCCCTATGGCATCGCCTCTTGGCATTGTTGGGATTGTTGCAAGGACGTCAGGTCGCGGCTGCACTTTAAAAGTTAATTCCGAACAAACTTATACAAAGCAGGAAATAGGTGATCTCGGTACGCGAAAAATGAACAATCAAGGAAAGTGATTAAGACGATTTGCAGAGCTGGGGAACAAAGTTTCAGTGCATAGTATTATGACTAAGAAGCTGCTCCAGTTCTCTCTGATGATACATTCTGGTAGTGCATTTTATGTAGAACCATGAAACAGTAACATATTACGGAGCGCCTTCTTTTTTTTATGCTAGCACTCTATCGTAGGTGTAGTAACTGCCTAGTACTCGTGAGCATCCACCCAAGCGCAGCCATGCGGTTACAAAATAAAACGATACAGATTTCCTTTGTAGCGCAGTCGTATGTCTACGCTTGGGTGGATGCTAGGAGTAATTGCTTCATTATTAAAAATTTACTCCACTTTTGGGGATTCCCCTCAACCCAATGGAATACGTGCATCGGTTGATTAAAGTAAAGCCGCACGCACACACAGCCTGCCAAACCGCACTGTGCGTTTATTCGGGCACTAATTTTCCACGATAAAAACTGCAGCGAAGTGGGCTTAAAAAGGGAAGAATTATTCCCTTCAGCTGAAAAAGAAATAAAGAAGGCAACATCGGACGCGGATACGCATTGCAAGCACAAGGGTGCAGCCCGGCATACTTGGCTTTTTTTCGCGCCAACAGGCAAGAAAAGAGAGGGGTATTGCTCGTATATACCAAAGAAGAAACGTTGATTTGAGTCATGATACTCAGGTTCCAATGAGCGTGATCCTCGCTGCTTGTGGAGATCGGCTCCGCCGTAAGGAACTATAGAAAAAAACTCGAATGGGTTAAAAACTGTTGCGTATACCCGGAGAGGGGCCCGCTGCGAGACCCTCCGTCAATAACCTGCTTGCCAAGCCAACGCTAGTCGACCACGTAGCCATCATGGCCAACATTCTTGAACAAAAGTATTGAATATTGGAAAACTGTAAGGTGCTGGTATAGAAATATTGAAGGTAATGGCCCATTCTTCCGATGTGTAGCAAAACCTTTCTTTTATAGTGTTCCACATCGTTCGCATTGAGCAGTTAAGACTGCCAAAGAAAGCCTGTTGGGAACGCTTTTGGTTTATGGAGGCTTAACGTCCCAAAGGGACTCAGGCTTTGAGGGACGCCGTAGTGAAGGGCTTCGGAAATTTCGACCACCTGGGGTTCTTTAACGTGCGCCGACATCGCACAGTACACGGGCTTCTAGAACTTCGCCTCCATCGAAATTCCACCGCCGCGGCCAGGATCTAACCCGCGTCTTTCGGGCCAGCAGCCGAGCGCCATAACCGCTGAGCTACCGCGGTGGCTGGGGAACACTTTTGATGATATCATACGTGAAAAAACGGTTGACAGGCATCTGCCACCTGTTCAAGTTTTTCGCTGGCAAGACCTGGGGAATGTCGCCTAGTGCCATATTACATCTGTACAGGGTGCTTTTTCTAGGATTTCTGCGATACAGCTTGCCAGCAATAAACAACACAGGCAAAACGAATCTACGCGCAATACAAAGTCTTCAGGGTCAAGTGCTCCGGATCTGTCTAGGCCTGCCTCAGAGTGCTTCAACAGTGGCTACGATAGCAATCGCTAGAGACCACCTTGTCAAGACCCACATTGAAATTGAAGTACTCAGGACCCATATAAGGCATCTAGCCAGGAATCCTCGTCACCATTTAGCCTCTCTACCAGCGGACAGGCCACACACATCTTTCAGCCAAACGATAACTGCATATGATGAATCATTGCCAGCTTGTTTCACTCCGGCTGTGAGACCTTCGATCCCTCCATGGTGCCTCGCTCAGCCAAAAATCAACCTCGCAATACCTGGTATCTCGAAAAAAGCTGATCTGTCCTCACCAGCCCTTAGACAGCTCACGCTACTACATTTGTACGAGAACTACCGTGACTCAACGCATATTTACACTGATGGATCTGTCCTTCCAAGCAGCTCCGCGGCGGCAATCGTCATTCCAGCGAAAGCTACAACAATCAAATTTAAGACGGCCCACGCAACAACATCGACGACAGCAGAGCTCGCAGCGCTTTTAACTGCCTTCATCACATTGGTGATGAACCGCCTCACAAATGGACAATATTCTGCGATTCGAAGGCGGCACTGCAGTCTCTACTGTCACCTCTACGACGTGTACCGCACGAACAACTAATTTTCCATATTACAGAGACGTTACACCATATAAGTGATGCCGGCCATGAAATAACTTTCCAGTGGCTTCCAAGTCACTGCGGGATTATCGGCAATGAACGGGCGGATCACGCTGCCCGCTCAGCCCATACTGAGGAGCGGCACGTCCCAATTCCTCTTTCTAGAACTGACGCGGCACGGAAGCTCCGCCTACTTGCTCTGCAGTGCACCGAGTCGCAATGGAATGAGCCACATTTAAGAAATACGCGACTGTACTCACTTGATCCAACATTAAGTCTTCGTGCGCCATCACAGCTTCGCCGTAGAGACGCCGCGCTTTTATATCGACTTTGGTTGGGTGTTGCCTTTACTAAAGCCTATGCCTTCCGCATAGGGATGACCGACACCCCAACCTGTGACCACTGCGGCCATGAAGAATCAATTGGCCATATATTGTGCTCCTGCCCGCAGTACAGTCCACAGAGGGCATGCCTTAGCCACGAACTTGACCAACTGGACGACCAACTGCTATCAGAAAAAAGAATTCTACAACATCGAAAGGACCTGCCGTCGCAGAAGAAGGCCGTGCAAGAGCTTTTGCGCTTCTTACAATCTACCGGCCTGTGTGAAAGACTTTAACTGGAACGCCTTGTGTGTGTGTGTCTCCATGTGTGCACGTTCCTTTTTTTTTGCGTTTTCCTCTCTGTCATCTTTCTAACCCATATCCCCCATCCCCAGTTTAGGGTAGCAAACCGGAGACTCACATCTGGTTAACCTCCCTGCGTTTCCTTTTCATTCTCTCTCTCTTCTTGATGATAGCAACGAGTGTGGAATTTCTGCCAGTGTTTTCCTCGAACTATTATCGTTTTACCTCAGCTCGACTTCCGCAGAATGGAATGGGGATGTGTACATTCAGAAAGATGGTATATGTATTGGACCATGCATAGCCCCCGTACTCAGCGATATGTTCTTGGTTTTGCATGACAAAAGGTTGCAAGATCGTCTAAAAGGTTTTCGCGTGCGCCCTATTTTCAGATTTGTAGACGACT
Source organism: Amblyomma americanum (assembly GCF_052857255.1). Lineage (NCBI taxonomy): Eukaryota > Metazoa > Arthropoda > Arachnida > Ixodida > Ixodidae > Amblyomma > Amblyomma americanum. Next base: position 268,271,851 of record NC_135497.1, read on the forward strand.
ACTTTGTATTTTTACAGTGTGACAGCGTCGAATTTTAGCAGCTGTTTTTAAATGTTTACGCAGTATTCGTGGAGTAACTTGAACCATTGTGATTGACTCATGAAACACCAGTTCAATATTTAATCAGGTTCTTGGGTATTCCCACGTCTGTCTGTTGGTCTTACGAGCGCCCAGCTCAGAAACCCATCCTTCCATACTCATCAGTCCATTCCAAACACGTAAAAAGAGCCATTGTTCACTATGTTTTTAATAATGTTTTAAAAAAGTGTTGTGAACACGGCATGGAACGAAGCTTTGGAACACAAGGCGATCGTCTAACAAAGGCTGGCTACCCACCCGAAGTTCTGACTTCAGTGACAGTAAAACTGAAAAAAAAAAGCTTAAATGCTCTAAACACAAGAGTCTGCATTAGGCAAAAAGATAAAATAAAGGTTGTTGTCGTGCCGTGCCTCCATCAGTTTTCGCACAACCTCAGAGGGATTGGAAACCGTGCAGGTGTTCGTGTCGTGTTCTCAGCGCCAAAGAAACTGTCTAGCATGTGCAAGAAGGTAAATGGCAGAAATTTTGAAACACGCGGGTGTCCAGTTAGGCACGGTGAATGTTTTGTTACCTGTCAAGAAGGGGCCGTCTATTCTCTGTCCATGTCCTGTGGGAAGAGGTACGTTGGACAGACAGGCCGCTGTCTCAACAAAAGATTAAAAGAGCATCATGACAATGTCGCACGTGTTGCCACTTCAGGCCACGTAGCCAAACACTGTAGGGGCTGCAAAGCAGAAGAAACGGAAGAAAGCGATAATGAAGCCTGTTAACCGCTGTACAGAGAATGCAGCGTGTTAGGAAAACATCGTGACGCTCTGACAAGAGAAATAATGGAGGCGCATATGGTTGCAAGATTGCAGAATGTTTGTATAAGTGCGCCTTCAATTGCATTGTCACAAAAAGAAATGAAGTATCTTGATTGTGATATTTGACACGTGGCACATTTCCGTCGGCACTAGTTACTTCCGTGCATGTTCTTTTCCGGTGTTTTGGGGATTTCTTTCCGTTCTGGTAACCAGTAAGTACAAAAGTTGGCTGGCCGTCTAATAAAAAACCAGTTCTCAGTCAGCGCTCTGTTGTGTGATTTGTGTGTGCTCCTAAATTCTGTCTAGTTTTTAGCGCTGTAAATATGGAAGTTAAAAACCAACTCGCCCAGCATACTGTATTGTGGATAGCAAAAACGTTAATAGCAAAAAACTTCAACCCTGCCGACGGGAGATCTGCGGATATATTGATTTTTGTAGCAAAATCTTACAATATATGAAGAAATTGCGCTCATAAACCTTTTCCCGTTCAAAAACGCTTTTTTCCCAGAATTGTGCGGTATACAGGAGAGTAAAAGAAACAGTGCGGTTAGCTGGCCGAAAGAAACAAATGCATCTTGACACCCAATAAGTCGCAGAAGGCCAAGGGTAACATCTAGTTGCAGAACATTCAAACGCGTACTGAGTGCTGGTATTTAGATCATTCTGAACGCTGGCTAGCAACGCTACGACCAGCAAATGAAATTCAGTACCATCATAAGTAAAAGTTTACACCAGTGGCACTTCTCACATCCACCGAATAGTATTCGGAAAGGGAATTTCCCCTAGTTTTTTAGCGATATATAGCCTCTTTAGTGGGTTAAAATGGAGAGACACGTAAAACCGACGCATACGATAACTGTGACAAGCATTGACGGCTTTCCTGAGCATAGTTTGAGGTATCGTATTCGTATTTTCGACAGGCGGCTGCTTCACACGAAAGCAGTTTCAGTGTGGAAATTCAGTGTCATTGACCTAGCTGATTCATCAATGCTTGCTACTAGTCACCTTGTGTGCCTTTCACACACAAGTGGGCTTACGTTTGGTGCTGTCTCGTTTTTCGTGTCTTACGTCATGTCTCCTGCCAAACAAAGGACGTTACAATGCCGCATAGCACAGCAAGCAGTAAGTTATGTCTCTTTTCGTGAGATGTGTACGAGGGCAAGTGGAAGATTAAGATATTTCTCGAATTATATGCGCTACATGCGTCCCTAAACACGCCTTCAATTTCAACACAATCAAGATTCAAGTTGATGGTAGACGAAGTAAAAATATAACATTTAAAAAATAATAATAACAGGGTCAGTCCCGGTTTGTTGCTGTTATATATAGTGTACCCGCTCCTGCGTCCCGCCCCACGAGAGGTAATGAATTTTCTCGCTTGCTTAATATGCAGGAAGAACGTCTCATAGTTTCTTGTCGGGCCAGTTCTCAAGTTAAGCAGAAGTGAAAATTTGACGGGTTGGTTAATTGTGATTCATAGTGCACAGAAAAAGCGCTGTAAGCGAGAAACAATTGAAAATAAGTATACAGTGCACGTTCCCGGTACTTCTTGTTGCTTTGCTTGGCATATAGCAATTTTTCTGTGCAGCGCTCGTATGGCTTGCTCCAGTGGAGAAAAGAAAAAGGTCAGCATTTGAGCGCACAACAGTGCATTCTAGTGAAGTGCTGGCTGTACGTACGGTGCATATTTTATGCTTGTTTTCTTCGAGGGGTAGGTGCCCCAGCGCTGGCAGTAAGGTAAAGGAGGCAGTGATCGAAGAAACTTTTTTTTTTCTACGCTTAGCTACACTTAGCCAATTGGCTACGCTTGCGAGGACAGTCTAGATTCTGAGTAAAAGGGGCATAAAACTTGTGTCTAATCACAAAGTGAGCTCTATGCGAACACGCGTCTCCTGTATGTTCCTGAGCCACAATTTTAGCCTTTCGTGAGAATTAGAACGGGGCTCACTCAGAGCAATGGCGTGCGCTCAAAAGTGTGCCAATCCGTCCATACCTGGAACTGGAGCACATCTGAACCAAAATGCGAAAACTTCGCCCCATTTAGAAAAAAGCGAAATAGCAAAAAAGGTTTTATGCCATATATATATATATATATATATATATATATATATATATATATATATATATATATATATATATATATATATTAGCAGAGAAGGTAAAGGAAATGAGGGACTCGTTTTTTGACAAACTTATGAAGGAAGCCAACAGTCACCGAAACCAAGGTCCATAGGGGAATGTTTATGATTATTTTTTTTAATGTGTAGTGCTAATCAGTGGGAGAATAATACTTAAATTAACCTATCGCATAAAGAAAATTACTTATAAAGCAGCAGGAAAAACAACCATGCCGCCGGTGGGATCCGAACCCACGACCTCCGAATATCGCGCCCGGTGCTCTTATATATATATATATATATATATATATATATATATATATATATATATATATATATATGTGTGTGTGTGTGTGTGTGTGTGTGTGTGTGTGTGTGTGTGTGTGTGTGTGTGTGTGTGTGTGTGTGTGTGTGTGTGTGTGTGTGTGTGTGTGTGTGTGTGTGTGTGTGTGTGTGTGTGCGTGTGTGTTACGAACGTAGGTTGCGTTGGCTCCGCAGAATAAAGATTTAAGAGAAGTGGGCACTTCTACAAAGACACTTTTATTTATCAACGTTTCGACCGCGGTGCGGTCTTCTTCAGGACTGAAGAAGACCGCACCGCGGTCGAAACGTTGATAAATAAAAGTGTCTTTGTAGAAGTGCCCACTTCTCTTAAATCTATATATATATATATATATATATATATATATATATATATATATATATATATATATATATATATATATATATATATATATATATATATATATATATATATAATCGTTATATCGTAGATCGTCACCATCATACAGAGTGGATGTTTTATTCGTCTGAGTGAACGCCCAGCGTTGATGAAATCCAAAAGGTTGATTCTCTTATTAGCGGTCACAAAGCTCGCAGTATACCACGCGGTATCGGCTGTCCTCCTATCCGACTTATTAAAAGTCTCGGAAGTCCCTTGATGTGCGTCTATAGCAAACTGGTGAAGTTTGTGTTAGATTCACGTCAGTAGGCACATATACTTCGAATGCAGGTCAAAATCATACGTATTTCCTTGTGTAAGTCAGCCGAAGCGAAACCCTTGGTTTGCGACAAGGAAGAAAAGATAATATATTGTGATTCGTAGAAATATTTGCTCCGGGCAAATTAACCTGACTCCCAGATTTAAACAAATAGTAAAAAACACGGCACCTTGACACATATACGCCGGAAATGTTTGCCGCATGACCGCTGGCCTTTGGACTATGATGAAGCAAACTACGGCGAAAAATTCTGAAGTACAACTATCATCTAGAGCGCTGATTGTAAGCACGAAACAAGGACCCAAATTTGACTGTTGATCAAGAAAACAGATCCTTTCAGCTCGTGATGGCGGCTGCATACGACGCCGTTCTACGAATTTATGGTAGTGACAAGGCTGGAAAGCGAGCATTAATCGGATTCGAATAGAAACACATTTAGGTGCACAACATACTGCTAGTTTAACTACGGTTCAAACTTTCTATAACACAGCATTTTTTTTTCTTCCTCAAGCCACTGCCAACTAAGGACGCCTGACAAAGCTGCTCTATCCAATATGAGGCTTCCCAGCGAGACGCGGTCCGCTTTCTTCACAGAAGCCGCCGCGGTGGCTGAGTGGCTATGGCGCTCGGCTGCTGGCCCGAAAGACGCGGGTTCGGTCCCGGCCGCGGCGGTCGAATTTCGATGGAGGCGAAATTCTAGAGGCCCGTGTGCTGTGCGATGTCAGTGCACGTTAAAGAACCGCAGGTGGCCGAAATTTCCGGAGCCCTTCACCACGGCGTCTCTCATAGCCTGAGTCGCTTTGGGACGTTAAACCCCCATAATCCATAAACCAAACCTTTCTTCACAGCACTAAGTTGCCAGCATGCTCCGCGGCTCAAGTATTTCCGCCTGTCAAAAATTAGCAGAGGATGTCGAACATGCTGTGTGTACTTGGCCCCCATGCGGAAGTGTAAAGCCCCCCCCCCCCCCCCCCTACGCTTCTGGGTCCTGTATATATAGCAGGGCGGCTGACCTCGCCAGTCCGGCCGCCTCCGTTCGACGCATCAGGCATCGTTACGCTTGCATCTCGGCAGCGTGAGAGCCGGCGAACAACTCCGAAAGTGGTTCCCGCGGGGGCTAAGCGCGCGAAACTCGACGCCAGTTTGGCAGTTGATGTCGCTGTGCTGCTTCTGAAAACTCGCTCGTGTAAACCTCTGCACGCTATTCACTCGCACTGGACAGCTATAATGGGAAGCCGTCTTTCTGGATGCTTCTCGCGCTTGCGTTTTCTTTCGTAGCACAATGTGCGTTCGAAGTGACATGCCGCGTAAGATTTTTTTTCCCCTTGTGGTTGCTTTTTTTGCAGTTTGTGATTATTTATACACGGGTACACTCGCACCAGAAACACGGGCAGGTGTTTCGAAGGCTCAGTGACTCATTGAAGGCTCATGTTCTTTTTTCACGTTGTATTTTCTGCTACTTCTGCCCTGGTTTCGACCAATTTGGGGGACGTCATTATTGTTGTTGCCTATGGTTTCGTGTAGCTCGCCGTCATGTCGCCTCTCTAATCTGCATTTTGCAACGGCAGCGATCTCAACACCGCAGCAAACAACAAGAAGCGCAACCAGCGATTACAAGATTTATTCACGTAATATTAAGATCAGTCTTTACGAAAGCTGTCGCCGACTTATTCCTTTCCTAGGCTTTTTATTTTTGCTTTCTCTTCTGGGTAAAATAAAGAGAAGGAAAAAAGGTCAGCTGCGATGGAATTCATTTCAGCGCTGAAAGCCTGCACGGCACACATCAATAAAACGGCTCGAATCAGGCGAAAAACGGAAAAGCAGCGAGCCGACGCTCGGTGGAGCACGTGGTGCAAACGGGCGTTTACATGTGCGCCGGTTTAGGAAGTGACGGCTTTATAGGCGACAAACCCAGGCGCAGCGCGGTATGCCGTCCGACACCCGGTTTATTTCTTTTTCTTTTCTTTTTTTTCTCGGCAAGGTACGAGGAAGATGAAATACGGACTTGTTCCGCGACGCGAGACGCGCAGAGAACGCGAGCTTTCCCTGCTGGCACGCATAAAGTGAGAGTTGGTGCCGCGCCCTGTATACTCTTTATACATGCGCGAGAAAGAAGAAAGGCATTCAAACCGGCACGCAAGAAACGATGTGGAAGGGACGGAGGCTGGTGGCGAAAGGGGCAGCACGCAGTGAATATGCGGCTCTGTGTGCTAGAGTCAAACATTTCCCTCCTTCTTTTCGGGGAGAGCAAAAAAAAGAAGGCGAAAGAAGTGAGAAAGAAGCGAAAGACACACAGAGCGCGTACCGGCGTGACGATTACGGATTTTCCGCGAGGTAACGCTCCGGCGCCGCCGAAAACGTGTGCCCGCCACCTGCGGAGTTGCGTACTATACAGAGCCAAGCATGAGACCTGGAGCTTGCCGTGCTAATTCGTGGGATGGTGCAGAGAGAGCGGGCCTAATTTCTTTGGCGCAGCGAGAATTGTGCCGTACAAAACGATCGGCGCAGTGGAGGCCTTGCGCGAAAAGGGAAACCAAGAAGGCATCGGTGTCGCTGCACCGCAGCCCATGTGCGCATCCGTATGGGGAATGAGCGCGCGCTCCATTTCCGAAGCGGCATGGGCGTCACCGTGGTCAGCCTCTCGTCACGGACACGCACTTGAGACGAGGCCGCTTTGTGCGACGTCCCAAGGGGCATGTACGCTCTATAAACAGCATAAGGCAGACGAGAATACGCAATGCGGGTGTTACAGCTAGGAAAAAAAAAGAATAGAACTGGCAATAAGGCCTCCCGTAAAAAAGGCACATTTCGACGATTAAGACTAGGATGCTGAGAGCAAGAATAGATGGAAAAGTGTGGGGGAGAGGGGGGGGGGGGGGGCAGGTTCCAGCCAACACGCCCCTCTCTGTGTCACATGGGCCTTCAATATACTGGATCAACAAGTTCGTCTATCCTCGTTTAAAGTGGACTTGCATTCGCTGAGGGATCTAATGTGCCCGTGAGTGAAGCGAACATACCTGAATGAATATTTAACGGTGATGGTTCTTCAAGCGAAGTATTAACGTGGCCGTTTTAACGCTGATTTCCTTAAAAAAAATCGTCGTGTTTTCTTTGTATGTTAAGCTGATTAAAAAAATGTCGCCATAATTGGAAATGAATACGGTAAGCTTATCGCCGAGGCCTCCGCTCGAGGATCCAACCCTTCGAACTGAACGTCAGTTCGCGCACAGAGCCTGAAATGCCTCCGGAAAACAGGGGAGGACAAGGAAACGCACTAAAACGGGCGACCGAACTCAAGCCCGTACATTAGTCGGGACAAATGATCTTATAGCTGAGCCCGCGAGCATCATCCCCTGGACCAGGCAGCGGTCGCAAATCATCTCAGGTTGGCGTTTCGGCAGACCGCTTTCTCCTCCTCCTTCCTGGACCAAGTCGCGAGGAAAGCGGCTGCGAGAGAAACTGTGCCAGGACGCATCTGCTTCCTCTCCTCTCTCTCTTTCCGAAAGAGGCGCGGAGGGTGCTGTGCTTCCGAAATTTCGGCGCGCCCGCGCCGGCATGCGCTGCGATCACTGCTCCTGGCATCGCGTCCGCGCCAACTGGTGAATGTCTGCGCGAGGTGGCTCCGAGTGCGCGCGCAGTTGACGACGATGCAGTGATGGGCGCGTGTCTCGCACTGAAATTTCGTGCTCCGCGGGTGTCTGGCTATTCGTTTAGCGGCGGCGGTTTCACTGCGTAGCATCCTTACATCAATTCCCCCTAGCAAGAGGCGCGCAATACACTACTGTCATTTCACCGCTGCATTGGTCGCGCAAGGTAGCCGCGCCCCGGAAGGCTTTTAGCGCGCTCATCTTCTGCGCTGGTTTCCTGGCGTACCGTAGAAATCGAGGAAAAAGTTGAAAAAACCGGCACTATCTTCCCCCCAGAGTAGCGTAGAAATCGAGCAGCGAAAACACTGCTGAGGTTCGGACTGCAAGCTGTCGGCTCCGTTCGTTAAGTGCGCCGCAACTCCTCGCGTGAACAAGCATGGCTCCGTGGGTCATCGTTGCTTTTTCCCTGGTGCTCGTCGAGATCACGTCGTCGCAACAGACCCTGAGCTTCACTGAACACGCCTCGCAGAGCCAAGCAGGTGCTCCAGGCCAGCCTTCGGTCTCTTCCTTGGGCGCGGCCGATGCCGGCAGCGCCGCGGCCGCGGTGGCGTCAGAGCGCGCGCTTGACGCGGGGGGCGACTCGGATGACGAGCCCGCGCCAGACGTGGAGGCCTTCGTGCACGACACCATAGACGCCGCCTACAAGAAGGCGCTGCCCATGGTGACCAGGTTCGGCTTTGACCCCTCTGTCTCGGCCGAATGCTCCCAGAGCCTGCTCAAGATGGCCCTGGCCTTCCGCCGCCTGGAACCGTGGGCGATACGCAGTGAGTGGGTCGAGGATTTTATGTCCTTTTCTAGCTCTGGTCGATCGCTGCGAACCAGCGGAGTGGCACGAGGCAAGTACTTTTCGTGAGGAGCATTCTCTGTATGAAGTCACTGTTTGCGGGCAACGGCTCTCAACGGGAAGTCGTAAACTGCGAGCTAGCCTTCACAGTGTGGATATGCCACTGCCTCAGAACAGGCCCCAAGCGGCCTTTTCTTTGGCTGTATTGCCCGCTGGCATCAAGGGCGGCAGGACCGCACACACAGAACTGCGAAGCGGTTTCAGGCGGCCTTACCACATTAACGTCATGCGCCATGCTCAATCTCGTGCAGAGACTGCTTTTTTGAAATTTGTGCTCATTTTTGAATCTGCCACACGAGAAACAAACTGCGTTGACGGCTTCTGTTAGTCTTGTTCCGTACTTTTGTCAGTCACTCTTGAAGTGACGAGAAGGTACACATTGATCCGCCTTTTTTTTTGCGGTAACTTCCGCCCGTGAACGATTATGCCTCGGTAGTGTACCAAACGTTATTAAAGTGCTAATGCGCAAGTCGACGAAGAAATTCACAAACGAGGACGCGTGCTTAACAGAGCTCAAAAGAGCACATCGATACCACACCACAAACGCGTTGTAAGCCCGGTTATCTCCGCACTCCTCTGAGGTTATGTGAATGTGTCGAGTCCACAGCGTATGTTATCTAGTCCGGGACTCATAGTCTTGTGTCACTCGTTGTGCCGGTGTTTATAAAATCACGTTTATCCGAGGGGAAGGCGGCCATCAAGAACGGACCGACGCGCTAACTGTCTCACTCTTGGTGGACACCAGAAGAAAATGATTTCGGTGCACTCACGCAAGTCAATCGCCTCAAGTGACTACAGGCACGAAAAGACGAGCAAACTCTAACCGCTAGTATAAGTACCAGGCGACTGGGACTCGAGGCAGCGCCACAATATGTTCATTGCTGAACATACGCATCCCGCAAAACTTTTGCTTGCTACTGCACGTAGCACGCACGATCTTGAGCATGCTTATAGTCGGCACAACCCTCCTGTGCGACTCTGGTGCCGCAACGCACCATAAACCTGCACACTGCAAACGTCCCTGTGGGCTTCAGGAAAACCAAGCGACTAGTTTAAGAGCAGCAGCAACTACCAACTCTGTGGAAGACATCCCGCATTTCGCCCGAGAACTCAGAAGGCTATCACCTGCCCGTGAAGCTCTGTGTGCTATTAAAGCGTCCGTAAGGCTGGCGCCAGTGAATAAAAATGACGCCAATAGCTCTAGAGCCTTTTTTTATTACTGCTGTAGCAACATTTGTTGAATATATCTGTAAGCCACCGCAGCAGTGGCCTAGTGGTTAGACCATCCGCCTCGCATGCGAGCGGTGCAGGGTTCGATCCCCAGTGACGGCGGGTGCCCATCGGTTTCCAGTGGGGACAAGCTTTTCCCTGGACTTGTGGTCGGCTTCTCTGGGAAATGGAAGTGCTTGGGAAATTCGTTTTTGAGCCCAACTTCCGTAGACGAAAACACCTAGTGCAGTGCCACTCTCTAGCCAAAGCCGCCCTTGACTCATTCAAATTCATCATCATCATCAGATCTGATACCTATTGTTAATTTTTTCTAACTGCAAATTAAACGTGACATCTGTGGGTCTTACACCAAAAAACAATTGTAATAGTTGCGTGATTTTTTTTTTAAATCCATGCATATATGTGGTCTCAGCCGCCGCGGTGGCTCAGTGGCTATGGTGCTCAGCTGCTGAACCGAATGACGCGAATTCGATCGCGGCCTGTAGGCGCTGTAGGCCCGTGTACTGTGCGATGTCAGTGACCGTTAAAGATCACCAGGTGGTAGATATTATCCGGAGCCCTCCTCTACGACGTCCTTGATAGCAGCTGAGTCGCTTTGGGGCTCTAAACCCCTAAAACCAAATGAAACTCGGAGGTTTTAGTGCATCGTCTCTTTCTGTCCCCTCACCTCTTTTATTTCATTTATCCATTCTGCCTGCTATCCTTTACCCCGCCGCGGTGGCTCAGTGGTCATGGCGCTCGACTACTGATCCGGAGTTCCCGGGTTCGAACCCGACCGCGGCGGCTGCGTTTTTATGGAGGAAAAACGCTAAGGCGCCCGTGTGCTGTGCGATGTCAGTGCACGTTAAAGATCCCCAGGTGGTCGAAATTATTCCGGAGCCCTCCACTACGGTACCTATTCTTCCTTTCTTCTTTCACTCCCTCCTTTATCCCTTCCCTTACGGCGCGGTTCAGGTGTCCAAAGATATATGAGACAGATACTGCGCCATTTCCTTTCCCCAAAAACCAATTATTAATATTGTGAGGCAGAAGAACGCACCAGCAAATTCACCTTTTTACTTCAGGTAGGCCGAAGCAGCAGCTACCGACTAGTCACAGCTTAGCAACACTTCGTCTTCTTCGCACGACCCGATGACCGATGATGATTACGCTGAGATGAAGATGAAGGTCACTCACAGTGCTTACAACATTCCCCCTCCCGAACGAAAGCGACCATCCTGGTCGCAAATTAAATCTTAAGGTCGGCGGTTAAAGGGTTTCAAGCGCGACACGTGCACAATCTCGGTGCCGCGACACCGACGATCGCGAACAGGCGATGCAGGTGTGATGAGATAGTTTACAGGGGAAGTTTGTTCCAGAACCGTGTACGGGCCAATAAAACGGCTCAGAAACTTTTCACACAGGCCGGGGATGCGAGTAGGTGTCCAGAGTAGCACTTCGTCTCCAGGGCGGAAAGACACTGAGCGATGAGTCGCATCATACGTGCTTTTCCTGGAAGCTTGAGTGGCTTCAGTTTGAAGGCGGGCACGATCACGGCAGTGGGCGATACGAGACACGAACTGTTCGTGGGAAGGCGCGGCAGAAGGAGTAGAAGCTGTGAAGAAAGATGCTTCGAGGGAGAAGGTAGGATGGCGGGCATAAACAAGAAAAAACGGAGAGTAGGTGGTGGTTCGTTGAACGGCAGTGTTGTAGGCGAAGGTTACAAAGGGGAGTAAAGAGTCCCAGTTGTTGTGCTGAGGGTGAATGTAGGTGGATAGCATATCAGAAAGGGTGCGATGAAAGCGTTCTGTGAGGCCATTGGTCTGAGGGTGGTAAGGAGATGTAGTTTTATGCACCGTGCCTGAAGCATGAAGCACTGCGGCGAGGACGGTGGAGAGGAACGACTTGCCACGATCGCTAAGGAGGAGGCGAGGGGCGCCGTGGCGAAGAAGTATGGTGTGGAGGAAGAAGTTGGCGATTTCGGAAGCGGAGCCGGAAGGAAGGGCTGCGGTTTCAGCGTATCGGGTGAGGTGGTCAACGGCAGTAACGACCCAGCGGTTGCCAGCTGGAGTCAAGGGCAGGGGTCCATACAAGTCGATTCCGACGACTTCGAAAGGTGTGGAAGGACATGGGAGAGGTTGCAAGAGACCGGCAGGAGGCGACGTAGACCGCTTGCGTCGTTGACAAGGGATGCAAGACGCTACGTATTTTAATACTGAGGTTGAAAGGCCAGGCCAGAAGAAACGACGTTTGATGCGGTCATAGGTTTTGTGGTACCCAAGGTGACCTGCGGTGGGGTCGTCGTGGAAGGCTTGTAGAACTTGAGGACGCAGGGAAGAAGGAATTACGGGAACCCATGTGTGGCCCAGTGGGCTGTAGTTGTGCCAAAATAATGTGCCATCCTGTAACTTGAAATTTTTGAGCCGACGACGGAGACGGGCATTTGGAGGTCTAAGAACACCGCTGAGACTATCAATCAGCTTTTGACAGTAAGGGTCAGCACTCTGGTGGTGAGCAAGATTGCAGTGTATATCTGGCATGGGAGCAATAGAGGCGGCGCTCAAAGACTGCATAACTGTAGGGTTTAAATGGCTTGACTCCGTTGGGACAGGAGAGGAATGCGAGGACATGGGTTGCGACGGCAAAGCAATAGGGCAACGAGAGAGAGCGTCGGCGTCCTTGTGCTTCTTGCCCGATTTGTAAGTGACAGTAAAGTCGTACTCTTGAAGGCGGAGGATCCACCGCCCGAGACGACCGGACAGATTTTTCAAAGTGGATAACCAGCATAGGGCGTGGTGGTCAGTGACGACTGTGAAGTGACGGCCGTACAGGTAAGGACGAAACTTCTGAACAGCCCAGACGACGGCGAGACATTCTTGTTCGGTAATAGTGTAGTTTTGTTCCGCAGAAGTCAGAGTTCGGCTCGCATAGGCAACAACATTTTCTGTAGAGGTGTTTTGGCGTTGCAGAAGGACAGCGCCAATGCCATGGCTGCTGGCGTCGGTGTGCAAAATTGTCGGTGCTTTATCATCAAAATGGCAGAGGACGGGACCCGAAGTCAGAGCACGCTTCAGAGTTTCAAATGCTTCTTCGCAAGCAGGAGACCAGATGAAAGGCGTGTCGTTGTGAAGAAGCGCATGTAAAGGTGAGGCAATAGAGGCGAAATTGCGGATGAATCTGCGGAAGTATGATGCCAAGCCGAGGAAACTGCGGAGATCTTTGACCCGAGTTGGACGGGGAAAGTGCAGCGCAGCAGCGATTTTTTCAGGGTCAGGCTTAATTCCTTCGCTGCTTACGAGATGGCCAAGAACTTTAATGGATTTTGATGCAAAACGGCATTTCTTCGTGTTTAGCTGTAGGCCAGCGCTGGAAAGTGCTGTCAAAACTGCATCGAGACGAGTAAGGTGATCAGGAAATGACGAAGAAAAAATGACGATGTCATCTAAGTAACAGAGACATGTTTTCCATTTGAGGCCGCGGAGAACTGTGTCAATCATACGCTCGAATGTAGCAGGAGCGTTGCAGAGTCCAAAAGGCATTACATTGAATTCGTATAAACCGTCCGGTGTTGCAAAGGCGGTCTTCTCTTTATCATCTTCATTCATGGGGATCTGCCAGTAGCCTGATCTTAAGTCAAGGCTGGAGAAAAATTGGGCACCTTGCAAACAATCGAGGGCGTCGTCAATTCGAGGGAGGGGATACACATCCTTACGAGTTATTCTGTTTAGAGCACGGTAATCTACACAAAAACGAACCGAACCGTCTTTTTTTTGCACTAGCACAACAGGCGATGACCAGGAACTAGACGATGGGCGTATGATGTTGCGTGCAAGCATGTCAGCAACATTTTCCTGAATAACTTTGCGCTCGGTTGGAGAAACACGATAAGGCCGGCGTCTAACTATGCTTGATCCGTCGGTGAGTATGCGATGCGTTGCTGCAGCGGTTTGACCCAGTGTGCCGGAATTGACGTCGAACGAGTCTGCGTGCTTGTTCAATACAGCGAGCAATGCGTCTGTCTGGTCTGTTGTCAGGTCGGTGCTGATCGTGTGGCGAAGTGCTGCACTGAGCGAGGCAGGGGATGAATCAGAGCGATCGGAGGTGGAAATGGGAAGAAGTGTGACAGGCTGGGCGGAAGCAATTGATGCAACAGTAGAGTCGCGTCGCAGAAGAATGGGCTCTGATGTGGTGTTGAATGCGGCGAGAAGAGAAGAACCGCTGGAGAAGCGAAGAAGGGACACGATGATGATAATACCTCTTGACAGGAGACGAGGGCTGGGTGTAATCAGGACGTCGCCATCGGTGACGGCGTCAGAAGTGACAGATAGAATATCTTCGTTGCCCGGATAGAGGACGTGATCGGCAAGCATAACTACACGGGAAGAAAGTGGTTCTCTATCGGCAAGAATGTTGCATTCAGTGACTTCAATAGTGGGAGGGGAACACGTAATGACTGCTGAGGCGTTTTGGAGGAAATCCCAGCCGAAGATGAGTTGATGGACACAGGAGGATAGGACAGCAAACTCAATGAAGTGCAAGATGCCATCAATGGTGACTCGGGCTGTACACGCTCCACAAGGGTTAATATTCTGTCCATTTGCAGCACGTAAAGGAGGACCGGTATAAGGTGTGCGCACTTTTCGCAGTTTTAAACACAAGTCAAGTTTCATAATAGAAATAGCGGCGCCGGTATCAATTAAAGCTTCCAGTTCATGTCCCTCAAGGAATACAGTCAACATGTTTGATGGGAGCAGAGGAGGAATTGGAGCGACGACAGGCGGTGCAGTTTTACCTCCGGAAACTGCACAGGTTAGTTTTCCGTTTGGCGGGCAGAAGCTGAAGATGGAGGGCGAAGGGGCGACGAAGTCCGGCGAAAGGGTGACGGGGAGCGACGACGCGATGGCCGTGCTGTCCTAGACCGGTCAGGAGAAGTCGACGGGGAGGAAGAGGGACGGAGGTCATTATCGGTGTAGTACTGGCGAGGAGGAAGCTGGTAGGCGTCGTCACGTCGAACGTACCCATAGCTCGCACGCTCATCTCGCAGTCGTCGGCGACAAACGCGTGTTACATGGCCGCGGATTCCGCAGTAGAAACATACTGGACGAGGTGGGAGAGGCCGCCAATTACCATACACCGGTGGTCGCGGGGACAGGGCGGCGAGGCTGGGTGGGTCGGGCGCGTGATGGACAGGAGGACAAGGAGGAGGAGCCGCAGTGACTTCAGCATACGTCGGAACGTAGGGAGGGGCTGGTGGTTCTGTAGCCATGGGACGATTGAGTGAAGTAAGCTCCTCCTTGATAATGCCACGCAACCCAGTAGATTGAGCAGGTGGGCGTGAGAAGGCAGGAACCGACGAAATATCATTGTGGAGCTCTTCCCGTATTATAGATCGTATGATGGTGCGCAGATCAGTTTCGGGAATTTGGCTCGGATCCCAGGTGTTGTTGAGGCGGCGCGACTGTAGATAGTCAAGTCGCTGGCAAGTGGCACGAATGTCTGCCACCGTGACGGGATTTTGGGCAGCTAGAGCTGCGTAGGCAAAAGAGCCAATTCCTTTTAAAATATGTCCGACACGTTCAGCCTCGACCATGCCATTGTTAACTCGCCGGCAAAGGGCGAGTACGTCCTCAATGTATGATGTGTATGTCTCTCCTGGAAGCTGCACACGGGTCTCTAGCTTCTTTTGAAAAGAGGTCGGACCAGCACCAACAGTTCCAAATATCTGGCGGATCTGTGTCGTGAATTGAGGCCAGTCAGGAATGGCGTCCTCATGGTTGAGGAACCACGTCTTAGCCACGTCACTCAGGTAGAATGAGACGTTGAGTAGCTTCATAGAAGCGTCCCAACCGTTAAAAGCGCTCACCCGATCGTACTGCTGTAGCCAGTCTTCGACGTCGTCACCGCGGAGACCGGCGAAAACCGGAGGGTCGCGCTGACGTGAGGTAACTGACCAAGTTGGGTGGGTCAAATGGTGCTGAGCAAGTGCACCTTGGGACGTCAGTGGTGCAGAGGTGGCATGGGCAGCCGTGGGATGCCCATCGGTAGCTACAGGCGCCGGAACGGGGAGAGCAGGGGGATGTGACTGCGCCATGGCGGTTGATGTGCCGCCAAGAACACGACCGGAACGGAGCTCCAGGGGGTGCCGCGTTGAGGACGCTGGGATCAGGAGTCACCTCCACCACTTGTGAGGCAGAAGAACGCACCAGCAAATTCACCTTTTTACTTCAGGTAGGCCGAAGCAGCAGCTACCGACTAGTCACAGCTTAGCAACACTTCGTCTTCTTCGCACGACCCGATGACCGATGATGATTACGCTGAGATGAAGATGAAGGTCACTCACAGTGCTTACAATATTATTATTATGCTATCCTTTATTTCCGCTGCCCCAGCTCAGGTGCTTCAGTATCGACGGCAGATGCCGGGGCTAGCAAAAATCTTTTCCTTTCTTTTTACTATTATTTTAACAAAAAAACCACTTACTACTACTACTAGTGCAGGCTTCTCTTTATGCTGACAATAGAAAAGTGTCCACTATTACCACATACCGCACTAGCATCGCTGGGCAACGCGAGTTACTAGATAAACGAAATGGTTGAGAAGACTCCGAGCGCGACCGCGGAACGTCGGGTTGTGATGACGTTCTTAGCGAGCGAAAGTTCAAAACTGAGTAAATATCGAAACTGAGCGAAAATCGGGAATCACTTCAAGCGCAGTAATGTGAGTCTCTGTATAATATTTTGAAAACATGAGAACGGTTGAATCATGGCGGTGCGTCGCGGAAAGACTATAAAGGCCTGGGTCCCTCGGAGATCACTGCAGCCGTTCTGTCGAATGGTCCTCGAAAACCAACTGAAAACATGCCCGCAACCTGAGGAAGGGACTTAGCTTCTGCTATTAAGAAAGCAGGAAAAACCAATCTATGGTTGGTGTGAACGACTTAAGTTCTTGAATTTAAACATTCTTTAGGTGACAAAGTAGCTTTGAAACTTCAGCCGGAACATTTTCTGGATAGCCTGCAACGACTTAAAGGGAAAATACGTTTTTATAGGAGTGCCCGTCCTTCGCCGGTCGCAATGCCAATACAGTGACTAAACGCAGAAGTCCCCTTTCTCCCCTGAGCTTCCTGATCAAAATAGTGGAAGTTTGACGAGTCTCCAACCCTCAAATTGCACAGAACAATTCCAGCGAAGCACAGTCGCCATTCATGTTGATATCATGTTCACGGGTACAATCATAAATAGTGCTATACTCCTATGAGTATTTCGATGGTGGGCATGACGTCCTGACAGAAAAGGGGATGGGATTTAGTTATTGTAGGTAATGTGTTTATGCAAGGCAGTTCACGCCTGAAAACTACACTCAAAATAATTTTCGCGGTAGAGGAACTCCGCTGCCAACCACTACAACTCATCTCAATCCCCGACAAGGTTCCAAGGCATTTCCACCGGTCGCATTCTTTGCGAGCTTCTCAGGAGTCATTGTTTAGGCCGCGACAAAACTGAAAAACCCTACCAGTGTTCTGAGATTCAAGTACTAGCGCGTGTAAGTTCACTACTATAAGGGGGCATGAACGAAACAATAAATGCAATTGATCTTTGTTTGCGTATGTTGTACCATTGTGAAAACCCAAAAGGCCGGGTTCTGTCCTTACAATCCAACTACTTCCATGCTTAGGAAAGCATACGCTTTGTTGATTTGGTACTCGTTTTATTTTTTACCCCGTGGCTCAAGCTTGGTAAGCGCGAGCAACACTTCGTTTTCACGCTTTATAACCTCGAAACTGACACATTTTTAAGCATTTATTGATGCGAAAGCATCATATGGCTCTTGAGGCTGGAAATCCGGCTTTGTCAACGCCAGACAGCCCGAAAACTCACGGGATCTCATCAGGAAATAAATTTCTCCCGAAGTGGGTTTCGAATCCAGCAGGCCGGCGCCAACAGATAATCTTCGCTGGCTACTTCATTAGAGCACTGCGCCATCACCGCAGCGCAACACCCCGTGAGCTAAACTGCCAGTTTCTAGCGCTGGGTTTGGATATCGTCTTCTTCATCAACTGGCATTCGAGCGTAGCGAACAGATTAGGTTCGCTGTCCGCTGCATTAGAGTAGCACGCCATCGCCGCAGCCGAACGCTCCGCGAGCATGCTTTGCATTCACAGCACGTAAGTAGACTTACGTGCCCTCTATAAATTTTTCAGTATGCCTTCTGTCCACGCTTAGGTAATGACGTTAAAACAGCTATACAAAAAGACCCGACCGAATCCTCTCCGCTCAGTATAGTTATTTTCCAGCTTCAGCACTTGCGTACAGTGCATCGGCGCTGTGCGGCAAAAGAGAGCTAAGTCGCGAATGCAAGTATATGACATACGTGTTACTTGCTGCCACCTTTCTTCCTTGAGCCTTCAACCAAAAATACCGTAAGGATTTCGACAGCTCACTAGCTGGCTTAATACCAGTTCTATTCAGTATATCGCACGGCGGACGCATTGCTTCAAAGATAGTGGTTTATGCTCGGCCAAAAACAGGGGAGGGGGGGGGGGGGGCGGTTCTCATCTTAACTGCCCCCCCCCCCCCCATTTTTTTTGTTGTGCTCGACCTTTTTTTTGAAGTAGGAAAACAATGGCTTCCGTATTCCTGCGAAGAGCGTCATGATAGGTTGCAGGGGACTGCGTTGGCACAATATGTGAGCATTCATACTTGTTGAAAACTAGTGATTCATGTCCTCTTGAGACCCGGTGATGAAATTCATATTTTAGCAGCACAAAAAGCTGAGACAAGAGCAGAGACGTACCGCAAGACAGGCGCTCCTGTGTTTTGTTCCGTCTTTGCTCTTCGTTTTTTCCTGCTGTTAAAATCAGAATCTAAAGCAACTCGCTCAGATTTCTGTCCTTCTTGTGAAAAATTCGTCAAATATATATAAGGCTCTTCGTTTCCGGGTCAAACTTGTTTTCCCGCGATTCCTTCACCCCGAGAATATTTATGAAAAGCCGGGTTAAACGTGATTTCTACCCGACGACGTTTACCAGTGCACAAAGCCTAATGCACCGTACTTAATCTAGCGGACGCCTCGTGCTTATCTTAAAGCGGAGCATTCAATTAATTGTTGATTTAAAACCTCCTTTAATGCTTGCTATTCATATTGCAGCTTAGTCCCAAAATACGTAAGTTCGAAAACCACGCTTTAGAGAGGAGAGGCCAGAACACATGCATTGGCCGTATGTCTTAGTGATACCAATGGATCAAACCTAACTCACGCCAGTGATGTCGTGTTCCAGTGCTGTTACGCGCTTAAAATGACGGCTCCGCTGTGATGCTGAATGAATGCTTTCGCAGTGTGCAAAGACAGACAGGTCTAGCGCCGACGAGAAAGCTCCGCGCTTGGCGATAGTAATGAATGAAGCGAAATAAATACAAAAAGGAAAATCTAATCTTGCAAACAGCTTTTTGGTGCATCCTGACATTTCTTCTGTGTTTATGAAAATAATACACAATAATAGAGCATGTTAGGTCACGATCTAAAATCTCTAACAATGAAATATTCCTGGCGAAAAAATAACCAGAAAAAAACCAGAACTCAGGACTTTTTATTGAATAGACAGATCAGAATCCTAATTTGAGCTGAAAAAATAACGCCCGGTTTTTACTCCGTGAATTCTGGCAAAAATAAAACCCGAGAACGAAGAGCTCTAAATATACTTTACAACAGAATGGCAGGTGCAGCAACCATATGGAAGGAGGTTCAGTGCTGTAAAAAGCGTTTTCTCAGCTACATAGGAAATCCGTCCTGTTTAGAACCATTTATATTGAGCATATGGTCAAAGGCGTATTATTTCCCTCCTCTACAGGAGCCCTCGGAAAGGTGGCATTCAATGTGAGCATGCTTTACTGTGGCGACCAAAAATCGAGTGGATTTACGTGCCTTTAACAGGCGTTAATCCATCTTTAACCACTTACTGGCACTTGCAGCATTGCATCGAAGAAATATGAGCCAACATTTGAGCGAAGTGGCAGATGTATTTTTCTCCTCTGCTCTGGAAATAAAACGAGTTACTTCACATAGGACATTTCCCTGCACACGTGCAGCCCAAGGTTTTAAAGGCAGCATAAGGTACCCCAATCGCGCATATCCTAAGGGTATGAGCAGAAAAAAAAATAGTGACACAATTTACACTTCAGGTTTCACAAGGATATTAAGACAGAAAATAAAATAATTAATCAAAACGATTATATTTACTTAAAAAGGAGAAACTGGCTAGAAGATGGAAGAGAAGCGCTTGTTCTCTTCTGGTCTCTGCTCGCTTATACTACGGGCTGCGCCGAAAACTTCTATTCCAGCACATCTACGCTATAGCAGCAGGGGAACGACTTCCGACAAACGAAAAACGAAACAGTGGTATCAAGCATCAAAAAAGAAAATGTCCACAGTATATGCACACTGAACTCGTTATAAATGCATTACGCGTCATTTACTGTACACTATTTAAACAGGCGTTCCTCATAGCCTGAGTCGCTTTGGGACGTTAAACCCTATAAAACCAAACTATTCAAACAATGCTACTCGCATGAATTTTCGCGAAAAGGTTAAAGTGCGACAGCTTCTCGAGTTAGAACAAGGGCACCACACACCAGTATATTTGGCTCCGTGGCGCACTGCGCATTAAGTGGCCCAAGTGAACATAATTCTAAATACGCAGTGTGAGCAGTCCCACTTAAGCCTGCCTTCTGTCAGAACCACCTGCAATATATTCAACAACAACTGTGCATCGTCATGCAAATAATAGGGAGCATTCTGTGCAGTGCTTTGCAGTATAGGGCAGGACGGCGTTCCCTCTTTCACGTATGCGCTCAATAACCCTTCCATTTGTTTCTCATTCGGTGAGATTCATCCAACAGGCAATGACAAAACGGTTCTGCCACTTCTTGGGCCATTGACGACAAATTTCGTTTGAAAGAAACAACGCTCAAGGACGGAAGTACTTGAGGCGTAATTCGACATTGTTACTGAATTCAGGAACTTCAGGTCAACAGTAATGTGTAGCGTGTTTGTGCGCAGTCCTGTCAGCGGCACTTCCGGGTGTTTCTCACACCGTGCCCCCCGATATCCGGCAGGCAATGCATAAGTGCAGACAGAACTCTTTAATGTGCTCCGTTTAGTTCTGCCTTCACCTGCGCGCGGGAGAAACCTTAGTCGCTTCAAACCATGACGCTTCGCACGCTTTTTAAACACGCTACCTCAGTCTTCACGGAGTGCGTTGAACGCAATCACGTCTGCGTTTCCAGCAGCGAGCGTGTTCAAAATTGTTCCCTCTGGTAGCATACTGCTACCGCACTTGTTTCTCATTTACATTTTTTTTCTCGCTCTCAGAAATTCCGCCATATGTGGTAAAACACCCGCAGTTTATGTGTATTTAGCCTGCGCAGCAAGTCTGGGTGGAACAGCATAAAAAATTACACGGCATTTAACGTCCGAAGCTGTAAGTTAGCTAGCAGGACGCCGTATAGTGGATCAATCCCGGGTAAATTTCGACCACACGGAACTCTTTCACGCGCACTGACATCGTATACAGCACACAGGCGTTTTTTTGAATTTCGCCTCCTCTGAAATACAGTCGCCGCGGTTGGGATTCGATCCTGCGACCTTAGGATGAGCAGCAGAACACCAGAGGCATTGCGCCACCGTGGCAGAAAATTTATACGTTGCCCCTCTTCCTGTTCAGGTTTTTTCTTTATATATCTCGCTGTTGAGATTTTTTTTACAACACGATATAGCAACGAATAAGGTAGTATGCACCCTGAGTATGCATCCAAAAACGAAGCGGAGCACTTTGCACTGGCGTGTGCGACCTGGGCAGTGCAGCTCTTTTGTGCGCCGAAAAAAATCAGCATTTCTGTTGCTTCCGTGTCACAAAGACTTCCGTGGGCAGCTAGCTGTACGCGCAAAGTGGCGGTGCTTTTGTTCTCTCATTTTGTACGCATATAAAGGAATGAATAAAATGGCGCAATGCATGCCTTGGCTATGTGGAAAGCACCCGGCCTTTCAGAATAATTAGGAACCTGTTGCGCCGCAGTGTTGCTGCGTTTCCAGCTACCTAAACAGAGCACTAACGCGCATACCTGATGAGCCACTCTCCCGTGACACTACTTAACCACCACCACTACCAGGAAGTAAATCTTTGTATGGTAAATGTGAACGTCGCATTCGTGTTTCTCCCCCCCCTCCCTCCCCCTCCCCATTTTCAGGTTTTGATCTTCAGTGCATGGTAAGTGCTGAACAACCAAATAAAGTAAAAATTAAAACGCGCACTGGCAAGAAAACTATCTCGGAAAGTAGCCGACGCGACCGCCCTCATTCGACTCATTGACTATCATGGCCTTCCCGCGCTCAGGCATCGGCCACTCGCGCGCCGAGGTTAAGGGGCCTTCTTAAAGCGGCTCTAATAAAGTTACGTTATGCCTGAAATGTTAAAGGACGCCGCTTCACGAATATCGTCCAGCAAGAGTTTTTTTTATTGCACTTTGCAGAAGATGAGTTATCTGTAGTCAAAACTTGAATTTTAGCCTCTCCGCGCCTTTCTGTCTCCTCTCGTCACTTTCGGCACGCTGAAAGGTTGACGCTCCGCTGCCGGCCCCACAGCCGGGGAATGCGTGTCCGTCGTAGCTTCTCCTTCTTGACACTTCTTGAACAGCTGGAGTTACGCGGCTTACTGGACGCGGCCCTGGCGGTAGCTGCCTGACGTCTGAAAGAAATAGCCATCTCCGAACTGGTATACGCAGAGACAAAGGAGGGTGCGAGCATGAAAAAGTCGCTTGAAAGGACTCGCCTACTTTCGCGCCTTATTGTGGGTTCTTTGCTGCATGTACAAGCGTATAATTTCGCACAGGTATTCATGACAACACAATGCAGTAATTGAGCGAGTTGATATGCTCTCCTCGGAAGGTGTTTCAGGGCCCCTTTAACGTACGGAGACGTTCAAAGAGCTAACTTCAGGTGCCCCGCGATTTATTTTCGCAAGCCAAGCATAGCGCACCGCGCTATAGAATTGCGTTTAACTTGTCAACAGGGCCCTCTAGCCTCCTCCAGCGCTTGGCATCGATCAAGTGGCTCGCCCTAAACCTGAAAAGTGAGCACAGTGAGCATGTGCGTGCACGGGTAAGCGCGTACAGGAATTGAATGCGAAACACTGCCCCTCGTGGGGCTGTCCATGGTCTGAACCCCTTCTCCTCACCCCCTTCTTCGCGCTATACTCACCGGCCGGCAGAAGCAAAACATACTCGGTACTTGCTGTAAGGGACGCCGCGGTTAATTTGCTCTATTCTTAGTGGGCCGGTGGTCCTGCTCTGCTTCTTGAGCACGGCGCCAGCCCAACATTCACTTCCACGAACTCTATTGCTTGATGTCTTAATTATGTTTTCTTCAATTAAAAGAAAAATAATGGGACGACAGCTCAAGTGCCCTAAACATGAGGTCGTTTTTGTGAAAGGCTGTCTTTCTCCTCGCTGACCTTAGAAAAGAAAAAGGCCTAATTATTATCGAACGAAGTTAGCCCTGCTACATGACAGATACGTTCTTAGCTTAGGACACTGCGGGGAGAAAAAAAAAACTGCGCCATTCCATATCAGCACGTTATCGAACGTGGTTTTGCGCGCTGAGGTAACCAAAATAAAATCCGAGGTGGCGACGCATTCGGTAGCCGTCTTGTGGCGAACCTGAAGGTGGCCGCACCCGTCAGCCGGAGATGAGGTTTTACGCTACCAGTAATGCTTGAGTCTATCCCCCGCTCCTATCGCATTCCCCTTTCCTCTTCACCTTGACCGCGCGCCTGCGTTATCTTTCATCGTCATCAGCCTAACGTCAGCAAAATGTACGTCAATAGCATTTTAACCTTGTTTAATACTACTGTAGACAAAATTGGTTGAACAAATTTGTTACCCACTGTTAATTTTTATTGAGAGCAAATATAAATAAACATAACGTTGGTTGGTCTTGCACCGAAAGAACGTAACAAAAACAACGTGATTTTTATTTCAGCATATGCAAAAACGTGGGTAGTTCGAGTCACACTGGGTCGTTTTGTACATACTCAAAGGTCCCAATGCTGGCTGCTATTTATGCTGACAACGGACAGGCGTCCCCTATTACCGAGAAAGCTCCGAGTGCGACCCCGGAGCACAGGAATCTGAGCCCATGTAAAATGTGTTGCATATAAGAAAACGCTGAAAACGCACATGAAAACGTCCACTCCAAGAAAAAGGTCTCTCCCAGTTATCTTCAATTAACTTCGTTCTGCGACAGCTGCGGTCACCTTCTCCCCGCAGACTTTTTTTTTTATAGTCTCATCCGCCCACCTGACTTTCTGCAGCGGCCGACTACGAACGCCTTCTCTTGGTATCCACTCCGTTATCCTTAACGACCGACGGTTGTTAACGCGACAGCGTTAAGGCCCCCGTTCTGCAGAAAATCTGGCGTCGTCGATGTCGGTGTTGTGAGCGAAAAAGCAGGCCACCTACGTCACGTGACCTTGTGACGTTATCAAAACTGGCCCACTGTGGCAGTTAATTACAAGCCCCACTGGTGGTTGTGTTTGAATCAGCCACCTGCCAGGGCAGTGGCGCATCGCTTAACCGCTGTACCACTGTCCCAGGAGTGGTATAAGTACGTAAAGTACGGAATACCCGTGTAAGAGAAGTGATACGCAAAGAGGACCTCAGGCCGCTGAAGGGATGGATTAAAGTTACCGCGTCATACCACTAAGGCGGAGCTTAAGAGTTCGCTGAAGTTTTCTTGCCTTCGCGATAGCTAAATGCCCGGCCCATGCCCATTCCTTGATTTCGACAAGAATGTCATTAACTCGCGTTTGTTTGTGGACCCACTCCGCTCTTTTCCTGTCTCTTAAGGTTACACCCGTGACTTTCCTTTCTATAGCTCGCTGCGTTGTCCTCAATCTAAGTTGAACTCTTTTCGTTAGCCTCCACGCTTCTGCCCATAGGTGCCTACCGGTAAAATTCAGCTGTTATGTACTTTCGTTTTGAGGGATGCTGGTAAACGGTCATTCATGAATTGAGAGCACCTGCCAAATGTACTCCACCCCGTTCTTATTCCCCTCGCTATTGCACTCTCGTGGTCCGGATGTTCAGTCAATGCCTGCCCTAAATAGATGTACTCCCTTACCACTTCCAACGCTTCGCTACTGACCGTAATCTGCGGTTTCCATCCGAAAACTTGTTGTCTTTCTGCATATTAATTTTTAGACCTACCGTTCTGCTTTGCTCATCTGGGTCCTCGATCATGCTTTCCAATTCGTCCCCTCTTTCCTAATCCAGATCTCTTAATAATAATGGAGAGATCACGTATCCCTGCCTGTGGAGAACTATGGCACGGCCGCTCAATGGGCGCACTGGATGCCACTATAGATATTCCCCATTCGTCCGCCTCTTTCATAGCCTGGTTACTCAATGTCTGCATTACTGCTGAGGTTTCTCATAACCTACGAAGGGCGTGTGTGTGCGTGTGCCTGTGTGCGTGTGCGAGTGTGCGTGTGCGTGCGCGTGTGTGCGGGTGTGCGCGTGCGCGCGTGTGCGTGTTATTCTGCGCATTTTTCTGTCGCTTGATTGATGTTGTGAACATGGCCTATTGTTAAGTAGCCTTTCCGAAAGCCAGGCGTTTCTTTGGTTGAATGAACTCTAAGGTTGGTCTGATTCCATTAGTGATTACCTTAGCAAACACCTTGTAGGCCACGGACAGTAAGCTGGTCGATCCGCAGTTTTTTAAGTCATTGGCGTCCCCTTCTTTGTGGATATTTTTACCTCCATCTTTATGATTAAAATTTTTGCAGCTTAAGAAAAAATAAATATATCTGAATATCTTAACCATCCATCTCCTTCCCGCTTACAGCAGAGACTGGAGGTCGGGGCTTTGCGTTGTGTTTAGCGCACGGTTTCCAACGTTGTTGGAGCTTACCTCAAGCAGATAGGCAAAATTTATGAGTTAGATCAAGACTTATTTTTGAGGTTACTCTAGCGCATTTAGCAGCACTTTTTTATGCGGTGACGAAGTGTTAGTTGTTTAGATAGATCATCTCCCTAATATAGACAAAATGTCAAAATGGTTGACCGATTAAAAGAACCATCTGACGCCGCATTTTCTTGATCTACGTTTTTCTTCCAAAGTCTTCCTCGTTGTAAACAAACAGCAAACAAGTTGGCGCGTACACTGGAATAAAACCCTTCACTGGAACGTGTAATGTGTGCACACGCTCGCATTAAAAGCTCGTCGCTAGCGAAAAGCACGTACACTGTCGGGCACGCCATGTTCAATACAAGGGCCGTCTTGCGTGCTTTTTGAAGCAAGTGCGCTTTTACTGCGTTACTATAACAATGTAACACAAGTTTCTGAACGCTTCCATGAACAAAGCATGCCGTGGTTACGCGCCGCTAAGCAGCTCAAAGAGGAAAGTATGCAGGAAGAATCAGAAATGAAGAGAAGGAAAAAAATAGGGCGGTTAGCCAGGCGATCATTTGGTTTGCTATCCTACACTGAGAGGGCAGGAGGCTGGGAACAGAGAACAAATAAAGAAATACGTAGAGGGCACGTGCGCTTGCACAGTACCGCGGCACAGGCAGAAACATATTGCTATAGGTTGGGTTAGGTGACATTATCGAAGGACCTTTGCGTTTCATCTGCTTGAAGCGATGAAATGTTGAGCAGCTTATCTCTTTTCTTACACGACACACTGCCGATGCCAGATACCGTGAGGCCTGGTATCTTCACTTTGACAAGCCTAAGCAGTATAAAATGCGAACGCTCTAAGTATATTTTCGGTAAAAGAGACAAACAGTATCAATGTGCTCTTTCAATTCGATATCAAATCGCATGCACTTTTAGCGACGTCACACGCCCTTTAGTCGGCGTCTGAGCACTTTAATTGTGCTAGCGATGACACGACCTTGTGTTCATTCGTCAGTGCAGGAATGCCTTTAACGCCTACATCTTCGCCTCTGCGTGTCCGCGAATTTTTTGTCCGTCCGTTCGTCCACGCCACTAGATAAATTAACAGAAGAAAACTAGACCGAAAATAATTCCAGGTCTTCCCGGGTTTGGAACCTACGCCCCTTGAGTGTGCAACTGGAAGCATGTGTGACACCTTAAACAGCTCGGATATCGTTGCTTTTCTTTCTTTATTAACTCGGCTATTGTCACAACGCACCTGTGCATGTTTCTGGACGGCATTTCCACTTGCAAAAGTTAGTGGCCTGCGTTGAGCGTTGTGAAGCGGCTGCCTGATGGCAGAAAAGTAGCGTGCGAAGTGAGAGGGACAACAGGCGCAAACCCTGAACAATAATAATAATAATAATAATAATAATAATAATAATAATAATAATAATAATAATAATAATAATTGGTTTTTGGTGGAAAGGAAATGGCGCAGTATCTGTCTCACATATCGTTGGACACCTGAACCGCGTCGTAAGGGAAGGGATAAAGGAGGGAGTGAAAGAAGAAAGGAAGAAAGAGGTGCCGTAGTGGAGGGCTCCGGAATAATTTCGACCACCTGGGGATCTTTAACGTGCACTGACATCGCACAGCACACGGGCGCCTTAGCGTTTTTCCTCCATAAAAACGCAGCCGCCGCGGTCGGGTTCGAACCCGGGAACCCCGGATCAGTAGTCGAGCGCCCTAACCACTGAGCCACCGCGGCGGGGAAAACCCTGAACAGACGTTTCATGAACAGCGATAAAAAAAATGGCTGCGACAATGAAAGAAGAGGAACAAGAAAAAAAAAGGAAGCGGTCAGAAAAGCCATATTACTTGAGGAGAAGAAGAAGAAGAAGAAGGCAAGAAAGAGGTTCGTGGGGCAGTTTCGGCCGCGGCGACGAAGCACCAGAGGACCATAGCTTCCGCCACGGCAAAGCGAAAGCAAGATTGCGTTCGCAAGCGGCGGAACTATTAAGCTTCAGTTGCTGTTAGGTTCTGGGATTATAACAGACTGGTTACAAGCTTATAAGTTAAATTGGCGCCAGTTTGTAGAATATGAAGGGCAACGTTCTGTCTCCGTTGAAGTAGCATCCGGTGTGCCGCAAGGCACAGTTTCAGCTCCTGTTCTTTTTCTTATATACCACCGTCAGTACGCTTAACACGAACGCTCGAGCGGGTGTCTTCCACTGACATTAGTGCCGCTGGGTGTCGGCCGCTGGGTCTGACACAATACTAGGGCGGAATCAGGGCACTAGCTTGCTCCATCCGCCGCAAACACGCCGTGCAGTATGGTCTCGGACTCGGCGCCCAGCGCTGAGGGGCTGTAATATCAGCGCAGGACGCGCAATCGGGCGTCGTGTTAAGCGTGTTGACGGCGATGCATCAATGACATTGCAGACAACATAAATAGTACAGTGCGTTTGTTCACAGACGACTGCATTACTTACAGGGATGTCATGTGTCATGGAGACCCACTAATTCTTAACAACTTACTCGTTCTAGTTTCGGAAGGATGCCTGGTCTGGTAAATGACGCTGAACCTAGATAACACAGTCTGTTTGACAGTGACTAGAAAGAAAAGCCCTCAGATTTACACCTACGGAGTTGAACATCAGACACTACAAAGAGCAGACGAGCACAAACACTTGGGTATTATAATATCGTCAGACCTAAAATGGAGCAGACAGATTTGTTATGTAACATCGAAAGCACTCTCAGCACTTTTTTCTATTAAACGTTCCCTCAAATCTGCTTCACCTCACACCAAGTCAATAGCTTACCTCTCGCTTGTTCGCTCTGGGCTTGAATACAGCCTAATTTCTTGGTTTCCGTCTGCCGAAAATTGTATTGCTCGACTGAAAAGCGTCCAGCTGAAAGCCACAGGAGTCAATTACAACAATGCCTTCGTTGTGATTCCTGTATACAGAACTCTTGCACAAAGGCGGTCTTACAGCCATTCAGAATCGCGCTAAATTCCTGCGTCTTAAATTTCTTTTTCTCCTTTTAAACGATACATTCAGGATTGGTAAACATTAACACGTGACCTTTTCGAACATTGCAAATTCATGAGCAAAACATTAGAAGCACTTGCACGAACACAGATTTCACAGTCACACGCTCAAATTTTCCTTCTTTCCTCAAATCATCCGAGATCGGAACCTGCTGCCGAATGATGTTGTCGCCTGCACATCTTTAGATGCCTTTTTAGACGGCTTGTCAAACCTAGGTCGGGAGTGAGTGTCGTGATTTCGACTTGTTTGCTTTTTGTTACTTTTGATATTTCTTTGATCTTAAAAGTATTTTTGTTGTTGGCGCTTCATATCCTCCAGGGTAGCCGAATGTACGCATTTTTTTTAGTCCCATTCCCGCAACAGCCTCGTGCACGAGGATAGCAGTATGTTGAAATAAATAAATAAACATGCAATTGCGTCTCCAGCATAGAGTGCAGCCAAGCCTTCGTGGCGCCCTCGGACACTCGGCGGCGGAAGAAGCTTTACTGGTGCACATTTAAAGCGTAGCTTGAAGTTGACGTCGAACACTTGGTTGCCGTCCTGGGCGACGGGAAGAAAGACAAGCGCCACGAAACGGGTCAATAACAGTTTGTTTGCTGACAACGCTGGGTGTCTATGCATGACAAGAAAACACGGCGCACAACGCATGCATTCCTACAGTCAGGTAGTCTAGGCGAAGCTCGGGCTAGGCCGCAGTTCTTTAAACTCAGAAAAATGCACCAGGAAAGGCGACGAGTTGTTCCCATTGTCCAATTGTTATCGAATGTTACATCACTGAATGCAGCTTCTGTAAACCGTAGGGCTGGTGATATGGTCATGCTCTCGGACAAGTAATTAGAGATTAATGGCGATGGTTGTTACTTACATCACTAGAAAACCAACGCGAGTTCCAGGCGAACTCCGCCTTGCGGTTGTCTCACGGCTGAGCGTCACAGCGTGTGCGCCTAATCTTGCCGACGGTTAAGTGGATAGGTGGCGTGCCATGTATCTACCAGTCCGCGCGTTCCGTAAGACTTAAGGGGTTCGTACAAGGACTAAGGAACCCCGATGTAGTATCGTATAAAAATTGCACTTAGCGGGAATGTTCGTTTACGACTCAACTCCTATCCTCTCTGACGTCATGTTGCACGGATGCATGCCGCTCACATGGCTCAACCATGATGTATACGCCTCAATAAAGCATCCCTTTTCAGTGGTTCGCATTCCTCGGGAAAGAAGACGACGACACCGCATGTTTAGGGCTGTTTTGCAGTACTGAGAAGGGTGGCAGTGTGAGTTAATTGATTGAATCGCATAGTTTTAGTAGCGCCAAGTGACGGACCAACAGCACCTTGTTTGCCTACTTCTATACCGTCTGTCGTCTCAGAGCTGTTCAATCTACGACTACTGCCACTGTTTCTGGGGTAACTCATTTGCCCAAAGCGACATTCACGCGCTCTCACTGGAGCGGAATATTACCGTTTACACAATGCCCAATGGCAAAAAATGACGAAGGACACCTTCTCTGCCTTCTCCCTTTCTTAAAACTGGTTCGCGCTAGTTAAGATACGATTGTCCGATACCATACTACCCCCGTTTGTAATTGCGCGGCAGAGAAAGAAAGGCCACCTTAGGAAAAAGGTGCGGAAGCAAGCCCGGGGCAGTGTTCATGTGGCCTTTTACTTTGCGTTGGGTGGGAAGGAGGCGTCCGGGAAAACTATCTCCTATGGATACGGACGTTGACGACCAGGGCAGAGTGTAGCAGCTGGTATGAACATGAAACGTGTTTCTCCAACCGTCATAGATCATCTCAGCTTCCCTTCTGATAAGAGATGGAGGTGCCTGTTAATAAGTGCACCATCCAGCACTGCTGCGACGACCAAAGCAGTCCATTGAATGAACTATACTGGAACTGAGGGTAACTTATGATTGACTGCCCGCGTTTGGTTTGGTTCTATGGGGCTTAACGCCCCAAAGCGTCTCAGACTATGAGAGACGCCGTAATGGAGAGTTCCAGATAATTTCGACCGCCTGGGGTTCTTTAACGTGCACTGACATCGCACCATAATCGGGCCTACATTTCGCCCCCATCGAAATGCGACCGCCGCTGTCGGAATCGAACCCGCGTCTTTCGGATCAGCGGATGAACACCGTAACCATTGAGCCATCACGGTGGCTTAGTCGAACGGAATTATTTTGGCCCAAAATAACGAATCAAAAAAGAGTATGCATTCACACGCTGACGAGAGCGGGCACTCACACGCACGGTGCCTCGACCTTATGCGCAGCCCTGATTTCTAATGATTTCTAAGGAACTTGCAGCAACAAATGAAGGACGGCGGGCACCCGACAAGGTAATGGTCATCCCAACATGATAGAGCCCCAGCATTGGATTGGACCAAACACGACATGCACGGTGTGTTTTCAAGGCTTTCCTGCTTCTCCGAGCAGTTTTAAAAGCAAAGACCTCCAAAAATGCCCACTTGCGAAGCGGCGGCAATGACCGAGTTTGCCGAGTATGCGCACGAACCGGCATCCAAACAGAGCTTGTGACGAAACGCAGTGACAGCTCTCTTACCACTCGCGCGCATACAGCACCCGCTCCGGCAAATGCAACGCGCTCTCTAGGAAGAGACAGTGAGTCGGCGTGATACTTTAAAGCGGAAAAGGAAAGGCCTAAAATAAAGAAGGCTGTAGCGGGGATGGCGGGCCTTGCTCTTCAAAAAGCGAGCCGACGCGGGGCGCACGTGCGCGCTAAGGGCCCCTTCACACCGGCGGCGCGGTGGAGGAAAAAGGCCGGGCAAATAAGACCAGCGTCGAGACAGCCGAAGGCAACGACACGTGAAGTTCATTATGCACCATCAGAGCAGCGGCCTCCGCTCGGCCGCCAGCGCGCAACGCTCCGAAGGACGGCGGTGAGCCTCGAAAATAGCCCGCTCTGGGTTCATTCTCGGAGAAGCTGATCGCGCCGCGCCGCGCGGTGGTGCGCTTTACATTTGCCGTCCTTCTGGGCGGTCTCTTGCCGACCAGGCCCCTTGGGCGAAGACCGCCGCGAGGCGTCCGCTGCGGTGGCTTGTCCCGAAGAAGACGCGTACCTCTATCCCCAGCTTCGAGCGGTCCGGGTTCCGCACGCTCCAAAAAAGCCCTTGCGTGTCATTTCATTCTTAACTTTTCGGTCAGTACGAAGCATAAGCGTCCGTAAAATGACTACGCTGTGAGGGCCACTTCGTGCGCAACGTTTCACCAAATGTATTGTTTCTTAACAGTCCCTAATGCTAGACTGAACCTTTCAAGAATTCCGAGCCGAAAACTGTGAGTCTCTCGGGCCACACATCAGCGCTGCTGCAACCGCTGGAGGCCCAGCAGAAATCGGGCAACGCATGACTTGGACGAAAAGTTTAGGCGAGTGAGTCTGCACCATTTTCTGTTGCTACGTGAAAGGTGGCCAGCTCACGTGAAGGTCGAAATAATGCTTCTGGCCTGCTAGCGCAAGGGAGCTTCCGCACGAGCCATGAGAAATCGCCTTTCCCAATGGCGAACGGAAGGGGGGGCTATAGAGTACCGCTGCTTGGACATGAGCAACGAAGTCCAAAAGGAAATCTCCTTGCGTTGGCCATGACCAGATATACCCAAGAGAATGGCTGCCGTGGGAGCGCTATCCGCACGCGATACCTCCTTGAAGAGGGCTGTCGACGCGTTTGCGAGGCGATATCTCACCGTAATCGCTGGGCGTTCCATTTTTTATGTACTCAGAGTCTTCATGAGCTGTTCTGCGCCAGCTACCGCAGTTTCCCGCTGCCAGATACACTTGGCAACAGTCGCTAGCGATCATCCTCGGTCATTCGTTGTTCAATAAACGCCGGTTACGTGGATGGCTGGCATATTTACAAGGCAGTCGTCAATGGTGACACATACTATATCTCTGTTATGGCCATTATGACCCTGCAAAAGTGCCTTTCCAAAGCAGAGCCTTTTCAGCTTTTTTTTTCATTGCAACAAGAAAGGGAAAGAGAGTATGCGCATTAGAATCAGGTAGAAAAAGAGAGCGTGCGAGCAGACCCAGCGCCATCGTCAGCGTACGATATCGGCGCTTCGACTGAAGCGAGACACATCTGCCTGCGTGGCAGGTTCTTCGAGGAAAAGCTTTAGAACGCGCGCAGACTGTAGCGAGGGAGTCAGTCTCCGCGACAATCGAAGCTAGGCCGCGTAGGCGCTAAGCCTCAACTCTACGTCGTCAGCAGAGATTATCCGTTCCCGCCTGCGGTGATTAAACGCCTTTTCAGCAGGTTCGGCAATTCGGGGGTGATGGATGGCACGGGAAAAAGCGACAAGAAATGGCCCGCAAAGAACGGCGAATGATAGTCGCGTCAAAGTAAACGTTGCACTTCCTGCACGTGGATGTAACATCTTTTCCTTCGCAGCTGAAGACGACGGCGAGTTATAATCGGCGAAGCTGCTAGAACCGATTTCTTACTGAGCATGTGTAGAACACCCTATTTTGTTAAACTGACCTCAATAAAGCAGGCGTCACGGTTTGTCATCCCCAGTGCTCGTCTACTTTTTGAGCCTGTACCTTCTGCGTCGGCTTTGAATTTTCGCGCGTAGGGTGTAAGGTTCAGCGTAGGTTCCAAATATTCCAGGAATTTATGTACTTACCAAGAGGTACCAGAGAAGCACTGCTGAAGCGGTTGTGACCGAAATTCAGTAGCCAAACATAAGATCACCATAGCAAAATGAGACTTATAGGAAACAGGCCTCATGTGATGCTGAGAATAAGTTAGAAATTATCCAAGGGATTATATTCATGAACCGTTGAATGAAAAGGGCTGGGCAAAAACATATATGTGGCAGGCAAGCTGTGGAACATTTTTTGCGGGACTGGCTCGAGGGAAATACTGTGTGGAACTTCTGTGTATATACTTTTGTCATTCACAGTTTTACCATTAAATATTCAGTGAAAAAATTTTATCGTATAGATTTTATTTGATGATAAAAGGTTTTGGCTCTTAATGCTTGTTATGCTTGAGCCAAAACCGTAGTTGTTAGCAATGAAACGCGCAGCGCTGTTTGTGATATGTTCCACTTAATTTATTATATTACTCACATGTGAGCGGAAGACTCAAAACGCATTTTTAAGAATAGTTGTTAATATGTGGGTTGTAGCGGAATTCCAGCCTTGAAGTTTCGTTTTAAAAAATAATGCGTCACTAACATTGAGTTAAGTACTCCTTATGTTTGTCCTGAAGGCTATGGTTTGGTTTAGGGAGTTTAACATCCCAAATCGACTTAGGCGATGTGGGACGCAGTAGTCAAGGCTCCGAAAGTTTCGACCACATGAGGTTCTTTAGCGTGCACTGACATCCCACAGCACACGGGCCTCTAGAATTTCGCTTCCATCGAAATGCGACCGCCGCGGCCGGGATCGAACCCGCGTCTTTCAGGTCAGCAGCCGAGCGCCATAGCCACTTCGCCACCGCGGCGGCTCTTAAAACTATCAGACGAGTATATACGCCTAAATTTTCAAAGCCGTAATGCCGGTCAAAGGAAATTAAAAATGAAGTGATATTGGAACAGGAATGGCTTAAGTGTTCCGGTAAAACACATATAACATCCACCCAGGAGGTCCCAATACAGTCACTGACTACAGGACCTCCTTCTGTATAAATTTGTCCACCTTATATTTTTTATCGGAAAAATTCAATTCTGATTTTTATTTATGTAAAGGCACATTTTGCCACGTATGCACCATGGCGCTACATAACCTATTGTCTGTATCATTGTCTGTACCATTAAAAGGGCGGTTATAAGTACAAATACACTCATCGACGTAAAGCTGTATATGGATGATTTGTCCTCGGTTCCATCACAGCTATAAATCAAGAAAAGCAGGGACATCTATGCCGAGTCCCATGGTGCGCCAGAAACTAAGCATCCTTACCATCTGGCAGCACTGACAGCTTCAGCTGAGGAGTAACAAAATCTGTAGTGAAAGAACATGCAGAACGGTGCCAAAGGCCTTCTGGAAGTCCAAGAATACGGAAAGAACTTGAAAGCCGCGTTGTCACGAGAAGCCAGAATATGCTAAGAAAATTCGCATAATTATGTGACGCACTACCATGAAGGTCTCAAACTCAATATATCAGCCGCAAACGATTGCTTAAATTAGGCAGTGCTGGGCAACAAACATCCTTTTTTTTTCTTGCAGATTAGCATCAGCCTTTTAACGACAGCAACATCTTATTACTGGAATACGGAATTGTTGACTCCAGTGAAGCTATAATGCGCGTTGAGTCGACTTTTGGAGAGAAAGAGCGAACTCTGAGAAGGAAAGACGCGACTAGTCTTCTACTCTCTCCCTCGATGTTTTTGCACTTTCCCTCAAAAAGTGGACTCGAGTCGACTTCTGTCGAATTCATGTAAAGGACGTTATAGAGCACGAGCATTGGACCTGTAGAGGTGCAGTAGAAAAAACTTGCATGCCATACATAGTGATGCTTTTGTTCTATGTACAAAAACAAGAAGTAAAACGACTGTGAAGGTCTCTTGAGGGCTTTTTTTTTTCGTACCTTATCTAAACACCGGACCTTGTCTGTTCCTGAAGCCTTGCAGGGTCGGCTTGGGGGAACACACTCGACGCGCTCAGACGCGTGCGTACGCTGGTTTTTATGCGTCTAAGGTATCTCGGTGCATGCCTACTCACACACGCATACGAGCGCGTGCGTGCGTGTGACGTCAAGTACCGGAAACCTGCATTCGCCTCTTTACTGTGACGTCTGCGACTTCATTAGTGAGATCTTGTTGGGTTTACCTGGCATTAAGCGTAGCCGCTCTAGGATCTCTTATCAGTGATCTTGAGAGCCCAATTAAGTGGGCGATTCTTTCCTGTGCAACAACGAAGCACGGCCGGTTGGAAGGCATTCGAGAACGCTCTGGAGCCGAAACGGTGGTATTTTATTCAAATAACGCAACCAATACTGTGTCCTATCGTGTTACACTTGCAAATACGGAAAGGCAGGCTGGAGAACTCAGCCTCGTACGCAAGGTTTTGCGTACAAAGGCTGCGCGCCGCAACTCGTTATTGCGCGACGTGCGTATTACAGTCCCGTCCCGACGGTTTTTTGTTTCTTTTGCCGCGCTATTGAGGCCTGACGCGTGGGAACATGCGCCTATTGCTGTATCTATAATAACGGTTTTACATTCAAAAATTCGTTCTGGTTTGTTCAGACAACGCTGATCTGAATGCACTGACTATGCGAATCTTAGGCTTTTAAGCCTGCTTGACTTGAGAGAGAGGAGAAGGACCTTGCGAAAAGCTAGCTAGAGGGCCAACGGAAACATAGGGTCGCTTGCAAGGCATTTAGATTCGACTTGCGTGGAGGTAAAAACCCGGTGACTGCAGTAAGCATCTCTCAAATCTCCATGGCGACTTATTTGTTCCAGCATGACAGAGACGATGGTGGAAGTGATAGGCGTAATTTTAAGAGACCGGGAATGGAGAGCGAACGCGAGTTGAGAATGTTTTAGCTTAAATAAAAGCAGTGAACTGGACACGTGCGGTATACATATCATGCGTCACCTGCGATCCGGTACATTGTGAGGGTGGATACCAAGAAAAGAAAAATGCAATCAAAGCCGGCCGAAAGTCAGATGGATGGACTAGCTTTGAAAGTTGGCTGAAATAATATGGTCGCGGCTGACGCAAAAGAGAAGTGATAAATAATCATTTGGATTCAGTTTGCCTTACAGTGGTGATATTGTGATTGTCATGATGTCGAGAGCGGTAGCGGGGGTGATGATAATGGTGATGTATCAAATGTTAGAGATCCAAGTGCATGTCTCTTGTACAACTGCGTTTATTGACTACTTCAGAGGGAATCGTCAGGCAGCATAGTTGCCAGAGAGCTTAACTTTCATTTAAAGTCATGGGACAAAGATGCTGTGTCAAATCGGCTGACCGCATGTTTGCCAGCGTACCGATATAACTAGCCCATAGCAGTTGGACTGCCGGTAAGCAGCTGAGCTGTTGAAGACCTCTCGCCTCCTTGTTTGGGCCGCTTTCAGCCATCCTACTTTCGATAGCGATTATTGCTGACCGATGCCTTTTGTTGCCGCATACTTTACAAAACCCACTTTCCTCAATTTGGAGCCATTCCTTGCTTCGTAGCTGCGAACGTTATTGTTTCGGTGACAGGCTGTGAAATGGAACCGGTTCCATGAGTGCCGAAAGCAGCATTGAGAAATGCGGGCAAGTAAATTCCACAAACGAACCTAAAAGCGTTGTAGTGCGTCATTCTTAGACATTGTGGATACCAATGCTGTTACTGGGCATTTCAAGTCGAGCCATTGGAGA
Organism: Amblyomma americanum; assembly: GCF_052857255.1. Classification (NCBI taxonomy): domain Eukaryota; kingdom Metazoa; phylum Arthropoda; class Arachnida; order Ixodida; family Ixodidae; genus Amblyomma; species Amblyomma americanum. The sequence goes on from NC_135497.1 coordinate 268,308,829, forward strand.
CGAAAGTAAGCGTACAGCTAGTGCGAGCTTGTGCTTTACTCGCAGCTGAGAACGTGGCTGCCTGCCTCGTGATTTCAATTCCAACTGTAGCTTACAAAGTCCTCTCCCTCAACCTCTTTATGGACTGCCACGGCTACTTCTGCATACGTGTTTGGTGATGCATCAAGAAAAGGAAACAAACAACCCAAAGCATGCTAGTGAACTTGACTGACAAACGTCGACTGCGTATAATTTCAAAAATTGTTGGTAAACTAAATATGCGCAGATAACGCGCATGCTCGGGGCAGCTCCGAAATACTGCTCAAAGCTGTGACTTGAGGAGGCAAATCTCAATTTATATCCTTTATCTCTCGGCGTCACGATGCTATTTCATTTAGCGTTCTAATTCTGTTTCGTAAGCTTAGAGCCGAGAAACAGCTTGACAAAACATTTCCAACTCTGTACTTGCTTATACGTAAGCCCGGCAAATATGACCGTTTGCCAGCTGTCGACGGCGAAGGGCCGGAGAGCGTGTGAGCACGGAAGAGCGCCAGCCTCATACCACTGACAAGCGGACAGGTGTGCTCCGAAACGAAACGCATGTTACGTGTAAGAGGGCGTCGTGCCATCAAGCGGGCTCGCTCGCAAGAGAACGTGGGGCGTAATTATAGCCCTATGTTTAATTACACGGCTCGTTTTTCCTTTGTGCCTCCTTTTAGACCGCCCATGAACACAAGGGCTACACCCGAGGTTGTAAATGAACCTATTCCCGTCTCGCTTTCTTAGCTGTCCTGGAGCCACGCTCCGAACGGTGGGACCCACTTCCCCCGCGCCTCTCGAGTGACACCCTTCGATGCTTCCTCCTCGCTAACCGTGTCGTCGTCCCGGTGCCCCCATGCTGGCACCGCGGATTGTCTAATGTGCATGTACTGTTGTTCCCTCACAGCCGTTTCGGCTGAATGATTTCGCGCCTTGAGGATAAGCTTACGAGCATTCCTTTTAAATGCTGCCGGCTGCTTCTGCAAGCTTCGAGATGCGCGCGCTCGGAAGAAAGCAGTCACGTGTTCGTGAAGGACATTTGTTGACGCCGGCCATCATTTGCGCGGACGCAGAGTCAATGGGGATATGGAGTTTGGATGATTTTGGAAGGTGCACTCTCATTAGACGGCTTCGCGCAGTCCTTGGGCACCGGTGGCACTATTCGCACTCCTGTCGTGCTAATCTCGGTGATGCTCCGTATCGTAACCGAAAATTGCTCTCGTGAACAAAAAATCCCTATTTCAGGACCTTTTTTTCCCAGCAGAAGCTCGAAAAACTCGCCAATTTGGAAAAAAAAGTAAAACAATTTCGGTTCTTAAAATGTCCTGCAAGTCCACAAAAATTCTGTTTTCGCCCATATTTTACTCCTCAAGTTCTCCGAGAAAGGAAAAAAACGAGCTCTCACGGTCAGTCCATTATTTAAGATGGATTGGTCTCAGCGGCTGATAGAAAAGCTATGAAGCATGGAAAAACATATGATATTGTTACTTCGCGGAGCGATTTCGAGCTGCGATATACGCCGTCATGGTGGGGCGCAGGCTGTCACTGCTGCCTCAGAATTTTAGTGCAGGAGCGCATTCCACTGCGTAGTGTGCCCGCCAGCACCAGAGCGCTCCCCCCCCCCCCCTTTCACTCCGTCCTCATTTCCATGGATGTAAATAAAACGCAGCAGGAGAGGTTGTAGCATGTTTTAGTCACTCTACTAGAACACTTCTGAAAAAAGAAAAAAGAGCATGCAACTTTGTGCTCGCAGTTGGTAACTATTCCTTCAAATAATAATTATTTTGCCCCTCCCACATCGATCCCGCTTTGGCGATGTGCATTGATTTGTTAGCTAGCACCGATTAACGGAGACAAAAGATTGAGTCGGAAAAATAATAGCTCCAAATACAGCCCGTTTTCTAATTTAACACATACCTGGTGGCAGGGTTAAGCTGTCTGAGTAGTGGCCAAGTGGTCGGACAAGTTATTGCGCAGATTTCTCACTACACCTTGTGTGCGCTTTGAATAGACGAGTTTATGGCTGCAACGGGCCGTCATGATGCCTCAGCGTCCGTAAATTGAGCACTTCATCTAGTTAATTTGTTCCATAATGTAACATACGCGCTGCAATTTCACTGCATTTCGTAGGCACGTGCTTGTTGCCTTACTGAAACGCAAAACGGAGACCGTTATTTATTTCAAGTCATTTAAAAAAAAGTTTTCAGCTATTAGCCCCTCTTCCCTTCTGTACTGGTTGTTACTGAGGAAGGAAAAGATGCGCAAACACGGCAGAGGTGAAATCGCGCTTAATGACACCGCATGAGCAGTCCACTCGCGGTGCTTCAAATAAAACTAGAAAATTACTCTACGGAATACTTGGGGACACACAGGACGAGCACAAGCCGTCCAAAGTACATAGGTATAAAAGAAACAGCCAGAGCTCGAGTGCTTGCACGCGTGCATACGTGCTTCTCTCATCCTTCGCCCAGTGCTAGATGCTTCCGGCAAGGTGGCGTCCGGTCTGCTGGTGGGCACCATCGGGGACCTGGGCAACTTCGACGAGTGCCTGGCGACCACCGTGGAAAACATGTACGGCGAGAGGGACTTCACCGGCCGCTTCTGCACCGTCTACATGAACTTCAAGAACAACACCTTCGTCGCCAAGATGGTGGCAAGGTTCCAGGAGAAGGGGTACCTCAGGGTCAGTGCCTTCACCGCGGTCAGCGGGGGCCGCCGCGTAATGGACAGTTCGCAACCTTGGCAGGAAGCTCCGGGGGTCCAAGGCACTCTGTGTCTGAGCTAAAATATGTCCCTCACGCCAGCAGCTGCACAAACCTTTTTTCGGGGACTCGCTGATGCCTCGCGTGGCTGCCAGCAGTAAGCGTGATATGTCACGCCACGCGACAGGGCTTTACTAGAAAGACAACCGCGCGTGCACAGCTTATTAAACTCTCAGGCCCCCTCCCCCACGTTTAGAACGGTGAAGGCAGTTAGAGAAAAAAACTGTTGAAACATGGCGCAGTAAGCACCACCGATGATGTACACATGATTCTCGGGGCTCATATCGTGCTTTATTAGGATCATATACGGTCTTAGTCACGAAATACACGGTTGCTGCAACTCGGAACACGCACATTTCCCTCTATAGCCACAACTCAGTAACCAAAGATGAAACGCTGTGCTATATAATACTGCTGCTACCAAAATCTGTGGCAATAATCTCAACGTAATACGAGCCGCCGACCTCTTGATACCTAAACTGAACTTTCTTCAGACACCGCATGCAAGTGATGCAAGCGTCTTCGTATACCACAGCGCGCATTGTTAACGTGACACAGGAAGAAGTTGTTACAACGTGTCGGTATCCTTGCCCGCTCGAGGTCAGCGCGTTTAGCGCAGGCTTTTTTGTCGACCTGCGAGGCCGCTTTCAATGCGCCAAATATCTGCTTTCGCGATCTGCTTCGTCATTTCCGAGTGAACGCCTTCGACGTCCTTGCTGTCGCCAAACGAAAGTATAGGCGCTGGGAACTTCCTGCGTGATTATAAGTCGCTCGAAGTTGCCATGGGCCGCATGGATCCTGAAGGTTACATTATGCAGCAGTAGCTGTAAAATGTTCCGAGCTTCCCATAAGGCGAGCATAACGTTGTCCGCAGAGAACAAGCGAAGCCACACGCGTGTGTCCTGATTCCGAATGATAAAGAGACGAGCGCAATCAACCGCTACCGTCTCACCTTTGGCAACCGAAACGCAAACCAGCAACGTGCGTGATGCACTATGGACGTGTCTAGAACGCAGCCTAATCCAACGCAACCAAGGACATGCGCGCATCTCGTTCTTTTTCGCCTAACAGAACAAGGGCGCTGGTGTCAGTATGTGTAAGATGGATGATGTGACCTGGCAATTTCGGCAATGTGGCGGCCGCGGGGCGCTGTGATTAGGAGCCATGGACGCATTAAAACGCGCCCGCGCACACCGGCTGCATATTCCGCGATCAACGATCGTGACCATAAAGCCCTCCGAGCACTGCGAAGAAGGTATTCAGTGGCTCACGCACCTTATTGGGCTTACTTTTTTTTCGTTCTATTTCTTGGCCCTTATTACTATCTCTTTTTCCCCATTTTCAGTCTTTGTCCGCGACAGAACATAATAGACGGGGGTAAGGAGGGTGTGCAAGCATCTGCAAGCGGCAGGTTATTATCGACATAATTGTCCAAGGAACGCTCGCCACCCCCCAATCACGGCTCGTTTTCTTTAATTCATCAGATCGCGTGCGCTGTCCGACTACCGGCTGGGCGTGCAGGTAGGTGCCTGGAGCTCCTCCAAGTTGAAGCCTCCTTAATGAGCCTCGAACAGGAGGAGTGTTTTTCCCGAAGGACGGCCGTTGAAATGTACAACACAAACAAGGCAGCAAACGGAGGTAGCACGCATGTCTCAGCGTTCGCATTTCCTCTTTCCGCGAGTCCCTCATGCGGCCGAACCGCTGATGGTGCTCTGCTGTGCAACGCGCGCCCCACTGGGGACCGCCGTGGTGCATGTTGGTACGCACAGGGTTGCGGCGCCGACCCTCGCAAAACGCTTCCTTAGCGGACCTATTTCGGTTTTTGTTCCTGCAATACGTGCGTCGAGACACCACGCCCTAATCCTCCTCGGGTAGTCACGCACAACGTTTTTCTCTTTTTTTTTTGTCATTCTGGGTGTCGCTCCGGTACAAATGTGTCGAGTTCGTGACGCTTTATGTGCGTATTTTTCGTTAATCTGTGAGCAAGGGGACAATCGTCTATTTCCATACACATTGCCAAATTGCGGATTCAAGAGATAGCTGTCGTTAAACCGAGGATTTGTGCTCCAGCCCTGTAGAAGTTACTACAGCGTGTAGCTATTTCATTTCAATATCTAGTAATTAACAAGATTCTGCTTCCCTCACGCAGCTAGCACGTGTCGTTTGCGAGATGGTAAATGTTGAGGGCGTAAAATTCCCCGCGGTGCTTCAGACTGTAAATATAAGCATCGTGATCCCTCTCACTTTAATTTAGCCAAGGTTTGAACGATAAAACGTAAGCTGCGAATCAGGGTGGTGAATTTTGCCGAGATGTTGACACAATATTCGTCTTTGCTTTCTTTGCTGGCTGAGGACACAGCAGCTTGTTGTATAGCTGGCGCTTACCTTCCTTGTCGCTTAGCTTATTTCCTTCTTATTTCGTGCAATACGTATTTGCTCTGTTTTCACAGAACTTTGAGTTTAACATTTGCAATGTTCTTCGGTCAGATAGACATTTAGTAGCTTAGTTATTTGACAGGTTCAAGTAATTATCTACATTCGGCAAAAAATTAATCTCGTTTGGTCAATGAAGGAATGATACTGCTAAAGAGCAACCGCAGTTACTTAAATTATCGCCGCGACTCACCCAAAGTCTTTGTTTCTTACGGCGCAGGACTACAAGAACCCGCTCAACTGGATTCAGAACAAGATGGCCCACGGCGTCCGTCAGTCGGCGTGCATTCCGTCCACTTGCTCTGCCAAGGACCTCTCATACATCGTCAACACACGTAGGAAACACTGCTTACTGAGGCACTTTTAAACCGTTTGCTTCTTAGGACACTACGAGTCGCCTTTTCACTTGGTGTGTTCCTTTGAAACCAGCCGCTTTGCTCTTTCGAGCAAGGACATTAAAAGCAAAAGCTGCAGCGCACAACGTCGAACACCATGCATGCAGCTTAAGTAATCGAAGTGCAAACAAAAGTTCTCCTTAATGCAACAGTTTCTAGTCTCATAACCCACTGATAATGAAGCGAATTCCCCTGAACGATTTGCTCTAGTTATATGTAATATGTAGCATAAAGAACAGACAGAGATGCGAAATTATATCGAGTCAATGAAATGCTCCGTTGTATTCTTTATGTGCTTCATGCTTTGTGAAAGAGAGAAGAAATATCATCATTCATGACTACACCCGAAGTCACAGTGTGCGACACTGGGCTTATGAAAGGCACCCTTTCGCATCGCTTTGCTCATATACAACCGCCACTGCACAGAGTTCCGAATGTTCCACATTTGTGAGACTTCGAATCTTCAGTGAATTTGACATCTGGTAATGGCCTCTGTCGTGCCTTCTTTAGTAGCGGCGGCATGTGGTATGTGCGATTTAACATCCCGAAGCAACACATGGGCCGTGACGGACGCCGTAGTGGAGGGCTCCGGATTAACTTGGACCACCTGGGATTCTTTCACATGAGCTGACGTCGCACAGCACACGGACGTTTTAGTCCGCTAGCCCCAATCTCAGATTTCGCAAATGTTTGTCTGTCCGAAGCCTCTCTCCGTGACATTGAGGTTGCTCGGGGAGAGCGAACTCGATTTCGCAAGACCCACCAGTGGCAGCAGCTGCCATCGCAGGGCAGCGGAGCGTCGCTTAACCGCGCCACCACTGCGCCAGGAGTGGTTTGAGTACTGCCAGGGATCTATGAACGTTAAGTAAATAATGACCAATTCCGCACATATGGGCCTTAACCAATTAACGCTATCGCGTCATGCCCTTAAGGCGGAGCTTATGTCCGATTTCGCGGATCTTTGTCTGAAGCCTGCTTGACCTTGAAAAGCGAGCCTTGAACCAAACCGCATTGCTAGCGCATCTAATTTGCACTTGGCCTAACCACGCAAAATCGTCCGCCATTTTTGTTTGTATTTCGCCTCTTTGGAAATACGGCCACCGCGGCCGCAATTCGATCTCGCGACGTAAGGATCAGCAACCGAACGCCGAAGCCACTGAGCCACTCAGGCGGGGACCTTCTTTAATAGCTTTTCTACCATTAGAAAGGTCTAGTTACTAATAAGATTTTGATCGATTGCAAAACGTTTGCAAAGTAAGCAGCTAGAAACTCAAACGGAGCCCAGGAAGCGTACGCGTATGCAGATAGCCTTGATGACGCGCGAGATATGTGCTAGCCGGGATTTCCCCACGCAACGCAGTAACGCGAAAGGCCGTGAGATGGCGTGTGATTAGTCAAGGGCACAAGTTAGCGCCCTTTCTCTACTCAGCAAACGTTGCGAAACGCTTTTATGACGCGGAAGTTTATCCCTGCAATTACGCAAATAGGTTAGGAAAGAACGAGAACCATAAACTAAACTAAACTTACCATTCAACCACTGTCGGCCAGTGAAAGCCGTGTTTCACAATCACGGAAAATAGTGCGTGCATGTTGACCGGGCACCTGTTTCGCTACAACTTCCCCCTTGTAGTTTGTTTTTATTCTTCCTTTTGGACTCTTGGTGGTTCCAGGAATCTGTTTCTCACAGAATCTTCGCTCTCTTTCCAGTTGGCAAGAAAATAGGAATGAAAGCCCTCATTCGAGGTTGCAAGGCAGAAGGCGAAACGAAGATCCTTGGATGGCAGGCTGGCATACTGTGAGTTCGTTTGAGCAAAACCTCGTTCAATGTGCAACGAGGGCTGAGTTTGTTTTACCAGCATAATTAAACCGCCAGTCATAAGAAGGCAGGCGAAAAAAAATATTGCGATAGCATTCTTTTTACAACCACAGATATATGTGCGACTATCTCTGGAGGTAAATGCTTCAGAGTCCTATTATAGCCTGTCATAAGAGATGACATAGACACATAGACAATTCTGAGTCGAGAGCCACAAGCCCTTTATGAGGCACCAGGTGGGTGACATATTTAAATTGGCATGTGAGAAAGAAACAACTAATACATCTATCCTCTTTTTTCTCTTGCCATTTAGGTACACCCTGGCCACTGTAGCCATTCTTGTAGCGGCTGCCACAGCGGCTGATGTTGCGCTGCGGACTGTTCTCAAGAGGAGAATGAGCACAAAACCGAAAGGTCTGTGACCATATCGCAGCCGCAAATTCGAAATGAAAACAGTGCTTTGCGGTACAAAGTAATTTTAAAGAAGCTATTTGTTTGGCTAGCTCTTGACCTCGGCAAGACTTGAGTTTTGGTCGAGAGCCGCTACACCACACACAACCCACGTTATACCCCAACACATGCCCGCTATGTAGGGAAGGAACAGCCATCACTGTATCACACTACATGGACTTGCCAAAGCATGCAGGCCGCCCTGTAAATCCTAAACTCAGTACCTGAGCAGTGGGAGGCCGTGCTGTCCAGCTCAAACCTAGACGACCACAGATGCCAGGTTCAGCGGGCGCAGCAAACAGAAGAGACCATAGAAGCCCTGGACTAAGGGCCCCTCTCAGTCTGAGGGGGAGGAGGGGGGGAGCGCAAAGCTCTTGTTTGAATCAAATGTTTACCACCACCACCACCACCACGACAGTTTAGTATTTTTTTTTCGTGACGAATGCCGTGCGTAAATGTATTTTTTTTAATTGGTTTTTTTTTGGGGGGGGGGGGGGGAAAGGAAATGGCGCAGTATCTGTCTCATATATCGTTGGACACCTGAACCGCGCCGTAATGGAAGAGATAAAGGAGGGAGTGAAAGAAGAAAGGGAGAAGAGGTGCCGTAGTGGAGGGCTCCGGAATAATTTCGACCACCTGGGGATCTTTAACGTGCACTGACATCGCACAGCACACGGGCGCCTTAGCGTTTTTCCTCCATAAAAACGCAGCCGCCGCGGTCGGGTTCGAACCCGGGAACTCCGGATCAGTAAATGTATTCAGCGCTGTTTCTTTTTTGGAGGGGATTTGTGGCGTGTAACAAAAACATGGCTACGTACACAGTAACAATTATTCAAATTTAACCCCTTCAGTAACATATTGCTACTTAATGCCACATTTTCATACCTTTAAATTTTATGCAACAATGGCACAAAGACGTGGAACACTTTTTGGAAGACATATCAGGAACGTTCCGTTGCGTCTCCGTATGAACGCATGGCGATCTAATGGCACTTTTCTCCACTTAACCATTCTTACCGTTTACGCAAGCATTAAAGAAATGTCTAGTCCAAAATGATACCTTTGTTCCGGAAGCTACCGCGATGCATTCTTTCAATGGGAAGCAATCACTGCTATTAGCGAGACGCAGGAAAAACCTAATATTTACAGCAGCGAACGTTCGCAGCCGACATACATTTCCCGTAAGTCGAGCTCCGTGGATATGGCAGTAGTTCTTCCAGGTCGAAGTTACCTTTCTCGATCCAAGTTCACCGCATTTTGCGATTGTTGCGCCTTGCGAGATGATTTTTAGGCATTCAACCGAGTAAGCTTTCGAGCCGATTCACCGCCATCCTCATTTTCTCTTGGATGGATATTTGAGAAGAAACTCTTTGAGAAAGGAATGTCCGCACATAAAAAATCAAGGCGTTGCTTTGAATAGAAATTACATAGAGCGTCGACAAAGTAGTCCTCGCTCCTGCCGCTGCCTTGCAACTTGATTGGTGAGGAGACAAATGAAAAAGAAACAGCATTACTTCTTTAAAAATAATAAAATAAAAACACATTTCTTTTCGGCCTCACCATGAAAACGCGGACAGGGTGACATCTTCCACGCTTTTACATGCACGTCATAACTGCTTCATAATAGCTCAGAGAATGCATATTTAATAAGACTTTGGCTGTAGTATGAAGACACAGCTATTTCTGTGTATAATTTACACCACTTATAAGTTCTGGTCCCTTTCGCGTTGTCCAAACAGAATACTTAGAAGAACAATGTCAACAATGCTCTAGCCGAAAGTGGTAGAATAAATCTTGAAACAGTTTCGGTGTCCATGCTTCCGCGTTACTTGACACTTGCAGGAGGTTCAGTATATTCGTAACACCTTCTTACAGCTTGGTTTGTGGTCACTCCAAGAACAAAAATGAACCAAAATGAGCCCCTTTTTGTTGTACCTCCCATGACAGATAGGGCACGCAGAGCTTAGCGGAACGAATGGACTGTAGGATAAACAAAAGGCTTGGAGAATTTTTTTTTATCCTCAAAGCATTACATGTTTATTTAAGAAGTACCACCAAAATGAACTGGTAGACAGATTTCGAACATAAAACTTTCGTTGGCCTGTATTAGCAATGATTTTCCCTTGAGTGAGGAACAACTTCAGTTGTGTCGTTTTTACAAAAGGTTTGCTACAAGCGAACACTAGATAGGAAGACCTGAAAAGAACACAGGAGCAAAATCTCTCCAACTTTCGACATTTAGAACAATTCCTAGTTCTTGTATGACATAATTGAAGCTTGGAAACATCTATATTTTATACTTAAATCAAAAACCATACAGCAGGTGTGTACCCGAGCACGGTACAGCATGATTTAGGAGCCTGGGGCTTTCGCTCTGGGCTCTAGCACTCTGCGCGACATACAGAGGTTGTGGGTTGGGATACCACTGGCGGCATGTGGTTGTTTTTTCTTCTACTTTCTAATGAACCATCTCTGCGCCACAAACGATTACGCTTACTAATTCACGATTGATTAGCACCACAAATTAAAAAAAAACACGTAAACGTTTCCTTTTGCTCTGCCTGGTTTTGGTGACTGTTGGCTTTCTTAATACGTATGTTGTGACGAGCCCATTAAGTCCCTACTCTTGTCTACTCAACCACTTGTGAGTGTTTTGTTTTTTTTCCGCTAGATTCGCTAGATTACTCTTCGGCTGTAACTCTTGAATGTCAGCGAATGTTTCGAGCACAAAAGAAAC